>NC_138772.1:271375172-272008883 GCF_965119305.1 Pelophylax lessonae | reverse complement strand
GTCTCCCCACTGTGCTCCATAAGAGGGTTCTCATTGGGCAGTGGAGGAAACCCAGCCAATGGTGCACTCAGGCCTATATCTACCCCAGAAAGGCAGATTCTGCCACACAGCATTCTGGGAGTGGGTATAAGTTTGAGGGGAGCGCATGACGCAGTGTCTTTGGCAGGAAGCAGAGTCCCAGGAGGGAGAGCACGGCTGTCTCTCCTCCTGTCAGCAGGATCGGGTGTCCCAGGTGGCTTGCCTGAGGTGACAGAGGGCTGTGCTAAGCTGCAGAGAGGATCTGGTGTGCCGAGGACCAGCGGAGTTGAGCGGGGTCCAGTTTCAATATAAGCATTCCCAGTTCGTGAGTACTCCAAACTGCCCCCTGGGGGCCTGCCTAGAGAAAGAAAGGACCACTCCGGTGAAGGTCGTGGGGATCCAGGAGCTAGCTACCCGGTGCAGGAGTCAAAGTAAAAGGGGGTGCCATTGTTGACCCTGAAGAGAAGCAGAGAGCGTGCCAGTGTGTGGACCCTGAAATGCAGAGAGGGTGCCAGTGTGTGGCCCCTTAAGTGTAGAGGGGATGCCTAGTGAGAGGACCCTGAAGTGTAGAGGGGGTGCCTAGTGAGAGAACCCTGAAGTGTAGAGGGGGTGCCTAGTGAGAGGACCCTGAAGAGAAGTAGAGGGGGTGCCTAGTGAGAGGACCCTGAAGTGTAGAGGGTGTCCGGTTTATCCCCATCCTGGGAAGGTGGAGAGACGCTTGTAGGCCATATACCCCATCCGGGGAAGGTGGAGAGACGCTTGTAGGCCATATACCTGGATTACCTTCATAGGCAGCAACTCCTGCTGTCGGTGCCTTTTGATTTTTCTACTGGGTATCTCTGCCCCACATGATTCCCTACAGAATACCTATATTGTCTGGACCTATCTGACCTTGAGAAACAACTACAGGCGGATAGTGTGCACGGACAGGATCTATGCCTTCATCAATTGTTTTCAAGTCGCTCCAGGCCCCTGACCCGACCTTCCCCGCCTTCATACTCTGGCTTTGTGCCTTATACCATGTTGATGGTTTGACAATATACAGAGCATTGAATAACTAGTTCCAGAAGAAGCTTTCCAAGCGAAACATGTCGAGCAACCCAGCTTTATGAATTCTCTATATACCTATTGTCACACCAACCAATCTCGATGGACGGCAGCTCACACACCTGCCATCTTCTGTGAGATCTTCTTGATGTAAAGTATCCAAGAAATACCGCAGTTACCACTGTTTGTGTTTATACCTTACTAGTTTGTGTGTATGTAGGCTACATATATCAACGCCTTTTTTGAGGCGAGGTATTTATGTCTTTGATGTATTTTTAGTTGTGACTTAATAAAATTGTTATATTTTAATATACCCAGTGCCTTTAAAGTCCATGTTTTTCCAACAACCTATCTTTTTTCTCCTGATAAACAGGCAGAGCAAAAACTATGCTTTTCCTAGAACCTACCTAGGAGGGTGCTACAAAAACGTAATCTTTAGTAACACTTTAATGCACTTTTATCTTCACCCAGTCTTCCTTCCAGGTTTGCACTCTCCAGCCATTTGAATGGCTGAGCTACGATGACGTCACTCCAGTGCATGCACATGGGAGTCATAAACATGGCACGGCACTCAATGTATTGACAGCACACTTGTGTGCCCTAAAAGTATAGCTGAATGCATAGATGCACTGTGATATAATCAGCAGAATCCAATGTGAATATCTCCTAAACAGAGATAAGCGAGCGGTTCGGGCCAAGCATTGGCTGTTCGCCCACTCGACAAACACCCCAAATGTTGGGCATTAGATCGTTTGTTCGGCTCACCAAAGGACCACTATGCACTGCGCCCCCGCACAGTGGATTGGAAGCCCTAATTGGCTGAAGCAATTAAAGCTTTACCCAATCAGGGCACAGAGCACTGTCAGAGCCATGATTGGAGAAAGTAATGATGAATGTGCCCAATCATGGCTCATTGCTCTTAGTCCCACCCAACACTATAAAAATATTCTCTCCATAGCGACCATTTCAAGTGTGATATTGGTGTGGACAGAGACAGAACAGGGCTCTGTTCAGTGCTACAAGAGAGGTAGTGTGCTATAGAGTGAAACTAGCCAGAGAAATGTCCACAATAAAGGGAAGTTCAATTTCTGTGAGTAGTGGAGATGCTGGGTTGATATGGATACAAACACTGGGCTGCACTCCAGGAGAGAAGCAGGCTCTGGTAAAAACAGAAAGGAAAGAGAGGCGCCTCTAAGTTCAGTATCACAACACAATTTATTAAGCTGTTAAAAGCACACTTACAAGACAGATGTAAAAGAAAGGCTCATTGATTGGAATAAATCCAGCAGGAGCTTGTCACACAGTTGTTCAGCGAGGAGGATCCAGATCCGGCCAGCAGAGGGGAATCATCAGTGGAGATAGTGACAGGACAGCCGAACTGCCAGGGCCAGCATGGAACGCATAAACTGGAAATGACGTAAGCAGGAAACCGTCAGCGCCAGCTTGGAACGCAGGTCCGGATGTGATGTAAAGGAGGCGGGATGCATTTCAGAGCTTCTGATTGGCTCTTGTTGACTGTAGTTCTATTTATTTATATCCCTTATTTTTCTGGTCATTATATACACAGATATGGTCAGAAACTTTGGACAAATGTACTCCCAGAAGAAGACTTTCAGTTGAAACACGTAGGGGTTTGGAGTCCATATGCTCGAGTAATATTATGCAAATATCCTCTGTGAACAATTTTTTGTATTCTGTGCACTTTTAATTGTTGCTGTATTGACAGTACTTTTGTACTTAATGGTATGCAATGTCAGTAATATATTGTCTTTTTATCTGTGTTTAACAATAAAGATTATACTTTTTTATATACTTTTTGCATTCACACCTTTGGTATCGCAACATCCCTTTCCCCGCTTTCCAAATCCCTCAGGGATTTAATTTTTTTTCTGTACTTCTGGGATAGATACCACATTTTGAAATTTTAGAGTGGAACATAGCAACTTTGCTCTTTTTCCTTGCAATCATAGAGACGGTACACACCTACTAGAACTTTTCTCCCCTTACATCTGGGAACCCTCTTATCTATGGGTTTCTCTTGATGTTCAGTCTTTATACACGTCTATACCTCACAATGTTGTTAATGTGCTATACAGTCTTTTTTATGTGAGGATCCCATGCTCAATCCCACACAGGCCTCCTTTATTTTAGAGGCTATTTTAAACTTAATGCTGATTTCTATCTATAGGTCCCTGGGACTGCCATGGGAGCTAATTTTGCACCGTCTTATGACAATCTTATGACAACACCTTTTCATCCAACATCGTATTTTATGGCAGGTATATTGATGATGTCATTATCATCTGGGATGGCAGCGAATCTTTGGTTTTAGAATTTGCAGCGCACTTCAATGATAACAGTATGGGTCTGTCCTTTACGTCAGTCATTTGGCTTTTCTCAACCTGGAATTATACCATGTTGGAAACCAAATCCATGCGAAAAATTATACCAAACCAACTGCAGGGAACTTGATGGCTTGACAACATCCCCAAAAGTCTGTAGAAAAATGACATAAATTTCCCGTAGTTAGTAGCTGCGATATCAAAATACGCTTATTGCGATTTTTTTTACCAAAAATATGTAGCAGAAAACAAATTGGCCTAAAATGTTAAAAAAAATTAGATTTTTACATTTTTTGGGGGGGGATTTCATATAAAAAAATGTGAAAATTATTGTTATTTTTTCAAAATTGTCGCTCTTTTTTTTGTATATAGCGCAAAAAGTAAAAATTGCACAGGTGATAAAATACCACCAAAAAAAGGCACTATTTGTGGGGGAAAAAAGGACATAAATTTAATTTGGGTACAGCATCGCACGACCGCGCAATTGTCCGTTAAAGTAACACAGTGCTGAATCGCAAAATGTGGCCTGGTCAGGAATGGGGTAAAATCTTCTGGTCTTAAAGCGGTTAAAAATACGCTCATTGAGAATTTTTTTGTCAAAGACATGTAGCTAAATACATTTTGGCCTAAATATATGACAAAAATTGAATATATTGGATATTTTTTAACTGTCAAAGTAGAAAAATATTGTTATTTTTTCAAAATTGTCGCATTTTTTTATTAATATCGCAAAAAATGTAAAGCGCAGAGGTGATCAAGTACCACCAAAAGAAAGCTCTCTTTGTGGGGAAAAAAGGATGTAAATTTTGTTTGGGTACGGCGTTGCATGACCGCGCAATTGTCAGTTAAAGTCGCACAGTGCCGAATTGCAAAAAGTGGCCTGGACGTACAGCAGGAAAATCCTCCGGTGGTAAAGTGGTTAAAGTTATTATTGAAACTAGTAACAAACCTGGCCTTTGGGACAACAGGACGTTGGGGGGGGCTGCTCTCAGTATTGTGAGTTGGAGGCATGTCCATATCCATACAGGAATTGTATGCTGATAATAAAAGATCCTCTGGATAGCCCTTCTCACAAAACTTAGCCAGCATGGATTGTGCCTGGGCAACATAGTGGTCCTTGCGGGTGCAGTTCCTGCAGAGTCTCAGGAACTGCCCCTTGGGGATGTTCCTGAGACTCCTGTACATCCCATCGGCAGCATCTGAATCATATGGAGGGAGATCATCTAGGGACAAAAACAGACACAAAGAGCTTTCCAGTTGACAATGCACTGGGCTACTAAGTCATTAGAATAGACCACTGGCTAGAACTTGCCCAGAATGCAATTGAGCTTATGGGCTGCCCTGCATCCAGTGTTCTTTCCGAACAGGCATTCAGTGCTGCCAGAGGTTTTGTGACAGATAAGAGAGCTCATCTGTCCAAAGACTCTGTGGACGGGCTGACATTTATAAAATTAAATCAGTCTCAGGTTAGTAGCAGCTATCAAGCCCCTGAAGCCAATGTTGCTGATTAAGTGCTTTCTGGATATGGAATCTCTGAAATACTATCTAGGCTACCTAGCTTTGTGGGTGTTGAGATCAGAAACAAATTTTTTGGTGTAGGTTTCATGGGCACTTTTAACACCCAAGGACCAATTTTTCTGCACCTGTTTGACAGGTGTATCATTGCAATTTTTGACACTGAAATCATTGTAATTTTTGACAGCAAGGCCAATTCTTGCTTTCATCAAGAGTACCTCTATAGGGTTACTGTGTGAAGGCACCACTTACACCCAAAGACCAATTTTTCTGCACATTTTTTGGCTTTATAAATGTCATTATTGCTGCAACAGGTTCAATACACACTACAGATGTGCCACTTTACACGCAGACTAAGGGGACCCCCCAGGCACTATATGTAAAGGAATTTTTCCTTTTTTTTTTGTTCTTTCCCATTTTTATGGTTTTACCTTGTTTTCCAGGTCGGGTCCCATAGACTTCAACGGGGTTTGTTATTCGGTTCTGAACCTTTGCGATGTTCGAAAGTTCTGCCACATTCATAGTGCATATGTTTGAATGTATTAACCTTAACTTTCATCTGCTTTTTAAATGTTACAATTTTGTAAAAGTTCTATCATATCACTGCCCCTATCCTCAGTTTTTGATTAACCCTTTTGCTGCCAGAGCCTGTTGTCCTTTATATGCTACTATATGCAATGACATACCTCCTTGGACCCAGTCTGTGTGGACAGTATGACCACTTGCTTACTTAGCAGAATCCAAAGGCAGCCTAACTCTTCAATAAGACACAGAAAATAAATTAAATGCAATTTTACTTCAGATAAGTGCATTTCCAGCCTTTGTAAGTATAAGGAGACTATGACTTTCTAAGACTTTCTAAGTTTTCCATCTCCTCTCTGCTCACCATCCTAAAATTGAATTTGGGCATCTTGGACTTCCACAGGACCCAGGTGCGCCCAGGACACAGGAAGAAGGGGTGCATCTTGCAAGTGGGACCAGGTAAGCCTCAAACCCAAATGGCAACATGTCTCAGTGTTGAGATAACAAAGGCCTCTTTCCACATCCTGTCCCCCAAAAGGGATGTTGGGGTGTGTGTGTGTGGGGGGGGGGATGATCAAAGTGTCGAAGTCCCTTCTGGAAAAAGTGGGCCCAGTGAAATATACCCTGCTAGAACTAATTTCTGAAAGAAGTTTGATTTCAGCAGACACTTTTTAAATATTTATTTATATGTAGGATTTGCAAATAACAAGTCAGATAGAAAATAAGTCACATATAAATGTTGGACAAAAGCATGACAATGAATGCACCTTCCAGCAAAGAGGAATTAAAATGTTACTAAACCCTGCACCCTGCATTCACTATATCTGGTCTCCTTCAGTACGCAGAACAAAGGAAATGCAATTATTTTAGTAAATATAAACTGCTAAATACCTTTTCTCATTAGCAGTATATAGCAGTCTTGTAACTTCTATCAGTGTCTGGCCAAGCACTGGTTAAAGCTTGTAGGAGGAGTTTTTATTCTCTTCTCTCCTATGATGCTGCATGACCTCTGACCCTCTGTCTGGACAGTGCTGATTGGCCCTGTGCCTCCAAAAAAAAAACTCTCTAGCAATAAAGATCAAACTGAGCATGTGCAGAGTGCCTCCAAGGGCTCTGTATTATCAGCAGATGGATTAGGGACTACAGAAGAAGGGGAGGATCAGAGAAAACACAATCAAACTGCCTTTTTACTCAATTCAGAGGATTAACCCCTTAGGTTCCACAGTGAGTATAACAAGCGTGCTTTACTGCATATATAGACTGACTTTACTGTTGTGGGTTTAGTGACAGTTTAAGTGTACAATGTATAGCAGATGCAAAAACTTTTTGCAGTCTATAGCTATTAGGACAGCAAAGTCTTACAGCAGATTTATACAGAGCATATGGTAATGAAATTAAACAAAGACTAGCTGGTATATCCAGCCTTTCAACTGCCCCTGTTTTGACATATGGAAGGTCAGCAAAAACTTACATGACCATTAGAGAAAAAACATAAAAGGGACAGTCAGTAAAAATATTAGTGAATTAATGGATACAATTATAGAGGGGTAAGGAGGTTGGGAGTCATCCAACATGCAGTAGCCTGTGATAAAGTCATCAGGTAAGTATTCAATGAACTCCAAACAGCATTAAATGTATCCAATTTGTTCCTTGCTCTAGCCGTAAGGTGTTCCATATGCCTTACTTCCTTAATATGATTCAGTAGATCTGGTATGGTGTGTGTGTGTGTGTGTTTGTTTGGGGGTTGTTTTCACTTAGAGGGATCAGACATCTTGTCACTGTAAGGATATGTGCCAACAGTTTTTTTTTTCCACACCTCTGATTGGGAGTCTCAGGAGATGTGTCAATGGTTCCAATAGCATTGATGTTTTAGTTAGCTTACTTAATACGGAAAGAGTTGTTGATTAAAATCGCCTCCAAGAAACAGGAGGGTGGATTGAAACGAGAACAAGTTCATGAACACCCTTCAAAAAAAAAAATCAGTTGTGCTGTGTTGTTTTTTTTTATAATAATTTTGTATTGCTATTTCAAATAGAAAACAATACAATGTATTATATATTAAATCACACAAATAATATCAAATCAACTAATAAAGCACATCTTCATTAAACCTGTAGCTTATAAAATTAGCCCTTAACCGCTTGCCGACTGCTCACAGTATATTTACTGCGGCAGTCAGCCCCGGCCAGGCAGAGTGACGTAGATCTACGTCGCTAGCCTGTGACCGGCTTTTGAGCCAATAGCGGGCGGGCGAGCGCACGCCCGCTAAGGCGCTTGCCCGCCCCGGCTCGTTCACAGAGGAGTCCGCGCGTGTGACCGGCGGGCCCGATGTCCGCCAGTCACACTACGATCGAGCGGGAGAAAGGCGGGCGGCTTATGTAAACAATCCGCCTGTCATTCTCCCCTGTGTAAAAATGGAGATCAGACGGTTCTACTATGTAGAACCGTTGATCTCTGTTTTTACAATAGGAGACATGTCCCATCACAGTTAGAAACACGCCCCTAGGACACACTTAACCCCTCCCTCTCCAATACAGTTAACCCCTTCCCTGCCAGTGTCATTTTTACAGTAACAATGCATATGTATAGCACTGATTACTGCAGTAATGTCACTGGTACCCCCAAAAGTGTCAAAAATGTCAGTCAAGGGTCCGATATGTCCGCTGCAATGTCGCAGTCCCACAAAAAAAATCGCAGATCGCCGCCATTACTCGTTAAAAAAAAAACACCAAAAATGACAAAAATCTTTCCCTTTGTTAGTAAACGCTATAACTTTAGCACAAACCAATCAAAATATGCTTTTTGCAATTTTTTTTACCAAACATATGTAGCATAAAACAAATTGGCCGAAAATGTTAAAAAATTTTGATTTTTACATTTTTTTGGGGGGGAATTTCATATAAAAAAAAGTGAAAAATATTGTTATTTTTGCAAAATTTACGCTATTTTTTGTTTATAGCGCATGATCAAAAAATCGCATAGGTGATCAAATACCACCAAAAGAAAGCTCTGTTTGTGGGGAAAAAAAGACGTGAAATTCGTTTAGGTACAGAGTCGCATGACTGCGCAATTGTCCATTAAAGTCAGGCAGTAAAAAATCGCAAAAAAAACCCTGGTCAGGAAGGGGGTAAAATCTTCCGGGGCTTAAGTGGTTAATTCAGATGTAATTACAATGTCAACGTATTTCAAGCATTAAAATATTTTTAATTGTTTTAAACATAAACCTTTAATTCCCTCCCTCTCCCCTTCGAGAGGAGGCATAAAAGGGAGGCGGTGGGAAATTGTGGTGGGGTGGGGGGGGGGGGCCTGTTACAAATGAATATATAACGCTATCAACAAGTTAAAAATTAATTTAACAGTAACTAAAATGTCATATTCTGACTCACTTTACTTAGGAGTCTGAGATTATTTCATAATAGAATGTAGTAGTCCCAAATTCAAACAAATTTGCCCATGTCTTAAAATATTTTCTGATCAGCCCCTTATTTCTACGTTAATTATTCTATTAAACGGAGGTCATCAACCCTTCATAGCCATTGGGAAATAGTAGGTATAGATCGCTTTTCCCAAAAAAATTGGATCAAAGATTTACCCACATTTAATAGATGTAGAGACATAGACAATCTATATTGTCCTATTGATTCCTTCATACAATGAAATAGGAATGCCAATGGCTAGGGCCTAATTACTACCCCTTGTATCAAAGAGATCAATTTTACAACTTCCTCCCAGAATGGACTAATTTTAGGGCAAGACCACCATTGATGCCCATGTGTTGCTCAACCTCCACATTCTCTCTAATACAAGGGTGAGTTTGACGTAAACATAGCTGCAATTTTTCCTGGCATGTAATGCCATCGGGTAAGAAGTTTAAAATGTACCTCCTCCATTCAGCACAAAGTGGCGGACATGTAGGTAAGTTGTATAGCCTTATCTTTTTGTTTGTCTGTAAATCTAATTTGCAGATCTGATTGCGAACCCATGATGTGTATGTGAGCTGCTCAGGCTGCTAGGAACTGTAGTCCTGTGCCTGCTGCTGTGACTGCTGGCTGGGAAGGAGTCCGCCCATGCTCCAAACATAGACTGATAAGAGCAGAAGATCTCAGGAGCCGCATATCAGAACAAAACCTGCTGTGTGTATACAAGTGACAGTCTCAGCCTGGACCCCACCAGGCCACGCCCCCAATGTGTTTGATTCTGCCCACTGGAGCTTACTCCCATGTTCTGATGTGTGGCTCCCGGGAACTTCTGCTCTTATCTGTCATTGCGGATCGGATTCCCAACAACCTATATAACCACTTTAAGACCGATAGGATTTGCCCCCTTCCTGACCAAGTCCTATTTTGCAATTCGGCACTGCGTTACTTTAATGGAAAATTGCGCAATCGTGCGATGCTGTAACCAAATAAAATTGATGTCCTTTTTTCCCCACAAATAGAGCTTTCTTTTGGTGGTATTTGATCACCTGTTTGATTTTAATTTTTTTGAGCTATAAACAAAAAATGAGCAACAATTTTGAAAAAAAAAAATAACAATATTTTTCAAATTCGGCTATATGACATTTTAGAAAAAAAAAATAAAAAAATCAAAATGTTTTAACATTTTAGGTCAATTTGTTTTCTGCTACATATTTTTGGTAAAAAAAAATTGCAGTAAGCGTATTTTGATTGGTTTGCGCAAAAGTTATCGCGTCTACCTACTACGGAAGATTTATGTAATTTTTATTGTTTTTTTTTTTTTACTAGTAATGTCGGCAATCTGCGATTTTTTGCGGGACTGCGACATTGCGGCGGACAGATCGGACCCTTGATTGACATTTTTTACACTTTTGAGGGGACCAGTGACAATACTACAGTAATCAGTGCTAAAAATATGCACTGTTACTGTAATAATGACATTGGCAGGGAATGGGTTAACATTATGGGTGACCAAAGGGTTAAATGTGAGCCTAGGGGAGTGATTCTAACTTTGTGGGGGCGTGGCTTGTGAAATGACAATAGAGACATGAATATAGAAGGATCACGTGGGCTCTATGATAATTTCAGGGAGAAGAACGGTCAGCTGTGTTTACAACAGCTGACCATTCTTATCTCTCAGCGGAGAACGATCGCGGGTGTCAGGTGGCAATCGGAGCTGCCTGCCCGCTGCATCGGCTTCCCCGCTGATGAGCGGGGGTGGGAGCGCTTGCCCCCTAGCCTCCCGAGAGCGCCATACATGTACGGCGATTCGCCTGGGAGCAGCTGCCTGCCGCAGTACATCTGCGGTGGGCGGTCATAAAGAGGTTAATCTGGATAGCCTGGATTTTTCAAGGTCAATAAAGCTTTGAAAAAATTGAGAAATACAATGCTGTAGTAGGTCCTTATATTGCATAATCGCTTCAATAATGTTTAGTTCATTCAGAGAGCAGTTGTGCTGTGTTAGTAGTGCAAATGTTATAAAGAGTGGTCGGACTGTGTTTCAAATGACCATCAGGATCTATTTTTTGATTGAGAAACGTTAAAAGTAATGTCCCTATGGAAAAGTATGGCAACCCTGCTGATATTCTATTTAGTGCTGCATAAACTAGGGGGTAATGTTTAGCAGCAACCGTAAAGGTGCCTGTGTCCTATCAAGGTGCGTTTCTTGGAGCAATACCATTGGGTTATTAAAACTGGAGAATGCAAAATCTGGTGCAGCTTTGCATAGAAACCAGTCAGCTTCCAGATTTTTTTGTCAAAGCTTCATTGAACAAGCTGAAGTTAGAAGCTGATTGGCTACCATGCAAAGCTGCACCAGAATTTGCACTTTCCAGTTTTAGTAAATCAACCCCCATGCCTGCTTTCTGTCGCCCATGTTCCTGAACAGTAAGTTTCCTTTTAGAATAGGAATTCAGTTCTAACATTTTATGACAGCCCACTGCTACGATTTATGGAAGAGGTAAAATGGGTGGATATATGGAGAGAAAAGTACCCTGTAACTGTCCAATTCTCCTGGTATTCTAAGACATATGGGTCACTATATAGATCTTTGTCTCGGGTCGGCTCGATCGATTGGGCTGGTTTCAAAAATAGTGTATGCTCCTTGAGGGGTGTCTGACCACTCACCTTTGATATGCTGGATTACAGCTAGACCTATCCTGACCCTTTCTAGAGCTCAGTGGCATCTAAATGCTTTTTGGCTGAAACTGATACCTGAGAGCGCTGGGATTGGACGAAACATGGTTAGTTTCTTTGAGGATAACGTGCTCTATACTGATAACCTGCTGAAGTGGGGTGCTTTTAAACGCTATATACGTGGAGTTTTCATATCCCCAGTTAATAGTATAAAGACACAATCTAAAAAGCATGAAAAGCTTCTCACTCAGCATGTCCAGGAAAGGGAGAGGGTATATATTTCACAACCCACAGACGAGGCCCAGTCAGCTTGGTTCGATGAACAGGATGCCCTGATAACCAATTAACTCCAAAGTTGAAAAAAAAAAGTTTTTTTCCTCAAAGTAACCTTTTATGAAGAGGGGGAACAGACTGTTCGTCTGCTTGCAAAAATAGTTACTGTACGTCCAGCGGCTCCGGTGGTTTGTGCACTAAAGCTTCTTACAGGGGGCTTTGCCTATTCCCTGGAAAAGGTTATGGCAGAACTACTGAAATTCTACACAGATCTCTATGCCTCTAAGGTCTCCTATATCCCAGAGGGCCTATCAAGTTATTTACAGTCTGTCAATATACCCACCCTGTCAGACGCTCATAGAGCAAGTCTGGATGCTCCTCTTACATTAGAGAAGATCCAGGAGGCGACCAGCTCTTTTCCCAACTTCAAAGCACCTGGGGATGATGGGCTGCCAATGGAGGTCTTCCAACAACATGCTAATATCCTTTTACCTAAGCTGTTAAAAGTATTCAATGAGGCCCATGAGCATGGATGGTTACTGCCTTCCACAAACAGGGCTAGTATTATTTTGATTTTGAAGCCTGATAAGCCAGCTACGGAGCCTAATCCCTACAGACCTATTATCTTGTTACAAACTGACATAAACATTTTGGATAGAGTACTGGCTCGGTGGCTTAACAGAGTCATTGCTGATATCATTCATGCAGACCAAGCTGGCGTCATGCCTAACAAATCCACTGGTTTATACCTCAGACGACTTTATATAAATATGCAAACACCAGCTGATAATGGAGGGGCGAGAGTGCTTTTGTCGCTGGATGCAAACAAACCCTTTGATAGTGTGGAATGGTGCTATTTGTCGGCACTGCTGGAAAGATTTGGCTTTGGAGAACAATTTATTGCATGGGTCCATTTATTATATAATAATTCCCACACTGCTATCCGGGAGGGTGTTAGGACCTCACAGATATTTTCACTGGGTAGGGATACTAGGCAGGGGTGCCCTCTCTCCCCCTTCCCATTTGCCCTTGCAGTAGAACTCCTGGCATCTAAAATTAGGACCAGCTCTATGGTTGAGAGCTTAAATATAGTGCACTCCATGAAAAGATCATGTTTTATGCAGACGACATGCTGCTTTTTATGGGGAACACAGGCCCCTTTTTGCAAGCTGTAATGGACATACGGAATTTGGCATTTATTCAGGCTTGACTATTAACTGGACCAAGTCAGTCCTGTTGCTGCTGGATGGAGCTCTTGACCCCCAGTGATCTTCTTTCTGCCCAGTGCCTATAGTGGGTCAGTTCAGATTTTTGGGAATGATAGTCTCGGCTGAGATTGTGGACTATTGCAGCTTGAACATATTTCCCCTGCTGTCACGGTTTAGGGATAAGGTGAAATTGTGGTCTAAAATACTGTTGTCAGTGGCGGGTAGAGCTAATTTAGCAAAAATTATCTTATTGCCCCAGCTGTTCTATTTCTTTCACAATACACTGAGTGTCTGGGAGTACCTATTACTACCTGAGTGCGAATGACCGGGCTGTGTGTCGGCGAGTGTTGTGCGACTGACAGTGTTGTGCGACTGACAGTGTTGTGCGACTGACCGGGCTGTGCGACTGACAGTGTTGTGCGACTGACCGGGCTGTGCGACTGACAGTGTTGTGCGACTGACAGTGTTGTGCGACTGACAGTGTTGTGCAACTGACAGTGTTGTGCGACTGACCGGGCTGTGCGACTGACCGGGCTGTGCGACTGACAGTGTTGTGCGACTGACAGTGTTGTGCGACTGACAGTGTTGTGCGACTGAGGGTGGTGCGACTGAATTGGGCTGTGAGACTGTGAGTGTGGTGCGACTGACCGGGCTGTGAGATTGTGAGTGTTGTGCAACTGAGTGTCAAGTGAGTGAAGCGGAGCAACAGAGGGTGAGCAGGTAGAGTTAGGGAGCCAGGAAATAGCCACATAGGATAGACTTAAATTACTGAATCCCCATTAGATTAGATTAGTAGGTACAATGCCCGGCGGGTGTGGAGATGCGACTCGGTGTACATCTTGTGATATGTATGCGTTCCTCAGACATGTGATCGAGGGCGAATACAAATGCGCAAAATGTAAGCACGTTGCTTCCCTGGAAGCTCAGGTCCTGAATCTAGGGAAGCAGCTGGCAACACTGAGACGAATGTCCATACCGGAGGAGAGCCGGGATCGTACCAGTCAGGTGCAGACAGGGGTCTGCACAGAGGTGGGCGGAAAATTGGAGGTGCAGGCATCCGAGCAGTTTAGAGGGGTGACAGTTAGGAGGGGTAGACGGGAACAAGGCAAGGAGGCTGATCCTGGGCTGGAGCACCCCAATAAATTCGCCCCGTTGCGTGATGTTGGGGAAACCAGTCAGGGACCAGCATTGCTGGAGCAGAGCGACGCCCGTAGCTGCCAGGGGAAGAACTCCTCCAGTGAGGCTGGGGAAGACCCAGCTGTCATGGTACACGTGGGTACCAATGACATAGGCAGAGGAAGATGGAGAGTCCTAAACGATTTCAGGGACTTAGGCGCTAAGTTGAGGAGAAGGACCTCCAAGGTAGTATTTCCCGAAATACTACCTGTACCTCGAGCCACATCAGAGAGGCAGCGGGAGATTAGGGAAGTTAACGAGTGGCTGAGGAGCTGTGTAGTAAGGAGGGTTTCGGGTTCCTGGAGAACTGGGCCGACTTCTCAGTCGGCCACCGGCTCTATGGTAGGGACGGATTGCACCTAAATGGGGTGGGTGCAGCCGTACTGGGTGCGAGGATGGCCACAAAGTTAGAGGGGCTTTTAAACTAGGGAATGGGGGGGAGGGTACAGATGTAGAATTAGCCAGTGGAAAGCAAGATTCAGAGGGCAGAAATGGGGGCATTAGCGGTAGGGTTGTTTGGAGCTCCTATACCCAGGGTGGGTATGGGGAAAAATCACAAGAGCAGCCTAAAAACATCAAATGAGGATATTTGTAACCGGTCAAAATTACGAGGTTTGTATACCAATGCCAGAAGCCTGGCCAACAAGATGGGAGAGCTGGAGCTGCTGATGTTTGAGGAGGACTTAGATTTTGTGGGGATAACTGAGACTTGGTTTGACAGCTCTCATGACTGGATGGCGACCATTCAGGGGTATTCCCTTTTTCGCAGAGATAGAGAGGGTAAAAAAGGGGGAGGGGTATGTCTGGATATTAAGAACAGTGTACAGGTAAATATGAGGGATGATATTAATAATGGAGCTATGGACGAAGCAGAATCCCTATGGGTAGAGCTTCAAAGGGAAGGCACGGTGGGGAAGGTAATATTGGGCGTATGCTATAGGCCCCCCCACCAGAGGGAGGAGGGGGAGGTGGACCTCATTTTACAGATAGGATTGGCAGCAAGGATGGGAAATGTCATTATAATGGGGGACTTTAATTATCCTGATATAGACTGGGCAGAAGGAACCGCACACTCAGCCAAGGCTTGGCAGTTCCTAAATGTTCTGCAGGACAATTTCATGGGTCAGATGGTGAATGCACCGACAAGAAACAATGCGGTACTTGACCTACTGATTACCAACAATACAGACCTGCTCACGGATATAGAAATACAGGAGAACTTAGGAAACAGTGACCATAGGTCAATAAGTTTCAGTATTAATTACAGTAATAGGAAGCACAAGGGTAATATTAAGACGCTGAATTTCAAAAGAGCCAATTTCCCAAAACTGCGCTCACTGCTAGAAAATATCAATTGGGATAGAACCCTGGGAACAAAGAACACGGAGGAAAAATGGGAGTGCTTCAAGAGCATACTTAACAAGGGGATTGGCCAGTGCATTCCAAAGGGAAACAAATTTAAAAGAGCAAAGCTAAACCCTGGGTGGCTAAACTCCAACATAAAAAGGTATATTAGTGCTAAAGAAAAGGCCTTCAAAAAATACAAGACTGAGGGGTCATTGGCAGCATTTAAGCATTACAAATAGTGTAATAAGAAATGTAAAGATGAAATCAGGGAGGCTAAAATAGAACACGAGAGACATATAGCGGAGGAGAGTAAAAAGAACCCCAAGAAGTTTTTTAAGTATATAAACAGTAAGAAAGCGAGGCCAGAACACATTGGCCCCATAAAAGATGACAAAGGAAATATGGCCACTGAGGACAGAGAAAAGGCGGAAGTGTTAAATAATTTCTTCTCTTCAGTCTTCACAAAAGAATCGGGGGGCTACACAAACCTAGCTTGTAAGGCCGAACTAAACAACACACCTCAGGAAATACCACCATGGCTAAAAGAAGATAGACTTAAAACGAAACTAGAGAAACTTAACATAAATAAATCACCGGGACCGGATGGCTTGCACCCGAGGGTTCTTAAAGAGCTCAGCCAGGTGATTGCCAGACCATTATTCTTGATCTTTAAGGATAGTTTACAGACGGGTATGGTGCCAGCTGATTGGAAAAAAGCCAACGTGGTACCAATATTTAAAAAGGGGCCGAGATGTATCCCGGGTAACTATAGGCCGGTCAGCCTAACATCTGTAGTCTGCTAGATTTTGGAGGGGATGTTAAGGGACCACATACAAGACTTTAGTAATGAAAACTGTATTATTAGTAGTAATCAGCATGGATTCATGAAAACTCGTTCTTGCCAAACCAATCTATTAACCTTCTACGATGAAGTGAGCTGCCACCTAGATAAAGGTAAGCCGGTGGATGTGGTGTATCTGGACTTTGCAAAGGCCTTTGACACCGTTCCCCACAAACGCTTACTGTACAAACTAAGGAAGGTAGGTATGGACCATAGGGTGAGTACCTGGATAGAGAACTGGCTCCAGGGGAGAGTCCAGAGGGTGGTGATTAATGGGGAGTACTCGGATTGGGCGGGTGTGGAAAGTGGGGTCCCCCAGGGTTCTGTCCTGGGACCAATCCTGTTTAATTTATTCATAAATGATCTAGAGGAGGGGATATCTAGTACAATCTCAGTATTTGCGGATGATACTAAACTAAGCATGCCAATATCTTCTATGCAGGATGTGGAAACCTTACAAGCGGACCTGAACAAAATAAAGGGGTGGGCAACTGCATGGCAGATGAGGTTTAATGTTGAAAAATGTAAAGTAATGCACTTGGGGGCCAGAAACCAGAAAGCAAGCTACTCACTAGGGGGGGAACCTCTGGGTGAGTCTAGGATGGAAAGGGACCTGGGGGTACTGGTAGACAACAGGCTTGGCAGTGGCATGCAATGCCAAGCCGCTGCAAGCAAAGCCAACAGAATACTGGGATGTATAAAAAAGGGGATTCACTCCAGAAATAAAGAGATTATTCTCCCGCTCTACAAGACTCTGGTCCGGCCACATTTGGAGTATGCTGTCCAGTTCTGGGCACCGGTCCTCAGGAAGGATGTGCTGGAATTGGAAAGAGTCCAGAGAAGGGCAACAAAAATAATTAGGGGAATGGAGGACATCAGCTATGAGGAAAGACTACAAGCACTGAACTTATTCTCTCTGGAGAAGAGACGATTGAGGGGGGATATGATATCAATGTACAAATACTGTACTGGCGACCCTAGCATAAGGAACAAACTATTCAGAGAGAGGAGATACAATAAGACACGTGGCCATTCACTAAAACTAGAGGAAAGGCGGTTTAACCTTAAAATGCGTAAGGGGTTCTTCACTGTAAGAGCGGTAAGGATGTGGAATTCTCTTCCACAAGCAGTCGTATCAGCTGGGAGCATTGATAGTTTCAAAAAACTATTAGATGGGCACCTTGGAGACCACAACATACAGGGGTACACATAAAGCAAACACACACACATCATAGGTTGAACTGGATGGACTGATGTCTTTTTTCAACCTCACTAACTATGTAACTATGTAACTATGTAACACCTGTGGTTATACCCCTTAAAATTTTTTGAGTGGTAAATTACATATTTCGCTCGCTACTATGGAAATCAGGTCCTGCTAGAGTCAGGCTGGAGCAACTCCTGAGATCTAATGATACAAACCCCTGGCTGTACTATCTTGTAGCCCAGCTGCAGCAGCTGCTAAACGGCATGAATGATGTATCGCCCAAGGGGGAAACACACACTGATTCCACATTAGCTGTGGCGTTACACTGTGTAGAAGCTCAGACTCTCCCGGAAGCCCTTGAGGCCCAGCTCTTCCTAAAGTTCAACAAAAGGTACCCAACATATAGGCTACTACATAAGATTTGGTTCAAAGCAAAACAATTACAAAGAGTGTAAGGATTTACTAGTTACAGCCCCATCTGGAATAACAATACTTACCTGGAACTGTCAAGGCTGCACCTTGCAGCCCGATGGCTAAAATATTGTGTTACTCACCTCCGTCACACTTTAGATTTCAATATTTTTATTAATTTTGTGTGCAAAGAAAAAATACACAAGAATGCCTACAGTTAACATCTGCAATGAAAGATACTCCATCACATTTTAACCACCTTGGCGGTATTCCCGAGCGTGACTCGGGGTGGATTTTTCATTGCAGGAACGGTAACCCCGAGTCACGCTTGGGATAGATGTGCAGAGAGCGCAGCGGTGTTCTCTTACCTTCTCCTGGCGATCCAGCGATGATCTCTCATTGCTGAGATCGCCAGCCGAGAGTCCCGCCGCTCCTCCGTCCTCCGTCGGTCTGATCACTTCCTAGTTCCGTTCCCTGCAGCAGCAATGCTGCATGGGAGCGGAACTAGGGAGGGAAATTAAAAAAAAAAAAAAAAAACGTTGCACAAAACACATTTTATATTATATATATATATATATATGCATATATATATATATATATATATATATACATACATACATATATATACACATATATATATATATATATATATATATGCATATATATATATATATATATATATATATATATATATATATATGCGCATATATATATATATACCGGTATATATATATATATAAATATATATATGCATATATATATATATATATGCATATATATATATGTGTATATATATATATATATATATATATATATATATATATATGCACACACACACATATATATATATAAAATTATATTATTGATTCAATTATAATTCATGCGTTATATATATATATGTGTATATATATATATATATATATATATATATATATATATATATATATATACACACACACACACACACACACACACACACACACATATATCTATATATAATATATAATGCATGAATTATAATCTAATCAATAATATAATTTTATTATATATATTATATATTAAATAATAAAATAATATTATTGATTCGATTATAATTCACGTGTTTGTGTTTCAAATTTATCACATCTGGGATGTCTACTAGACTCTTGTTTTGGTCAGGTTTAAGTCAGTAATTACTAAGAATTGTAGGCCTATAATACATAACGCCAAATTTCCATGAAAACAATTGTACCACTTTTGGTATGTAATTCCTGACATAATCATACCGCCAGGGAGGTTAAGCAAAGTTTCTCCCATTTGCCCAGATGCAAGCCAGACATGCAGTGTCAAACAAAACATACTTCCTCTACCTTCAATTGCAGCACGCCATTAAAGCGCAAGCATCTTTAGAGCAGGCGGTGTTTCAATATAATTCAGCGATATACATCCACTAAATGGTTTATCTCCAGGTGCTATGCAATGCTACTGCCAGAGTACCTGGAGAATTTTCCCAATACAGCTATGGAAAAATGGGTGGAGGATGTGGGTGATATAGATGGGGATCAATGGTTGGAGGACATGGAATCTGTCCATGGCTGTTCTTTAAATGTAGCCCAAAGACTGTTCCAACTATATATATTATTGCGGGTTCATCACACCCAATTTAAATTGTTTACTCTTGAACTCCGCCCAGACCCATTGTGTACGAGATGCAAGGGGGCTAACGGGGACCTGATACATCTCCTTTGGCGTGCCCAAAGTTGCACGGCTTTTGGACTGGCATAGTAAACACCAATAATAATACTTTTTAAGTAACTTTCTCTCTTAACTCTAAACCTTGCTTCTTGGGTATACTGGATGAGGTGATAACTGACATACAGTATATGTCAGAGAGGCGGTGTCCAGAGCACTGTTCTAAGCTCAAGAGCTGATGTTGCAACACTGGATATCGCAAACCTCTCCAACTTTAGAGATGTGGTTAGCCAACATGGGATTAACCTTGAGATATAAGCGCTTGATATATCAGCATAGAGGCAACCTGACTCGGTTTAATAGGATCTGGGGATGCTGGCTAGCTACCCCTGGCTTAGCTCCATTGGTCTTAATTCTTGTTAGGCTTTTACCTTAAAGTGCGATCTCAACTGCCCTGTTTGTCCCCTTGGAGTGGGTTTAATTAAAAGTACTGGGGAAGAGATATGATGATAATGTCTTCTTGAATCATACCTAAGGATGCATACACTGAGAGAGAGATATAACGACTAATGAAATCTCAGGTTCAATTGTTTTTTTTAAACCTGCTTTGTCTTTGTACAAGAACATTATTCTACTTTGTTTTCTGCAAAAGTATTGTATAATGTAATACTCCGGAATGTGTCTTGTTTATTGTTTTGTTAAAAGTTGTTAATAAACTTTATTCTGATTTTAAAAAAAAAAAACATTTTTTGACATAAATCTAGCCATAGTGATGTTGTGAGGGTGAAATAGGTATTGCCACATCCTAATTCTCCAGTGCTCCTTATCTTGTTCTTTCGGGCAAATGCATTTTGACTGACTTGGAGTTCCATTGCTGGTCTTTTAGGCTGGGTTCACACATGTTCGGCTGCAGTTTGCAGTCCAAAGTCCGGTGCTGTTTTGCTCACTGGTTCACTTGTGTTTCAGGTGCAAATTTTTACTTGAATTTGTACCTAACCTGACCAAAAATCGTAGAGGGCCCTTTTTAGAAATGGACTGTGGTCACCCCTGACATGTGTGAACTGGCTCCATTGAAAGCCGGGCTGATTCACATGTTATATAAATCAGATGCGGTTAAAAACACATCTGAGTCACATGTGAACCGAGCCTTAGTGAACCAACCTACTAGTGTATGCAACTGAATATGTTTGTATTTAAACTTACTGTTAAGCAACCCGTAGATGATACCATTTGATTTTTCGTTCTTACTGTTAAGCAACCCATAGATGATACCATTTGATTTTTCATTCAACGGGTGGGTTGAACGAAAAAAAAAAAGCTGACTCAATTTCCACACACATGATGAGAATGGAGGAATCCTCCCCACTGCGTTTTTGTATTCTGGCAGCGAGAAGACTTCCCAGCTGTCAGAATACACCGATCAGCGTTGCCAGCGATGCCAGCTATAGCCAGTGGCGCTGATTGAGATAATCCAACAGGGCAGTTGTACAGATGTCGATCAGTAGATCAATTTCTGTACAACATCCCTGTCCATACATGGATCGAAATTCAGCTCGTTCATGCTGAACCGGCCACATTTCTATCCATGTGTAGTTGGCTTAACTCTGTGTACAGAAGACTGGGAAGACGTTCAAACAATCTAGGCTGTATCCCCAATTACAGTGTGTTTTACAGTAGTGTCATTCTAACATAGTGAATATGCATACGGGAGGCTTATTTTTCAAATGTTGCTTTATTCAAGTTATATAACTCTGAGACCTAATCTGCATAGAGAATATGGTAGCTGGTTGACTAAGATTCTCAGGTGGTTTAACTCACCAAGAAGGAACACAAGTACAATTTAAAATACCTTGAGATATACAGGGGATATTTTCTGGGTTTTTTGCAGGTATAAAGTAAATTCATTTCCATTATCTTCTAACTGCATAGTTTATTAGGGTGGGTAAAGTAGAACTTATCAACACCTGAAGATACAAAAACAAAGCATACGCAATGCTACTTTCCTGTCCAATCGGCAAGCTTGGTTGGGTCTTTAACCAAGCCATATTGCTTGGTCAAAAAACTAAGCATACATCAATGTACTGCTGCTATTTTTCTGTCCAATTATCAAGCTTGGGTGGGTCTTTGACCAAGATGCGTTGCTTGAAAAAGTAAAGAAAAATCAGGCCACTGAGTGCCCTAATTAGCAGTGGTTCTTGCATTGTGAAAAATGGCTGAATAGCCAATATGAACAGATGTTTTGGCAAAAAAAACTCATATACATGAACTACAACTTTATGTTTATTTATTTCATTCGAACATAAAAAAGATGTATTCTTTTTTTGTTTTTTTTTTTGTTTTTTGTTTTTTACATTTTCACTTGGTCAACACATAGATGCTTTTAGTCTTTGCATTTGTCCAAATTATTTAAATTAGAGCAAACTGAGAAATAGGTAGTATTCTACGATGCCAACTTTTGTCACAATTAAATATTAAACAAGAATTTATGGAATTCTATTCATTTTAAAATGTTTGAGAAGCAGCTCTCTTTAAACACATAAAAGTTTACAATTGAATAGGCATCATTTCAAAACCCCCCTTCAAGTTCTGTAAAATTCTTTAATAGCATAATTGTAAAAAAAAAAAAAAAAAAAGAGAGAAATGAATTATTTATAAAACTGTCGCCTGAATGTATCTATCAAAAAGCTGGACAATATAGAGGCATTTGTAAATTGTACCATGTGTTTAGCTGTGTTATTTTCTCCTAATGATTCTGTATTATTAGCAAGTCTTTATGCAAATTGCTTTTATTTAGAAAGTGTGTTATAATAAACACATACAGATATGGAACGCAAGTACACTAAAAACACATAAATAACACTATATATTTGTTCATTACAAAACATGTTTTCAGTGCCTGAACAGCAAGGCTTTATTTAACGAAATTTATAATATTTTGTAGAAATGTTTTTTTTTATATATATTTAGGATTAAAAAAAAATTAAAAATGTTCTCATTTTGTAGTAGGAGCAGCAAGAATTTATAGGGCACTTACTAGTTAGTAGAAAAACAGTACAAAGGTTTATGGGGATACATTGAAGTAACAGTTCAATACAACAATTTTGAAAAATATTGCTAGAGATTTAGAACAATAGAAAGCACCACATCCCTATAATAAATGGTAACTACAATAAAGGGGGCAAAGTGGGACTTTATAGGTGCAAATGATGGAGAAAAATCTGGATTCTCAAATTTTTGAGAATCCAGATTTTTCTCCATCATTTGCACCTATAAAGTCCCACTTTGCCCCCTTTATTGTAGTTACCAGTTCAATACAACAGTGCATGCAGTTGGCTAAGACCACATGTAAATATAGTAGCAACAAGAGTAACATTCAATTCTGAAAAATTAATAGTGAGCCCAATGGCTATACTGTAACAGTAACAGGCATATAAAACCATGAGCAAGGCCATAAGGGTGTCTAGAATCATTTCAAATTGTGTTTGTCAAGTGGTCAACAATGTGTGGGAAGTTGGATTTAACTCAAGCCTAGCCAAGTAGGCTAGAAGTTTACCTACCTTATTACCAATCCAAAGGTTTTATGCTCTATGTAGAGCATATTTTAAAACATTTTTTCACTAAATATAGTTTGTGTTCCTTTCTCGTATGAAGCCATCCTTTGAAGTAACATGGATGTACTGTATGTACCATGCTTAGTGTGTAGCATAGCTTTTTCAGTAGTGATTACTAATAATGCCATATTTTTTCAAAGTATACTCACAAAAGACACAAAAGGACCGCTAAGAATGACTTTACGACTTAATTTAAACGAAAGGAATTTCAGGGACTGCATTAACCACATAACGACCGCCCACCGCAGATATACTGCGGCAGGCAGCCGCTGCTGGGCAAAGTGAGGTAGGGGTACATCACTCGCTCAGCCGCCTGTAGGGGGCGAGCGCGCACCGCCGGAGGTGCGCTCCCGCCCCTGCTCATTCACAGGCATCCCCGCGCGAGTGACCGGTGGCTCCGATGTCCGCCGGTCACTTGCGATCTCCCGCAGGAGAGGGAGAAAGGCAGACAGCTGATGTAAACACAGCTGTCTGTCATTCTCCCTGATGTAAGCGCAGAGACTATACGATCCTGCTATGTAGGATCGTATGTCTCTGTGGTTATATCACAAGCCACGCTCCCCCACAGTTAGAATCACGCCCCTAGGGACACACTTAACCCCTTGATCACCAATAAAGTTAACCCCTTCCCTGGCAGTTTCATTTTGACAGTAACAGTGCATATTTATAGCACTGATCACTGTTGTAATGTCACTGGTACTCCAAAAAGTGTCAAATATGTCAGTTAGGGGTCTTATCTGTCTGCCGCAATGCCGCAGTCCCGCAAAAAAATCGCAGATCGCTGCCATTACTAGTAAAAAAAAACAATAAAAATGACATAAATCTTTCCCGTAGTTAGTAAACGCAATAACGTTTGCGCAAACCAATCAAAATATGCTTATTGCGATTTTTTTTACCAAACATATGTAGCAGAAAACAAATTGGCCAAAAATGTTATAAAATTTTGATTTTTACATTTTTTTTTGAGAATTTCATATAAAAAAAATGTGAAAAATATTATTTTTTCAAAATTGTCGCTCTTTTTTTGTTTATAGCGCAAAAAATAAAAATCGCACAGGTGATCAAATACCACCAAAAGAAAGCTCTATTTGTGGGAAAAAAAGGACGTCAATTTTGTTTGGATACAGCGCCGCACGACCGCGCAATTGTCTGTTACACTCACGCAGTGCTGAATCGCAAAATAGGGCCTGGTCTTTGAGCAGCCAAATCTTCCGTGGCTTAAGTGGTTAAAGTCCCTTATAATCAGGAGTGGGCCTTTTGCTATTTCCAAGACCTGGAGGTTAAGTGAATTCAAAAAAAATTTAAAGTATATGTGAACCCTTATCTTGTAAAACAATCCTTTTTAGTTTAATGCAGAAATTAAAGGAAAACAGCTTCTGTGTATATAATATACTGTATATATATATATATATATATATATATATATATATAAATATATATATACACACAGTATCTCACAAAAGTGAGTACACTCCTCACATTTTGGTAAATATTTTATTATATCTTTTAATGCGACAACACTGAAAAAATGACACTTTGCTACAATGTAAAGTAGTGAGTGTACAGCTTGTATAACAGTGTAAATTTGCTGTCCCCTCAACATAACTTATCACACAGCCAATAATGTCTAAACCGCTCGCAAAAAAAGTGCAAATGTCTAAATTGGGTTCAAAGGGTCAATATTTTGTGTGGCCACCATTATTTTCCAGCACTGCCTTAACCCTCTTTGGTATGGCGTTCACCAGAGCTTCACAGGTTGCCACTGGAGTCCTCTTCCACTCCGTCATGACGACATCACGGATGTCGTGGATGTTAGAGACCTTGCGCTCCTCCACCTTCCGTTTGAGGATGCCCCACAGGTGCTAAAAAGAGTTTAGGTCTGGAGACATGCTTGGCCAGTCCATCATCTTTACCTCAGCTTCTTTAGCAAGGCAGTGGTCATCTTGGAGGTGTGTTTGGGTCGTTATCATGTTGGAATACTGCCCTGCGGGGTTGCCCTTTCTGTTCTAACATGACTGTGCACCAGTGCACAAATTCCATAAAGACATGGATGAGTGAGTTTGGGATGGAGGAACTTGACTGGCCTGCACAGAGTCCTGACCTCACCCCGATAGAACTCCTTTGGGATGACTGTGAGACAGGCCTTCTCGTCCAACATCAGTGCCTGACCTCACAAATGCGCTTCTGGAAGAATGGTAAAAACATTCCCATAGACACATTCCTAAACCTTGTGCACAGCTTTCCCAGAAGAGGTAAAACTGTTACAACTGCAAAGGGTGGGCCAACTCAATATTGAACCGTATGGACTAAGACTGGGATGTCATTAGAGTTCATGTGCATGTAAAGGCAGGCGTCCCAATACTTTTGGTAATATAGTGTACAGTATACTGTATATATGTGATCACATAATCTTTGTTTTCAGCTACCTTTGAAAACGTCACAGGAAGTCACAAAACGCGTCAGTCGTGGAACGCACAGCGTGACGGAAGCTCGTAGTTTGGAGCGCAAGCCGGAAACCTCCGCTCGCCACTCTGCATAGCTTTGTACAGTCACAGAATACTGTTTACCTTGCCTTTTCAATCACCGAGGATGGGTAATAAATATACAGTGGATCAAAGCAAGTTTTCCCATAGGAAAGCATTGAAACTCAGATGATTCGTTCCACAAGCATTTAATGTAATGAATAAAGATATGCTGTATTATATATAAAGTACATTCCTGTGCAGTAAAAGTATGCCATCTCCTCTGTTAAATAACATCATGTGTCCCTGTGCCTGCACTGCACACAACAAATGCTGATTTATACTTTATTAGAGAGTCTGTGGCACTGTGTGATTACTTAGCCCTGCTCTGCAGCTCTCCTCCCCTCCTCCTCAGATGACGTCAGGAGGAGTGATCGGCCCCTGCCGCTGGGGATAGCAGAGAGGACGGAAACCAGAGAGAGACACAGGGACAGGAATCGTACAAAGTAAGTGCAGGGAAACACTTTGATAAGTACATATCGGCATCTTCACATACAGTAGAAGCACTGGGACACATAATAACATGTGACAGAGGGCATTAACAGAGGGGATGGCATGGTTATAGTGTAATAAAACTGCTCGTATATCAAGACAGTGCTCGTATACCAAGACAGATTTTTTTAAAAAATGTTTCTCGTCTTTCAAAATGCTCGTAAACAAAGGCACTCGTAAACCAAGGTTCCACTGTATTTGACTCTATTACACTATTGGAGAATTTTCTTTTCTATACCGTGACCCACGCTGATACGAGGGAAGTTGAGGAGAAATCCACACAACACCCATCTCAGAGGCAGCACGAGGGGATCCACCTTGGCCCTGAGGGCCCACGAAGCGTGATTGGTCTTAATACCGTACGGTATATAAGACCCATTACATCCGGTAAGTTAACCATCTTTACCAATTTCACTGGAAAAGGAACCTGCACCTTGAAGTTCAATCGCATTGGAGGAAGCCTACCACTGAGCACTTGCACTTTTGATATAATTGGAAGAACTTTTTACACTGAAGAAAATTATTTGGACTTTTTTCAATTATTCACATATTGATGAACTTGAACTATTATTTGCACTATTCAGTTCCGTTTATAACAGCACAATTGATTTATTTATTTATTTTGGAATTCATGTCACCTATTGTTGTTTATTTATTGCTCTAGTACACCATAATTTTGAAATAAGGTTTTAGTTAATTATTGCACAACCCCTAAATTTATTAGTCATAGTTTTGCTAAAACACCCACCCATTCCACATAATACAGTGCATTGCGAAAGTATTCGGCCCCCTTGAACTTTTCAACCTTTTGCCACATTTCAGGCTTCAAACATAAACATATAAAACTGCAATTTTTTGTGAAGAATCAACAACAAGTGGGACACAATCATGAAGTGGAACAAAATTTATTGGATATTTCCAACTTTGTTAACAAATAAAAAAAACTGAAAAATTGGGCTGCAAAATTATTCAGCCCCTTTACTTTCAGTGCAGCAAACTCTCTCCAGAAGTTCAGTGGGGATCTCTGAATGATCCAATGTTGACCTAAATGACTAATGATGATAAACAGAATCCACCTGTGTCAAGTCTACGTATAAATGCACCTGCACTGTGATAGTCTCAGAGGTCCGTTTAAAGCGCATAGAGCATCATGAAGAACAAGGAACACACCAGGCAGGTCCGAGATACTGTTGTGGAGAAGTTTAAAGCTGGATTTGGATACAAAAAGATTTCCCAAGCTTTAAACATCCCAAGGAGCACTGTGCAAGCGATAATATTGAAATGGAAGGAGTATCAGACCACTGCAAATCTACGAAGACCTGGCCATCCCTCTAAACTTTCAGCTCATACAAGGAGAAGACTGATCAGAGATGCAGCCAAGAGGCCCATGATCACTCTGGATGAACTTCAGAGATCTACAGCTGAGGTGGGAGACTCTGTCCATAGGACAACAATCAGTCGTATACTGCACAAATCTGGCCTTTATAGAAGAGTGGCAAGAAGAAAGCCATTTCTTAAAGATATCCATAAAAAGTGTTGTTTAAAGTTTGCCACAAGCCACCTGGGAGACACACCAAACATGTGGAAGAAGGTGCTCTGGGAGACACACCAAACATGTGGAAGAAGGTGCTCTGGTCAGATGAAACCAAAATCAAACTTTTTGGCAACAATGCAATATGTTATGTTTGGCGTAAAAGCAACACAGCTTATCATCCTGAACACACCATCCCCACTGTCAAACATCGTGGTGGCAGCATCATGGTTTGGGCCTGCTTTTCTTCAGCAGGGACAGGGAAGATGGTTAAAATTGATGGGAAGATGGATGGAGCCAAATACAGGACCATTCTTGAAGAAAACCTGATGGAGTCTGCAAAAGACCTGAGACTGGGATGTAGATTTGTCTTCCAACAAGACAATGATCCAAAACATAAAGCAAAATCTACAATGGAATGGTTCACAAATAAACATATTCAGGTGTTAGAATGGCCAAGTCAAAGTCCAGACCTGAATCCAATCGAGAATCTGTGGAAAGAACTGAAAACTGCTGTTCACAAACGCTCTCCATTCAACCTCACTGAGCTCGAGCTGTTTTGCAAGGAGGAATGGGCAAAAATTTCAGTCTCTCGATGTGCAAAACTGATAGAGACATACCCCAAGCGACTTACAGCTGTAATCACAGCAAAAGGTGGTGCTACAAAGTATTAACTTAAGGGGGCTGAATAATTTTGCATGCCCAATTTTTCAGTTTTTTATTTGTTAAAAAAGTTTGAAATATCCAATAAATTTCGTTCCACTTCATGATTGTGTCCCACTAATTGTTGATTCTTCACAAAAAAATTAAGTTTTATATATTTATGTTTGAAGCCTGAAATGTGGCAAAAGGTCGAAAAGTTCAAGGGGGCCGATTACTTTCGCAATGCACTGTATGTTAATTTGTTTTTTGCACAATAATCTATGTTTTTTATAACTAATTTTATCTAATACAACATTTGCTTATTTGCACAACCCACTGTTTATAAGGTATTTGTGATAAATTATCCAATTTTAGTTTATAGCAAGCGCTGTAGGTAGTCCTGACCCTAGGACTATTTTTTCTGACACTTTGTTTTCAGCTGCCTAAGAAGCTTAGAAAGGTAGGAATGGAGAAACAGCAGTATACTGATTTTCCCAGTGAATGGCTGTGCTGGGGGGGGGGGGGTGTCAGCAGAGGTCTTGGCTATACGAGGACAGTCAGGCTGTGCTCTAGCACAGTCAGAAAACTAACCACACTCGAATGGAAGTACTTCTATGCCTAGCATGGTCAGTTTGAAATAGCAGAGCAGGGGGACTGGCAGGATCGCCACTGTATTTCCAACAAATTAAGCAATACAAAGGGAACAGGGTACTTTTTAACATGAGTACATGATATAACATACACACACATGAACATATAATATATTCAGTAAAGTCAATGTTTTTGTATATTAAAATGGCTGTCTGTCTATTTTTAGGATCAGTATTCCCGGTGCAATGGATTTAGTAATTAGAATTTACTTCACTCTTGTATAAAAAACTGGGCTTTATATGGGACACTGGGATCATATACAGCAGTGTCCAGTAATTGAAATACATTTTTCCCAAAGTATAATTACATGTATACAAAAATAGTAAAAGGGAATTCTTATCAATAGGTTTCCCATATCCACCTCTTCAGATATATTCAGGTATATTTATGATGAGAAAACTTTATTGGATAAATCCATAAAGAGAAGTTCACAACCACATAGCAAAATTTAAGAGAAGGCTACTAATAAAGTCATATTCTTGCCTTAGAGTTCACAATATATGTGGCTCCCTGCTGATACATGAGCGACAGGCCTGACTTCTTCTATCACTATCACAGAAGCCCCACATCTGTTGTGGACCAGACTGTTGCTTGAGCACCACACCTCCAGGAATCTATACATTGCATGTAATAAGGATCCTATCCTTAAGAAGCGGATATGCAAAATGCTGTAATAAAGGTTTCTATACTATTTTTGTATATGTGCAGTAATATAACAATTGATATCAATTACTGGACACTATATAGTATACCTTTTTAAAAATAAGGTTTTTAATTGGGCTTACTTGGCTAGTGTAGGATTTAGTGTATATGCTTTAAAAATTAAAAAAAAGTATTTTTTTTAAAATAGATTTGCTGTATATGATCCCCGTGTTTATATAAAGCCCCATTTTATCTTGACCCGAGTGAAGCACTTATACAACTTAGGATGGTTGTGAAGGCTGAGGCTGGGGGCTATGAAGACAGAAGATAGGGGAGACTGTAAAGCCTGAGGATAGAGGGGACTGTGCAGACTGTGGATGGAACTGTGCAGCCTGATGATAGGGGGACTGTGAAGCTTGAGGATGAGGACTGTGAAGCCTGGGGACTGTGAAGCCTGAGGATAGAGGGGACTGTGTAGACTGAGGATGGGGTGGGGAGCTGTGCAGACTGAGGATAAGGGGGGGCTGTGCAAATTGAGGATGAGAGGGACTGTGCAGCCTGAGGATAGAGGGACTGTGAAGCCTAAGGATGGGGGGCTGTGAAGCCTGAAGATGGGGGGGACTGTGATGCCTGAGGATGGAGGGGGCTGTGCAGACTGAGGATGGGAGGGGACTGTAAAATCTGAGAATGGGGGAGAGCCTGTGCAGAGTAAGGATGGTAAGACTGTGCAGACTGAGGTTGTGGGGGAGGACCTTTGAAGCATAAAGATGGGGGAGGAACTGTGAGGACTTACAGTAGGATGAGGGAATGTGAAGACTGACGATAGGGGCCGTGCAGACTGAGGATGAGGGAGCTGTGAAGTCTGAGGATGTAGGGTAGATTGCAAAGCCTGAGGATGGAGGGTAGACTGAAGTCTGAGGATAGGGGGGACCTGGGAAGCCTGGGGATTGGGGGGGGTTGTGAAGCCTGAGGATCGTGGGACTGTGAAGACTGGGAATTTGACGGACTGTGCAGACTGAGGATGGGGGCGATGAAGCCTGAGGATGGGGGGAGGATGCAGCCTGAGGATGGGGGACTGTGCAGACTGAAGATTGGTGGGCTGTAAAGCCTGGGGATGGGGGAGCTGTGAAACCTGAGGATGGAGGGGTCTGTGAAGACTAAGTGTGGGGGGACTCTGCAGACTAATGATGGGGGACTGTGCAGACTGAGGATGAGGAGGGATTGTGAAGCCCCAGGATGGGGACTCTGCGAAGACTACGGATGGGGGGCTGTGCAGACTGAGAATGGGGGGAGGACGTGCAGACTGAGGATGAGGGGGGATTGACTGAAGCCTGAAAATGGGAGGGGAATGTAAAGACTGAGGATGGGGGAGGGCCTGTGCAGTTGGAAAATGGGGGACTTTGCAGACCAGATATGGGGGGGGGGAAGGGAAGCGTAAGGATGGGGGGACTGTGAAGACTGAGGATTGGGGGAATGTGAAGACTGAAGATCGGTGGACCATGGAGACTGAGGATGAAAGGAGACTGTAAAGTCTAACTATTGGGGGGCTATGCAGATTGAAGATGGGGGACTGCGAAACCTGAGGATGGGGGGACTGTAAAGACTGAGGTTGAGGGGACTGCAAAACCTAAGGACGGGGGGACTATGAAGATTAAGGATGAGGGAGCTGTTCAGACTAAGGATTGGGCAACGACTGTGCATACTGAGGATGGCTGGGAGAACTGTGAGGCCTAAGGATTGGGGGACCGTGAAGGCTTGAAGATGGGGCAACTATGCATACTAAGGATCTGGGGGGGGATGTGCAGACTGAGTATGGGGGGCTGTGAAGACTAATAATGGTGGGGACTGTGAAGACTGAGGATGGGGGAACTGTGCAGACTGTGGATCGGGGGGGGGGGGAGAAACTTTGAAGCCTGAGGTTTGGAGGGACTGTGAAGGATGGGGGGGGGGAGACTGTAGACATTCTCACTCATTCACTGTATTGTACATTACAGACTTCTCAACAAGACAACTGTTCATTGTCTTAAAAGTTGCTGGTTGCTAAGCAGTCCCTCTCTATTTTAATGAAGGTCTTCTTTAAAACCTTTGCGTCCACGTTTGTCTGCACTTTGCAGGGAGGCCATCATATGACGTCCTCCAGTGCTCGCGCTGCCTGCACGCCCCCTGCAGCATCAGCAGCGATCTGTGACCGCTTCATTCTTCGGGTGCCGCTGATCACAGATCTGAGTAATTAGCCAATCACGGCAGCTCTTTACCATGTGATCAGCTGTGTCCAATCACAGCTGATCATGGATGAAAACAGGATTTGCCAGTTATTGACAATCCTGCCCTTATGCTGACAGGGAGTGAGGAGAGGTGAGCCGAAAACTGGCAAATCCACACAAGGGACATCTGCAATGACAAAAAGGGCAGCGATCATCAGTGTCCTGATTGTCAGTGCAGCCCTAAGAGTGCCCACCAGTGCTGCCAATCTGTGCCGCCAATCAGTGTCGGTCAGTGCCCACCAGTGATGCCAATTAGTGCCCATCAGTAATGCCTATCATTCCGCCAGTAAGTTCCCCCCATCAGTGCCACATATCAGTGCCCATCAGTGCCATCCATTAGTGCCACCTATTAGTTCAGCCTCATCAGTGCCTCCTCATCAGTGCCGCCTCATCAGTGCCCATCAGTACCGCCTTATCAGTGCTGCCTATCAGTGTCCATCAATGCAGCCTATCAGTGACCATCAGTGCAGCCTATCAGTGCAGCGCACATCAGTGAAGGAGAAAAATTACCTATTACAAATTTTTGTTTAATTTTCGGGCTGTTTTAATTTGGTTAGTAAAAAATAAAAAACCCAGTGGTGATTAAATACCACCAAAAGAAAGCTATATCTTTTAAAAAAAAAAAATGATAAAAATGTCATTTGGGTACAGTGTTGCATAACCACACAATTTTCATTCAAAGTTCAACAGCGCTGATAGCTAAAAATTGGCCTGGGCAAAAAGGGGGTGAAAGTGCCCAGTAGGCAAGTTGCTAAGGTAGGCTCAGATAAAATGTTAGCTCTCAGACTATTTTCAGTGTATGCAAAATCATATGTAATGGAAGAGTTTTCATTTAAAATAAAAAGTAACAGTAACAGTCATTTTTTAAAAATGATTTTGCTGATGTTTATACATGTCTGTGAGACTCTTGCTTGCGGCACAGCAATTTAAGCAATTTTTTTATGGGTACAAGAAGGCTTTTGTTTTAGTTAACCATCCCCTTTAGGCCTCTCCCACTGTTAATGCAATTTGGTTGTACTCACTATTCAATGCGGCACATCATTCGCGCGCTCCATTGGAGGTTCCCAAACACACCCCAGGTCTTTTACCATCTTAGCAATACCCCAGCCACAATAAAAACAATGCAACTCTTTGCCACAGTGCACTAAGCATGCTACATTTTTTTTTTTTATCAAGCAATGGGGCCCATCTTATGATCTTGCCCGCAGGCCCACTAATTTCATTAAACACTACTGCACATAGTGCAGATTTTTTCATCTGGAGAGGTTTTCGAGATCACCTATTTTGAAGTGAAAGTAGCAGAGGATTTTTTTTCAGTTAACTCTTGGCATTGGAGATCATAAAGGTTGTGTCTTCCAATGTATTAATTCTGTTTTCCATAGCCGGGATTTATTTTGAAAGCCCTGCTTAAGCAAGGAGAGATTAATATTCATGCTTTCCATTTGTGAAATCTTTTGATGGCCAGCATAAGTTTGGACAAAAATGCGGTCTGGGTCTCTGTGTCGAATTCCTTTAGAGTTTTCAATTAAGTGGAGGGCTAGGAGAGTCTCTGGTAGGGCTGTCATAAAATGCAGAAGGGAAAGGAAGTTGCTAGAGCTATTCTGGGAGCGCTGGAGCTTAGTAAATTTGTGAGGGACATTCAGTGTTTAACCTTGCCTGATATTCACCATAGCAGTCTGCAGGTGTGTAGAGGGATTAGTAGGATGACCTACTGCGTTGAAATCAGGGTAAATGGAGTGCAGGATGAGGTGAGTCTAGTGGAGCTGCCTTTTTCACATCCTACCATCATTCTCTCGGCAACCAGGCCACACCCATAAAAGTTCTGTAACATTAAGTACACACTAACTTTAAGATTGTATCAGTTTTTTTAAATTACAGGTAAAAAAGAAAAAAAAAATTTTTCACAGAACTTTATTGGGGGTTAAAACTTTGTTTTCAAATCAACAAGAACATTTAGTAATTTGAAGTGTGCAAACAGAAGGAGCAGTGCTACTACCCGTACAGCTCACCAATAAACAAGCTCCTGGGTGCCCGATCCACAGCTGTTTAACTGAGTGCATATGTAGAAAGATAATCTGCACACCGGTAGCTGCTCTTAAAAAATCTTCATCTTTATACAGAAACCACAGAACACAACTGCTGATAAGATCAGTTGACGCATTTCAGCCTTTGAGGCCTTAGTTATAACTACATTGCACAAAGCTCTTTATACCATGGGGATACATTTTTTTACCCAGTACAAGCGAGGAATTCCATTATGGACACCTTTCAGGCTGTAATTGAGGAGGAGCTGATAGCGCTTAAACAATGTAGCTCAGCCACCAGACTAACTATCTCTAAACAAGAAAGGCAGGCCCTACAGCATTTAAAAGAAAATAAGGGGATAGTCATAAAGGAAGCAGATAAGGGGGGGCAGTGGTGGTAATGACCAGGGAACAATATAGATCTAAAGCCATTAAACAACTTAGTGCTATTAGCACATACCACCACTTACCCAAGGATCTCACGAAAATCTTTCAATTTATCCTTTTTTTTTTTTAATCCTTTTTGAACATCTATAGATGGTTAAAGATATGGGAGTCTTATCTTCTAAAACTGCTGAATACTTCTTTGTGGACAAACCTGTGGTGCCGATCTTCCATCATCTCCCCAAGATTCACAAGGTAGGGTGCCCTCTGAAGGGATGACTCGTTGTGGTTGGAATTGGCTCCTTATCAGAACATTTGGGAGAATGGGTAGATTGGCACCTTCAGCCATTGATCCAAAGACTGCCAGGTTACATTAGGGACACCAGTACAGTTCTATCTCATATTACATCAGTCAAATGGTTGTCAACCTATGTATGGGCCACTTTGGATGTTAGGGCACTCTGTTCTTCGCTCACCCACAGCACTGGACTACAGGCTATTCAGTATCACCTGCGGCGTTACAGCTATTATTCTTTAGAATTACAGGAGTTTATTCTATTGAGTGTTGAGTGCCTATTATCTCATAGCTATTTTTTGTTTGATGGTGCATACTATGTCCAGCATTGTGGGGCATCAATGGGTGCAAGATTTTCACCATCAATAGAGAATCTTTATATGGGCTGGTGGGAGGAATTGTTTTTTGTTCTCCCCCAGCAATTGTTTTTCCAGACAGATTATTTGGCCCATACATAGGTTGTCAACCTATGTATGGGCCACTTTGGATGTTAGGGCACTCTATTCTTCGCTCCCCCACAGCACTGAACTACAGGCTATTCAGTATCACCTGCGGCGTTACAGCTCTTATTCTTTAGAATTACAGGAGTTTATTCTATTGAGTGTTGGGTTCCTATTAACTCATAGCTATTTTTTGTTTGATGGTGCATAATATGTCCAGCATTGTGGGGCATCGATGGGTGCAAGATTTTCACCATCAATAGAGAATCTTTATATGGGCTGGTAGAAGGAATTGTTTTTTGTTCTCCCCCAGCAATTTTTTTTCCAGACAGATTATTTGGTATGGTCGCTATATCATTGACCTCCTGATGGTGTGGGATGGTAACCCTGTAGGATTGCATGATTTCTGTGAGTATCTTAATGACAACTAGTTAAATCTATATTTTTCAATCGAACACAACATTTCCAGTATTAACTTTCTTGACATTAGACTGCAGGGTAATTCCACTACAGGCAGTGTTTCCACATGTACTTACAGAAAGTCACGTTCCAGCAATACTACTTTGTTTGCAGATAGTTGTCATCCATCCGACACCATCAATGCTATCCCTTATGGGGAATTTATTCAAGCTAGATGCAATTTTTCCATAGATTAAGCCTTTGAACAAGAATGTAGGGTCATTCATCATTGCCTATTGGAGAGAGGGTATAGTGTTCCCAGCATACATCAGGGATTAGAAAGATCTCTGATGAAGGATAGACAGGAATTGCTAGCAGACATGCCCAGGAATAGAAAAGGCAATAGAAGTAAGCCTCATACTTTCAGAAACAATGTAACAGGTCAACCTGTTAGCTTGGTAACTACATTTTCTCAGGAATATCATCAAATAACCAAAATAATAAAAAAAGGAATTTGCCTATATTGTACAAAGACATAGGTTTAAATGTGATTTTAAAAGCAGGCTGATGTTTTTCCAATCAGAGAGCATCCACATTAGGAAATGCTTTATCATCCAGCATTTTTACCTCTATACAATGCCAACCCACTTGGCTGGCATATCCTGGGAACTATCCTTGTAACATTAACTTGTAGGTACTGTCATTTGAGCCAGGCAAAACTTTTGTTGGCGTGGCTACGGGTGAGGAGTTTACCATACAACAATATGTTGACTGTGGCACAAATTTTGTAGTCTATCTGATTATTTGTACATTATGCGACTAAAATATGTGGGCTGCACCACACATCCCCTGAGAACCAGAATAAGGGAACACTATTGTGACATAAATTATTTAAATGTTAGAAATATTTCCAATGCAACACGTCACTATAGGGAATGCCATCAGGGTGATCTTTCCTCATTTTTTTTTAGAGGAATAGAACGGCTGTTTCACTCACCTAGAGGAGGCGATAGGGAGAGAAGGTTACTAGGAAGTGAGGCATGGTGGATTTTTAGACTTAATTCCAGATCACCCCAGGGGTTAAACCTGCGAAAGGGATCTAGATCTGCACATACACTAAACTGTCTCTCTCCAGTGTCTCTTTTTATTAAATTATTTTTATTGATTTTTTATTTTTATTTTCATTTTTATCTATGTATAATATCATTGTGTAGTTTGCAGATATTAGGTGGCATACACATGGGTTTCCTTAGTATATACTACAATTGACTCTATTTTCGGTTTATTGTCTGCAACCAATTAGGACAATGAATGGGTGGAGCCTGTGATATGTAGAGTCACTATATATTTCAAAGTTTTGTGTCTAAATGTAGTTATGACTAAGGACTTATAGGCAGAAATGCATCACCTGATCTTATCAGCAGTTGTGTTCTGTGGTTCCTGAATAAAAATGAAGATTTTTTAAAAGTAACTACCAGTGTGCGGATGATCTTTCTACATAACTTGAAGAGTGACCTGGTAATTAAGTTATCCACTGTTTCCGTAAGTGTATCAAAAGTCCTTAAATTTCAGAAATTTGAGATACCGTACCCTACTAGAAGCATAGTTGAAGATTATCAATCTTACTCATCAGAATATTGTGATCTTGTGATATTTAATATATATATATATATATATATATATATATATATATATATATATATATATATATACATACACACACACTGTATATATAGAATGTAGAAGGTCTGTGGATGTCTCCTAGGAAAACAGGTCTCTGATCTTTTATTTTTACTGCAGACTCAGCTTTAAAAAGTTCTTCAGATGTTTAGGCAAAAGGAATTTTCTTTGCATGAGCTCAGCATGTCCTATAAGCCCTGAGTATTGTTACTTCATTAAAAATAATTTTTAACACCATCACTAACTGGAGCCTCTCTGACCACACCTCTGGCTACCACTCACAACTGTCCAAAAGGCCCTACATTCCTCATCCATTCCATGTTATAACATATTAGTGAACTACTACATATCAATTGCCATACCATTTTTCATAAATCACAAATGTATTGCTTAAAAAAACACCTTACTCTGACTTTACTGGTCTCAGAAAGGAACAACCACACAAAACTATAAAATTATTAAATTTTATTACAAAAAATAGGTAAAATCAGGAAAGAACAATCCTTTTTATGCGATAAAAGCCATAATAGTTAACCATACATTTGTTTTTTATACTATCCAAGAGGTAGACGCGTTTCACATCTACAAGCTTCCTCAGGACCCCCTTATTTTGGAAGCAAAGAAAAATGGGTTAACCAAAAGTATCAAAATAAATATATAACAGCATCATTAAATATATACCACCCTGCGTGCTCTGTGTCAACTTACACATCTTTTTCTAAGTATAGCTTAAAGATGGTGGTGAAGTATCCGGTGTGGACAAAAAACACTTGCTTGGCCCAAAATACCTTAACACAACGCCATTAAGTCTAAATCATTGGCGACAAAAGTGATTACCCCCCTAAGTGGAAATGTCCAAATTGGGCTCAAAGTTTCAATATTTTGTGTGGCCACCATTATTTTCCAGGACTGCCTTAACCCTTCTGGGCATGGAGTTCACCAGGGCTTCACAGGTTGCCACTGGAGTCCTCTTCCACTCCTCCATGATGACATCACAGAGCTGGTGGATGTTAAAGACCTTGCGCACCTCTACCTTCCATTTGAGTATGCCCCACAGATGTTCAATAGGGTTTAGGTCTGGAGACATGCTTGGCCAGTCCATCACCTTTAACCTCAGCTTCTTTAGTAAGGCAGTGGTCGTCTTGGAGGTGTATTTGGGGTCGTTATCAAGTTGGAAAACTGCCCTGCAGCTCAGTCTCTGAAGAGAGAGATCATGCTCTGCTTCAGTATGTCACAGTATATGTTGGCATTCATGGTTCCCTCAATGAACTGTAGCTCCCCAGTACTGCCAGCACTCATGCAGCCCCAGAACATGACACTCCCACCACCATGCTTGACAGTAAGCAAAACACACTTGTCTTTGTACTCCTAACCTAGTTGCCACCACACACTCTTGACATCATCTTAACCAAATAAGTTTATTTTGGTCTCATCACACCACAGGACATGATTCTAGTGTCAGGATTATTGGGGGATTAAATAATATAAAAGAAAATGGAAATATTTAAAAGCCATGTAGACTATAGAGATTATGAACAGCACAGCTTCTATCTTGTTTTGGAGGTGAATGAAAGTTCATGTATGTTCTTTTGCAAAATGTCTCTTACAATAGGGTCTTATAATTTCAGCAGATATTTCTGTTTTCTTTTGTCATAAATAAGTGGTACATGGACATCTCATCAGATAAGAGTCAATTAGCGAGACACCATACTAGTCACTGATGTCCAGACGTTAGTCTATCTGTATTGAACAATGGACAATAGTGTATTCATTAGGTTCATTTAAACTATACGTTTTAAAGATATATTATATCGTGTGTAAGAAAATATGAGTAATAATTATACGTATATGTATACATATATATTTAGGAATGTTATATCACATTTTGGTTTTATATTCTTGCACATAGTAATCTTAATTAAGCTAAATACGAATTACCTCATTTTATGTAAGTTTGTGTTTAAGTTTTTATGGCTATATAAACCCTACAAGCCAGACGCTTTTCTTGACGGTATAGGACACATACAAGTAATTAATGGATTTTCACTGGCCAGACAGGTCAAAGGTTATCAGTATAATAATAGTGGGCTATTTTGTGTTTTATGCTGAATCTAATGAACAGTACAATACTGCCCCTTTGGAGATGCTACTAAATGCAGTCTTGGGGTAAATGAGATATTTCCAATATAAATATATATATTGTATTAAAAATATAATCTTTATCAATGGCTTACCAGATCCAATAATTGCCAAGATGAGTGATGGAGATATAGATGGACATTTATGTATGTACTGACAGTATGGACAAGTTTATATGGTGTTTTATGATTACTCTTAAATATAAAGAAATTATCCTTTAATTTTTATTATCCAAAGTATTGGGTTAATTGATATGGAGGCGTGACTATGACCTCACCAGTTAATGGATAGAATATCCCAACCAATGGGGATAATGTTCCTCCCTCTGGGTTTAACTTATGGTAATTTTAAAAGTCCTTTGTTCAATACCATATAAAAAGGAGAACCCAGATGTGAGAGACACATCATTAAATACTGACAACACACACACTACTCACATCCATACATATACTCATCTAAACATACTCCATTTTGCTCCATCATTTATCTGAAACTTTGAGGGAAGCCAAATGAAACTCCTCCCTAACTGGCTACCATCTTGGGAAGGCAGCCATTTAAGGACTCTGGAAACGACCATTTGAAGCTAGCAGCCATCTTAAGTATACCTTGCTGTGTTTATTTGATATTATTCAATATTGTTTATTTCCTTCCTTATATGTTTTATATTGCATATTTAAGGTTAATAAGATTACAATCTCAGCCGTATAAACAATAATAGATTTTTTTTCTAAAAAGCAGATTTTTGTTTTTATACATTTTTATTAATATCAGATTCAGCACATTATTGCGATTTTAGTCTCTCGTTTTGCATAGCTTATTTTTGCTCCATCTGCAGTGGAGTGACTGTCGGCTGTGCAATTCGCAGACAATTGTGGTCTGATTATTTAGAACACTTATATATGGTTTATGCTATACCTGGAGAAAAGGTAATCTTTAGTGTTGAGCGAACACGGACTGTATTATTCGTGTTCGTACCGAATAATTGGATTTTTTTTACCCGAACACGGACACGGACACTTTACTGTATGTTCGGGTAAAAATCCGTGTTCGGTCGTTTTATTTCCGGGTTTTGCATGCTTTGGCGCTCTTTTCATGGCGGGCTTTCAACAGCCAATCAACAATCGTTTAACTGGTGTGCCTTAAGCCATCCCAGCCATGCCTGCAAATGTCTTAGTAGCTGTGATTGGCCGTCTGAAGCATGTGACCAAGTCTTTATAAGTTCGAGGCAGCCGCCGCAGCAGCGTCATTCTGCTGCTTAGCTAAGGGACAGAGCACACATCAATGTGCTGGCTGCTGATTAGGGAAAGATAGGCAGGAAAAAACCATTTGTGTCCGGATAGAATTGAGGGACAGGTCGGAGTGTTTAGGCAGGGCGAGTTGTAGGCATTTTAGGGATAGAGTCTGCTGAATTATAGGGTCAGTGTCTTCTACAAACTACAATCGATATTGCTGTGTGGGGGGTGGGGTGAATCTGCACTCAATCCTGATCTACGATCTCTTCTCAATCCTGTTAGGGACAGAGTCTGCTGAATTTTAGGGAAACTGTGTTCTACAAACTACAATCGATATTGCTGTGTGGTGTGGGATTGGAGATAGGCAGGTGTCAGTGATCCACATCCATTTTTCTGTGTGTGAGCTGCAGTGAACACAATCTTTTTGGGCTGCAGTGAACACAATCTTTTTGGGCTGCAGTGAACACAATCTTTTTGGGCTGCAGTGAACACAATCTTTTTGGGGTGCAGTGAACAAAATCTTTTTGGGGTGCAGTGAACACAATCCTTTTTGGTGTGCAGTGAACACAATCTTTGTGGGGTGCAGTGAACAAAATCCTTTGTGGGGTGCAGTGAACACAATCTTTTTGGGGTGCAGTGAACAAAATCCTTTTTGGGGTGCAGTGAACAACATCCTTTTTGGGGTGCAGTGAACACAATCTTTTTGGGGTGCAGTGAACAAAATCCTTTGTGGGGTGCAGTGAACACAATCTTTTTGGGGTGCAGTGAACACAATCTTTTTGGGGTGGAGTGAACAACATCCTTTTTGGGGTGCAGTGAACAAAATCCTTTTTGGGGTGCAGTGAACAAAATCATTTTTGGGGTGCAGTGAACACAATCTTTTTGGGGTGCAGTGAACACAATCTTTGTGGGGTGCAGTGAACACAATCTTTTTGGGGTGGAGTGAACAACATCCTTTTTGGGGTGCAGTGAACAACATCCTTTTTGGGGTGCAGTGAACACAATCTTTTTGGGGTGCAGTGAACACAATCTTTGTGGGGTACAGTGAACAGAATCTTTGTGGGGTGCAGTGAACACAATCTTTGGGGGGTACAGTGAACACAATCTTTTTGGGGTGCAGTGAACACAATCTTTGTGGGGTGCAGTGAACACAATCTTTTTGGGGTGGAGTGAACAAAATCATTTTTGGGGTGCAGTGAACAACATCCTTTTTGGGGTGCAGTGATCAAAATCCTTTTTGGGGTGCAGTGAACACAATCTTTTTGGGGTGCAGTGAACAAAATCCTTTGTGGGGTGCAGTGAACAGAATCTTTGTGGGGTGCAGTGAACACAATCTTTGGGGGGGTACAGTGAACACAATCTTTTTGGGGTGCAGTGAACACAATCTTTGTGGGGTACAGTGAACAGAATCTTTGTGGGGTGCAGTGAACACAATCTTTGGGGGGTACAGTGAACACAATCTTTTTGGGGTGCAGTGAACACAATCTTTGGGGGGTACAGTGAACACAATCTTTTTGGGGTGCAGTGAACAAAATCTTTGTGGGGTGCAGTGAACACAATCTTTGGGGGGGTACAGTGAACACAATCTTTTTGGGGTGCAGTGAACAACATCCTTTTAGGGTGCAGTGAACACAATCTTTGTGGGGTGCAGTGAACAACATCCTTTTAGGGTGCAGTGAACACAATCTTTGTGGGGTACAGTGAACAGAATCTTTGTGGGGTGCAGTGAACACAATCTTTGGGGGGTACAGTGAACACAATCTTTGTGAGGTGCAGTGAACACAATCTTTGTGGGGTGCAGTGAACACAATCATTGTGGGGTGCAGTGAACTCAATCTTTGTGGGGTACAGTGAACACAATCTCATACTTCTGAAGATTTGAGGGTGCTGCCTGTTCCATACTCCCCCTACTCCTCATCTAGCCTTTTAGGGGTACAAACAATAGTAATTGGGGCCTAGTGTGGTTGTGTACGTGTGATATACATACACTTTTTTTGGATCATATTTTCTATTCCGCTATTTAATCAAAAACCTTTGGGGATCAGTTAAATTGGGGGATAGTCTGTGTTGGTACGTGTGAGAGAGATCCACCTTTCCAAGTTGTTGGGGTTCATCTCATACTTCTGAAGGTTTGAGGGTGCTGCCTGTTCCATACTCCCCCTACTCCTAGCCTTTTAGGGGTACAAACAATAGTAATTGGGGCCTAGTGTGGTTGTGTACGTGTGATATACATACACTTTTTTTGGATCATATTTTCTATTCCGCTATTTAATCAAAAACCTTTGGGGATCAGTTAAATTGGGGGATAGTCTGTGTTGGTACGTGTGAGAGAGATCCACCTTTCCAAGTTGTTGGGGTTCATCTCATACTTCTGAAGGTTTGAGGGTGCTGCCTGTTCCATACCCCCCCCTACTCCTCATCTAGCCTTTTAGGGGTACAAACAATAGTAATTGGGGCCTAGTGTGGTTGTGTACGTGTGATATACATACACTTTTTTTGGATCATATTTTCTATTCCGCTATTTAATCAAAAACCTTTGGGGATCAGTTAAATTGGGGGATAGTCTGTGTTGGTACGTGTGAGAGAGATCCACCTTTCCAAGTTGTTGGGGTTCATCTCATACTTCTGAAGGTTTGAGGGTGCTGCCTGTTCCATACTCCCCCTACTCCTAGCCTTTTAGGGGTACAAACAATAGTAATTGGGGCCTAGTGTGGTTGTGTACGTGTGATATACATACACTTTTTTTGGATCATATTTTCTATTCCGCTACTTAATCAAAAACCTTTGGGGATCAGTTAAATTGGGGGATAGTCTGTGTTGGTACGTGTGAGAGAGATCCACCTTTCCAAGTTGTTGGGGTTCATCTCATACTTCTGAAGGTTTGAGGGTGCTGCCTGTTCCATACTCCCCCTACTCCTCATCTAGCCTTTTAGGGGTACAAACAATAGTAATTGGGGCCCAGTGTGGTTGTGTACGTGTGATATACATACACTTTTTTTGGATCATATTTTCTATTCCGCTATTTAATCAAAAACCTTTGGGGATCAGTTAAATTGGGGGATAGTCTGTGTTGGTACGTGTGAGAGAGATCCACCTTTCCAAGTTGTTGGGGTTCATCTCATACTTCTGAAGGTTTGAGGGTGCTGCCTGTTCCATACTCCCCCTACTCCTAGCCTTTTAGGGGTACAAACAATAGTAATTGGGGCCTAGTGTGGTTGTGTACGTGTGATATACATACACTTTTTTTGGATCATATTTTCTATTCCGCTATTTAATCAAAAACCTTTGGGGATCAGTTAAATTGGGGGATAGTCTGTGTTGGTACGTGTGAGAGAGATCCACCTTTCCAAGTTGTTGGGGTTCATCTCATACTTCTGAAGGTTTGAGGGTGCTGCCTGTTCCATACCCCCCCTACTCCTCATCTAGCCTTTTAGGGGTACAAACAATAGTAATTGGGGCCTAGTGTGGTTGTGTACGTGTGATATACATACACTTTTTTTGGATCATATTTTCTATTCCGCTATTTAATCAAAAACCTTTGGGGATCAGTTAAATTGGGGGATAGTCTGTGTTGGTACGTGTGAGAGAGATCCACCTTTCCAAGTTGTTGGGGTTCATCTCATACTTCTGAAGGTTTGAGGGTGCTGCCTGTTCCATACCCCCCCTACTCCTCATCTAGCCTTTTAGGGGTACAAACAATAGTAATTGGGGCCTAGTGTGGTTGTGTACGTGTGATATACATACACTTTTTTTGGATCATATTTTCTATTCCGCTATTTAATCAAAAACCTTTGGGGATCAGTTAAATTGGGGGATAGTCTGTGTTGGTACGTGTGAGAGAGATCCACCTTTCCAAGTTGTTGGGGTTCATCTCATACTTCTGAAGGTTTGAGGGTGCTGCCTGTTCCATACCCCCCCTACTCCTCATCTAGCCTTTTAGGGGTACAAACAATAGTAATTGGGGCCTAGTGTGGTTGTGTACGTGTGATATACATACACTTTTTTTGGATCATATTTTCTATTCCGCTATTTAATCAAAAACCTTTGGGGATCAGTTAAATTGGGGGATAGTCTGTGTTGGTACGTGTGAGAGAGATCCACCTTTCCAAGTTGTTGGGGTTCATCTCATACTTCTGAAGGTTTGAGGGTGCTGCCTGTTCCATACTCCCCCTACTCCTCATCTAGCCTTTTAGGGGTACAAACAATAGTAATTGGGGCCCAGTGTGGTTGTGTACGTGTGATATACATACACTTTTTTTGGATCATATTTTCTATTCCGCTATTTAATCAAAAACCTTTGGGGATCAGTTAAATTGGGGGATAGTCTGTGTTGGTACGTGTGAGAGAGATCCACCTTTCCAAGTTGTTGGGGTTCATCTCATACTTCTGAAGGTTTGAGGGTGCTGCCTGTTCCATACCCCCCCTACTCCTCATCTAGCCTTTTAGGGGTACAAACAATAGTAATTGGGGCCTAGTGTGGTTGTGTACGTGTGATATACATACACTTTTTTTGGATCATATTTTCTATTCCGCTATTTAATCAAAAACCTTTGGGGATCAGTTAAATTGGGGGATAGTCTGTGTTGGTACGTGTGAGAGAGATCCACCTTTCCAAGTTGTTGGGGTTCATCTCATACTTCTGAAGGTTTGAGGGTGCTGCCTGTTCCATACTCCCCCTACTCCTCATCTAGCCTTTTAGGGGTACAAACAATAGTAATTGGGGCCCAGTGTGGTTGTGTACGTGTGATATACATACACTTTTTTTGGATCATATTTTCTATTCCGCTATTTAATCAAAAACCTTTGGGGATCAGTTAAATTGGGGGATAGTCTGTGTTGGTACGTGTGAGAGAGATCCACCTTTCCAAGTTGTTGGGGTTCATCTCATACTTCTGAAGGTTTGAGGGTGCTGCCTGTTCCATACCCCCCCTACTCCTCATCTAGCCTTTTAGGGGTACAAACAATAGTAATTGGGGCCTAGTGTGGTTGTGTACGTGTGATATACATACACTTTTTTTGGATCATATTTTCTATTCCGCTATTTAATCAAAAACCTTTGGGGATCAGTTAAATTGGGGGATAGTCTGTGTTGGTACGTGTGAGAGAAATCCACCTTTCCAAGTTGTTGGGGTTCATCTCATACTTCTGAAGGTTTGAGGGTGCTGCCTGTTCCATACTCCCCCTACTCCTCATCTAGCCTTTTAGGGGTACAAACAATAGTAATTGGGGCCCAGTGTGGTTGTGTACGTGTGATATACATACACTTTTTTTGGATCATATTTTCTATTCCGCTATTTAATTTAACTGGGCCTCCATGCGAGACCTGTGTGCCTTGTTGCGCTGTTTTGAGTACTCCACCAACATGGCCAGTGGCAATGACGCCGTTCTCAGCTTAACTATCCCACTTCTATGCCTCCTTGAAAAAACAATTCGGGCGATGATGGAAGAGGATGTGGCACAGGATGAGGAGGAGGAGGAGGATGAAGAGGTAACATTTCCAAGGCTTTCAGGGCAGTCATTCGCAAGGGGCTCCGAGGGTGGGTTCCTGCACACGCAAACGCCAGGGACGCAATTGTCCAGCAGGGGCACAGTTCTGGAGGATGAGGAGGATGAGGAGGAGGAGGAGCTGGAGGAGGAGATGGAACCATGTTCACAGCAGGGTGGCACCCAGGCCAGCTCATGGCCATCACTGGTGCGTGGCTGGGGGGATACAGAGGACACGGACGATACACCTCCCACAGAGGACAGCCTTTCGTTGCCTCTGGGCAGCCTGGCACACATGAGCGATTACATGCTGCAGTGTCTCCACAACGACCGCCGAGTTGCCCACATTCTAACTTGTGCTGATTACTGGGTGGCCACGCTGCTGGATCCCCGTTACAAGGACAACGTACCGTCCTTAATTCACTCACTGGAGCGCGATCGCAAGATGCGCGAGTACAAGCGCACGCTGGTAGATGCCATGCTGCTGGCATTCCCATCTGACAGCGGGGCCACAGTGGAAGCACAAGGCAGAGGAGGAGGAGGAGGAGGTCGCCAACGCAACCAGGGCACCGCCAGCACCTCAGAAGGCAGGGTTAGCATGGCCGAAATGTGGAAAAGCTTTGTCAGCACGCCACAACAAACAGCAGCACCAGCAGCTCAGATGGAACGTCTTAGCAGGAGGCAGCATTTTACCAACATGGTGGAGCAGTATGTGTGCACACGCCTACATGTAGTGAATGACGGGTCTGCCCCCTTCAACTTCTGGGTCTCCAAATTGGGCACATGGCCTGAGCTTGCCCTTTACGCCTTGGAGGTGCTGGCGTGCCCTGCAGCCAGTGTATTATCTGAACGGGTATTTAGCACGGCTGGGGGCGTTATAACAGACAAGCGCAGCCGCCTGTCCAGAGACAATGTGGACAAGCTCACGTTCATTAAAATGAACCAGGCATGGATCCCACGGGACTTTTCCGTACCTTATGCAGAATAGCAATGGATACCGACCTTACCCACCCATTGTTCCATTTTTGCTCTTTCTCACTCTTTTGGGGTGTACCCTCATTTAAAATTTTTGAAAAGAAGCAGTGTTGGCTACCTCGTCCTCCTCCTCAGGGCCAGATTAATGTAGGGGCTATTGGAGCTGCAGCTCCAGGCCCCTACCTTTTATATAGGCCCCGGGTTGGCCATATTCACTGTTACCGCTCTTCTGTCACTTGTAAACACAGAAGTCTGGCTTCTATGCTCGCTTCCCCAGGCAGCACCCTCAGAACCTCCCCACACAGCGTGAAGGCCGGACAAGGAGGGACAGTTGGCGATGCATGGATGTGTTTATGGGCTTCAGAGACAGCATCCCATGTTGAATTAGGCATGCATGGCTGCACCCTTCCTCCTCTGGGTGCATGGCAAGGCACGGCCCTTAAGGCCCTTCAAAATCCTCAGCACCAAGCCCATGATGCTGTTAATCCGGCCCTGGTCCTCCTCCACCGCCGCTTCCACCTACACCGCCCATAGGTGTGCGCAGCCTATTGCATTAAGGTGTGCACCCCAAAGTTGAAATACACATGCATGTGTTTGCCAGCAGGGAGAGTAATGTATCGGGGCCATGTACCTGTAGGCAAGGAGAAATAGAGCAGAGCAGGTCCCAGGGAGATCTTTCCCATCTCCTCACTGGCAATGCTATGTGCCCTAGGTGATTAGGGTGTGCCCAGGCACACCCAGCACACCCTGTGCGCACGCCTATGTCACCGCCACATCCACCACCACCTCAACCTCCCTCCTACTCCATATGGGCCTCGTCCTTCAGAGATGAAGAAGAACATTGTTTTATTTTTCTGTTTTTTTTTGTTGTTTTAAGTTATTTCCCTATCCACATTTGTTTGCAGAGCACTTGCCATGCTCTTAATTACGTTTTGCTGCCATTTGCAGCACTCTAGCCCTTTCCTTTGGTGTTTTAGAGCCATTTTAGTGCCTTAAAGTTCGGGTCCCCATTGACTTCAATGGGGTTCGGTGTCCGGGAAAAGTTCGGTAAAAGTCCGGGACACGGACCCGGACTTTTTTTTAAAGTTCGGCCGAACCCGTCGAACACGGACATCTAGGTGTCCGCTCAACCCTAGTAATCTTGCTTTCATTTTGCTTTTATTTTTAGTTTCATTACTGAGCTACATATCACATTGAATTTATTGTTTGAAGTTTGTATTTTATGTAGAGTTATCATTTTGTGTCATTTCCAGTTTGATCATATATTGTGAATACATGTCTTGTGAATAAATATTTTTATATATTCCATACTGTAGACTGTTTTCACTAAGATTGGTATATGCTTTTAAAAAGAAATTAATCAATTAAAAAGAATTCGCTACATATTGATTTGTGGAAATAAGTTGAGATTCTCCTACCTCACAGATCTTTGCTTATTGACATAAATAGACACTGTTATATTCAGAGCAGTATAAATATTCTGACATAATGGAGGCACTGCTGAGATATTATTAATTTATTACATATGCCAATCATAATTTTGATCATGGTGACATAATCAAAACATTTTTTTTTTATTAATTGTGAATGTTGATAGAAATGCCTTAAAAATGTCTACAGTAGGTAAGGTTCAGGCTGCCAACTCTGGCAAGGTGTCAGTCCCTAGTGGTAATGCCACAACCCCAATAGATTTGGCACAGATCAAAAATGTGTGGAAACACCTCTCTGAGTCTGAAATGGTGGAATATGTAAATGCTGGTTAGATTCCTATATCAAAATCCCCAGAAGTCGGGCCAATAATGGGCATCTGACACTTGGGTAGAGGAAAACCCACTGTATGAACTCACAAATAGCTTATCTAACACCAAAAGACGTCAGGAAGCGTGATCACATACTTTTAGAATCATGGCCAATCTTACTGTATCTCTGTGAGGAACTGCACCAGAAGGCTCAGCAAAAAGGAATTTGGTAAAGTTCCAATCTCCACTCCAAATAATAGGAAGTGAGATTAGGAACCTCCTTGAGCAGGTGAAGGAAACCTCTATTGGGACACATTAGTTAAGAGAATGTAGCGTGAAACTGCAGAATGAAGTAGAATTGTGGCAGAAGTCTTATCAAGAAAGCTGTAATGAAAGTAACCATTTGAAAGAGAAATGCAAATGATTAAAAATGATGCAATAATTAGGAAGTTTTGAGCAAGGAAAAATGTTTTCTAGCGAAAATTGCTGAGTAACCAGCAGTGGAAAATTTAGTTGCTGAGTAATCAGCAGGGGAAAACTAAAAAAAATAAAAATAAAAAAGTGTAACTGCTCAAGTAAACAGGAACTCATCAGTAAACAAATAGGAGAGTTCCAAAAGGGTCATGGTGTCCATGCAAAAGGGTAATGCTTATTAGTAGGGATGATCGAACGGTTCGGGTCGACCATCGGTTCGGCCCGAACATTGGGTGTTCGAGGTTCGGCCGAATTTAGAACTTTTTGCCCAAAAAGTTTGGAATTCGGCAGCCAGAACCGCCCAAAATGCAATGCTTCAGGAAATGGGCTTTAAAAGCCGTGATTGGACCAGAACATTAGCAAAAGCCAATTGAGGGGGCAGGAGAATGCTAGGAATGTGATTGGAGTGACTAGGGGGTCCCTAGACCAATCATTAGTGAATACGCCCCCCAGTATATAAGATCGCCCCCGCCATATTCCTAGCATTGTTATACTGGACATGGAAGAGAGTGGAAGCAGTTCTGTTAATTTTACTTTAAAAGTGTCATTTAGCTATTTTTAGTGTGAGGAAAGGGATATCTAGTGTAGTTAGAGTGCTCCTTTACACTTAAGTTAGCTTCAAAAATTTAGTTTCTGTAGGGAAAGTGTTAAGTGTAAGGGGACCGTAGTGTAGTGTAGGGTTAACTGGCAGTGACTGCTATGGCAGGGTGACAAAAACCTTCCATAGCAGGGTGACCGCTATAGAGAAATGATCATTTCTCTGAATTGCTTCGGCACACCCATATGGCTTCTCACCAGCCAAGCATTTTTTATGCTGCAGGGGCTGCCACTGCCAGTGCTTTTTTGAGGACATGTTTGATGTCAGACATGACATCTGAACATGTGTATAGGGGGTATATATAGACATATATGTCTGAATATATACCCCTAGACATATATAGGTGTGATAGTAGCAGAAATAAATGCTTGCGCTAATGAAATCATTTACAGTAATATATTTCTGCTACTATCACACCTATATATGTCTAGGGGTATATATTCAGACATATATGTGTATATATACCCCCTATACACATGTTCAGATGTTTTGCCTGCCTCAAAAGAACCCAAAAAAATGCCAAAAAACGCTAGCGTAAAAAAAAAATGCCCAGGTGTGTTTTTGCTGGCATTTTTGGGGGGTTTTGGAAGCAGGCAAAACATCTGAACTTGTGTATAGTGGTGTATATACACACATCCATATATTTATATATACACCTAGACATATATAGGTGTGATAGTAGCAGAAATATATGCTTGCGCTAATGAAATCATTTACAGTAATATATTTCTGCTACTATCACACCTATATATGTCTAGGTGTGTATATAAATATATGTATGTGTGTATATATATACCACTATACACAAGTTCAGATGTTTTGCCTGCCTCAAAAGAACCCAAAAAAATGCCAAAAAAACGCTAGCGTAAAAAAAAAAATGCCCAGGTGTGTTTTTGCTGGCATTTTTTGGGGGGTTTTGGAGGCAGGCAAAACATCTGAACTTGTGCACAGTACCACTATACACAAGTTCAGATGTTTTTCCTGACTGCAAAGAACCCAAAAAAATGCCTGCTTTGAAACCGGCAAGGTGTGGAGCGAAGCTAACCCCCTGAGCTGAAAGTTTTCTAATACATACAATCCTTTTTTTTTCTGGTTCTGGACATGCTACAGAGCTGAAACTTCACAGGTACACCTTTTAGACCCCCCAGACACAAAATCACACAAAAAAGTTCTTAAAAATTGTCATTTTTGATAAAAGAAAGCCAATTATTGAAAAAATTTTAAAAAAAAAGAGAGATTTTTTGATTTTTACTTTGGATTTCAGATCTGGGGGGTCTAAAAAGTGTACATGTGAAGTTTCAGCTCTGTAGCATGTCCAGAACCATAAAAAAAGATTGTTTGTATTAGAAAACTTTCAGACAGGGGGTTGACTTCGCTGCTGTAACACCTTGCCGGTTTAATAGAAGGCATTTTTTTGGGTTCTTTGCAGTCAGGAAAAACATCTGAACTTGTGTATAGTGGTACTGTGCACAAGTTCTGATGTTTTGCCTGCCTCCAAAAACCCCCAAACAATGCCAGCAAAAACACACCTGTGCATTTTTTTTTTTGATGCTAGCGTTTTTTTTGGCATTTTTTGGGGTTCTTTTGAGGCAGGCAAAACATCTGAACTTGTGTATAGTGGTATATATACACACATACATATATTTATATACACACCTAGACATATATAGGTGTGATAGTAGCAGAAATATATTACTGTAAATGATTTCATTAGCGCAAGCATATATTTCTGCTACTATCACACCTATATATGTCTAGGTGTGTATATAAATATATGGATGTGTGTATATACACCACTATACACAAGTTCAGATGTTTTGCCTGCCTCAAAAGAACCCCAAAAAATGCCAAAAAAACGCTAGCGTCAAAAAAAATGCCCAGGTGTGTTTTTGCTGGCATTTTTGGGGGGTTTTTGGAGGCAGGCAAAACATCAGAACTTGTGCACAGTACCACTATACACAAGTTCAGATGTTTTTCCTGACTGCAAAGAACCCAACAAAATGCCTTCTATTAAACCGGCAAGGTGTTACAGCAGCGAAGCCAACCCCCTGTCTGAAAGTTTTCTAATACAAACAATCTTTTTTTTATGGTTCTGGACATGCTACAGAGCTGAAACTTCACATGTACACTTTTTAGACCCCCCAGATCTGAAATCCAAAGTAAAAATCAAAAAATCTCTTTTTTTTTTTTTTTTTTTAATTTTTTCAATAATTGGCTTTTTTATCAAAAATTACAATTTTTAAGAACTTTTTTTGTGTGATTTTGTGTCTGGGGGGTCTAAAAGGTGTACCTGTGAAGTTTCAGCTCTGTAGCATGTCCAGAACCATAAAAAAAAATATCGTTTGTATTAGAAAACTTTCAGACAGGGGGTTGGCTTCGCTGCTGTAACACCTTGCCAGTTTAATAGAGGGCATTTTTTTGGGTTCTTTGCAGTCAGGAAAAACATCTGAACTTGTGTATAGTGGTACTGTGCACAAGTTTTGATGTTTTGCCTGCCTCCAAAAACTCCCAAAAAATGCCAGCAAAAACACACCTGGGCATTTTTTTTTTGACGCTAGCGTTTTTTTTTGGAATTTTTTGGGGTTCTTTTGAGGCAGGCAAAACATCTGAACTTGTGTATAGTGGTATATATACACACATACATATATTTATATACACACCTAGACATATATAGGTGTGATAGTAGCAGAAATATATTACTGTAAATGATTTCATTAGCGCAAGCATATATTTCTGCTACTATCACACCTATATATGTCTAGGTGTGTATATAAATATATGGATGTGTGTATATACACCACTATACACAAGTTCAGATGTTTTGCCTGCCTCAAAAGAACCCCAAAAAATGCCAAAAAAAAACGCTAGCGTCAAAAAAAAAATGCCCAGGTGTGTTTTTGCTGGCATTTTTTGGGGTTTTTTGGAGGCAGGCAAAACATCAGAACTTGTGCACAGTACCACTATACACAAGTTCAGATGTTTTTCCTGACTGCAAAGAACCCAAAAAAATGCCTTCTATTAAACCGGCAAGGTGTTACAGCAGCGGAGCCAACCTCCTGTGCTGAAAGTTTTCTAATACAAACGATCTTTTTTTTCATGGTTCTGGACATGCTACAGAGCTGAAACTTCACATGTACACTTTTTAGACCCCCCAGATACTTAATCCAAAGTAAAAATCAAAAAATCTCTTCTTTTTTTTATTTTTAATTTTTCAATAATTGGCTTTTTATCAAAAATGACAATTTTTAAGAACTTTTTTGTGTGATTTTGTGTCTGGGGGGTCTAAAAGGCGTACCTGTGAAGTTTCAGCTCTGTAGCATGTCCAGAACCAGAAAAAAAGATCATATAGGTGTTAAAGTTAAAGGAGGGTCCCGACCCACATCCCTGTTCTACTGAAAAATTATCTTTTTTTTCTCATGGTTCTGGACATGCTACAGAGCTGAAACTTCACATGCACACCTTTTAGACCCCCCAGATACTAAATCCAAAGAACTTTTTTTGTGTGATTAATAGTTAATGGGGCATGACCCAGAACCCTATGCACTTTTTAGGGGCATTTATTGGGTTTTAGGGCTTAAAATGGTGTTTTTTGATTACCGAAGTTCGGGTCCCATTGATTTCAATGGGGTTCTGAAATCCGAACCAAACTTTTGGGAAATTCGGGTGTTCTGGTCGAACCGAACTTTTCAAAAGTTCGATCATCCCTACTTATTAGTCCTGCATTTAAAATGAAGTAATTATTCATAGACCCAGATATGACTCCCAGTCTGATGGTCATGACCTAGACAGGGGGGGGGGGGGAGTCAGGCAGAGAGTCCATGTCCCACCCCAGCCATCTTCTAAAAATAGGAGGGCAGAAATTGGGCAGCCATGCATAAATAGGTATGAATCATATCAGGTCACTGCAAAAAGACGAGCACCCCTAAACAGATACCATACACTTCCAGAATTTATACGTTTTTAAAAGAGTACTGTCCTGATTTTTGTTAAGAAAGGGTCCTTAGACATTATTGATAATTTTGAGGCCTATGATAACACCCTTTCTGGGTTGGGCCTGTAGGATGTCTGTGCTGCCACGCAGCTTTAACTGTCTAGCAGTTGTTATTACATGTTATATGATGCTATGTTATTGGTATCATCCTAGCACCCCTGCTGTTTCTGGCTAGTTGGTTGCTCCCATCTCCATTTCCTGCTGTAACTCCCATTTTGTTTAGTTGTTATGAGGAGACTGCAGAGTGTGGAAGCTGTGTAACTTCATTGGAAATTTACCTATGGAAAAGTCTCTATGTTTATGCCTTTGCTAACTTGAAGCATAAAGAAGCATTGGAGAACACCTCTGGAGTCTTTATTCATTGAGTAAACTATCTGTTAAAGCCATCATTCAACCTGCTGCACACACTTTCAGACTGGGTCTACAAGAAGGTCACAGGTACAATCGATGCTGAGACAGAACAGTAAATTTCCAAGAATCTGCAGCTTCAGAAAGTAAATTTCCATGAATCTGCAGCTTCAGAAAGTAAATTTCCAAGAATCCATCACATGGTTATCTCTGCAGCTTCAGAAAGTAAATTTCCAGAAGCATCCATCACAGGTATCTGCAGCTTCAGAAATGTGAGTAAACACTTACCTGTGTGTCACCAGAAGCATTACTCTGCATATGAAACCAGACACCTACTGAATGCTTCATTACTGTTACAGCCTTCTGAGATGATCTATCCAGTCTGAACTAGTTTCAGCACTAGCTAGCTATTGTAACAACAAATACCTCAGCCCAGCCTGCTTATTAACAGAAGTCACTACTTACAGAGCTGAGCTCTGGCCGATTTCTAACAAGACACCAAAAAATACAGTACTTATTATGTCTGACAGAGATCTCACAGAGTTACCTGCATTTAGTCAAGATAAAGCAGACTCCTTACTTCATTCTGCTCATCCTGTCATGGCTCCTGTCATGCCTCCAGGGATTTTCCCTGTTTAACCTAATGCAGAGTTTATGTTTGAAGCCACACTAGCACCTCGGCCTGCCCCTTTTGGAACCCACCCTCTTCGGACTTATGCTCTAATGAGCTACTTATCAACTGGGTATATATTCCCTGTCCCTGATAAGCCACCCCCACCGCCTAATGAAGGAGCACGGATGCTCCGAAAGCTAGCAACGCCCATCTTTCCCTCCACCTCACAGGAAGTGATGTCGGGCTGACAGGAAGTAGGAAGTGGAGCCCCATTGAGAGTCCTCCACCACCACAGCACCATCAGACAGGCTGCCAGACAACAGCCTCCAGGCACCACCGGCACCTGGCACCCCTCCTTTCTGCAACGGTATCCAGGACAAAAAGATGGATGATCCCATTTACCTACCGAACCGGCCTTTACTTACCTAAGAGTAAGTCACTATGTGTTTTTTTTTATTAATAAACCTTATGCTTCACTAAGCTGGCGCTGCTTTCTTTTTGTTTATTCTCCTCAGAGCCTCTCCTTGCTCCAGCTGGCAGCCGCTTTCGTGGGCCCCCTCCCCCCTTCCACCTCATCCTTTTTTTTATATTTTTTTATATTTTTCTACCCATTTTTTACTTTCTATATTTTTAACTCTTTACCTCATGGTATGCCACCCACTATCAGAGAGCGCCATGTAATCATTGACTTCATCCTGTCAGAGCCCCTCATCCATCCTTGAAGGCAAGGGAGGTTTATGAAGCAAGTAAGGAAGAAACATCTAGTAACCTGACTGCATTATGGGAAAAGACTTTAAGTTGTATAACAGCCACTAATGAAACTAGCAACAATTCTGAGCAATTGAACACTGCTCTCTCAAGGGTTAAGAAGGCATTTGAGAATTATAAAAGACTTTCTGAGAAGTACTATTCCCTATTGTCACATTCCAACATAGAGGAAGCTGCATTGGAATTAAAGGACTTTACTTCTAATGACCAGCAGAGGCATAGTACATATCTTGAAGCAAAGGCACAGATAGAAGGTAGATTAGCACAGCTACATGAAACCACATCCTGCAAATCTGCTTCTTCCAGACACTCAGCAAAATCTTCTAGGTCTGCCCGTTCATATCATAAATCTTCTTCTAAGTCATTGCGGTCCTGCTCTATAAGGTCAATACTGAGCAACCAAATTCTCAAGGCTCGCCAAAGGGTTGCAGTAGCCCAGGTTCAAGCTGCCTGCTCTGAAAAAGAAGCAGCCTTCAAGGCAGAAGCTAAATGCAAGGAAGCAGGAATACAAGCAGAAACAGAGGCTCAGCTAGAAATTCTTCAGAAGAACAGAGAAAAGGAAGTAGCTTTAGCAGAGTTATCTGTCTTGGAACAAGCCCTATTGGAAGAAGAAGGAGCAGCTTGTACCAGCTTGGCTGCTTGTCAAGACCCTGTTGAAAGGACCCTTCAGTTTGTCTTAACTCAGAACCACGACAATACAGTCCCACCTACAGTTGGAGATTCTTCTCATAATCATCCAGCAAGTGGATCAGAAGGCAATGTGTCGCCAAAGCAAGCTGGTCAACTAGACACACCTACTAACAGAGACCCTCCACAACTACCGCATGTCACAAAATCAAGTGAATCAACCTACGCAGCTCATGTGCCACCACAACCCTATGTGCATAGAGATTACAAGGGCACAGCAGAAGACTACAGAATGAACTCTATACCCCCTTTGATACAGCTCTCTTTAACTTCAAATGCTCAGAGACCTTCAGACGACAGACCCTTACCTAGATTAAACCCATCTGCAACACCTTTCTCTCTACCTACCAGCCAACATCATATACCAACCATGGTCCAAGACGGCGCACCATCAGTACCCCCTGTGGCTATAAAAACTGAAAGCACTGACATTGCAGAGTTCAGCAAGTATATGATTCGACAAAGGTTGATTACAACTGGACTGTCTAGATTTGATGACCGCCCAGAGAACTACAGGAGTTGGAGATCTACATTTAAGGCGGTAACCAAGAACTTGGACATTGATCCTCAAGCAGAACTTGATTTACTAATAAAGTGGTTGGGGCGTCAATCTTCAGAACAAGTAAAGAGACTTAAATATGTCTACATTTATAACTTTAAAGCAGGCCTTGATGCTGCCTGGGAATGTCTAGAACAAGACTATGGGAGCCCCGAAGTCATTGAATCTGCCTTATTCCAGAGACTAAACGACTTTCCTAAAATCTCTGTTAAGGACAATCATAAGCTTAGAGAGTTAGGTGACCTCCTTCATGAACTTGAAATTGCTAAGTTAGATCCTAGTTTACCAGGTCTTAGCTATTTAGACACTGCTCAGGGCGTAAATCCTATAGTAGCAAAGTTGCCTAGTTATCTTCAGGGAAAGTGGACTAGTGTAGGATCAAAGTATAAGTATGAACATCATGTTTCCTTCCCTCCCTTTTCTTATTTAGCAGAGTTCGTGCGGAAGGTTGCAAGATCCAATAATGACCCAAGCTTCTTCTATCCAGATACAACCACCATTCCTTTAAGTACTTCAAGGGGTATTGCCACCAACAGTAAATTCAAGGATTTAAGGCATCCTATTGCCGTGAGGAAGACCGCGATAGCATACAACGTCTTAGCTACAGACATTAAAGCTAGCAATCTTAGTCAACAGTGTCCTATTCATAATGCGCCACACTCTCTCTAAATGTCGTGCATTTAAGGACAAGCCTATTGAAGAACGCAAGTCATTTCTCAGAGAGCATAATATCTGTTTTAAGTGTTGTGCATCCTCCGATGATTTAGCTAGAGACTGTAAGATCGCCATCAGATGTTCTCTCTGCAACAGTGCCAAACATGTGGACGCTCTTCATTCAGACCTGTTCAAAAGGAAACCTTCACCCGGCAGCAACCCCAAGACTACATCAGATGATGGCGGGGAGAGAACTGAGCAATATGCCAACCCAGTAACCACAAGGTGTACAGAGGTATGTGGAGAAGGGCTTCATAGCAAGTCTTGTAGCAAGATATGTCTTGTAAGGGTTTTTCCTGAAGGATGTCCACAAAATTCCATAAAAATGTATGCCATACTCGATGATCAGAGCAATCGCTTATTGGCCAGTACAGAATTCTTTGACCTATTCAACATTCAAGGAGAGACCTGGTCTTATACCTTGCAGACATGTACAGGAAAGGTCAATACTTCTGGAAGAAGAGCTCATGGCTTCATAGTTGCGTCAGAATATGAGGACACAGAGTTTCCTCTTCCAACTCTAATCGAATGTGATCAGCTACCGAACAACAGAGAAGAAATCCCCACACCAGAGGTTGCACGTCATCACCCTCATTTGAGCCACATTGCTAACTACATTCCACCACTTAACAAGGATGTTAAGATTTTGATTCTACTAGGGAGAGACATTCCTAGAGTTCATAAAATAAGAGAGTTATGTAACGGTCCAGATGATGCTCCTCAGGCCCAGAAACTTGATCTTGGATGGGTGATAATAGGAGAAGTCTGTTTAGATCAATCTCACAAGCTCTTGGATGTAGCTTCCTATAAAACTAATGTTACCTATCGATTGATGAAATGTCCATTGCACTATTATGTGAAGGAAAGACTTGATTTTAAGAACGAAGTTCCATATCAAGCACTCCAAAGCATTAACTGCAAGCTCCCTTCTCAAAAGGACTTTGGTGATTCAGTGTACCAGACTACGTGTGATGACAACAAGAAGTTAACAAACAGAAGAAGAGTTCTTCAAGGACAATTCCAACAGACCCAAGTTTTTAATGGACCAGTCTTCTACAAACTCAGAAGAAGATATCGATTTCCACCTGGAGGATCCAGATACTGATCCGGAAATCCGGCCTGAAGTTGTAGCATTGAGTTCCAACATCAGCTCAAGAAGAAACTTGGAGGTAAGGCGTTTTGAACGTTTCTCCTCTTGGAAAAGGTTGGTGAAGACTATAGCAAGATTGAGTCATATTGCGAGGATTTTCCGCAAATCGAATCAGACATCTTCTTGCCATGGATGGCACACCTGTAAGGAGTCACCCAATGCATTTGAGTATGAGAGGGCTGAGCTGTTCCTCATACGTCGTGTGCAAGAAGAAGTCTTTGTGGAAGAGATTAAGTGCTTAAGAGGCAATGGACCAGTCCCAAAATGTAGCCCACTATTCACACTGAACCCAGTGATCGACAACGAGGGCACGCTTTGAGTGGGTGGACGACTGAAAAGGTCAAACCTGCTAGGGAAAGAACAGAACCCCTTGATAATACCAAGAAACCACCATTTGGGAACATTGATTATACAGCAATACCATGAGAGAGTCAAACATCAAGGAAGACACTACACAGAAGGTGCAGTCAGAATTGCAGGGTTCTGGATAGTTGGAGTGAAAAGACAAATAGCCACGATCATTCACAACTTTGTTAAATGTCAGAAGTTACGGGGTAGACAGCAGTTTCAACAGATGGCTGACCTACCTGCAGACAGACTGAGTGAAGATACACCCTTTGCATATGTTGGAATCGATGTGTTTGGACCATGGACAGTAACTGCTAGAAGAAGTCGTGGTGGTCAAGTCAACAGCAAAAGATGGGCTGTAATGTTCACTTGCTTAACTGTAAGAGCTGTGCATATCGAAGTAATCGAGTCAATGGATACTTCGAGCTTTATCAATGCTCTAAGGAGATTTTTTGCTCTAAGAGGTCCCGTGAAGATGTTGAGATCAGATTGTGGAACTAACTTCATTGATGCTTGCAGAAAGTTACAGATCGACCGACAAAAAGTTGGAAATTATTTGAGTGATCTAGGCTGCATGTGGAAATTCAACCCACCACACGCTTCACACATGGGCAGAGCATGGGAACGTATGATTGGGATGGCAAGGCGCATACTGGATTCTTTGTTGCTTGATGTGAGTTCTTCACGTCTTACCCATGAAGTACTTACTACATTCCTTGCTGAGGTCGCAGCAATAATCAACTCAAGACCGTTGACCGCTGTATCCACAGACCCAGAATGTCCGACTGTTTTAACTCCAGCTGCATTATTGAGCCGGAAAATTGGACAGATCCCAGCGCCAAAGAGCATCTTTGATGAAAAGGACATATATAAACGTCAATGGAGATACGCTCAATACCTTGCAGATTGTTTCTGGGACAGATGGAGGGGGGAAATACCTCACACTTCTCCAAGGACGTAAAAAGTGGCAAACCCAGAAGCCTAACTTAAAGGAAGGGGACCTGGTTCTTCTAAAAGACAAGCAAACCAATCGGATCCAGTGGCCAGTTGGAGTTATTACAAAGGCCATTGCTAGTGATGATGGAAAGGTCCGAAGTGTGGAAGTCAGGATTGTAAAGGACGGGAGCCCAAAAACCTTCCTGAGACCAGTCACTGAGACAGTCCTAATTATGCCTGCTTCCAAAAATTCTGATTCAGTGTTATGTGAAGGAGTCACTTAGACCTCTAGTATAGTTAGCTTAGACTAGAGGGCTACATAGCATTCTACTGTATGCAATGTTAATTGTATGTTTATGGAAAATAATTGTGTAGTGGTATCTCACGATACCAGACGGGGAGTGTGCTGCCACGCAGCTTTAACTGTCTAGCAGTTGTTATTACATGTTATATTATGCTATGTTATTGGTATCATCCTAGCACCCCTGCTGTTTCTGGCTAGTTGGTTGCTCCCATCTCCATTTCCTGCTGTAACTCCCATTTTGTTTAGTTGTTATGAGGAGACTGCAGAGTGTGGAAGCTGTGTAACTTCATTGGAAATTTACCTATGGAAAAGTCTCTATGTTTATGCCTTTGCTAACTTGAAGCATAAAGAAGCACTGGAGAACACCTCTGGAGTCTTTATTCATTGAATAAACTATCTGTTAAAGCCATCATTCAACCTGCTGCACACACTTTCAGACTGGGTCTACAAGAAGGTCACAGGTACAATCGATGCTGAGACAGAACAATGTAATTTAAAATTCAGCCCATACAAAACCTTACGCTGCTAGAGCTGCTATCTACAATTTAAGATGTACACAGCACAAAGCCCCACTGAATTTTTGGCTGTACTCAAAAGTAGGCCTGCGGAATATAATCGAAAGATCGATGCATCGCGATTCGACCCTTCACGATTCTGCATCGATGCGGGTTGCCGGCATAATCGATTAGGAAATGACGTCATCAGCCGCCGCCACGCCCTATCGCGCAAGGGAGAAAAAGTCACAAGATCGCAGCTGATCTGTGGATTAGTGCGGGAGCTTAATAAAAAGGTTCCACCCCTCCTCTTCCGTCTCTTTGACCCGGGCCGAGGTGCAGCAAGAACATCCCCCACGTGTATCGGCGTCCCACCTGCGGCCTTGCAGCCAAGAAGCCAGCCAGCCAAGGCAGAAGCCAGTCCACACTCCACACACAGGAGCCCCAAGTGCGTCCCCATTGCAGCCAGCCAGCGCCGCCCGCCTCACCGTAGCCATCCCAGGCCCACCTGTCCTCCTCTGCAATGCAGTGCACAACAACCCACACAGTCACACAGCAGGTATGTTAAGTCCGAACGAATAAATCATAATTGTATTAATCATGGGGGTCTCGAGTCTGTATCTCTGGGGGATGTCTGTAATGGGGGGGCCTGGGACAGGGGACGGTCGGTCGGGGCCCTGGGGTACTGTTCTGCTGTGGCAGGCTGGCAGCCAGGGGGCTCTCTCTGAGTGTCAGTGGGGGGTCTCTGTCAGTGTCAGCTGTGGGGGTCTGGGCAAGGGGGGACTCACTCAGTGTTTGTCAGTGCTGTGGGGGATTGGGGAAGGTGTGGGACAGTGGGACATCCAGGTCTCTGTCAGTGTGTCAGGCTGTCAGCTCAGCTGTGGGGGGAGGGGGGTCTCTGTCAGTGTCACTGTCACTGTCACAGGCAGGCAGCTGTGGGGTAAGGGGGGGGGGTCTCAGTGGCTCTGGCTCAGTGCATGCATAAGAGGGAGTCTGACAGACAGACAGACAGTCATATTTTATGAAAGATGTTGCTTGCTTGACTTGTTGCAGCTTAGTTTACAAGTGGTATTTTTTTTTTTTTAAACTGACGGAGTTTGGCAACTTTCGTCATTCGTCTCCGTCACATATGTGGTAGTATGGTAATGGCAGAAGGAGAAAAAGATTGAGAGATAAAAAATGCACCTAGCGTTTTAAGAGCAAACATCTGGGCACATTTCAGATTTTACGAACACACAGGGAAGCGTGAGTTGGACAAGACACACGCCATGTGTAAAGCCTGTCACACAAAAATTAAATACCTAGGGAATACTACGAACTTGAGAAACCATGTTAGCCGTTTTCACTCTGAGTTAGTAACACCTGTCACCACCAGCAGCGCCACCACTGCCAAGGAAAGACTGCTAGACCCAGATCAGCCAAGAATTGATGCCATACTGTCAACTTATCCGCCCAACTCAGAAAAAGGGAAGAAACTAACCAAAGCTGTGGCAGCTTTCATCGCCAAGGACCTACGGCCTTACTCAGTTGTGGACAACGCCGGGTTTTGCTGCCTTTTGAAGACGCTAGAGCCACGTTATAAGATCCCATCATGCAGTCACTTTACAGAAAACGTTATACCTGCACTCTACCACGACACCAAAGCTCAGGTACTTGCGTCAATGAACCAAGCCAGTCGAGTCGCAATAACGTGTGATTCATGGACTTCAGTCACAACGGAGTCCTATGTTACAATAACAACACATTACGTTACTAAGGACTGGCAAGTCTTGTCACATGTGTTGCAAACAAGAGCCATTTATGAGTCTCATACAGGTGCTCATCTGGCAGAGCTACTGTCTCATGTCGTGGAAGAATGGCAGCTGTCTGATAAATCTGTAGTGCTTGTGACCGACAACGCGGCGAACATGATAGTTGCAGCTCAAGTTGGTAAATTTCCTCATGTTAAATGTTTTGCCCATACACTCAATCTTGCATGTCAGCGGGCACTGAAAGGGGCCACGCTCTCCAGGCTTCTCGCCAGAGTGCGACGAATATCCACATTCTTTCATCGTAGCACTAGAGCAAGCCACTGTCTAAAAGAGAAACGGAAATGTCTGGGCCTGAAGAATCATAAGCTAATAACTGATGTGCCAACAAGATGGAACAGCGCATATGACATGGTCGAGAGGTTCTTAGAACAACAACCTGCAATTTGTGCCACCTTGCTGTCTCCAGAAGTCAGAAAAGGAGAGTCTGATCTCTGCACTCTCAATGAAACAGATGTGTCAAATGCAGAGGACGCTGTGAGTGCATTAAAGCCAATGAAGGATGCAGTGTCTCTCATTGCCCCTCTAAATGCAAAACTGCTCCAGAGCATGACAGACACCATGGGAGACACACCCATGACCCATGAGATCAAGAATGCCATCAAAACAGATCTCATGAAGAGGTACAGCAGTGAGGCAGAGAAGAAGATCCTTCATACAGCCTCTGCACTGAATCCTCGCTTTAAAGGACTGCCTTTTATTCTCCCAGAGGAGGAGAGATCGGAGATATACAGAGGAGTGACTGAGGAGGCTGCATCTTTGGAGGTAATTAGAATTTCATCATGTTTCCTCCCAGACAGCTAGAAGCTCAGCTACATTGTGTTGTGTAACATGCCCTGATTCACTGATGCGGTGTGGGAAGTGGAACTATATGGTATGGATTACCGTGCAGTTTCCCACACCTCATCAATGAATCACACTGTTAGTCAGTTCAGCTCTTCTTATACTATTATCTTTTGTTCAAACACACAGATTACATCTAATAGAAGGACAAATGTGGATGAAGTGCCTAGGGAAAAAGCAACTGTGGAAGAAGAGACACCCATTGATGACAGCCATTCTCCTCCCAAAAAAAAGGGCACAACATCGCTGCTCATGACTTTGCTGGGGCAGTCTTTCACTGATGGTGCAATAGAACCTAAGACCCCCTATGCCAAGGCAGAAGACGAAATGGAAAAATATTGTAAAGCCCCACCTCTGCCTCTCACTGAGGACCCTTTGAAATGGTGGCATGAGCATGAGGTCATATTTCCCCTCCTCTCTCAGCTGTCAAAGAAATACTTGTGTATCCCAGGTACAAGTGTATCTGCAGAGCGGGTTTTCTCTACTGCAGGAGATGTTATAACAGCGAAAAGAAGCAGTCTGAAACCTGAGCATGTGGATCAGCTAGTGTTCTTACAGAAAAACCTACATGTTCCCAAATGCTAAGCACTGAAATAATTACTAATTCATGTTTTTAATTAATTAGTAATTACTAATTCAGTCTGCCGCCAGTCACCAGTCAGTCACACCACCAGTCTTGTTTTATAGCTTTATAGCACTGATGGTTTGTTTTTGAAGATTGTCCTGTCCAATGTGTCCATTTCCAATCCATAATCCGTTCCGTTGCTTCACACTAAAAGTGTCTAGGCAAGTAGGCAGGGGTTCATTTAACCCTCAACCAAATAAATTATATTAAAGTGTATTTTCTTCTAGACAACTGACTGACACCAAGCCAGCCACGGTGCAGCAGGAATAGGAAGGAAATCTCATTAAGAGAAGTAACTTGTACATTTGAAGCTTAACCTTGAGTAAATCTTATCTTATTGGATCACAAATAAATACACCAATTGTGGATTCTTGTGTAATATACTATATTTGTGAGTTTGTGAATGTGACCCCCATAGGATTTCCTCAAGGTTAAGCTTCAGTTGACAATTTATTCTTTCAAGGATTTTCCTTCCTCTAATGGTGGCTTGTTGGCTAGCTTGGCTTCAGTTACAGATGTAATCGACGACGTGGTAGAGCGCTGCTCAGTGCAGTGCAGGTAAAGTTTTCTTTCTATAACGTGACTGACTGACTGTCGTGACAACTCAAGAACTTATAACGCAGCTCTAGCATTAACTCAACACACACACACACAGTGTGTGTGTGTGTTGAGTTGATGCTGAGGCTGCATATAAACTTTTGAGTTGTCACGAGTCATGACACACACACACACACACACACACACACTGTGTTTAGTTGACTGGCAATGGCAGGGGCAAACACAATCACAGTGAACCTGGAACATTTTATATTTTTTACAGCTTTTCTGGCACTGGAGGGATGGAGAATGGCTTGTTTTCAAAAATGGTCCATTCACATAAGTGAATTGATATTTAAGCTTAAGCTTATATTTGTATAACTCCCCTCTAGCAGCCATCAACTCACTTCACTTGAGTTGACTGGCAGTTGCAGGGGGAAACAAACATCACGGTGAACATGGAAGTTATGCAGCAGTGCACTATTGTCAGGTTCACCTTTGATGTTTGCTACTAGTCAGGAAGTGCTCTGTTTTGTAGAGGATGGGTTATGGCACACACCTGGAATTTATTGCAACGCATGTCTGTCTGCTGGTGTCTGTTGTACTCTGTAGCAATAGCAAGTGTAGGGGGTTCCCTCAACCAAACAAATACTAAAGGTAAAAGTGTATCTAGACAACTGAAGGCAAGCCAGCCACGGTACAGGAAAGGACATCCTTGAAAGATTAAATCAATCATACATTGAAGCGTAAAACCTTGATTAAATCTTTACTGGATCACAAATACACACAAACCTGACCTAACCTATATGCCTTGAGTTGTACCAGTGTGCCAATGCCAAACCTTTCTTCAGTTCTCATGATTCTGATGCAGACTGTTGTGTGTTTTTTTGTGATCTCATGAAGATTTACTCAAGGTTTAAGCTTCAGTTGATGATTTACTCTGTCAAGGGTTTTCCTTCCTCTAATGGTGGCTTTGGCTTGACTTCAGTTGGGTTTAATCGTGGTAGAGACAGAGACTGTCGGCAGGACAGGTAACGTTTTCTGTAAAGTAAGTGACATAAAAGTGACATAAGTGAATTGATAAGCTTAAAGCTTATATTTGTAACTCCCCTCTAGCAGTCATCAACTCACTTGAGTTGACTGGCAGTTGCAGAGGGAAACAAACATCACGGTGAACATGGAAGTTATGCAGCAGTGCACTATTGCCAGGTTCACCCTTGATGTTTTCTACTAGTCAGGAAGTGCTCTGTTTTGTAGAGGACAAGTTATGGCACACCTGTTTTGTGGGAATTTATGATGACCATTTTCACAAGAATATTAGCTTGGCTGGCTGGCTGGCTTCTTCTATCTTGGCTTTAAAGTACAACTATAGGCAAAACTTTATCCAAAATCAAAAAAGTTTTGCCTTTAGTTGTACTTAAAATGGTGGTAGACCTAGCTTATATTAATATTTTCTTTTATGAAGCAGTAAACTGCACTACTACAGTTTTTTACTAATTTTACTGTTATGCCCTGTACACACTATCAGATTATCTGCAGACTTTTGTCTGCAGACTTACCTTTTCTATGTAGTGCAAGGGCCTGCCGGATTGCATACAAATTGAAAGTGTTTAGGTTTGACCTCATATTATATGGTTTTGGTAAGTCTGCAGACAAAAGTCTGCAGATAATCTGCACGTGTGTATGGGGCATAACTTCTAGTAAAATACTAGTGTTGTCTGTCTCTGCTATGCTATTTGCATTTTCAGACCTTCCTATATGTTTGCAGTGCCAATGCACTAAAGTATGCAGGGCTTGCAGGCCATGACAGGGTCCAGGAAAGTGTCCTTTTAAGCAAATGAAAATAAAAAGGATTCTTTTATTTGTGACTGCTTGATTGTTTGTTTTTTCTTATAAAGTTTTGAAAACCATTGGGCAGTGGGCTGGGCATGGGCATTGGGCAGTAATCGTGATGCATCGCGCAATCGAATCGTATCGAATCGCGACCCTAATAATCGTAATCGCATCGAATCGTGAGGTAAGTGAAGATGCGCAGCCCTACTCAAAAGTGCCTAACACCCTTCAATGAAGGAGCCTGAGCACAACCACCCGGAATTTATATCCCTGTGCTTTGAGGCATTGCCCATGTACATAAAAATGTGTTTGGCAAAGTAACAGGAGACATACCACCTAGGCCCCAAGGGGGACACCGGATACCTCAAGGAGGACACCAGACATCCCACCAATTAACAGGGGGGGGGGACACCCACAAATAGGGATTTTCCCCATCTTAGGGTTCCCCAAAATCCTCGGGAACATCGAGAGACATTAAGGCCCAGACCTCACGCCAGAACCGAGTAAGTGGTTCTGATGGGGATCTGTCCAAGCTGTCTGTACCTGAGAGATATAGGCACCGCAGGAGGCGGAGCCAATAATCCAATTCTGAAAAGGTTTTCAGCTGAGTAGATGAAGTTGGATCAGCTGATCACTTGGTTCACTCAGGGCACTGCAGCCCAGAACTAAAATAAGCCCTCTTCAGGAACAAATCCTGTGGCCAGCCAAGGGCCACAAAATCCTTAAATGTCCAAGTGGTCAGGAATCAGAGGGATACACTGAATGGAGGCATAGGATACAGAGGCTCTAACACCACTTTATCCCCAGGTTACAGCATTGAGGATCCTGAAATCCCTGCCAGGGGACCTTGGTTGTTAGATACTAACTACCCTCCTATTTTTCAGTGGTCACTTCATCCCTCTGATTCAAACAGGTCGCTCAAAGCGGACACATTTTGAAAAATTGCCAATGACGGTGATATCAAGGAGGATCAAACCCTAATGACGTAATGAAGTCAAGAGGTTAAAGGTTGTATACGGTAACCAAGAAGGAATCCTCAATGTCAGGTAGTTTTATTGCCTACAATAAATTGCATTGATGCCCCATAGGGGGAGATATTATATTTTTCCTCCCAAGTAGTAGGTAAAATTTAACAAAATATTGTATCATTGTACAATTGTTCAATGCCTAGTATCCATGGCGATAAATACATCCCCATGTTAATGAGCCCCAGAATTCAATCACCCCTAGGAAAGGTTGCATATATTAGTCTCACCTTCTATGGTAGTCAGACAAATTGACTGATCACACGGTGGCCTAAAGGAGAACTCTGAGAAAGCTTGGGTAGCAACATCGCATTGAAATTTCAATTGATAAGAATGTATATTCATACTGTATGTTTCATGTAATAGGAGGAGATTAACCTTCCATGCCAGGTCGTTGATTGGTACAGACGATGATGTTTGCCAAAAACGCAGTGATTGGATGGGTCATCTTACTCCTTAGAGCCCAGCTCAAGACGGAACCCCTCATTGAATCGGGTCCTTCTTCAGGAATCATGCTGCGAGATGCCCTAAATTCTTGTTGACGGAGAGGAAGATTTGTTTCAACAGATCTTTGTGCATTTGATCCGAGGAAATCCATTAAGAGGAATCGCACTACCTCCTGTTTTCAGTTGAAGGAGATGCAATAATGGTGCATTGCATATGTGAGCAAAACTCAGTCTAGGTGTATGACACTATAGACCATGCTGAAACCATTCATTATCCAACCAACATCCAAGGTTGAACGTCCAAACAGATTTCTTGGATTCCTAATTGCCAGCATTGTTTTACTGCGCTTTAAATGGTAGTTATACCATTGCTGTAGTTAATTTCTGTCTCCATTAAGACTTTGCAAGCTGAAGTTGCAGATTTCAAAGAACATTTGAGTTTCTTTACCAGGAGATCGAAATTCAAAAAAAATAATAAGGAACAGTTTGTGACATAGCTAACACTAGCAAAGTCACTACGAACTGACATTTGGAACTGATTTTCTTTTTCATTTTCACCGCTTTACTTAAAAGTTATGAACAATTCCCAATATGAACTATTCTCTTATAAAAAGAGGACAAGACATTTTTTCTCTTTTCTTTTTCTTCTGACTTCTTCCCAGATATATCTAAAGGCTGTTTACCTGAATACTGGGAAGAAGGGGGGGGATATGTCAGGATTATTGGGGGATTAAATAATATAAAAGAAAATGGAAATATTTAAAAGCCATGTAGACTATAGAGATTTTGAACAGCACAGCTTCTATCTTGTTTTGGAGGTGAATGAAAGTTCATATATGTTCTTTTGCAAAATGTCTCTTACAATAGGGTCTTATAATTTCAGCAGATATTTCTGTTTTCTTTTGTCATAAATAAGTGGTAAATGGACATCTCATCAGATAAGAGTCAATTAGCGAGACACCATACTAGTCACTGATGTCCAGACGTTAGTCTATCTGTATTCAACAATGGACAATAGTGTATTCATCAGGTTTATTTAAACGATAAGTTTTAAAGATATATTATATTGTGTGTAAGAAAATATGAGTAATAATTATACGTATATGTACCGTATTTTCCGGCGTACAAGATGACTGGGCGTATAAGACGACCCCCCTATTACATGATCTACCGGTAATACTTATACTTAGGTTACCTTGGAGATATTATACTCGGCGTATAAGACGACCCCCCATTTTTGGGGGATTTTTTTGAGGTTCAAAAGTAGTCTTATACGCCAGAAAATACAGTATACATATATATTTAGGAATGTTATATCACATTTTGGTTTTATATACTTGCACATAGTAATCTTACTTAAGCTAAATACTAATTACCTCATTTTATGTAAGTTTGTGTTTAAATTTTTATGGCCATATAAATCCTACAAGCCAGACGCTTTTCTTGATGGTATAGGACACATACAAGTAATTAATGGATTTTCACTGGCCAGACAGGTCAAAGGTTATCAGTATAATAATAGTTGGCTATTTTGTGTTTTGTGCTGAATCTAATGAACAGTACAATACTGCCCCTTTGGAGATGCTACTAAATGCAGTCTTGGGGTAAATTAGATATTTCCAATATAAATATATATATTGTATTAAAAATATAATCTTTATCAATGGCTTACCAGATCCAATAATTGCCAAGATGAGTGATGGAGATATAGATGGACATTTATGTATGTACTGACACTATGGACAAGTGTATATGGTGTTTTATGATTACTCTTAAATATAAAGAAATTATCGTTTAATTTGTATTATCCAAAGTATTGGGTTAATTGATATGGAGGCGTGACTATGACCTCACCAGTTAATGGATAGAATATCCCAACCAATGGGGATAATGTTCCTCCCTCTGGGTTTAACTTATGGTAATTTTAATAGTCCTTTGTTCAATACCATATAAAAAGGAGGACCCAGATGTGAGAGACACATCATTACATACTGACAACACCCCTTATGCTTGCAACACACACATTACTCACATCCATACATATACTCATCTAAACATACTCCATTTTGCTCCATCATTTATCTGAAACTTTGAGGGAAGCAAAACGAAACTCCTCCCTAACTTGCCACCCTCAAGGCAGCCATTTTAGGACTCTGGTAACGCCCATTTGACGCTAGCAGCCATCTTAAGTATGGTAAATATACCTTGCTGAGTTTATTTGATATTATTCAATATTGTTTATTTCCTTCATTATATGTTTTATATTGCATATTTAAGGGTAATAAGATTACAATCTCAGCCGTATAAACCATAATAGATTTTTCTCTAAAAAGCAGATTTTTGTTTTTATACATTTTTATTCATATCAGATTCAGCGCATTATTGCGATTTTAGTCTCTCGTTTTGCATAGCTTATTTTTGCTCCATCTGCAGTGGAGTGACTGTCGGCTGTGCAATTCGCAGACAATTGTGGTCTGATTATTTAGAACACTTATATATGGTTTATGCTATACCTGGAGAAAAGGTAATCTTGCTTTCATTTTGCTTTTATTTTTAGTTTCATTACTGAGCTACATATCACATTGCATTTATTGTTTGAAGTTTGTATTTTATGTAGAGTTATCATTTTGTGTCATTTCCAGTTTGATCATATATTGTGAATACATGTCTTGTGAATAAATATTTTTATATATTCCATACTGTAGACTGTTTTCACTAAGATTGGTATATGCTTTTAAAAAGAAATTAATCAATTAAAAAGAATTTGCTACATATTGATTTGTGGAAATAAGTTGAGATTCTCCTACCTCACAGATCTTTGTTTATTGACATAAATAGACACTGATATATTCAGAGTAGTATAAATATTCTGACACTAGTAATCCATGTCCTTAGTCTGCTTGTCTTCAGCAAACAGTTTTCAGGCTCTCTTTTGCAGAGGCTTTCTTCTGGAATGACAGCCATGCAGACCAATTTGATGCAGTGTGCGTCATATGGTCTGAGCACTGACAGGCTGACCCCCCACCACTTCAACCTCTGCAGCAATGCTGGCAGCACTCATTTGTCTATTTCACAAAGACAACCTCAGGATATGATGCTGAGCCCATGCACTCAACCTCTTTGGTTGAACATGGCGAGGCTTGTTTTAAGTGGAATCTGTCCTGTCCTAAACCACTTTATGGCCACCATGCTGCAGCTCAGTTTCAGGGTCTTGGCAAACTTCTTATAACCTAGGTGATCTTTATGTCGAGCAACAATTCTTTTTTCTGATCCTCAGAGAGTTCTTTACCATTAGGTGTCATGTTGAACTTCATGAGATCTTGTAACACTAACGAGTCACATGACACCGGTGAGGAAAAATGGCTAATTGGGCCCAATTTGGACATTTTAACTTAGGAGTGTACTCACTTTTGTTGCCAGCGATTTATACATTAATGGATGTGTGTTGAGTTATTCTGAGGGGACAGCAAATTTACACTGTTTTACGAGCTGTACACTCACTACTTTACATTGTAGTAAAGTGTAATTTCTTCAGTGTTGTCCCATTTAAAGATATAATAAAATATTTACAAAAATGTGAGGGGTGTACTCACTTTTTTGAGATACTGTAGCTCTTGTGCAATTAGACAAGTGATGAACCAGCGATATCTACACACACAACGTATGTCAAGAAATAAGTGCATATTGCAAAGATCTTAAAGAATGTGAAATTAAATAATATAATACAAAAAATATTAAAAGTCCAATGTGACAATAGCCAACACCAAACAATAACATTCACTTCCTGAAAACACCGAGTGCAGTGAAACGTACGTCGGAGAGGAGATTCAGAGTTTTCGAGTACCTCTGTGACTATCCATCCAGATCCAATACCGAAAGCGAGGCGTGTAATGCAGATCTCACTGGTTTATCACTTGTCTAATTGTACATGAGCTATGTTTGTTTGAATATTACCCCACATTGTGAGCACCAACACCTTTACCCATTGTTCTTAATTTAGAAATGACCCTTCATTTTTAAAGGGCAGCCACACATTTTATCCGATTTTTTTCATATTTCTTATTCAAGGTCGCCATCACCAGTTCTAATGTCACTAAGTAATAACATGAAAATATATTTATTATTATAGATTATTATATGTTTATATTTTTTCTCTCTAATATTAATAAAAATGTATTCTGATAAAAATGTGCAGCTGTACATAGGTCAGCAGATTATTTTGTGTTGCACACACAAGTACTTAAAGTAATTGTAAAGGATTACCTTGTAAAACAACCCATTCAGTTTAAAATTGAAAGGCAAAACATTTGTGTATAGATATAAAAAAATTAATATCTTCTTTCCCTTTTTTCTAAGTGATCACATTCCCTCTGCTCCCAGCTGCATTGGAGCTGAGGGAGGGGTGGTGACGAAGAAGCAGCAGCACACTGAGCTTCCCAGTGAATAGCTGTGCAGCAGGGGTGGGGGGCGCAAGACAAATCTGATCATTGAAGGAGAGCAGGCTGAGATTCCAGCATGCTGCAAAAAAAGTACCCTGTATAGACACAGGACAAAGAGGCTATTATGTTGACGGAAGAAGTGGCAATGGCATAACAAAAGTAGAAGGTAATAATGTAGCTTTATTATTCACAATGGAAATCTCTCTCCATAAAAACAACACATACATCCTGGACAGGAAAATACCAGAACCACATCTATGCATGTAACCATACTGACATAAATAAAAAACAGGACACAATACAACATAAAGTAAAAATTCGCCAGACAACCAGGAATAACTTGCACACAGAAGAAATACCAACGGCAAGACGCTGTATCAAAAATCTACCAAAATTTAATTTATATGTGGAAATTCCCCTATGTGAGCCCCTGGGAGCTCGAGCTGTGAAAGATGGTGTCTGAAGGAATATACTGAGATAGGGGAGCAAAGAAAAATGGAATTGTAGGTGCAGGATAATTATATCAAAGATGTATTGGGAATTCCCTTGATGCTACTGAATACTATAACCATAGGACCATCACAATAGCTGATTAGGACTACAAAACATCTCCAAGGGGAAATAAATCCTCATCAATGTGTCTTCCAAGTTTAGTTGACAGTTAATGTCTCAGTTTGTACAGCGAACATGCTTTCCATTCTTTCCGCACGACCTGAGATTAGTCCATACAAGTTGAAGGTGTTAGTGTGCACAGGTGTATGCGCTTTAACCTTTTTCTATGTGCCGTAATAGGCAATGCTAATGAAGGTAGTAATGAGCATATATCGGCTTCCACAGTGATCTGTGCGACATGGTAAGGATTGGCTGATGTGTCACATGACCATCTAATGGGTGCATACCAGTCACTTGAGATAAGAATATACTTTACCCCCTTGCTTGTAATCACTCTTAAGGCACTGCTACGATCCTTAGCCGTGATGCTCCTTCAGATTCCATGTGATATCCTTCTTGTTCGGCTTCACATGCCTGTATGAGCGTTCAGTTCAGTCTCTCCATAGTGCTGGGTACATATTGCTGTTTGTACATCCCTGCTTGAGTTCCCAGCATAGCTAGAGAACTGCCCACGGTGTTTTCTCCTGCTTAGTGTGGTCAGTTTTTAATAGGAAAGCAAGAGGACTAGCAGGAACACCAGGGATTTTACATAAAGGAAGAAATACAAAGAGAACAGGATACTTTCTCATACAAGTACATGGTGCAGTTGACATATGAACTGTTGGGGTAACAAATGCTTTAAACATCATATGGATTTATTCCCCAGTTATCAATAAATTATGGTGTTGAGAGGAGAGTGAGGGGGTAGAGAGTTTGATCTTGAATAAAGGAGATCCCTAATGCTCACCAGTGCCTTTAGTCAAAACATATTCAATTTAATTGGCTTATGAAATAATTACTGATATCATTATGTTTCATTTTATCTATCTGTTCTTCATAAATAAGTCCCAGCTGAATGCATTTTGCTTCTAGCATATGATCTAGTGAAACAACTTTTTTGAACTGCAAAGTCAGTGTGTCCTTACCAAAGCACATTTTAACACTATACAAAGCACAGTATGAGCAGCACACAAAATTCCAGGTAAAATGTATTTAATATTTTATCTATCAAGGAAAATTTCCCCCAGATACTTTAAATGTAGGAGGCATAGTTTTCACTATGTAGAAAGATTATTCTTTTATTTTCTAAAATGGGCAGTATTGAAATTCTTCTCTACCCCCCAGCCTTTCTGCCTGTGTAATTATGTATTTGAAGATTTTTCTAATGCTACATGTAACAATAAGATAGTAGTTAAGATCTGACTACGGTATTTGTCTTAGACAAAATTATATGAAAATACTGATAGCAAAAAAGTTTACTCAATTAAAACCACAAGAACAATCAGTGTGTGGAAATATAATCTTTTAGCTATTTTCTGTCATACAAATCATACAGTATGCACACACATATACATTATATTTTTACATCATAGCTGATATACAGTATGTACAAAGTACTCATGCATGAGCTATGTTACTGTAACCATTATGAAAATATGCACATGGAATCATTGTTTTATTAATATTTGGCCCCATCACATGTGCATTGTACAAATGTACCATATAAAATGAGGTTGCAGCGCTAAATAGTGACTTGAAGTGATAGATAATCCAAAAAAAAATTTTTAATGTGAAAAAGTTCTATATGGCGATTCAGTCCGTTACAACTCATAAAGTCCTTTAAATAAATCCATAAATGTGCTGATATTCAGTGCCATTATAATTAAACAGACACCACTGTGATCCTCCACCAAGGTAAGAATGCGGACTCACCAGACCGATATGCTGCCTTTTAAGGACAGCTAATGCATTTTACTATGGTATCAGGTCTTGAGCAAAGCCAGGTAAATGGGGGTTCACAAAAGAGGATGGCTCCTCCTCCAATACTCCAACAGGACAGGTGTGAGAACCAACAGAGAGAAAAGATCTTCTCATGGTGTAGTATTTATTGTAAAAAGTGACATACAACTCTTAAAAGCTGAATAAAACATCCAGTATCAATCCATACAGTGCAGACATCAGTAAAAGCACTTACATAAAGAGCCACCAGACTCAAGATAAGACTGGTGGCTATGGACCTCTGGCATGTTGCACTGCTCTTTCTTGCTAAAGTTTTCAATTAATTTATAATACACTTCTGTAGAAAATATGTATGTGTGAGCCAATCATCCAATGGCTGTGAAACGCTGCCTTGTACCTAAGTTGTAGACTAAGTTTACAGGAGGAGATATTGCAAGCAAAATACAGCACAAAGATCTTAAATTAAAAGCGACTTGGCCTAAAACAATTGTAAGGCATCAGTGCTGAAGATACATGCACAGATTATTTTCATTTCACCTGCCCCCAAACGCAAAAAAACATGCAACATATCCCCGTATATTAGTTATATAGCGTGGAGAGAGGAATCTCCAGCTGCAGTTATTGTATTCTGTCAGACAGAGCTGGAGCCTGACAGTATGTCCAAACAGTGGCTGCATCTGACTGATTGCACTTGCTGTTCAGCTGACAATTTTTCACCTTGCTCCTTCGATTTAATAATTGAAGTATGATGAGTGGGAGATGGAGGTGATGACTGACAAGGCCACCCACAAAGCAAATTTCAACTGATTTCTTAGGACTGGCTGAAATTTGTATAGTGTGCCATTGGTCTTCAAACCATTCCCTGCATACTTGTCAAGCCTCAGAATAATGGCCACTGTCCCTCATTATCAGTATCCCACAGGCTGTCCCACAAGATTCAGGACACTGTGTAGAGTGGCAGTAGGTGCTGTGTGCTAGTATGCGCTTTATCCTAGCACCTGACACTGCACTGAGGGGCAGAGCGATCTCCTACAGATAGTCATGACAGTTTCATTCAGCAGAGCAGAAGTGGTAAGTGCCCCATACCAGTAGTGGTATGGGGCTTATTACTCCCATTAACACCAATTATGGGGCTTATTTTAGTCCCACCGATACCAATTATAGCATTTATTTTACTCTCACTGACCCCAATGGTTTGGCTTAGTTTATCTCATGGACACCGGCAATAGGCCTATTTTTCTTCCACTGACACTAATGATATGCATCTTATATTCCCACCACTGACACGAATGATGAACTTTTTACTTGCACTGACACCAACAATATTTTACTTACAGTGACTCCAACAATATGCATCTTATTTTACTCCCTCTGACACCATCAATATGCAGCTTATTTTATTCCCACTAACACTAATGATGGGGTTCATTTACAACTATTGATACCAATGATAGGGCTTAGTTTATCTCACAGACCCTATTGAATGGTTTATTCCTTTCGCAGTGACACCAATGATAGACAGCTTATTTTACTCCCAACTGACACAAGTACAGGGGCTTATTTGATCCCACTTGCATTTTAGTGTACCCCAGTCTCTATTTTGTATAAAATATAGCAAAGTTGAGGGGAAAAGAAGCAATACATATGCAATGACGCCATACCCACTTTATTTTCAACACCTACTTTTGGTCACACCCAAAGTGTGACAGCTGGCAAATTTCACACTGCATTTTTGTTCTTGGACCTATCCAACTGTCCTCCAAAAAATTTTCAAATAATGGAAACCTCACCAGGGATATGGACTTTAGTCCCGAACTGTGCATGGTACTTTGGCTAAGCCTAGATAAAAGGATGCTCCCTCCAAGACCATATCAAATGTCATAACTTTAATGGGCAGTAGACACAATTACATTTGACAGCTCTATTACTGGGGAAGAGGCCTAAAGCAGGGAAGGAGTGGGGCTTAATTTTCAAATGGAGCAGATATCCAACATATGCCTGGGTCTGGGTCTAGTACCTTGCCTGATTGCGGTTAATCCCCCTGAGATAAGTGTCATTGGGAGATGTCCCTCTCCTCTGCTGGTTCTACCTTCCTACACTTTAAATTCAAACATATATGCTCAATTGAACCAAACATACAGTACATACCTTGCATCTGCATACCTGACTCCAAGTCCACCCTTAGGTTTTAAAACATTAGCGATTGCAACCTCATATATAGCAAGTACTTCCAAGCACTGAGATATGTGTGACTAGATACTGAAGATTGGTTAAAATAAATTGCACATAAATTGGAGGCTAAAATAACTCACACATATGTATTTCAATTGTGTATTAGTTGTTTAGCCAGAGCCAATGTTAATGTATTGTAATGTTGTGGGGGGGGGGGCAATATTAATGTATTGTAATGTTGTGGGGGGGGCGGGAGTTCACTTAGTGGTAGTGCTTCCCAGTAAGTTCAGTCCACTATAGAAATGCTGTTTAAGGGCTTATTGCCCCACTTTTAATAATAAAACAGAAAAAGTTCACACAGGAAAATCAGTTTCCCAGACAGGGGTTTCCACCATCAGCAGGATATGAATGCGGTTCAGGCCCGGTTCACACTAGTGCGACACGAAAGTCACGCGACTTCGATCCAACTTTGCCCTGCGACTTCGGTCCAACTTCTATATGACTAATGAACGGGACCTGATTTTAATCTGACTTTGGGATGAGTGAGGCTTATTCTTTGATCAATCAAAGCAATTCCTTTGGTTCTGGTATAGATAAAGCCTCACGGCAATTTTTTTTAAAAAAAAAGCATGGGCACCGCCCCCCCCCCCCCCCCCCACACACATGTTCAAATCTATATCAGGCCCCTTAGGTCTGGTACGGATATTAAGGAAAAACCCCATGCCAAAATTTAAAAAAAAATGGCTTGGATTCCCCCCAAATTCATGTGGGGGCTAATCGGAATCTGGAAGCCCCCTTTAAGAAATGAGGCCCCCAGATCCCAGCCCCCCCCCCCCCTCATGTGTAGAATGAGTATGGTGTACGGTGTACATTGTTCCTCTACCCATTCAACCCAAAAAAAAGCAGTGTAGTTTAAAAAAAAAAAAAAACATGACATGGTTTTTGACAAGTCATTTATTAAAATGGAATAATGTGGTAGCTCCAACGCCAATCATGATGTCCGCCGCCACAGCCCAGATTAAAAAAAAGCTTTTCCACCGATTAGGTGATGTCACCTGGAGATCCCACCCCCTTGTGATGTCACAGACCCTACAGAGAGACTTCCTGTCTCTCGAGTGGAGCCTGAACTGTTGTCAGGTCCTAGATTATAAGGGCTGTGAACATCTGCACACTTGGCCTGCTGGTTTCTGGCAAGACCCAGACACAGGATAGGAGACTCTTTCCCTCCCAAAGCACTTTGAAGTCTTTGAGCTACAGGCGCTGGTTCGGGAATTACAAAAACAGAAGGAAGATTTTAAAAAAACAAATTTTGCTGCTCAGAACTGTCATTCTGGAGCCTCTCAAACTGTATTCTTGTTAACCCTGTTGTTTTCTTCTACATTTTTACAGTGGCAGAGCCTCCAAATGTCACAGTATATATGGTAGTCAGAGCCCACCATTTAATATAAATATTCTCAGTGTACTGACCTTTCCCAGACATAGGAGTTGATGTACTAAAACTGGAGAGTGCAAAATACTACTTATGGTCTACTCCTCCACCTTTTGGGCAAACCTTCCCAGGGATTGGCTGGAGTCCCATAAATATTCAGGCCGCCTGCTCTTCTCTTCTCCTACTATGTTCCCAGAAGCCTCTAGAAGACAGTAACAGCAGCCTGTAAAAAAAACTGAGCAGCATTAAACAATAAAGCTCTGCTACACCATTTACCATTTCAAATAAATTTACCTAGCAATCTACTCCAACTAGGAGGGTGCTGCACCTTGACAAAAAACCTGGAAGCTGATTGGTTTCTTTTCAGAGCTGCACCAGATTTTGCACTCCTTTACACCATTTTAGTAATTCATTCCCAGGGTGTGTTTAATGTCCATCTTCCTGAACGCAATTTGAACAGCTCTAACAGCAACCCATATCCTTTATTATAACAATTGTAGCTAAGCATATGACCTAGAGATGTCTGTATTCAGCAAAGTAAAATATGGCAGCTTAAACCCAGGACCCTGCATTCACTATACCTGGTCACCCACAGTACACATAACATGGAAAAGCATTTTTTTTTGTAAATATAAACTGCTAAATACCTTTTCTCATCAGCAGTATATAGCAGTCGTGTGACTTCTATCAGTGTCTGGTTAAGCTTGTAGGAGGAGTTGTCATTCTACTCTGTCCTACCAGGAGATAGATTGGGGACAGTGGAAGAAGCACAGAATCAGAGAAGACAGGATTAAAGAGCTTTTTTACTTAATGCGGAGGATTAACCCCTTAGGTTTAACAGTGAGAATAACAAGCATGCTTTACTGCATATACAGACTGATTTTTTTACACAATATCAAGAGATATTTTGTCCTTTGTATGCTGGAGTGCATTCACATCTTTTTTCACATTTTTGACTTGCCTAGACCGTAGACTCAACCTGCAACTGGTTACTGAAGGGTGGAGCTTTCTCGCCTGGAGCTGTGTATACTTTATTCTGCTTTGGATTCCTTGCTTCGTGCACATGCGAACTCGGTGAGACCTTTTATTTCCCTTAACTGTTGTTTGGACTGTTTTGAGGTCACTATTTATTCTATCTACGATCTGTGCTATCAAAATATATACTATATCGGACATTAACACCGTAGATACAGATGAGCCAACTATTAGTCGCACTTTCAGAACCCTTGACAACAATCCGCTTAGAAATAATTCACAGAGTATTATGACACACAATAATGAGGATTGTACGGGTTCCATCAAGCTTCTAATTCAAAAGTTAGAAAAATGCATGATTAAAGAAGTAAAAGCTTACTGGGAGAAGACCACATTAACTGAATATCTACCATACCTAGAGGGCTTTGCATCAAAAAATAACCCACCTTTGAGTTGGTCAATGAGGAGTTGAAAAAAACAATGGATGGATTGTTCTTTTGCTTGTTCTTTTGCTCTCATGAGGTTAATAATTATCTCTAAGGCCCCTTTCACACGACAAAACGGAGCCGTTCTGCTCAGCGGGAGATCGATCCCCTGATCCCCGCTGAGCAGGTAGATGACAGCTCCATCTCCACTCTGTGTGCGGAGACAGAGGTGTCAGATCCCTGCTGTCCCCTATGGGGGAATCGGATGAGAACGGACCGCCTTTCCATTCTCATCCGATCCGCCAGATGGATGGAAAATAGGGTTTCCATCCGTCCGGATTTGACGGACAGGATCAGATCGGATGTCAGCGGACATGTCTCCGCTGATATCTGCTGCCCTATAAAGATGCATAGGGCATCCATTCAGATCCGCCTGAAAAACTGACAGGCGGATCTGAACGGTCCGCATGTGTGAAAGGGGCCTGAAACTTTAGAGTTGGAGAAATTACAAGAGGAGATTACTCCCTTTCAGCAGGAGATTTTACCTTTGAAAAGTATTGTCCTATTCCCGGACCTAGATCAAAAATTTTATTATAAAATAAATAAAATTGAAAGGAACACGATTGATGGGAAAAAAGAAAAACTTCAGGGACAGACTGGATTACGAAAACAAATAATGTCTATGTATGGAAGAAATCGGGCTAATGGGATAGTTACTCAAATCAACAGGATGGAAATTGTGTTAGTTTTTCAGACCTTGAAGTTAAGTATGCAGAGGATTCTTTGGCCATGACAGTGTCTGACACATCAATGGACAGAAGTTCAAAAACAAGAAGTTTCAAAAGAAGAAAGTACCTTCAAGAAAACAAGGAGGGGTGGAAGAAAGCATCATCGATTCTGCCAACAACCGTTACTCCCTCAGGGCTCAGAGGAAGTAAACCATATGGAAAATGTCATTAATCTATCTGCAAGAACTTTATCTCATGCTTAAAAATCCCTTTTACCTAAAAGACTTAATTTTTGTCCTCAGTCCCAGTGCCGTCACGCATAGGGAAGAGGCCAGGCTATTGTTGGTGGACACAGTATCATTCAGTGAGGACACATTGATATATGTAACAAGAGCGACATCTTTGAACGAATTGTTCATGACCTTATTACTCTGGAATCCATTTGTTACAGACTGGTGCGCTTTAGCTCCAGCACTATGTGAGTGTTTTTAAAAAATGTTAACCACTTGCCATCTGCTCACTAGAGCTCTACTGCATGCAAAGTGGTTCGTTATCGTCTGGCGACGTAGACCTACTTCGCCAGACACTCCCTTATCTCGGCGGCGCGCGCGCACCGGCGGAGGCTCGCTCCCGCTTTATTCAGTCACAGCGGGAGTCGGGCCAGGGGAGGAGCAGCGGCGATCGCTGCTGCTCCTCCCCGATCGTCGGGGAATCGAGTCTGGAGCTCTGCCCGCTTGTGTAAACAGAGCGGGCGGATCTCCTAAGTGACAGGCAGGGTCAGATTGCAGGGTTCAGCTTAGCTGAACCTGCGATCTGTCCTTGTGTCACTCAGTCACCTCCCCCCACACATGTCAGTAAGCACCAGGCATACATTAACCCCTCCCTCTCCAATAAAATTAACCCCTTCCCTGCCAGTGTCATTTTTACAGTAACAGTGCATATGTATAGCACTGATTACTGTAGTAATGTCACTGGTACCCCCAAAAGTGTCAAAAATGTCAGTCAAGGGTCCGATCTGTCCGCCGCAATGTCGCAGTCCCGCAAAAAAAAAATCGCAGATCGCCGCCATTACTAGTTTAAAAAAAAACACCAAAAATGACAGAAATCTTTCCCTTAGTTAGTAAACGCAATAACTTTTGCGCAAACCAATCAAAGTACGCTTGTGATTGTGATTTTTTTACCAAACATAGGTAGCAGAAAACAAATTGGCCAAAAATTTAAAAAAATTTAGATTTTTACATTTTTTTGGGGGGGGATTTCATATAAAAAAATGTGAAAAATATTGTTATTTTTTCAAAATTTACGCTATTTTATTGTTTATAGCGCAAAAAGTAAAAATCGCACAGGTGATCAAATACCACCAAAAGAAAGCTCTGTTAGTGGGAAAAAAAGGACGTAAATTTCGTTTGGGTACGGCATTGCATGACTGCACAATTGTCAGTTAAAGTCGCACAGTGCCGAATCGCAAAAAGTGGCCCAGACGTAAGACAGAAAAAATCCTTCGGTGGTAAAGTGGTTAAATAAATTACTTTTTTATTACGTTATTTGCACTATGAATCTTCCTATTTTTTTCCCTATGTGAATGGCTGAGCTAATTATCCACTGACTGGGAATTCACACTCAGAAATAAACATCCAGGGCTGAGCAGTGGAGTTCCAGGCTGGACACTGATTAAAATTGAGCGTATGATTGAATCTTACAAGGTAAGCACACACTCTTAAGGGGAGCCACAAGAAGGAAGGCAAATTTCAATATAAACTGCTTCATGGGATTGCAGGCACGGATCATCTATTCAAGTGTTATCAACACGGTGGTGTTTGGAATTAATTATAACCATGGACTTTAAGACATATATGTAGCATTTTTTGTTTATTGGAATTCATTTCAATCACGGACTCTAAAATTATTTTCTTTTTTGTTCACCATCTGGATATCTGAACACATTTATATTAGTATATTAAGCTGTATACACAGTTAAAATTCTTTATGAATATTATTTTACATTCACCAGGATAATTTTTTTATATCATTTACAGGATACATTGTGTGGTTCACTGATTTATTTTCAATACTTATCACGTATTTTCATACACATTTAGGTTTATAGTGATATTGTTTTATGTTGTAAATTAACTCTTTTTTCCCAAATAACACACATTTGGCTTTAAAGTACCAATCTAATGCGCAGCACTTTTTAATTCCTATTCACACTTCAGCACTTACCTTTAAGAGGAGTGATCAGTGCAAGCAGCATTACTATACCGGTTTATACATAGCTGCTCACGGGATCATACAAATTTCTGGATATGGATACATTTCAGAGGTTAGTGGAGCGTGATCTCTTTGCCTTAGCTTCTGAGACGTCTTCTCATACACGTATTAATGATGATAATTTAACCAAAGGAGAGAGATCGGCTTTTTTTGTTTCCTGATGGATGACACATCTATCATGGTCCGTAACGCTGACAAAGGAGGTGAAGTGGTTGTTTTGAGCACAGATGTATACAGGAATGAAGCGGTGAGACAAACGTATGTCATGTTGAGAAGTGATCCCACTAAAAAGTATAGAAGTATCCTCAACCTTGTTGTAGACAAGGGAGCTAGTTTGGGGGCATTTACATCAAAGGTAGCAGAAGTGTTAATCACGGATTGTCCTATTCTCCCCATCTTCCACCATCTCCCCAAGGTTCATAAGGGTATTAACCCATTATATGGTAGACCCATTGTTTAAGGCATTGGATCTCCTAATGAACGCTTAGGGGGGAATGGATGGGTGGTCAATTACAGCCTATTCAAACATTATTGTCTAGTTTCCTTAGAGATACCATTCATCTATTACCTATCATGGAGAGCTTCACATGGAAAACTGATTTTGTTTGGATCACATATGATCGGCCACGTGGAATGCATCGCGTTCTGGAAGAGCACCAGAGCTACAGCACCACTCATTTGTATTGACTTTTATTCTTCATGTAAATGTGAGTACTTTTCCTAATAAAATCATACTTGTACATTACGGTACTACACTATACAAGCCCTTCTTTCCTCATATGTGTACCCAGAGCGTACCTGGAGCCTGATTGGCCACGCTATAGGACCCTCATTGGCCATACTATCCATCCAAGGAGATATGATCCCTATTGATTACACCATCTATAGGAACCAAGGGATGAGCTTTGTGGGCTATAGGAACCACATTTAGCCCGGATTACAGGCCTACTAGCTCTGCAGGGGTTTTTACTTCTGGTAAGTGCGGTCCTGGGAGTGAGGGGAGCACCATTGACCCATCACACCAGCCACACTTGAAGAGTCACAGGAAGCACTAGAGACACTTTCGGATGCGTTTTAATATCAAGTTGCACTGATTTAGCCCTGCACTGGAGCACTTTCACGTGCGAGTGGGTCTAATATATAACTCATTTATATACCACTTTTTTATTGAGAGTTACATCTCACTTTATGCGTGATGGGGATACATGTTTTTTGTATTTTTGTATGCGATTTTGTTCATTATATTTTTTATGCTTATGCGGCTTTGAAATCGCACCATTTTGCACTGTTAGTTGCCTATTATATACAGTAAACCCCCCTCCATTGCGGGAGTTACGTTCCGGACCCAGCCGCGAAAAGTGAAAATCCGCGAAATAGAAAAACCCTATTAAAATGCATTATAGGCATGTTTTTTTTACTGTCACTGTACGTGTAAAAGCATTTTAAGGTCTTTAAACACACTTTTAAAACAATAGAAACTCATTTAAACACATAAAAGATACTGAGAGACATAGCAAGAGCTATGGAAAACACAAAAATATTTAATGATTAATGATTTATATAGTAAAATAACATTACAAAAAAAAAGCAATATACCGGGACCGCAAAAACTGAACCGCGATGGAGCGGGGGTTTACTGTAACCTGATTTGACTGCACTTTATGTCCCACTTACCTTTTAATACTTATTCACTTATTTAGTTCCACCTTCACATCCCCATAGGGTTTACCCATTGGTTGGTTACACCAACACACAGCCACTTTAGCACCTTATCTCTGACCCTGATTGTGATTTGCACTTTAATGATTTATATGGGGATATTTATCATACATTGATTTATACCACTGAGTCACTCAGTCACTCTTCATAGATCTTGATCTGCACTTTATAATTTATTTCTCGGAGAAGGAGTACATCTTTTATTTTATTTTCAAGTCACTTTTTATTGTGCAATTTACCATATTAAGTATAAGAATTTTATATTGGGACCATATTTATTTGAACATACTTTTTATCATTATCAAGTCCTTTTTTATTGTTTACTACTTATAAGTTTTCCACACTGTGACCATATTTATTTATATCTCTGAACTATACCCTTCTCCTCACACCTCTTTATCCACATTGGGCAGTGCCATTTACCTTCCCACTATTTTTTTATACTCTATTCATCTATACCCCATGATTTGGCTCATGAAGTGGTTAGGTATTCGTTGGTTTACCATGCTAATTTGTCTCCTGGTTTGTGGGAATTCATTGTGGAGGCTTTGGATTATCTTCTATTCCATAACTATTATCTGTTTGATGGGATTTTTTATCTCCAGACGTGTACAGCCACGATGGGGGCCAAATTTTTGCCCTCATTGGCCAACCTTTATATGGGTTGTGGGAGAGGTCCCACATTTTTGGGGATAGGAACCCCTTTAGGAGTCAGATTTCCCTATATTTTAGGTACATTGATGTTTTATTCTTTATCTGCAGTAAAGACAGTGGTGGGATTTAGCCGGTTCGCACCGGTTCCACAGAACCGGTTACTAAACATTAGGAAGTTTGCAGAACCGCCTTACTGTGACCATCTGTATATCATCCGCTCTGGGCACTGGCTCTCTCTGTCCCTGCCTTTGGCCGTGGCGGTGGCGCTCTCTCTCTGACCCCACACACAGCACTGGTTGCTAGGCTAGAGCCGCTTAGCGTCTAGCAACCAGTGACATCACCCCTTTCTCCTCCAGGCCGCCGCACCGCTGCCTCCCAGACAGTCCCCGCCTATTACAATTTGGCTCTAGTAGGCTTCAGGAAAGGGTGCACCCGAGCCCACCCATTGTGTGACAATAGCGAATGAAAATTCGCTATTATCACACGGATCCTCCTCCTGGCCAATCAGGAAGCGGGTCTGAGACCCGCTTCCTAAATGGCTGAAAGGCAAACCCCATGCCATTGGCCGAGGAGGAGGCGGGAGAGGAGATGCGGGGACTGATGAGAAGCCGCCGCTACAACAGGTAAGTCAAGTGCACTGGTCTCGGGGGTGCTTGGGACGCTGTTCACTCTGCATTGAAAGGGGGCACGCTGATCTCTGCATTGAAAGGGGGCACGCTGTTCACTCGGCATTGAAAGGGGGCACGCTGATCTCTGCATTGAAGGGGGCACGCTGGTCTCTGCATTGAAAGGGGGCATGATGATCTCTGCATTGAAGGGGGAACGCCGCACTCTGGTCTCTGCATTGAAGGGGGCACGCTGGTCTCTGCATTGAAAGGGAGCACGATGATATCTGCATTGAAAGGGAGCACGCTGGTCTCTGCAATAAAAGGGGGCATGCAGCACGCTGGTCTCTGCATTGAAAGGGGGCACGATGATCTCTGCATTGAAGGGGGCACGCTGGTCTCTGCATTAAAAGGGGGCAAGATGATCTCTGCATTGAAGGGGGCACACCGCACGCTGGTCTCTGCATTGAAGGGGGCACGCTGGTCTCTGCATTAAAAGGGGGCACGATGATCTCTGCATTGAAAGGTGGCATGCAGCACGCTGGTCTCTGCATTGAAAGGGGGAACACTGGTCTCTGCATTGAAGGGGGCACGCTGGTCACTGTGCATTGAAAGGAGGCACGCTGGTCACTGTGCATTGAAAGGGGGCAAGCTGGTCACTGTGCATTGAAAGGGGGCACGCTGGTCACTGTGCATTGAAATGGGGCATGCTGGTCATTCTGCATTGAAAGGGGGCACGCTGGTAACTGTGCATTGAAAGGGGGCATGCTGGTCTCTGCATTGAAAGGGGGCACGCTGGTCACTGTGCATTGAAAGGGGGCACTCTGGTCACTGTGCATTGAAAGGGGGCACGCTGGTCACTGTGCATTGAAAGGGGGCATGCTTGTCACTGTGCATTGAAAGTGGGCACGCTGGTCCCTGCATTGAAGGGGCACGCTGGTCACTGCGTTGAAGGGGACACGCTGGTCACTGCATTGAAGGGGGCACGCTATTCACTGTTTCGAAGGGGGCACGCTGGTCACTGTGCATTGAAAGGGGGCACGCTGGTCACTGTGCATTGAAAGGGGGCACGCTGGTCATTCTGCATTGAAAGGCGGCACGCTGGTCACTGTGCATTGAAAGGAGGCACGCCTGTCACTGTGCATTGAAAGAGGGCACGCTGGTCATTCCGCATTGAAAGGGGGCACGCTGGTCACTGTGCATTGAAAGTCGGAACTGGTTACTAAAATTTTTGAATCTGGTAAATCTGACTGCTTTTCTATGGTACTTGAATGATAATACCTATAAGTTAGTCTTTACAGGTCAGAGAGATGCTGATACCATCAATTTTATGGATGTAGAATTGAAATATTGTCAAGATAAAATCGTTACACAGCTATATAGAAAACCTCTCTCTGGCAGTAATTTAATTCTTGCTCAGTCTAGTCATCTGGCCCATACTATCAAAAGAATCCCTGTGGGACAGTATATAAGACTTTGTAGAATTTATAGCAAGGATTCTATTTTCAAAAAAGAATCCACAATTTTGTATGATTTTTTGAAAAGGGGTTATCCTAAAGCTTACTTGATAGCGCTTAAGAAGAAAAGAAAGGACCTTCTATCGGTTAAGAGGGAATTCAGGTCAAAGAAAAGGGGGGATAATTGACACAATATATGTCCTTTATTTACATTAGCTTATAGCCTTGAATTTAGACAAATCAAAGATATTTTTCATAAAAAAATACAATGATGAAACCTGTGCAAGAATTTTGGACAGGGGAGTTAATGTTGTGGCTTGCAAGTTGGAGACATCCTGTAAGGAAGTTATTCCACTTCAAAGCTTGGTGTCATATGCAGAGACTGAATTGGTACTTTTAATTCCAGATCCTATATCATTTATAAAGATATTAAAAAGTAAGGGTCCCTACACTGAGCCTTGGGGTACACCACTGATAACCTTAGACCAGAGTAAGCATTATTAACCACTACTCTCTGAATTCTATATTGTGATGGGAGTCACTTTGGTTGGGGGGCCTGTGGAACCCAGCTTACCTTAGAGAGGTTGGGGAATCTCTGTATCAGGTCCCCTGGCTCCTCTTATGTGTAAGTCACCCTGTGTCTATTAGGGGCACAGGGTGGACAAGGAAATGATGGACTTAATGGACACAGAATATTGTTTGGATTACTCAAATGGGATAGTAATATTTGTCAACAATATATCTCAAAGAATATATGAAGACTCTGGGACTCTAGGCCTAGCTGCCTATTGCCAATAAGGCTTCACATAGTCAGACTCCTAGTAGATGTTAATATCATCAGCTCAACCACCTGTCTTCAACACCTCGTAATTATGCTGATTTACTCTGTGTAAATGTGTAATTTTGTTTTAGCCTTGTTGCCGGCAGTCTGGTCTTCCAGCCTGGTTTAAGTGCGCGAGTTAATTAGCATGTTAATGAATACTTTTGCAAGGCCAAGGCACTGTAGATGGGATTAGCCATGAATCGTTATCTATCCATTGTGTGATGTTTTGGGTAAATATCCGGGTCATTCTTCATGTAATGACTGACAAGCTTCTCAAGTGTTTAAAAGTCTGTTTATTGTTCAAAAAAGAGTTAATTGTTTTTCAGAGACATACAAGCTTAGTTCAGGCTAGTTTTTGTAGGGCGGTTGGAATCTCTATCTATGTTCCAGACTGGAGGAAGCTGTATACTGATGGAAGACCACAAACACAGCGTGGGTCGTCAGTTCCGTTACACTGGTTGGCAGCGGTGGGATGCTTCCTGCAGTCTGGGACATCCAAACATCCACCGGGATCCAAGGTCCGAATAACAGAAGAGGAGAGGTACAGATACCAGCCGCAATGGAAGAGGAATTCGGAGGGAGGTTGCGAGAGATGCAGATACAGCACAGGGGAACAATTTCAGAGCAGGCTCTACTAGTTTGGTATGATTTAATCTGCTTTGAACTCTGGAAAGAAATGCTAGCCCATGAGCAGCGACACCAGGGAAAAATCCTCCCCTCCATCCAGGAAAGATACTGGTTGCAGTATGGATTGGGGGTGCTGGTTTTGGTAGATAAACCAAACAAGGAATGGAAAGCTGAGTTAAGCAGGCTTGTCCAGGAGGAGATGCGATTGGACGAGAGCTACAGAGCTCTCCGCTGGTATGTAATACAAGTGTGCCCATGGACAGCGGACGACAGCCCAACGGAAGGCTTTGGCTATGGCAGCCTGGGACTGTCATTAGAGAAGTGGTCAGAAGACCCTAACTTTGGTAGCGATTTGGAGTGGCGATTAGAGGAAATTTTGTATTCCAGAGAAAAGATCCTGAACATCTCGGAAGTCCTCTGGGCACTGGAAGATATGGAGTTTCTGGCCATTCAGGAATGGGAGTTGGAGATCGCCTACAGACGGCTGCTAGACTCTGCTCAGCACCAGTCAGTGTTACCGGGAGAGGAGATTGTAGGTCCCTAGTCCCAGCAGCAGCTAACAGTAATGGGAGTGGAGACGGTCAGTCCCACTACCCAGCACCAGCCAGTGTTACTGGGAGAAGAGATTGTAGGTCCCAGCAGCAGCCAACAGCACTGGGAGTGGATACGGTCAATCCCACTACCCAGCCTCAGCCACGGATTATAGATTTACCTCACTTTTCATGGGAGGATGATGTGGATGATAAATCACCTGCCAAAGTGTTGGCACTGGGCCCGAGTGCCACCAGCCTGTGCCCTGGACTTTCAGCAATTCTAGAGACTGGGGATTTAATAGACTTTTCTGCTGAGGAGGGACGTCTCAGTGAGCTTACAGCAGAAGAGCGGGCATCCAGGCCTAGCGCTGCTGACCTCTGCCTGCAACAACTGGTGACCCAGGAAGATATGTGCAAGGCCACTGACTTTTCAGTTTACTTCCCTGCGGAACAGCGGGCATCAGGGCTTAACATCACTGAACTCTGCCCAACACCAACAGCAGCTTCAGCATTCCTAAGAGAAGAGGCAGCTGGCCTTTCTGCAAATACCACTGACAGGGACATGGGGTTTCCTGCCAGCAGCATCTGTGGAGTTACAAGAAACTTCTACAGCAGAAGAGCTGACAACTGGACAGGGGGGGCAAGACCTCTGCCCCACACCTGCAGCAGTTCCGGAGGCCCAGGGTGAGAAGGTGGAGGTTACTCCCCAGCAGCCCAGAATGATGACACCAACCCAGCAGAAGAGTTGGCAGCAAGGCAGAGTGCTGCTGGCCTCTGCCCTCAACTAAAAAGGATGGGTTTCCTGAGAAAGTTGATGGGACTACAGTCATCACTTCTATACCCCAGGGATCCTGGACAGTCGGCCCAGATCCCCAACAGCCTGACAAAGTGAGCCCAGCCGCCCTGGCATCTCTCCAGCGGCTGAAAGAACTCCAGGATGAAGGGCCAGTTCACGCTTCTCCCCAGCGGCGGGTATGTTCTTCGAGAGAGGCAGAGGTTGGCTGGGTGAGTAACGCTGTGTTCCAAGCAATTTGTTTGGGGTACTGTGTGGGTACAAACATTGGGGGATGGGGACTATGGACTAACTTCGAAGTCAACCTGTTTGGGGTCTCCTCCTGTGTTAGTCTCCTTCGGAGAGGGGAGAGATGTAATGGGAATCACTTTGGTTGGGGGGGCCTGTGGAACCCAGCTTACCTTAGAGAGGTTGGGAAATCTCTGTCTCAGGTCCCCAGGCTTCTCTTATGTTTAAGTCACCCTGTGTCTATTAGGGGCACAGGGTGGCCAAGGAAATGATGGACTTAATGGACACAGAATATGGCTTGGATTACTCAAATGGGACAGTAATATCTGTCAACAATATATCTCAAAAAATATATGAAGACTCTGGGACTCTAGGCCTAGCTGCCTATTGCCAATAAGGCTTCACATAGTCAGACTCCTAGTAGATGTTAATATCATCAGCTCAACCACCTGTATTCCACGCCTCGTAATTATGCTGATTTACTCTGTGGTTAGACTTTTAATAAATGTGTAATTTTGTATTTTGTTTTAGCCTTGTTGCCAGCAGTCTGGTCTTCCAGTCTGGTTTAAGTGCGCTGAGTTAATTAGCATGTAGATGGGATTAGCCATGAATCAGCTGTACCTCATTATCTAACCATTGTGTGATGTTTTGGGTAAATATTCGGGTCATTCTTTATGTAGTGACTGACAAGCTTCTCAAGTGTATAAAAGTCTGTTTCTTGTTCGATAAAGAGTTAGTTGTTTTTCAGAGACATACAAGCTAAAAGCTAAATTCAGGCTTGTTTTTGGGCTAGTTCAGGCTAGATCTGACAGAAGCCCACAAACACGGTGTGGGTCGGAGGTTCTGTTACATATATTTTAGCCAATTTTCTATCCATTTACAAACTGATGTTTCCAAGCCTATAGACTTTACCTTAAACATTAGCCGTGTGTGGGGAACTGTGTCAAATGATTTTGCAAAATCCAAGTATACTACATCCACAGCCACCCCTCTGTCCAAGGTTTTACTTACCTCCTCATAAAAAGAAATCAGGTTTGTTTGACAACTTCGGACTTTCATGAATCCATGCTGTCTGTTGCTTAAAATATTTTTTTTTCCAGCAAGAACTCATCTATGTAGTGTTTTTTAATACCCTCCAGTATCTTCCTGATTATAGAAGTTAAAGTAACAGGTCTATAGTTACTTGGCAAAGACTTTGATCCCTTTTAAAATATAGGCACCATGTTGGCCCTACGCCAATCCAGTGGTACTATTCCAGTCCTTAATGAGTCCCAAAAAGAAAATTAGAAACAAAGGCTTTGAAATGACAGAGCTCAATTCTTTTAGGATGCGTGGGTGAATGCCATCTGGTCCAGGCGCTTTATCCACCTTTATTCTGTCTAAATATTTCTGGACCATATCACTTTTGAGCCATCGTGGATCATTTGGGGCTGTGTCAATACCATCCTCATTATGGTCATGAGCTCCCCCACGCTCCTTTGTATACACAGAGCTGAAGAAAGCAGATCTTTAGAATACTGTAGGTCACTCTGTTCATTCAAACAATTATTTTCTGTTTTTCCACACCCAGCCAGGATGAATGCCTGTGCCCCTTCCTATACTTTTATTTTTTGGCTGATGGGAATAAAGAATTTTGCATTCAACATATTCCTGTAGAACAAATTATTGATGATATTATGGGAGGATCCCTATGTTTACAGTATTTCTTATATTTCTTATATTCATCAATGCTGCCTATCAGTGCCACCTATTAGTGCTTATCAATGCCGCCTATCAGTGCTCATCAATGCTGGCTATCAGTGCCACCTATCAGTGCTCATCAATGCCGCCTATCTGTATTCATCAATGGCACCTATCAGTGCTCATCAATGCTGCCTATCAGTGCTCTACAATGCTGCCTATCAGTGCTCATCAATGCCGCCTATCAGTGCTCATCAATGCTGCCTATCAGTGCCACATATCAGTGCTCATCAATGCCGCCTATCAGTACTCACCAATGCCACCTATCAGTGCTCATCAATGCTGCCTATCAGTGCTCTACAATGCTGCCTATCAGTGCTCACCCATGTCACCTATCAGTGCTCATCAATGCCACCTATCAGTACTCATCAATGCTGCCTACCAGTGCCACCTATCAGTGCTCATCAATATTGCCTATAAGTGCCCATCAGTGTTACCTAACTGTGCCACCTATTAGTGCTCATCAATGCCACCTATCAGTACTCATCAATGCCACCTATCAGTGCTCATCAATGTTGCCTATCAGTGCTCTACAATGCTGCCTATCAGTGCCACCTATCAGTGTTCATCCTTGCCGCCTATCAGTGCTCATCAATGCAGCCTATCAGTTGTAGAGCACTGATGGGCAGCATTGATCGGCACTTACACAGAGTGCCGATAACTGACAAGTCTGTTTACATGTGATCAGCAGTACTCTGATCTGAGAGTATCTACCTCATACAGCTCAGACTCAGAGCCTGCACTGACAGTCCCTCCTACCTCACACGGATAGGAGACAGACGATCTGCTCCCTCTCCTCCCGCCCCTCTCCTGTGCGTGCACCTCGGGAAATGTGAAGCTAAGCAGCTGAATTTGATCATGTACGCGGTGCACACAGGAGAGGGGTGGGAGGAGAAGGATCAGATCGGCCGCCTCCTATCCGTGCAAAGTAGGAGGGGCTGTTAGTACAGGCTCTGAGCCAGTGAAAGAACAGGCAGACAGTCGGGCAGGCAGTCGGGCGCCCCCGCCCCCACAGTATCAAATCGTCCGACTGCTGTGACCCTAGAGGTTCCGCCACTGGGCTTTCCTAGCAATCGTCAAGCGATTCCGCGTGTCGCACATGGGGCAGCCTATGCGCATTTTGCTGTGATTGCAGCGTGATTCTGTTAGTAAAATTGTGCTTTTTGCACCTATTGCCACGTGATTTGGAATTGCAGGCATAATTGAGGTGATTCCGCCCGCGATTCCAAATTGCTAAGTGTAAATGGGGTCTAAGGGTTTACATATTCTTTAAACTAAAAATTATTGTTAAAAACATATATACACATGTTTGATACTGCATATACAAGTGACACAGAAACAAAGGCTATTTTCTCTAGCTCTTTCAAAGATACAAAGATGTGCAGGAACCTTGCAGAGGAGTGCAGATATATTATTATGAAATTTAACAAGTCAAGGCTTCAACTAGAATTCTTTCAGCACAACAAATAAACAGGTCTGACTCATCAGTACATTAATGTTAAAGAAATGTCTTGAAATATACCACACTATAAACTCATTTTTTCAAGTCATTTATTTTAAACCATTTCTTCCAGAATAATGTTCTATGTGAAGTGAGAAAAATATAGATATGTAAGAAAGCTGCAGTTTTTTTTTTTGCTTGATGCATAAATGGAAACAGAATTTAAATTAATGGAGAATTTAACACATGCAGGGCTATTTAAAGCTGGAAAAAACTCCAGCTTCAGAGAAGGGGTATTTAGAAACAACTTTCAGAGAATATATATTATGTATTATTTCAGTCCTTTGTAGCCTTCAAATCTATTTTCAAAAGAGAATAAAAGCCCAACCTTCAGTTTACATCAGCTATTCATCAAGACAACAGGCGCTCGATGTCTTACACAGTTGCACAGTAATACCTCTTGGTACATCATTTGCATCGTATTTTGAGAGTTTTGAAACTTTATATGTTTTGTAGTGTTTTGTACATTTTGTAGATAAATTATATATATTGTATATATTAAAAATAGATCTGTCCAGATTGAGAGGGTAGTAGTTCTGTACTGTAATTGTACTTACATCTTTACATTTTTAACAAAAAGAATCCAGCTAATGCTGGATAACCCCTTCCTCAATATCCTAATAAATGTACAGTATCTCACAAAAGTGAGTACACCCCTCATATTATTGTAAATATTTTATTTTATCTTTTCATGTGACAACACTGAAGAAATTACAATTTGCTACAATGTAAAGTAGTGATTGTACAGCTTGTATAACAGTGTACATTTGCTGTCCCCTCAAAAATAACTCAACACACAGCCATTAATGTCTAAACCACTGCCAACAAAAGTGAGTACACCCCTAAGTGAAAATGTCCAAATTGGGCCCAATTAGCCATTTTCCTTCCCCGGTGTCATGTGACTCGTTAGTGTTACAAGGTCTCAGGGGTGAATGAGGAGCAGGTGTGATAAATTTGGTGTTATCACTCTCACTCTCTCATATTGGTCAATGGAAGTTCAACACGGCACCTCATGGCAAAAAACTCTCTGAGGATCTGAAAAAAATTATTGTTGCTCTACATAAAGATGGCCTAGGCTATAAGAAGATTGCCAAGACACTGAGCTGCAGCACTACAGCGGTTTAACAGGACAGGTTACACTCAGATCAGGCCTCGCCATGGTCAACCAAAGGAGTTGAGTGCACATGCTCAGCGTCATATCCTGAGGTTGTCTTTGGGAAATAAACGTATGAGTGCTGCCAGCATTGCTGCAGAGGTTGAAGGGGTGGGGTGGTCAGTCTGCCAGTGCTAAGATCATACGCCGCACACTGCATTAAATTGGTCTGCATAGTTGTCGTCCCAGAAGGAAGCCTCTTCTAAAAGATGATACACAAGAAAACCCGCAAACAATTTTCTGAAGACAATCAGACTAAGGATATGGATTACTGGAACCATGTCCTGTAGTCTGATAAGGCCAAGATAAACTCATTTGGTTCAGATGGTGTCAAGCGTGTGTGGGGGCAACCAGGTGAGGAGTACAAAGACAAGTGTTACTTGCCTACAGTCAAGCATGGTGGTGGGAGAGTCATGGTCTGGGGCTGCATGAGTGCTGCAGGCACTGGGGAGCTCCAGTTCATTGAGGGAACCATGAATGCCAACATGTGTTGTGACATACTGAAGCAGAGAATGATCCCCTCCCTTTGGTGAGTGGGCTTCAGGGCAGTATTCCAACATGATAACGACACCAAACACACCTCCAAGATGACCAATGCCTTGCTAAAGAAGCTGAGGGTAAAGGTGATGGATTGGCCAAGCATGTCTCCAGAACATACATAGATCATAAAAAATTATTATGAAAAATTATGAAAAATTCCTAGTGCACATGCATGCAAAGTATGTCCAACTTGAACCAACATTATTCAACAATGCATGCATGTGTTAACCCCTGAGATACTATGCAAGAGCAGAGATACCACAAATGGACACACAGACTCCCAATGCCATGCGGTGTTATAGTTTAAACTACTCATAAAAGTGGATGACATCCCATTCAAAGTTTAATTCTTTAGGCAATCTAGTTCGGAGTCTGTATATCCAAAATACTTCCCTCTTGCACAGGAGGCAAAAGGCATCACCCCCCCCCCCCTTTGTGGGGGTGTGACTCGTTCTGAGGACCTGAACTAGCAACAAAGAGAGATCCCCATTATGTTCTCCATTGAAGTGCCGAGCAACGTTGCAGAACTTGCAGCCTCTAATGTCACTAAGATGTTCCCTAAATCTATCTTTCAACTTACGTGTAGCACTTTGTACTGGGACTTTTTCACATACAATATTAAGTCACTTCATTTTATTTTAATTGGGACATTTAATATCTTGGTTTGTTTGATTCATATTAATTTATGATTATCACCATATTTGTATATTACTTGTCACATATTCAAGCGATATTGGTTAACATTTATTCACTTAGCGCAGCAATATTATTTATTGATTACTGCCCACATATTGTATGGAACATTCTTTACATGTAATCATATAAATCAAAAATGTGGTGTTGCAGTTGAAAAATGTGTTTATAATATATGTTCTATTGTCTGATGTTGGCTGAAAAGTGTTACCTAATACAATATGTGGGCATGTCAAACAATCCTTGGTGCCACATCTGAAGTTGCCTTTGAAATGGAGCCATGCGTAGGAATTATCTGTATTTTGACTAGAAGTGAAAAAGCTGGGTGATAGGTAGTTTCCTAGGGTCTTGGCACGTTTGGCCACCACGTTAACTTTTTCCATAATCTTGGCACACACATTATCTCCATATAAAACAGGCAAATGCCTATTTATTATGTGTTTTATTTTGCCAAATTCTAGACTGTAGGGAACTGCCAATGTAATGGAGCTTCTCCACTCAACCCTATCCTTCTTGTGATTTGTCCTAGATGTGAGAATTCTACTTCTATTTTTGTTTAAAGCTATTTTATAGGCCCTATCTAGGGTCCATCTAGGATATCCCCTGGCCAAAAAACGCCTATACAGTAAACCAGACTCTTTTTTGAAAGTAGACAAATCACTGCATATTCTTCTAAGTCCGAGAAACTGTCCGACTGGAATTCCTTTAATGGTGTAAAAAAGGGTGGCTGGACTTTGCATGCAATAGACTATTGCCCTCTAAAGGCTTTCTATATAAACACTGATGTTGAAGAGTGACATCTAGAAACTCAATTTTGTCCAAATTCTGTTGTCCTGTAAAACCTAAATTAAGTGTGTTCTTATTCAAATACTGTAAAAAACAATCTAAATTCACACTGCGTTTGCATATGAAGATCAGATCGTCTATGTACCGGAAGTACAGGGCGATCTGATCTCTAAAGGGGTTCCCATCCCCAAAGATGTGGGTCCTCTCCCACCAACCCATGTAAAGGTTGGCAAGAGACGGTGAAAACTTGGCCCCCATGGCTGCCCCACACCTCTGGAGGTAGAACACCCCATCAAACAAAAAATAATTGTGTTTTAAAAGGTAATCTAGGACTTCCAAAATGTAAGATCTTACTGTATCAGACAAGCATGTATACTGCGTTAGCGAATATTGGATTGCTTCTAAGGCTAAATCATTGGGAATTGAGGAGTAGAGACTTGAGACATCACATGTAATCCAAGAAAAGTCTTCCTGCCATGTACAATTATCCATAATATTTAACAGGTGATTCAAATCCTTAAGGTAACTAGGAAGACCCTGTACTATGGGTTGTAGTTGTCCATCTACCCATTCCCCCAAGCGTTCATTGAGTGACCTGATAGCAGAGACAATGGGTCTCCCCTGGACCAGGAAGCATGTCTCCAAACCTAAACCCTATTGAGCACCTGTGGGGCATCCTCAAATTGAAGGTGAGGAGTGCAAGGTCTCCAACATTCACCAGCTCCATGATGTTGTCATGGAGAAGTGAAGGAGGACTCCAGTGGCAGCCTGCGAAGCTCTGGTGAACTGCATGCCCAAGAGGGTTAAGGCAGTGCTGGAAAATAATGGTGGCCACACAAAATATTGACCCTTTGGGCCCAAATTGGACATGTTTACTTAGGGGTGTACTTACTTGTGTTGCCAGCCGTTTAGACATTAATGGCTGTGTGTTGAGTTATTTTAAAGGGGTTAGCAAATTTACACTGTTATACAAGCTTTACACTCACTACTTTACATTTTAGCAAAGTGTAATTTCTTCAGTGTTGTCACATGAAAATATATAATAACATATTTACAAAAATGTTAGGGGTGTACTCACTTTTGTGAGCTACTGTATATAAAACCTCAAATTCTCTCTCCAACAGTTGATAAATATGTCATTTGGATCTGATTATTTTGAACTCAGGAAGCTCAACTGCACGGATCCTAGAGGGCAGTGCTGGGTAAACCATAGGTAGAGAAACTATAAGCAGAACAGAAGTAGATGAAGAGTTCTAAAAAAATGTAATTCATCTTTCCTGGAGGCAGCAATGAATTTGAAAAGTTTGCAGAAACAAGGTTTTCCAAAGAATCAAACACCACACAACACAATGTAGTTCATCCTTCAGAGTTTCTGAAAATCCAATTCCAACTAGTATTTCATGCTAACATCTGCAGCCAGACCCCAAATATTTACAAGTCTATGGACTGTTGTGTTCTGGATTATTATACTATATAGTTGAGCAATAGCTTTTAATAGGGTGCAGTAGCATCCAGAAGGGGATTATCTTGTTTCATAAGCCAATACTCCTCGGCTTGAAGAAGAGGAAAATGACAAACCCTGTCTTGGTTACTTTCTTTAAACATGTACATGGTTACAGGGCAAAGTATACCTAGCAGGAGTCCATAAAAGCATGAATTTTACTCTGGGTGGCCAAAAAAGTTCAGGTTTGGGAATATGTGGCTCTAGTGAAGAAACAGTAGTTGTGGGAATCAAAACTGAGTTTTTAATATAAGCAAGAGTAACTAAAGCTTGAACTGAAGAGCAAGTATACCAAACCACAAAGCATATGGATCTGACCATTCAACTGGAAAAAGAAATAAATATTCTAGAGATTCCCCGTGGCTTGGGTCAATGGAGCAAAAGCTAACAAAAATCCTTCATTTCATAGCAGAGGCTTCCCTCGTGAGCTACATTGGCTACATTGGCTCATGAGGGGAGTGCTACTTTCATGTACTTTGGTAAAAACTTGGATAATGAGGGCAGCTTCTCTTAGCCCTTTAGTCCTAAAGAGTGGATATTGGAGACACATGGCAAGACTAGCAAATGGTGGTAGGTAGGGATGGGCCGAACGACCCCCAGTTCAGTTTGCACCAGAACTTTCGAATATCAAAAAGTTTGGAACCAAATAACGAACCCCATTTATCTCTATGGGACTTGAAATTTAAAAAACAAAAGTGTCAATTTTAAAGGCTTATATGCAAGTAATTGAGAATACATTGGTTATGGTGGCCTGGGTACTGCCATGAGGGACAAGTATCAATGAAAAAAAAAGGATGTAAAAAAACATCATTAAATGAGCAGTGATTTACTGATGCATATAGTGAAAGCATAAAAATGAGAAATAACAATAAAAATTAAAAATTCCTTTCAATATAGTGCCTGCGGGGTCTCCTTAGTCTACCTGTAAAGTGGTACATCTGTACTGTGTATAGACGCTGCTGCAGAAATAATTGCATTTATAAAGCCAAAAAAATTACATTTTCCCTGCAAGCTTTCTTTATTTTGTAAACAACGGCTTGGTGAGCCAGTATGTACGGTGAGGCCAAAATGTAGTGCACTGGAAACAAGATTAGAGCTTTTCAGGATAAATTCTGGTGTCTCTTCCGCAGACTTTGGATAGAAGTAACAGGAACATTAAAAAATGGTCTTTGGCTGTCAAAGTTGCCTTCAAACCGTTATTGTATAGAGGTACTCTTGATGAAAGCAAGAACTTCCTTGCTGTCAAAAATTTAAATAATATGCACCTGTAAAACAGGTGCAGAAAAATTGGTCTTTGGGTGTCTGTGGCGCCTTCTCACCGTAACCCCAAGATGTACTCTTGATGAAAGCAAGAACTGGTCTTGCTGTCAAAAATTTTAAAAGATATGCACCTGTCAAACAGGTATGGGAAAATTGGTCTTTGTGCCCATGAAACCTACTCCAAAAAAATTCTACCGGATGAAATCAACACCCACAACACTAGGCAGCCTAAAAGTCTTGCAGAGATTCCACATCCCAAAAAACACTTAATCGTTGACATCGGCATCAGGGGCTTCATAGCTGCTGGTAATCCAGGACTGATTCATTTTTATAAATGTCAGACGATCCACAAAGTCTGCGGACAGACACATTATTATTAGTATTATCAGTAACAAAACCTCCAGCAGCACTGAATGCATGTATGAAGGCACGCTGGATGCAGGGCAGCCCAGCAGTTCAATTGCATACTGGGCAAGTTCTGGCCACTGGTATATTCTTATGACTCAGTAACCCAGTGGATTGTCAACTGGAAAGCTTTCCATCTCTGTTTTCACCCCTAGATAATTGTCCACCATATGAAGCAGACGCTGCAGAATGTGGAAGCTGAGAGCCCTGGGTGGTGACGACTACAAAATTGTGAATTGCATCACTTAGGCGGTCCCGCTATCCACTGCTCCTCTCTTGACCAACAGAAGCCTCAAAACAATGTTTTCTATGACACTGTAACCTACCAGAGTAGGGAAAAGCTTAAGATAAACTCCTCTTTAAAGTGTCCTCAAGAGATTTCATCTTCTGCACCCTCTGTGGGGACAGGATGAGTTCTGAGACTTTCCCCTTGGAACTGTGGTCAAGGAGGGTTGCCAAACAATAGTGATCCTTCTCTTCTTGGGTCCTTTTGCAGGCTTTGAAGCATGAGGGAGCCCATGCACCACAAGTTTGCAGAGTCATGAGAAGCAGAGTCCTCGGGGTCACTGAGGATTACAGTATCTGGAACTACCTCCTCCCAGCTACGTACTACTCTGGGGATGGAAAACCACCACTTAAGGTTTGACGTATGTCTTTCTCTGCTTCATTGCTTCTAAAACTGCCAGAATCCTCCTATTTTTCCTCCTTCCTCTCCTATTGTGTGTTCTGTGGCATAGGAAAAATAATGTCTGCATAAAGCGGGCTTCGAGAGGAGAAGAAAGGAAAATGGTTACACTTACATTTAGGTAGATGAAAGACAGCATAGACAAATGTGCACGGCCGCCTGCAGGGTGGACATTGCGTGGTGACGACATGACTGCTCCACCCAATGCATTTCCCATCAGAAGGCGTCAACTGAGATTGGATGTCACAAATCAGGTGGTTTACGGGCAGGTGGAATTCCCGCTGAATTTAGGCCAACCAAACACTGGCTGTGTATGACCGCCTAAAATGGCTACAGACTCTTCTGGCCTGCTTTAGCAGATCTTCCTACCCTAGGGACCTATTTAGGAAATGCTGCACCACCAAATTGAGGACATGTGCTAGGTATGGCACATGTGTCAACTTTCTCTGTCTATGGGGAGACAGGAGGTTTGTGCCATTATCGCACACCACCATTCCTGGCTCTAGCTGGCGTGGCTTAAACCACCAGACTGTCTATAACGAGATCCTGATGCGTTTCATCGTATCAGACATTTTCATTCTCATTATAGACAGCCTGCCTTGATTGCATATTGTTTGTCTGTACTAGTGGATGCTTGTAAGTGTATTTCTGCTTGATTAATAAACCTGTTTTAGCAGTTTTACACTATGTTCTTTTCCTTTGGTTTGTACCCTTATGGCATACGTTGAGCAAGATTTTCAGCATCTCTTCACTCCATTTGATACTTACCTTTGGATTGTCCGTGGGTGCAGTCTGACGGAGAGGAATCCAGGATATTTTTGTATGAGCCTCATATGACCAATATGCTATATGAAAGAATGTAAGAAGCCTATGCGCTGCTAATAGGGTACAAGAAAGAAGGGAGTCAGGGGGAAATTAGATGAAGGTAGGATATAAATAATGGGATAAATTCCCGCACAAAAGCAGCAGCCAATTCTGTATTTTCACAATAACTAACAGAAATGAAGGTATGAATAGTGAACCGGCGCTAGTTTGAAAAAAACCATGTAAAACATTTAAAAAACGCATCAATTGCAAATAACAAAGAACGCACACGAATGGCAATTCGATGCGTTTCCTAATTTTTTATAAAAAATTCTTGGCTGCTGGATGCATTTTCATTATTTTATATCCTTGGATATTTGGATCCATTCGCCAGCTTTGACATTGCTTTCCTTCCTATCCATTGGATAACATTTTTTTCATCTGGTATACAAGCATTATGCATATTCAGTGAATCGTGTGCGTTCTTTGTTATTTGCAATTGATGCGTTTTTTAAACATGTTACATGTTTTTTTTTTCAAACTAGCACCGGTTCACTATACATACAGTACCTCCATATGCTATATGGTAATGTGGGTTCATGACATCTGGTTAGCTCTTATCTATATATCTTTCTCTATTGGTGTCGGGATCTGGTAACCACTGTGATCACTTCTACCACTTTGGATATATCACTTCACCTTCACACATGGGACTTTTATTTATGATCATAATTTTTGGTCAGATTTGAACTATTTTGGTTTATTTATTTGTTTGTAGGAAGTAAAACTTAAGGGAAAGTGTACTCCACACGCCAAGTGTATAAATGATTGATATAATCTATGATAGTAAAAATATATGATAGTAAAATGGATAGGATTGGTAAAGGGGAGCAGCGGTAGTAGTAAAAAGGGAAATTTGTGGAAAAAATAGTCCTAAAGAATTAGGGCTATCTACAGCGCTTGCTAACAATCCAAATGTATAGAATAAATAGTGGGTGTTCAGAATAAATAATTAAATGGATATAAATAAAATATCATAAGTAAATGTATAAATAATTAAATATCAAATCAATTAATATAACATAGTGCGGTATTTTGTGCAAGTGAAGTAAATTAATAAAAGTGATCCAAATAAAATTAAAATTGATATTAATATGCAAATCAATCAATATTGTGACATGAAAAATAATAAATACATCAACTGGCAATAAAATCAAAAATTGCAATAAATCAAATAAGTAACACAAAAGTCCCAATTGGCTATTCTTCAGTGCAACAAAGTTCTTCCAGATGGGTTTAAAAGTGAAGGTGCTCAGTGATAGGTTTTTTCTCCAATTTTGTGACTTTTTTAAAGTGCAGGTGCAGGTTCCTCTTTTCAGTGGTATGTTAAAAGATGGGTGACTTACCAGATGTAATGGGTCTCGTATATCGTATGATATTGAGACCAATCACGCTTGTGGGCCCTCAGGGCCACGGTCACCTTTGAAAAAGTCACAGGAAGTGACGAAACGCGTCAGACATGGAACGCACAACGTGACGTACACACAGAGTACTGGAGCGCAAGACGGAATAACCTCCGCTCGCCACTCTGCATTGTTGTACACTGCTGTCACGGGGATTTTTAACTCTTTTACCCTGCTATACGTTGTGATTTTTATTGGAATACCCACTATATGGGGAATAAAAGCTCTTAAAACTTTATAACACTATTTGAAGCATTTATCTTTTCTATATACATCCACTGTTTGCTAATACGAGGAATGGTGAGAAGGAAACCCTAATCTACATATCCAGGAGGCATCACGAGGAGACCTACCGTGGCCCTGAGGGCCCACAAGCGTGATTGGTCTCAATATCATACGATATACGAGACCCATTACATCTGGTAAGTCACCCATCTTTTAACATACCACTAAAAGGAGGAACCTGTACCTGCACTTTAAAAAAAGTCACAAAATTGGAGAAAAAACCTATCACTGAGCACCTTCACTTTTAAACCCATCTGGAAGAACTTTGTTGCACTGAAGAATAGCCAATTGGGACTTTTGTGTTACTTATTTGATTTATTGAATTTTTTGATTTTATTGCCAGTTGATGTATTTATTCTTTTTCATGTCACAATATTGATTGATTCGCATATTAATATCAATTTTAATTTTATTTGGATCACTTTTACTAATTTATTTCACTTGCACAAAATACCGCACTATGTTATATTAATTGATTTGATATTTAATTATTTATACATTTACTTATGATATTTTATTTATATCCATTTAATTTTTTGTTCTGAACACCCACTATTTATTCTATACATTTGGATTGTTAGCAAGCGCTGTAGATAGCCCTAATTCTTTAGGATTATTTATTTGTTTGTATAATGTGAACTGTTATGGTTCACTTATCTATTTAGCGCTGCACTTTTATATATTATTCTATCTGGCCCCCAGGTCGCGTCAGTGACCTCATCGTCATCTCCTCCATCCTCATTACCACTGTAGACAACTTGGCAATACGCTGCAGCTGGGGGGAACATGACTGCAGATTTGTGTATCAGTGTTTTCCTCTCTGTGTAGGCTCATGTTCCTACCGTCCTCAACCTCAGAACCAACATCTTAATCAAGTAATGGCTGTGCATCATAAAGGAGCAAGTGGCTGACGCTGTGTTAAAATAACTCAGCGGACTCCTCCATGCCTGATGCCGGGGCTATGGAAGGAATAGTTGTGGACAAAGAGGCAGATGTAGCCACTCTGGCAGCTGTAGTGGACTGCAGACTAGTCTCTGCTTGGGTGACAGAGGATGAAGATGGTTTAGTAAGCCAGTCCTCCACCTCCTCTGCATGCTGGATAGCACGGGCAACATCACTAAACAGAGGAAATGATGCCCTGCCTGAGGACTGACCACGTCCACCTTTGCCTGTGGACACATACACTGCTGGCCCCCCTCACAGTTCCATGGGAACATCTGCCTCTCCTTTTTTGCCTCCCAAACATGATGGACACATACACTGCTGGCCCCCTCACACTTCCATGGGAACGTCTGCCTCTCATTGTTGGCCTCCCAGACATGATGGGGGGCTGATTATTAACAAAATGTAACAAAGATGTGGAAATGTGTACGTGGATGCAATTTAACCAATAGGAAGAGGTGTTTGGTGCACGTTAGTGGAAAGTGGTGTTTGGTGCTTCAGCCAATCAAGGATTCCAATGCACTGTGTGTCCGCACAGTGCATTGTGGTTAATGGAAAATGGTGTTTGGTGCACTTTAACCTGAGTACTCACTACACAGACACACTCCACGGACACACTACAATATTCTGCAGTAATACTGCACTAACACACGGAAAAATATTGCATTAACAGAAATATACTGCGTTAAATGTGCACTACGCACAGAAATGTAATGCGTTAAATATGCACTAACGCACAGAAATACAGTATACTGCATTAAACCTGCAGTAACACACAGAAATATACTGCGTTAAACACGCAGTAATGCACAGAAACATACTGTGTTAAACGTGCACTAACGCACTGAAATATACTGCGTTAAAGGACACATAACGCACTGGAATATACTGCATTAACGTAAAAATTAATGTCATTACACTCACATTGACTGAACTATCACTTAGATTCACACTAAAGTGACACTAAAGTAAAAATGAATGGTCGCACCACACACACACAGACTGAACTAACACTAGATTCACACTAAACTGATATTCTACACTGACAATAGAATCAAAATAGCACACTATAGCACACTAACTCTCTAGTAGCACTGAACAGAGCCCTGTTCTATCTCCCTCCCCGCCGATATCAAACTAAAAATGGCCACTATTGAAAGAATTGTTTTATAGTGTGGTGTGGGACTAGGAGCAATAAGCCATTATTGGATAGAGTTATCATTACTTTCTCCAATCATGGCTCAGACAGTGCTCTGTGCCCTGATTGGGCAAAGCTTTCATTGCTTCAGCCAATCCAATGCACTTTGTGGCGGCGCAGTGCATTGTGGTCGTTCAGCGGGCCGAACAAACAGTCAAACGCTCTGATAATTTGGATGTTCGTCGAACAGATGAACAGTCAATGTTCAGCCCGAACTCATGTTTGGACCAAACCGTTCACTCATCCCTAATGGTAGGTAGTGGACCGAGGAAATGCATGACTAGGCTAAGAAAAAGGCTTAGACTTAGCCAGCAATGAGCTAAAGCCATTGTTGCAATCAGAGCAGGAACAGATGCATGCATAGGAGACTATTAGCTAACCATTGTAATATACAAGGATCAGCAGTGGACAAAAGAATAATCAGTTGTTAGCCAAGAAGTTAGATCTACTAGATCCCTAATATCAGAGTAGAGATTATGGGGCAGGGAAGCAAACAGATCTATGTCCCAAAGAGAGTGGCCATGGAAGATTATGGAATGGCTCAGGCGTAGTATAAAGACGCTTTATTGTGGCACCTCTTGAGAAACTGAAAATTCTCTAGAGCAACAAAAATATACAACAGAGGGTGCATTTGAGTTTAGTGCAGGGATGGGGAACCTTTTTTCTGCCATGGGCCATTTGGGTATTTATAAAATCATTCGGGGGCCGTACAAAATTATCAACTTAAAAATGTGTCTGTTATATTTGGTCAAAAATTTAATTAACTCACCCTTAATGTGATGGCTGCAAAAAGAGGAATAGTGGTATCCATGAGATCCAGCTTGAAGCAGTCAATAAGTAGGTGGTGAGCAAGGTTCTGTGAAGGAGGGAACATGAATGGTGTTAGAAAAAATGCAAGAAATGTTGGACCCGGCGCTACCACTTTAGAATAGTATTGTGCAAATATGTGCTGTAAAAGTGCATGTGTTGCAATCAACAAAGTGAAAAGTGCTACGTGCCGTTTAAAACCAACAATAGGTATTAACCTGGGCTGTGCTCATTGTGCCACATTAAAATGTCATATACCATACATTTATACAAAGTGCCAAGTGCTGATAAAACCAAGTGCCACGTGTTGTGATCCGTGCTAAAACAATATATGGCGCCGGCGGATGTTCCACCAGAAAAAGCACCGCTGCTTACCGCACTCTTAAGCCTTTGACTCGACACTTCTTGGTCACTACAACAAAGAATAAACCTCCATTGCGTAGCATTTGTTGTATAAAGCGAAAATATTTAGCATCCACTCACAGTTTGGGGAGTTCAAGATCAGCTTGAATGGTGTTCGCCGGGTCGCTTCCGCGTTCCACTGGCTCAAACCACCAAAACCGGAAGTGACGTATTGACGTACACAAACCACGCCCTACGCGTTTCGTCATACGACGTCATCTGGAGCGTGCCATCTCTCACTACTCCCGGTCTTTTGGTGTACCTAATTTGAGGCCGGATACGGCGGCCATCTTGGTGCACCCATCCCATATCCTAAAGAATGTTTATTCATCATGTGAACTCCCTTCATGTTGTGTTTGCCGTACATAAAAACAACAATATACTTTATTAACCACAGCGTACGACTAAAGACAATTACTATGTTTAAAATACATTTGTGCAAATAGTGATGTGTCTGGTTTAATCGGAGTGAACTGATAACCAGTGTGTGCCGTGATTGGGAAATAAATAGATATTGATTGAAATATTTTTATTATTATGTGACAAAGTGATACGTGCCTAAACTATACTCAACACATAAAATATAATGTATAAAATCGTGGGCCCATGTGTCTATGCAATTGGTGCTAGACTATGAAAGAAGTGCCCATACATGTAACAATTAATCGGTGAGATAAAATCGTGCTGAAAAAATATTTTTTTTTAAAATTTGTAAAATAGTTTATATTTTTTGTAATTGAAGTCCAAAGACGGTTCTCACGTTTTTAGACGAAAATCAATAAAATGAAAATAAATAACAATGTATATTCATTATAAGATCCAGAAAAATCCAGAAAAAACGGGGAGGACGTTAAAGTAAGGAAACCATTGCAGTGGGACACTTGGAATATTCTTATATGATGAGGAGAGACATTGGAACAGAAAAAATATATAAGAATAAAATTCCAAAAAATAAAAATATAAAATATATATAAAAATTCCAAAAATCTGTAAATTGCGATTATCCATAAAAGGAGAACTTTAAGGAGGACTAAATCTGCATCAGAGGAGAAAGTTATCTTGCTTGGATGTATATTAAAATGAAAATAAAAATAAAAGAGATAAAATTCCAAAGTTAAAAATCCAAGGCTCAAAAAAACCGGAGTTTTAAAACGGGAGTTTTAAAAATCAGTGATAAAACAGTTCAGATCAATGTCGATATTCAAGCCTTTGGGTTGGAGGGTCTGCATTTGATATATCCACTTCGTTTCGTTTTTTGACACATCAATTTTCTTGTTGCTACCTCTCCAGTTATTTTTGATTTTATCAATGGCATAGAAAACCATTACCGTGGGGTCTTGAGAGTGGTGGAACTTGAAGTGTCGTGATAAACTATGCTTCTCAAATCCCTTACGGATGTTCTTTACATGCTCCCTTATGTGGACAAATAAGGGTCTGGTGGTGCGGCCTACATATTGTAATTTACAAGGGCACTCTACCACATAGGTTACATGAGTACTGGTGCATGTAATGGTCTCCTTTATTTCATATGTTTTTCCTGTGCTTTGTGCCATAAAGGACGTTGTTTTTCTTTTCTTCTCCTTAGACGTTTTGCAAGGCAGGCATTTTCCGCACCTGAAGAAACCCTTTAAACTGGTTGGGAGATTTATTTTCTTAGGAGGGTCAATAACGTTATGCACCAACCTATTCCTCAGGTTTGGTGCTTTTCTGTATGAATGGTGTTGCCTTTAAATTTTCAGCCCGCCTAATGTATTGGATATTGAAGCCTTTAAATACCATTCCGTGAATTGGAAGGGGACCATCAAATCTTTCAATTCATCTGCATGAAAGGTGTATTGCAGGAAAGAGCGCCATCTGGAGAAAAATGTTTCCATTGACGAGAATTTGTCAATGTCCAGATTTCCTTTTTCCATGTAAAGAAGTGCTTTAAGATCATTGCAAACCATGGAAATCGACGGGGGAGTGTTGGAAGTCCAAGTCTTTAGAATTGCTTTTTTGGCTGCCAAGGTGCATAAGTGGGTCCAAGGGGGTAGCCGTTTACCTTTCCGATTTGGAGCAGTTGAGGACTGTGATGTCTCTTCGTAGCCAAATAAGAACAAGTGGGGGGATTTTTCCAGCTGGATTCCCAGAACCTCCTGTATAAAAGTCATCACCTGGTCCCAGAAACAAGAAATAGTGGGGCAATGCCAGAATCTGTGGGCTAGCGTCGGTCTCTCTCCACCGCACTGAGGGCAGATTGCAGGAGTTCTCGGGTAGTTTGGTATATAGAGCAGGAACAAAGGCCCTATGAATCAGCTTGAATTGGGTCTCTCTCCATGTCTCCATCAGCACGGTTTTTCTAAGCCGTAGGTAACCTTGCAGTATTTTAGGTGCAATATCCTCCAGGGGGAAGACAGCACCCCATTTATCGAACATGGTTTCCGTGGAGATTTTATTTGAGTGTACAAGTAGTTGATCATATATGACGAAAATGTTGTAACTTTTGTTCTTGATGAAATCATCCAAGACTGATTTTTGGAAACTTTTAGCTGAGCTGGGTGAACAAGATTTAACATAGGCTATTGCCTGATGGTAGTATAGCAGATGTGATGGGGGCAATTGATATTCCCCTGCAAGTTCCGTGTATGATTTTATGGAGAGATCCGAGGGTCTAACCAAAGAATGAGCCAACATCAATCCATTCTGCTCCCAGAGTCGGAACGAAGCATATTCCATAAATTGTGGAAATAATGGATTGCCATGAAGAGGCAGGTGTTTAGAGATGGTTGAGGGAACTCCCAGACGTTTCCGTATTTCCCTCCATGCTATCATAGTGTCTCGAAAGAGTATGTGTCGTTGAAGGTGTACGGGCAATGCTGTAAAGGTGCTATGGAGCACTCCAGGAAGGTCCCATGGGTAGGCTAGTTGAGTTTCAATGTAGTAGTTGGAATAGGTTGAGGATTTGGTGATCCAGTCCAGACCATAGCGTAAGAGGCAAGACAAGTTATACAGCCTAATATTGGGTAAGCCAGCTCCCCCCTCACTCTTCGGAAGGTGCAGTTTGGCAATGGATATCCTTGATCTCCTCTTATTCCAGAGGAAGGCCGTAACGGCTTTGTTCAGAGTATTAATATCTTTATGTTTAAGGAGGAAAGGGAGGGTTTGGAGGGGGTAAAGCAGACGTGGGAAACTAACCATTTTGACCAGGTGGCACCTTCCAAAGAACGAGAGGGGCAGAGTCATCCACAATTCCAATTCTTTAATAATTTTTGCCAAAAGTGGGACATAGTTCAGTTGGTAAAGTGAAGAGGTATGTTGGCCAATCTTGATGCCCAGGTAGGTGATGTGATGGTGGTTTAGAGGGAAAGGGAGGGAGGGATCCCAGTGGTCTATGACCGGTTGCGTTAGTGGGAGGACTTCACTTTTTTCTATATTAATTTTTAACCCCGAAAATAGTCTGAATTCCTTTAACAGCGAACACAACGCTGGGAGGTCAGTACTAGGTTGGGATGTGAATATAAGCAGATCATCTGCAAAAAGTGCAGTTTTGAGCTCTGTTTGACCTAGCGGGATACCGTGGATTGTGTTCGAGGTCAACAAGTACCTGGAAAGGGGCTCTATGGCCATGTTAAACAATAAGGGGGAAAGGGGACAGCCCTGACGTGTGCCCTTGTATAATGTAATCGGGTTTGATATGCCTAACGACGTGAAGATACGTGCTGAGGGGGAAGCATAGATAGCTTTTAAGAAGTCAGTTATCTTGCCTGAAAACCCTAATTTCGTCAGGGTCAGGAAGAGCCAGTCCAAATTAACATTATCAAATGCCTTTTCGGCATCTAAAGTCACTATGGCAGAGTGACTAGTAGGGTTAGCTTTAGCATGTTCAAGGACCGCCAAGACCTTGCGGATATTTGCAGTGGCCGACCTGCCCCTGACGAAGCCAGCTTGGAAGGGATGAATTAGTGTGGGAAGAACCTGTGCTATTCTGGAAGCTATTATTTTAGATAAAATTTTAGCATCAATGTTTAAAAGGGATATTGGCTTATAGGAGCTTGGTTGAGTGGGGTCCTTGCCCTTTTGGATAGTAGTTTTATGTAAGCCTGAGAGCCTGTGGGTAGATAAGTACCATTTTGCCACAAATTGTTATACAGTGTAGTGAGAGTGGGTAAGAGGGTATCCTTAAAAGTTTTGAAAAATTCCGTCGAGTAACCGTCTGGCTTTTTGAGATGCCATATGAGATATGGTGTGAGCTATGTCCTCCGAGCTTATTGGTGCATTGATTTCTAGCAATTGGGCTTCCGTAAGTGAGGGGAGAGGGACAGTGTCCAGAAAGTTTTTGGCAGCCTCAAGATTCACCTGGTCTTTGCTATACAAAGTGCTATAGTATTTTTCCAGAATACCACTAATGTCAGTAGGAGAGTGTGTTAGCTGTCCTGACTCGTTCCTGAGTGTCAGTATATGTGTGGGTTTTTAGGGGCCTTTGACCAATCTGAAAAGTAGTTTTCCGGGTTTATTCCCGAAGCGGTAAAAGGATGCCATAAATCGGGAACGTTTAGATTCCTCGATTTTGTTTGCCCAATGGTCGAAGTTCTTTTTAGCCTCGTGCCACTCTTCCTTAAGCTCAGGGGAGTGCGATGTGGTGAGACGGGATTGGGTTCGAACATCCCCTTTTATCATACCGCCTCACTCCTTGACCAAATGCAATATTGGCTACAGGAACCACCGGACAAACTTTGGGTTTTCAGGGAGCGATCCCTTCTAGTGCACCAGGATCTAGGGGCACTATTAGCTGCCTCATCCTTGTCCTCCTCGACCCACCGCATCCATCATCCTACTATTATGGCCACACTAACTGCCTGGCGATCCTTACTGTCCATTCGCCATCAGACCCTTGAAAGGAGTAACTTAGATATTCCATTGGGGGCTTACGAATGGATCATTCCATCCTTATCGACATTAGATTGGAAAAAAAATGGCCACAACTATTGGCTCAGCGTTAAGGATAGCTCTTTCCCTGCAGACTGCTTTAAAACAGCACAAATTCGCCATTTTCACAAAACTAACAAACTTGCCTTCCAGTTATCCATCCCTGCTATGGCATGGGACTTCCTTAGGGACCACGCTACATCTGGCACATGGGGCATATCTTTTTTTTACAACTTGTATATGAATACCCAAGCACCTTCATTGGGCCCAATTAGGACTAAATGGGAATCTGAATTCCAATTCACATTTACAGATTCACAATGGCATAAGGCCATCACGGTCAACTATAAACTGTCTAAATGTATTGATCATAGGGAACAATTTCTGGAAATATACCATGGATGGTACTTAACGCCTCATAGGCTATCTAAAATCTATCCCTCCTCCAGTGCGTTGTGTTGGAGACGGTGCAATAAGGTATCATATCCTTTGGGATTGTACCTTTGTTCAATCCTTTTGGAAGGAAGTGGAGGTTTTGCTTGGAGTTTTTCTGGGAACGACCTTCTCTATCTGGCTGGCTTTGGCACTTTTGAACTTGGGAATAGATCTGATCCCTCCGAAGTACCAGACTATAGTACTCCACATCTTGTTTGCTGCTAGATTGACCATCACTTACCATTGGAAATCACCTGAGTCACCAAAAATTCAGATACTTACTTCACGGGTAAACACACAATGTCATTTTGAGAAGTTACTAGCTGTTAAAGATCATAGAATGCCTACCTTTAGCAAACGATGGATTCACTGGTTAAAGCATCCTAATGCTGCTCCTGGTCTCAAGCCCAATTAGCCTGCTTTGATTTACTACCAAAGAGTATTCCCTTTACTTTTCCTTTCATGTATTCTCTGTTAGTGTCACTAATAATACCTTATAGAACTATGTACATGTCAGTCTAATATATGGTGGTTCATGGATGTTTAGCTGTCGGACGGTCTACCCCCTCCCCCCCAACTGGACACAGTGTGTACCCATTTGGGGTGTTCAGGGGGGTTGGGGGTGGCCCTATTAGAGAATGGCCATCAGCGACCCATCTTATAAGTATTAATGCTATTCGTATATTTGGATTGCTTAATGCTGTAATGGCTTATCTACATGGGCATGAAGTTAGATTACATAACTGCACCTATCTACTACTGCCCATAATATCAATGTTTTATGAGTTTGCTTTCCTCTGTTATTATTATGATTTCCTTCCTCTGTTATTATTATGATTTATTTTCCCTGTTTGTTACTATTTGAAATAATCTTAATAAAAACTATTTAACAAGAAATACATTTAAATATTTTTTCAATTCAACTAACCACTTGCTGACCAGCCATCTTAATTATACTATGGCAGGTCGGCTCTGTTACGTGAAACAACATACATGTACATCCCCTCATTTAGCAGTTACAGTGAGCATGCACACACGCCGATTGGCTAGAGGGGAGCCAATCATTGGGTCCGGTGGCCGCTATGTCTGGCCGGCAACCGCGATCGCTCCCAATGGAGACAGAACAGTTTGGTTCTGTCAGTGATGAACACAGGGATCCTGTGTTCCTCCTTTTTAAGAACATAGGTCTCTGTGTTCATCCAGTAAACCCACCCCCCATACAGTTAGAAAGCATCCCCCAGGCACACATTTAACCCTTTGATCGCCCCTGGTGTTGACCCCTTCCCTGCCAGTGTCATTAGTACAGTAACAGTGTATATTTTTAGCACTGATTACTGTAGTAATGTCACTGGTCCCCCCAAATGTGTGAATTAAGTGTCCAGTCTGTCCACCACAATGTTGCAGTCCTGCTAAAAATCACTGATTGCCTCCATTACTAGTAAAAAAAAAAAAAAAAAAAATGACATAAATCCTTCCCCTAGTTTGTAGACGCGATAACTTTTACGCAAATTAATCAATATACACTTACTGGGATTTCTTTACCAAAAATATGTAGCAGAATACATATTGGCCTAAAATGAAGAAAAAATCTTATTTTTAAATTTTTTTTTTATTGGGAATGTTTTATAGCAGAAAGTAGAAAATATATATATTTTTTTTCAGAATTGTCACTTTTTTTTTGTTTATAGCGCAAAAAATAAAAATCGCAGACCAAAACAAAGCTCTATTTGTGGGCAAAAAAAAAGGAAATCAATTTTATTTGGTTACATTGCCACACGATCACGCAATTGTCAGTTAAAATAACACAGTGCCATATGTAAAAAAATGGCCTGGTCATTAAGGGTATAAAACCTTCCGGTCCTTAAGTGGTTAAGTAGACAATCAGCAATTTATTTATTTATAAATAATTTTATATTTATCACCGGGTTGCATTCAATATGTGTATATTTTGGGGTTGTATTCAATATGTGCAAAGAGGGATCACACAACTACTTATAAGTATAACATTTAATAAAAGTCATGACAGATACAGATAAAGTAAATATTAGAAAATATAACAAGAATACTTAACTAAAGATGCTGTTTCGCCACTGAGTCCCCCCCACACTTTTACAGTGTGGCAGATGATAACAGATGCATGCATGATAGCAAGCTTTAAAGACCAGACTGAGGTCTTACTAGTTTTGGCTGTGGCAATATAGGACTTGAATGTAAGGAAATGGTCAATTGTAGAAAAGAAAGTGGGCTTAGCCATATCTTGGTCAGTTAAAAATAACGTTACTTTGGTATGAAGTCAGCTAACGTAAAGCCACACTTATGTCCTTATATGGCCCTTTGACCAAGATTTGGAGGCTTAGATTTCATTAGTGAGCCACAATATTATTAAGGAAATACGTAATATGCAATTTCCCCATCACTTATATGATACACATGGCAATAACTGGCGTGTAACTGTAAACACACATATGCCAGCCTTTGGGGGGTGAATCTTCTCACAATAGGACAGGCTTCCTCAAAGGAATTCTAGCAACTGGGAATGTGGTAACATGGATGAGTCAACCTCACACACTGGTCCGTCAGTCTCTCAGTTTCTCCAGAAACAGGAAGGCCAGGCTGGGATCCACAGCAGCTAGGTTCCTGTAAATGTCAGTGGAAGCCAAGGGCAGCAAACTAAGTCCTCCAACGACATCATTTCCACTTAAATGCATAGGGTGTTGCTATGATGTGATATCATCTGGCACTCCCACCAGAGCCTGGGGTGGCTGATTCAACCTGCCACATCTCTGTTTGCAGTATTGCTATATTGTATGTTCGGCTGCCTGTATTAGAGAGGTTCTCTGTTAGCGTTTTTTTTTTTTTTATCCATTTACATCTGTTTTACTTACTGTTATGCACAAGTGTTTTATTAAATAACATTTTTACATACTTCACCATGGGAGTATACCAATTTTATTTTCCTATGGTATACTTCTAATGGTGGAGTGATCTGGAAGGAGAGTCCATCCTAAGCTATAAGTCTTCTTGGGATTTGGATGATATAGAGCCTTATTTGACCTTTTATAATCTAATGGTCACTCCATCTGGTAAGAGGCTCTTTTAATAGTGGCACATCTTTTCGGGCAGGAAGGAGAAGTGCGAGGACAATGTTGGTGGCACAACAGCTGTTTGATACACATTTCCACGTTCACTCATTTTTATTTTGGTTATGTAATTTGCTTATAAAGACTTTTTAACTGGCCTTTTTCTTTTTAAACTGCACTTATTTGTTTTGGAATAAAAGTTGATTATTTATGTATAATGAGCTCTTATTATAAGTAAATTTTCTTTATTATTTATTGCACTTTGTTATACATTGTTGTATTGGTCACTCATATTTATGTATTTATGTTAAGTTAAGATTCACTTTACTATACTTCAGAATTTAGCGCTGCTTTATATGGCATAGAAATATTTTCATATAGTATATGATGTAAAGAGAACATCCTGTGACAAAGACAATCTAAAGTAGGTTGAATTCTATTGCTATAGAGTAATGAAAACCTGTAATGAACTGACTTTTTTCATATCACATGCGATATATGGGTTAAAATGTGTCACATGACCCAAATACCTCATGCGATATCCTTTTGTGAGACTACCCCATTGTCCCCTAATGTCAGGGTGCCAGGAAACAAGACCACACAAAGATGCAAGTAAAATAAAGCAGTTTATGAGAGGGACAACGCACAACAAGAATGAGGAGCGAAATCAGGAAAAGCTGGAGTCAAGTCCAGAGCGGGTAGTCATCCAAGTCTGGATCGAGTCTAGAACAGGGTAGTCACCCAAGCCGGGTCATCTGCCAATGCGGAATCGAGAGCCAGGAAAGTCGTCAGCCAAGCGAGGTCATGCACGGAGGAACTTGAAGAATGGAAGACTGTACCTTGGAGCACAAACACAAGGGCAAGGGACTGCAAGCAAACAGGTGATATATATATATATATATATATATATATAGAGGCTGCATTGATAGTGTCAATAAGTTTATCCTGCTCCATAGCTTTCATATGTTTGTCAGTAATTTCTGCAGTGTGACATATCTCAATTGCTGTATGTTTCCTCAACAGGTGGCGATGTGTGCTTTCACTGATGATACCCAAAACTATTTTATCACAAATAAGTTCATCTCTCAGAGAGCCATTCTCACAGCTTGCAGCTTTTTCTCTTAGCCATGTGACAAACCTGTCTATTGATTCACAGTCTTCTTGCTCACAGCAGCCAAATATATATCTTTCATATATGCCATTTTTAGAGGGTCTGAAGAAAGCTTCCAATGCATCCAGAATGGTTTTGGTGTCACTCTTTTCCTCCTCTGTGAGGTTCAGATTATGCTTGTACACATGGAGGCATTCACTGCCCATCACCCTCCTCAGTGTGGCTGCTTGCACTACTGCAGGCTTCTCATTTAACCCTGTGGCTAGGGAGTAGTCCTCAAATTCAGCCCTAAAATTGTCCCAGTTACTGCTGATATCTCCACTCACCCTCATTGCCTCAGGCAGTGGAATGCTGTTAGCTGCCATGATGCTGTTTTCCTTGCTGCAAATACTCAGTATCCAGGACAGGACTGCAATTGTTAGAAAGCACAATCAGTTCTAAGAACACTCACATCAAGGCTAGCAGGCTCTCAGCATCCAATGTGTAGAAAGAGTATGGATCCAGAAATCTTCTGACACCATGTTTGATGCGATATATGTAAGGAGACAACACAAGCCATTACTGTACACAAGCTGTGTTTTACTGAAGTAAACAAACAGGAACAGGAAACATAACACAGGAAGTAGTACAACAGAGATGCACCATATAGTTACATTTAAAGAAACATATCATCCATAACAGGAACTTGGGTGCAAGCGTTTCCTGGACAGGTAGGATAAGATTTCAGGAAATGCCCACCAAGGCCGCAACACAGGCAACAGCCTTCCCTCCTCCCAAAGGCCTGCTCAGCTTTGGAAAGGTGAGTAAACCCCAGCTGCATGGGTTCATCACAGCCAGACACACCATCCCCAGGAGGCTTGGGAGGTGAGGGAGGAATGGGTGGGGAAGAAAACGTAGGTAGGAGGCCTCCGCAGGTTCTCCTTAAATGATGGTCTCTCCCTGAGCCTGGTATCGATCAAAATCAGGAAAGAAATGAGAGCCTCAAGATACTTGTCCTTCAATGCATCGGAGAGATCATGAGAGAAGACAGCCACCAGAGCCTCATTATTCCAGCCCACCTCTGCTGACAGGGTTTGAAATTAGATGGTATACTTGGCAACGGTTTGTATACCCTGTAGAATGGATAGGAGCAGCTTAGCTGCAGAGGCAGAGTGAGCAGGCACGTTGAACACCCTATGGAAAGAGGCAACAAAACTCGAGTAATCGAGTATCACAGGATTATCGTTCTCCCATAAGGAATTCTCCCAGGTCAAGGCCTTGTCCAAGAGCAATCAGATTAGGAAGCCCTCCTTGGTCCTGTCAGAGGGAAACGCCTGAGGAACCATCTCAAAATAAATACCCACTTGGTTTGTGAAGCCACAATACTGACTCGGTTCACCCCCATAGCGCTGCGGAAGGGGGGCTAAACCAGTCATCACTCTGGTAACAGCGATTCCAGCTGCAGGAGCAGCAACAGAGGAGCAGCAGGAGGAACCACTGGCCTAGCAACACCAGGAGCAAGGTGTGCTGTGCATTCAAGCAATGTCTGCAATGCCTGAGCGAAGCGACCCATAAGGTGAGCTTGTTGATCGAGCCTGGAAACCCGCATGGGGAGCGTAGGAGCACCTGCATCGCCAGGATTCATGGCACTTGTGTACTGTCAGGGTGCCAGAAAACGAGACAACACGAAGATGCAAGTAAAATAAAGCAGTTTATTAGAGCAACAATAATAAACACAGCTAGAATGAGGAGTGAAATCAGGAACAGCCGGGGTCAAGTCCAGAGCAAGTAGTCATCTAAGCCAGGATCAAGTCGAGAAGCTGGTAGTCACCCAAGCCGGGGTTGAGTCCAGAGGCGGGTAGTCTGCCGATGCAGAATCGAGAGCCAGGAAAGTTGTCAGCCAAGCCAGGTCATGCACGGAGGAACACAGAGAACCGAAGACTGCTAGCAGTGATGCACCTTGGAGCACAAACACAAGGGCAAAGGACTGCAAGCCAACAGGTGATATATACAGTATCTCACAAAAGTGAGTACACCCCTCAGATTTTTGTAAACATTTTATTATATCTTTTCATGTGACAACACTGAAGAAATTACACGTTGCTCCAATGTAAAGTAGTGAGTGTACAGCTAATTTGCTGTCCCCTCAAAATAACTCAACACACAGCCATTAATGTCTAAACCACTGGCAACAAAAGTGAATACACCCCTCAATGTGTACCAAATAGGGCCCAAAGTGTCAATATTTTGTGTGGCCACCAATATTTTCCAGCACTGCCTTAACCCTCTTGGGCATGGAGTTCACCAGAGCTTCACAGGTTGCAGCTGAAGTCCTCTTCCACTCCTATATGATGATATCACGGAGCTGGTGGATTTTAGAGACCTTGCGCTTCTCCACCTTCTGTTTGGGGATGCCCCACAGATGCTCAATAGGGTTTAGGTCTGGAGATATGCTTGGCCAGTCCTTCACCTTTACCCTCAGCTTCTTAGCAAGAAAGTGGTCATCTTGGAGGTGTGTTTAGAGTGGTTATCATGTTGGAATACTGCCCTGCGGCCCAGTCCCTGAAGGAAGGGGATCATGCTCTGCTTCAGTATGTCACAGTACATGTTGACATTCATGGTTCCCTCAATGAACTGTAGCTCCGCAGTGTCGACAGCACTCATGCTGCCCCAAACCATGACACTCCCACCACCATGTTTGACTGTAGGCAAGACACACTTGTCTTTGTACTCCTCACCTGGTTGCCGCCACACGCTTGACACTATTTGAACCAAATAAGTTTATCTTGGTCTCATCAGACCACAGGACATGGTTCCAGTAATCCATGTATATAGTCTGCTTGTCTTCAGCAAACTGTTTGGGGGCTTTCTTGTGCATCACCTTCAGAAGAGGCTTCCTTCTGGGACGACAGCCATGCAGACCAATTTGATGCAGTGTGCGGCGTATGGTCTGAGCACTGACAGGCTGACCCCCCACCCCTTCAACCTCTACAGCAATTCTGGCAGCACTCATACGTCTATTTCCTAAAGACAACCTATGGATATGGTGCTGAGCACGTGCACTCAGCTTCTTTGGTCGACCATTGCGAGGCCTGTTTTGAGTGGAATCTGTCCTGGTAAACCGCTGTATGGTCTTGGCCCCTGTGCTGCAGCTTAGTTTCAGAGTTTTGGCAATCTTCCTATAGCCTAGGCCAGGGCTTCCCAAACTTTTTTGGGCTGAGACCCACTTCTGAATACAGTTATTTTTTGGGACTCACTTGCTTGTAATTGAATATTGTAAAGCGCTACAAAATTTGTTGGCGCTATATAAATGCAAATATTAATAATAATAATGCATATTTTAAAGGGAGGGATATGTTAAATTAAAAATATCAATTTACTACTTTTCAATTTATTATTGAATACACTTGCCAGATGTTCTAAGTGAGCAGTCAGAAACCTGTGGCATAAAAGCGGAGTTGTAAGTAATCAGCACCCTCATAGACAGTATAAGGCAGGCAGAGGACAGAAATCAACCAACCCAGGACAGTGATCAGCAAGCTATATGGCACTCACCCTCCTTCCTCTCCCAGCAGTCCACAGTGAAGGTGAAGCCCCTGTTTGCCCTCTCCAGGGCCCAGCACACCTCACCTAGAGTCTCCATGATGAGGAGCTCTATGCTGGTCTTGGTGTCCTGGCTCTTCTCCTTCAGATCCTCTACTGGGGTCACAAAAGCTGCCATGAACTCCTGACACCGCCGGGCCACCTGGTCCTTCTATGACACCGAAGCTGCCTTCTCTACCTGCTATAGCTGAGAGAATCCTGCCGCCAGTCTAGCCACCACCGCTGCCGCCAGCAGGACCGAGGAGCTGGCTCTGCACCCCGTGAACATATCCTACATAACAGCCCACATATGTACTCACTGATGCAAGTATCCTCCTCGCGGGAAATGCAGACCAGCCTCCGTAATCCATTGCGATTTGACTGCTCTGGCTCTCTGTAATTTGCGTGGGCTCGCACAGCGCAATTTAAGAGGGCCACTCTCAGTGATTTCCTGCTCAGTGCGACCCACTTAAATGCAGCTCGCGACCCACCTAGGCCAGGAGTTCCCACAGTTTGGGAACTCCTGGCCTAAGCCATCTTTATGTAGAGCAACAATTCTTTTTTTCAGATCCTCAGAGAGTTCTTTGCCATTAGGTGCTATGTTGAACTTCCAGTGACCAGTATGAGAGAGTGAAAGCGATAGCACCAAATTTAACACACCTGCACCCCATTCACACCTGAGACCTTGTAAACACTAACGAGTCACATGACCTAGGGGAGGGAAAATGGCTGATTGGGCCCAATTTGGATATTTTTACTTAGGGGTGTACTCACTTTTGTTGCCAGTAGTTTAGACATTAATGGCTGTGTGTTTAGTTATTTTGAGGGGACAGCAAATATACACTGTTATACAAGCTGTACATTCACTACTTTACATTGTAGCAAAGTGTAATTTCTTCAGTGTTGTCACCTGAAAAGATATAATAAAATATTTACAAAAATGTGAGGGCTGTATTCACTTTTGTGAGATACTGGATATATATAGTCAGGTGTGCAACATCATCACTAAGCGACGCCCAGGCAGCAGGCAAGTGATGATGCAGACAGAGTTTATAAAAGACAGCAGTCTGCACATGTCCCAGATGGCTACCAACAGGAAGGCAAGGTAAGACCTTGACACCTATGCCTTCTACCATTTTCAAAAATCTATCAAACAATCTGCCTGCAAAACTGATATTGAATAACTCAAATTAACAAGGTGAGTCTGCCATTTGACAGTAACATGCTACTTTTATGATTTTTCTTCTAAGTGTGGTTAAGAAATACTAAATCAGGAAACAAAGGAAAGTACTTGTAACCATAAAACATATGATATAGTAAAACCTGTAAAATATTGGAACATGGAAGGGAAATACCAGGACACAAGTAAATGTAATGTCCAGGAGAATACATGACATGTTTTTAAATTACATAATATATACCATTTTGTAGCTGTGACCAACAGAAAAATGATATTTGCCAGAAATCAGCAATCTTTTTTTAACTTCTTTTAAAGAAAGGAAAAGCTCAAACATTAGGCTATTTTGCAACACCACAATTTCATCTTTTTGGATCACATAACAGCAGAATTAAAGTTTTATTCAACACCCTATACATATAGATCTCTGTTGTAGTTTCATGTGTTCGATATTTGGTTGCACAAGGGTACCCGCTTCTTCCTCTGCCTCCATGGTATATCCTTGACCATCCAACAACATATACCCCTTTATCTGATAGGGGCAGGGAACATGACTTTTGTTACCACACTTCAGTGATAACAATCAGGCCACTCTTTGTAAGCACCCTGTGGAGGCTGAATAATTATTTTTACAATGAGGTTCTCTCTCTTCCCAAACCTGTGATGTCTTTACTACGTGTTCAATCACCATGTTCGTAAGCTCACTGTCTTAGGTTAAAATTAGGTAAAATGTTACATGCTACGATGTTTTTGACCCACATATACTGAAAAGCAGATGCACACAGAGATCTGTGTTACAGGTCTACAAGTATTGCATGATAAAGTCTTGTTTTAAAAATTGAAAAAGCCCATTACAATAGTAATTTCCTACCAGTAGACTTTTTACATTTTCTTAAACATTTTCTCTGCATCAATAGTCTTCACGAAATTTGGGCTGATTGCATCCTTTGGAATTGAAGAACTATGTAAATATTCATTTTGAAAGCTTGGGCTAAAATATGGTGCCAAACGTAATAACTATGTGTACCCTTTTCCTCCTCTTGCTTGGTTTAAATTTACTGCTAATTGTGAGATGGGACAATGTTTAAATTACTAGTATATTTCTCATCAATTTCTATTTTTTATGTCTTTCAAAATGCAATCATTGAATGTTCAATCACAGTGAAAAAATAAAAGTTGTAAGATAAGGATGTGCGCTAGAGAAAAAGGTACAACTCACTCATTAGAAATTACTGTGAGGATATCATTTTTTTGTGCCTGTCCTTGCTTACTGTTGGCACCTTTTGTGCTTGATATGATCCCTCCTGAGTCTTTTAAATCTTCCTCTTCCCTAAAAGGGTCTCCTGAAGTCAATTCATTTCATGGATTTTTCCATTGAAAAATATTGAAAATGGCTTCTCTAGAAGCTGCAATTACATCTTAGATCAGCAAACCAAATAATCTGATCAGCTAAGGTCATAACTGGTGTCACTTTTCCTGTGCCTACTGCTAAAAGCAGAAAAACACTTTAACAATAGTATGTGCAATTGTTTCAGGTTGGGTGTAAGGATGTTTTTTTCCATTCATGTACTGTATTTAGTTGATTCTCACATCAGCTTCTAGTTCTCTGCTGAACACTATGTGGGCTAGTATGGCTGTAATGTTGAAGGCAAGATTTATTGGTGGTAGACGTTAGTAGAGTGGCACCCAGAGTGTTGACTTGCACAACACAATGCAAACAAAAAGTCCTGAACCTTCTAAATAGTAGAATTTTAAAAAACAAATTATTTTAAAGTGTATTTGCAACAAAAAAAATCACATAGCCCAATTTTTGTCAGAATTTTAGTAGTAATACATTTCATAGGGGGATGGGGATTAAGGCTAATAAATAGAGGTTAGATATTTTTTAGTGCAAGGTCAGTTTTGTGCAACACCACAGTACATGAACTTATAGTGAGAACAGTTAATCATACATTAAAAAAAAAAAAAACTGATTACATAATTAGAAAACCATATTGACTGTGAAAAGCTGATTTCATACTCCTTTTTATGAGTAAACTATTCATTATAAAGCCTTTTTAAGATATGAGGAACCATTAGTTGTGTTTACATTTCTTGTAGCTTTAACAAAGTACATCAAGTACTCACATCAATAGTGCTCAGATCAATAGTGCCAATATTGCTTAGTTTATTACATCAAAAAAGGTGTGCCTGTATGGCACAGTAATGCTTTTCATGCACTGTATAGGGTCACATTAATTACATTAAGCTGCTGAAAAGGCAAGCACAATAAAACGCAACACTGTCATTACAATCTGAAACATAAATAGTTCCAAAAGGCACAGAATACTACATTTTCTAACAATTATTAATCTACTATTACATTGTATGTTTTCATGATTTTATCTAGATATTAGTGTAGTTATATTCCCTTGTGTCATTTGTTTGCCTTACCCTGTAATGATGGGCTCACATGTTGCCGCTGCAGTATGTAGTGTCATGGCTAGTGTTGATTCTCCTATGCCCATGTATTGCTGCAGCTAGCCTGTTCCTAATTTCTATAGGGGCAGGCAACTTCATTTTCTGGATCCCATAGTGTCCAATTCATGACTCGCTATTTTCTCTGTGCTGCATCACAAATGTGGGAGTCATAATGATAAGAAACTGCGTAGTCTCTTACTGTTTAGCTCTCACCTGCTGGACACTAGCCTGAGAGAATCAGGGTTTGTGGGATATGTAGTTTCTTCACAGGAAATGTTAGCTCCCAGACTATAAACAGAGGTTATGCAGTAACATGTGAAGTGCCATGCGGCATACCTCATGCTTAAACACAAACAGAAACTGCTGACACAGAAATTTGAAAATTTAGTCTATTATAGACTTTAAAGCGGAGTTCCGGCCACAAAATTGACATAATCGATTTTGTGGCCATCCGCTTGCTTTTCTTCACCTGAAAAGGAAATGGATAGTTAGGATATTTTTTTTTTTTACTTACCTTGTTATTGTAGAAAGAAATACTCACCTTTCTTCCACTTCCTCCCTCGGCAGCCTCGGCCCGCGCCGTCACTGCCGGTTTGCAATGATTCCTGGGAGCTGAACGTCATCGCTCCCAGGAATCAATGCGACGGCACCGGCCCCGCTCGTCACTTCTGGTGCGACGCCGCATTCCCTGCTAAACAGCTTCTGGGCATGCCCAGAAGCTGTGGAGGAATGCAGCGCCGCACCGGAAGTGACGAGAGGGGCCGGTGCAGGCGCATTCTTGGAGAAGAAGACACGGAAGAGGACGCAGAAGAGGATCGCGCTGGCTTCAGCTGCCCACAACAGAGATGGCAACGCTGGAGAAGAAATTTTAAAAGTGAGTATTTCTTCTTGCAGGTAAGTGCGAACCGGGACAGATCAGAGGCTAGCCATTGTGGAATGTACTAGCCCTGACTGTCCCGGGGGTATGTTCATTGAAATTTTTTTTTGTGGCCGTAACTCCGCTTTAAGTACAGGTCAACTAATGACACTACGAAACGACATGAAATACCATGGTTCACACCTATATTTAGGATGTAACTAATGATACATCTAAATTATCGGCCGAAAATAGGGATTTCAGCATTGTGCAAAAGAAAAAAAGTACCAATAATGGCTACTGAAAATGCTCTTGGTTTTACCTTGCCTATGGTGTGTTTTTTCATAGGTTTGTGATTAAAAAAATTGCATCAAAAACGCAACACGGGGGGCATGTTCGATGCATTTTTGCTGCGTTTTTAATGCATTTCAATGGGGAGGTGCGTTTTCTTGTTAACTGACCAAATTTTAACAAAAGTGCAGCAAGCAAGATTTTTAACACTGCTTCAAAAGGTGCCGATAGGCCGACAATAAATTTATATTCATTTAAATTCATGTCATCAATAAAAAGTTGAATATAATACAATTATTTTTAAAAATATATTTATATATTTTTTAAAAAACGTCAATTTCAGTTTCGGCCATCCTGAATTTTTGTTTTCGGCACCAAAATTCATACTATATGCAGCATAAAACACAAACTCACCATACATAAATTCTACGAGGCCATGATCATGGAAAGGTGAATCGCTTCAGGCTCGCATGTAACAGACATTTTGCTTATGCGTTTTTCCAAAGTGTATGGGGACCTGGGTACTACCCTGGGGGACATGTATCAATACTAAAAAATGTTTTTAAAACAAAAGTTTTTAAAGGAGCAGTGATTTTATTGATGATTAAAGTGAAACAATAAAAATAAAGAATTCCTTTATACTGTATATCGTGCCTGGGGGGTCCCCTTAACCACTTGCCGACCGCCGCATGACTATTTACTGCGGTGGTCAGCCCCTACTGGGCAAACCGACGTAGGGCTACGTCGCTCGCGCACGAGCCTCTAGGGGGCGAGCGCGTGCCGCCGGAGGCGTGCTCCCGACCCCACACATTCACTAACATCCCCGTGCAAGTGACCGGCGGCTCCGATGTCCGCCGGCCACTCACGATCTTCCGCTGGAGAGGAAGAAAGGCAGGCGGCTAATGTAAAGAAAGCCGTCTGTCATTCTCCCTGGTGTAACTGCAGAGACTGTTAGATCCTGCTATGTGGGATCGTATGTCTCTGTGGTTACATCACAAGCCACGCCCCCCACAGTTAGAATCACGCCCCTAGGGATACATTTAACCCACTGTTTACCAATAAAGTTAACCCCTTCCCTGCCAGTGTCATTTTTACAGTAACAGTGTATATGTATAGCACTGATTACTGTAGTAATGTCACTGGTACCCCCAAAATTGTCAAAAATGTCAGTCAAGGGTCCGATCTGTCTGCCTCAATGTCGCAGTCCTCCAAAAAAAATTGCAGATCGCCGCCATTACTAGTAAAAACAATAAAAATGACATAAATCTTTCCCTTAGTTAGTAAACGCAATAACTTTTGCGCAAACCAATCAAAATACACTTATTGCGATTTTTTTCACCAAATATATGTAGCAGAAAACAAAATGGCCTAAAATGTTAAAAAGATTTGATTTTTACATTTTCTTTTGGGAATTTCATATAAAAAAATGTGAAAAATATTGCTATTTTTTCAAAAAATTGTCACTCTTTTTTTGTTTATAGTGCAAAAAGTAAAAATCGCACAGGTGATCAAATACCACCAAAAGAAAGCTCTGTTTGTGGGGAAGAAAAGACGTCAATTTCATTTGGATACAGCATCGCATGACCGCGCAATTGTCCGTTAAATTCAGGCAGTGCCGAATTGCAAAATAGGCCCTGGTCTTTGAGCAGCCAAATCCTCCGGGGCTTAAGTGGTTAATGTGCCTGTAAAGTGGCGCATCTTTACGATGTATGGAGCCTGCTGCAGCAATACTGACATTTCTAGGAGAAAAAATGTAATTTAAACTTCCTTGTTGCTGTAATGTTTTGTAGGCTCCCGGCAACACAGAGGAAAAAAAATGAAAAACATGGCGTGGAGTCTCCCCCCCCAGTGCATGGAAAAAATAAATAAATACGGTGTGGAGTCCCCCCCAGTTAATAGACTTTAAGGGGAGTCCCCCCAAAATCCATACCAAACCCTTATCTGAGCATGCAGCCTGGCAGGTTAGGAAAGGGGGGGACGGGCGAGCGCCCTCCTCTCCTGAACCTTACCAGGCTACATGCCCTCAACCTGCCCCCCCACCCCAGAGCACCCTATCCCCATGTTGATAGGGACAAGGACCTCTTCTCCACAACCCTGGGCTGTGGTTGTCGGGGTCTTATCGGATTATGGAGCCCCCCTTTAACAAGGCATTCACCACAAAAGTGTATAAAAAAAATAAACACAAGACAGTTTTTGACAAGTCCTTTATTCAAAAAAAATATATAGTATCCCCTGATGTAAATCGATCATCAATCAAGTCGCCCGCTGACCCGCAAAAATGTTTACAAGACAGTTTTTGACAAGTCCTTTATTAAAAAAAAATATATAGTATCCCCTGATGTAAATCGATCATCAATCAAGCCGCCCGCTGACCCGCAGAAAATTAAAAAAAGCTCTGCTCTCAGTGAATGCTTCCCGCGGACTGCCTGTTCACGGTTTGACAGTTCATATATGGGGAATGGGCAGGGCCACGCCGGTTAAGTCACCGGGTGGTCCCACCACTCGTGACATCACGGACCGGTGAGTGATGGGTCGGTGACGTCGCAAGGGGCAGGGCTGCTGGGTGACATCACTGGTGTGGCCCCACCCATTCCCTATATAAGAACTGTAAAACTGCAAATAAGCAGTCCGAGGGAAGCGTTCACCGAGAGCTGAGATTTTTCTTTTTTCAGGTCAGCGTGTGGAGGGGGCAGTGTGACTGACAATGGACTTACATCGTTGGACACTATTATTTTATTTTTAAATACAGAAAGGTATCAAAAACTGTTTTGTGTTTTTATTTTTCTTGTACACTTTTTTGATGAATGGGTAAGGGTACGATGTACCCAATATCTATTCACATGGGGTGGGGGCAGGATCTAGGGACCCCCTTGTTAAAAGGGGCTTCCAGATTCCGATAAGCCCCCCACCCGCAGACCCCCACAACCTCAGCCCAGGGGTGTTGAGAAGAAGCCCTTGTACTCAACATGGGGACAAGGTGCTTTGGGGCACACCAAAGCACCCTTTCCATGTTGAAGGCAAGCAGCCTGGTATGGTTCAGGAGGGGGGGTGCTCGCTCGTCCCCCCATTTCCAGGCCTGCCAGATTGCATGCTTGGATAAGGGTCTGGTATGGATTTTGGAGGGGACCCCACGCCGTTTATTTTTTTAAATTTTGGCGTGAAGTTCCTCCTAAAATCTATACCAGGCATGGATTTTGGGGGGGACCCCACGCCATTTTTTTTTAAATTTTGCGTGGAGTTCCCCTTCAAATCTATACCAGACCCAAAGGGCCTGGTATAGATTTTGGGGAAGACTCCATGCATTTTTATTCCTAATTCTGTCATGGGGTTCCCCTTAAAAGCCATACAAGACCCATAGGGTCCCCCAAGCTGTTTTTACCCCAATTTTCTTAAATTTACATTTTCTTTTTACAATCATTTTTTTTAAATCAGCTCTCAGCAGGGAAGCCTTAACAACCTTTTGACTGTGCACTCAGCGGGCAAACATCCCGCTAAGTGCCGAGAACGTTCAGGTGTTAGGTGAGTACCTGAATGGGCGATGTTTAAACCAAACTCTTCACCCATCCCTAGTGGTGCCTGAACACTGTAATCCCTCACAGTTACTCTTACTGGGCACAGGAACAGGCCCTGCTGTTAAAAATTAGAAATAAAAAAAATTACAATTGAAATTACATGCACCTGTCAAACAGGTGCAGAAAAATTGGGCCTTGGGTGTTGATGGTGCCGTAAACCAAAAACATTGTTGGAAGCTAGCATAATCAAGATTCCGCAATAGTAAAGGCAGCATAGGCAGTCTTCAAGGGATCCCAGATCCCTAGCAAATGTAATCAGTTATATCAGCATCAGGGGCTTGATAGCTGCTGTTAATCCAGGACTGATTAATTTTAATAAATGTCAGCCGGTCAACGGAGTCATTGGACAGACACACTCTTTTATCTGTCACAAAATTCTCGGGTCCTTTTGCAGAATCAGGGAGCCCATGCAGCGAAATTTTGAAGAGCCATGAGATTCTGAGGGTCACTAAGGATTACATTGTCAGGAGCAACCTTTCCCCAGCCACTTACAGCTCCTTGGGAAGGGGTTTCTGGGGAATGAAAACCATCCCTTGAAGACTGCTGTATGTTATCCTCTACATCCATGCTGCCACAATCCTCCTCCTCCTCTTGTGTGTTTTGTGGCCCCGCAGGAATAGTATCTGCATAAAGGGGGCCTTGTGAGAAAAGGAAGTCCTCCTCTTCCTCCTGCTGTTCTGCCTCAAGTGCCTGTCCATGATTCCACAAGGCGTGTGCTCCAGCAGGAAGACTAGTGTCACTGATGCATGCATCGTTGCGGCTCACTATCCTTGTGGCCTCCTCAAATGGTGACAGGACAGTGCATGCATCCTTTATCAGCAGCCACTGGTGTAGCGAAAAGAAGCCAAGCTCCCCTGAGCATGTCCTTGTGCCATACTCACACAGGTACTCAGTGATGGCCCTCTGCTGCGTGTGCAGCCACTGTGACTGCAGTATTGCCAATATTGAGTTCCACCTGGTGAGCATGTCACAAATGAGGCGTTTGGTGGGCAGGTTGAATTCTTGTTGAATGTTAGCCAGCCGAGCCCTGGCATTGTATGTTGTATGACTGCCAGAAATGGCCACAGACTTTTCTGGCCTACCTCAGAAGATCTTGAAAGCCCAGGTACCTGTTCAAGAAATGCAGCACCACCAAATTCAGGACATGTGCCAAGCATTGAACAAGTGTCAAGTGTCCCTGTCGGAAGGTGGAGAGAAGGTTGGTGCCGTTGTCGCATACAACCATTCCTGGCTCAAGCTCAAGCTGCCGTGGCGTCAACCACCTCTGAGCCTGCCCCTGCAGAGGTGACAGAGTCTCTGCCCCGATGTGGCTCCTGTCCACAAGACAGACCAACTGAAGCACTGCATGGCATCTTTTAGCCTGACTGCTTGCGTAGCCCCTTGAACGCTTAGATACAAAGTGAATTTGAAACACAGAAAAATAAAGATCCATGCAAGCATAAAGGGACTTACATGCGCGGGAACTGTAATTACTGTGGCTTTATGCTCACCGCAAAAAATCCTACATTACCCAATGGGCACACATTTATACCAAGGCACTTTGCCAACTGCCGCACTCACGGAGTGATCTACCTACTCCTCTGTGAGTGCGGCTGTTTTTACGTTGGCAAGACTAAACTGGAATTTTCAAAACGTGCATATAGACACATCAGAAGCATGAAATCGTGTGACCCTGAATTGCCCCTCGGTCGCCATACCAGCTTAGTTCATGCTGGAAAATTCCCAAAAATTAAATTCCTCATTTTAGACAGATTCCATCCCAGTCCCAGAGGCGGGGACTGGAACAAAGTCCTTTTACAGATGGAACTGCGCTGGATTTACACCCTGAGGGCCACTAACTCTCCAGGGTTAAATGAAATGGTATCATTTAAGCCCTTCCTGGAAGGATTCACATCAGGAGGCATGGAAAAATAAATCTTCAAAACTTCATCCCTCATCTGTTCTTTTTTCTTCTCTAACTGTTTCTAGTCATCACTCTTTGATGTAATAATAATAAGTTATTTGATATGTATATATTGCATGTCTGCTTTATTTGTTAGCATAATATATTTATATTTATATTTTGGTTTATAATCTGATGGTTGTTCATATAATTCATTCTCTTGTACTCTTACACTGTTTCAACACAGGTTCTGAGTCTACTTTCACCGGTTGACCAAGATAAAATGCTGACATAGGTTTGCTAGATTTCATGTATATGATCTGGGTTTTGCTGAGCATATGCCAATAGTGCTATGCTTTGAACTTTGCATTTTGATTGCAATATTCAATTTTTCTATTTATACAATATGCTATTTTCACTCATATACGTTTCCTCTCTTCATGATTGTGTGTTATGAGGACATGCCCGGCACGGGCAGCGGACGCCACCTAGTGGTTGTCCGCTAATTGAGCAGCGCTGAACCATATAGATCCTTAGAGATCTACTGCGCATGCTCACTTTGATTTCGTCTGCGCTCCACGCCGACGGAGTCCTTTCGTGTCGGTGGAGCGCAGTGGCCGGTCGCATCTCCGCTGCATCATGCGCGGTAGGGGCCGCGGCTGGCCTCCGTGCACCAGGAAACTCTCATAGGGAACAGCTGATGAGAATTGATGGGGTAATCACACAGGGCTGTCATTTATTGATCAATCCCCCAGCCAATATAAACCTTCACTTCCTGGTGGTTAGCTGCATTGCTCATTCACCAGGAAGATGATGATCCTTTCCCACATAGATTTTTGATGCTACTGAAACATCCTTAAGGTAATGACTCTTTGGAACCTAATTACTACATCATATACTAGAATTGATTTGATAATTCAGGGAATGTTTCCCTTCCTTTCAACCGATTTTTAGTGGCACATAAACTAACAAAGACATATCTATGTACTTGATCTATTTCATCCCTATAGAGCTCTTTCTCTCATAATATTGTGGTGAAATGTCAGCCTGGATGTGGTATATAACATTATCCTGTGAATTGATCAATTGATCATCCATGCACCAGGAAACCCTCATAGGGAACAGCTGGTGAGAATTGATGGGGTAATCACACAGGGGTGTCATTTATTGATCAATCACCCAGGCAATATAAACCTTCACTTCCTGGTGGTTAGCTGCATTGCTCATTCACCAGGAAGATGATGATCCTTTCCCACATAGATTTTTGATGCTACTGAAACATCCTTAAGGTAAAGACTTTTTGAAACCTAATTACTACATCATATACTAGAATTGATTTGATAATTCAGGAAATGTTTCCCTTCCCTTCAACCGATTTTTAGTGGCACATAAACTAACAAAGACATATCTATATACTTGATCTATTTCATCCCTATAGAGCTCTTTCTCTCATAATATTGTGGTGAAATGTCAGCCTGGATGTGGTATATAACATTATCCTGTGAATTGATCATTTTTATAGAAGAAAATTATAGATCTTGATGTGACAATCCAAATATTGGGATTTAACTGTCTCTACCCCCTCTTAAATTTCTTCTCTATTTTTATATAATAGACAATTTGTAAGATTTTATATCAGATAATTTTTGACCTTTTATGAATATGGAATTTTCTATATTTTCCTCCTCAATCTTCATCCAGCAGAGTTTCCAACTCTTGGATTTCAGCTGTCCCCAACCAGCCACTGGCTGGATAGCACACATCTTTGAGATCTCTCTCTGTGGATCATCATTAACAAAGAATCCCTCCTGACACCTCTGATCAGCATTTCTTGGTCAATGGTTTGAGCACTCTGATTACCTGTTTTTAATATGATGTTGGCAGGCCTACAATTTCAAATCAACATAGCAGAATATGTAAATGTTTTCTGACTTCAATTTTGTTTTTGGGACACTGTCCTTTTTTCACAAACTTTGTGATAAATTGTAACATGTCTATAAATATTACAAAATGACTGATTTGTGCAATTAATCATCCACAGACCGCTATCCAAGGATACCCCTGAAGAAGGAGTTATAATTGTGATTTCGAAACGCGTTGGATCTATACCCTGGAGTCTAGTGGCCACTTTTCTGCCTGCGGATTTTATGTATTGTATTAGCTTGCCATTCTTTTAACCCATGTAATTTTTTCTAATAAATTGTATTTTCATTAAATATTTTGTTTACATTCAACTTCTTTAAACCAGTGCCTAAAAAGTCCCACAACCAGGGGAAATTTTTCTTTGCAATTCTTACCTGGGATGTGGCACACCTAGGATTAGTCCAACACGAGCACAGTTGTGCATTGATCGCTTAGGGAGAACTGCTGGTGCAGCGGACAATTCAGCAGAAGAGGTCATAGAGGAAGAAAAACAGGAAGGGGTGCAGCGGCCAGATGTGGCAGAATTACCACTAGCTTTTTGGAAGCGTGCTGGCGGAACAAGCTGTAGCACTGAACCCTGTCCTGCATCCTTTCCAGCTGCCAGCAGAGTTACCCAGTGAGCCGTAAAGGAAATGTAACATCCATGACCATGAAGTTAGCAGTAATGTGAACCTTCCTGCTGACCGCTTTGTCCAACGAGGCCAAAACATTGCCTTCCACATGATGGTACAGAGCTAAAATGGCCTTGAGTGAAAAGAAATTTCTTTTTGGAACCTGCCACTGGGGTACAGCACATTCCACAAATTCACGAAAGGGGAAGAGTCTACCAGATGAAAAAGCAGCAGTTGTAGTGCTAGCAATTTGACCAAGATAGCATTTAGACGCTGAGCAGGTGGATGGCTGGGACAGTATTTTTCTTTTATGGTTCAGCAACTGGGGTAGTGAAATTTTCCTGGTAGTGAAATCAACAGGTGGTGTACTGCTAGCAGATAGGATCGAAGTACCTGTGGCCCCCATTGCTATACCATCATCTCTCTCAGTGCAGGTTTTGACAAGACTTGAGGTATAGTAGAGGTAGAGATCCCAGATGAGGAGCAAGGAGAAGTCTGCATTTTTTTTATGATGTGGGTCTTTCAGGTGCTGTTGCCAATTGACTTCATGGCAGTTCGTCATATGTCTTGTCAAGCATGTGGTGCCCAAGTGGCTGGTGTTCTGGCCACGCTTGACCCACTTCAGACAGAGATTGCAAACAGCAACGCTCTGGTCTGCTGCACATTTGTTTAAAAAAGCCCACACCAATGAACTTTTGGAAGTCAGTGGGGAGTTAGCAGCGCCCTGCACCTGTAGGGCTCTGTGGTGTGATGCAATAGGGTGGCTGCCCTTAGGCCGGCCCCTGGAGGACATCCTGCCTCGTTGGAGTGGTGCCTCCACTATTCTCTCAGGCACCCAAGTACAGTCAGCGACCTTATCCTCCCCTCCCTCTTCGTCACTGGAGCAAATTTGGCAGTATGCTGCAGCTGGGGGAACATGATTGCTAGTTTCTTGTCCATCATTGTCACCCCCCCCCCCCCCTAGGCTCACGTTATTCCCTTCCTTAACCTGAGAAACAACATTGGAGCACTCAAATTGCTGTGTATCCTCCAGCATCATGTAACTGACACTATGATCAAATAATTCAGGGGACTCCTCTGTGCATGATGGTAAGGCTATGGAAGGAATAGCTGTGGAAAAGGAGCCTGTGGAATAGGCCGCTTTGGCAGCTGCGGTGGAAGGCAAACTAGTATGAGCCTGGGTGACAGTGGATGAGGAGGATGAGGACAGCTTAGTTATCCACTCCAACTATTCTGCATGTTGTGACTCAATAACACAGCCAGCACTGGAAAAAAAGGACAAGCGTTCCCCACCTGCAAAGGATGCACTACGTTCGGGACCACCACTTTTCCCTGTGAACACAGAGGCTGCTTGCCCTCTTTTAGTGGCCTGTAAGTGTCTGCCTCTCCTTGTTGGCCTTTCGGACATGATGAGGATTCTTTGGGGGGGTGTTTTATTACCTTTTTTTTTAGGATGTGGGATGAAAATATGGTGCTTGGGCGCTAAACGTTTGTGCTTGGTGCACTATAAAACATTTTATTATTGTTTTTTATTTTTTGGGGGAGATTTTTATAACTTTTTGTTATAGAGTGTGGGAAGGGAATATGGTGCTTGGTTGCAATAATTTTGTGCTTGGTGCACTTTAAACCCTTTTATTATAGTTTTTTTTTTTTTTTAATAAAGAAAAACTTAATGAAGCCAAAAAAACAATACCCCTGCTACTGCAGATGGAATAGCACCTGTGACGCAGAAGTGAGAACAGCAATTATGCCCTAAATAATATTAGTGCTGTTGCGCCACAAAAAAAAGAAAACCTATGCTGATGCAGAAGGAATAGCACCTGCGACACAGAAGGGGGACAGCAGTTATGCCCTAAATATAGTGCTGCTGTGCCACAAAAAAATAAATAAAAAAAACGCAGAAGGAATAGAAAACCCTCTAGTATTGAGGAACAGTTTAGCATTTATGAGACCCCCAGATCCCGAATCTCATATCCTATTCCTTCCTCAATTCCCTCAGTAATTTCCCCCCAACTGACACAGGATATTAGACCACTCGCCTCTACTATTCCTATTCCCCCCCCCCTCCAGCAGACCACCACAACTCTATGACCAACTACCTATGACTCAACTACCATCCATGCCGAACCAATATCCACCTGCACCAAGACCTTTTCAACAGCCCAAACCAAGAATTTCAAGTCACTATCCATACCAACATGAATCCCTTCCAGTTGCCTCAACCCTATCCACAATATAGGCCCCCAAGTGGACCACTAGATATAGAGACATCCCCGTTTGTGCCATTGAGGCAATATCCCTCAACACAAGATAAAACCATGGAGCTTACACCTCCAAGCTCTGCAATAGAGAAGAGAAGGAAGAGGGGACCAGATAGGAAGGATGAGGAGAAGAAAGACAACACAAACAACAACAATGGGATAAATAGCGCTCCCCAGGACAAAAAAGCTAGGCTGGTGAATGAGGGATGAAATATCTCAGTTTATTGAGGATTCCATGACAAAAAAACTCCAGTAAATAGATGGTAAAGACACTGGTCACCATAAACATAGGTGGCTGGGCAGTACCTTGAGTGGGAGCCAAAGCTGAAGACGCTGTGTGGAGGAGAAGATGTCGCCCCAATGGGCGGTGGAAACGAGCTGAGCCTGGTGAAGATGGAAGGGAAAAACATCTGGGGAGATGCCGCGAGGAGGGGGAGAACCCCGGCTCGGCTGCTGTCTTCAGGTGATGTCCTCTCCCGGCGGGGCCGTGGATTCACGAGTGTAGGAGACGCCAGTTTGGTCCGAGGATGCGGCAGGCCACCCTATGCCCATAGCTGTGACCTATACTCCGGTGTGTAAAGATCCTCTGGGTTCTCCCCCTCCTTGCGGCATCTCCCCGGATGTTTTTCTCTTCCATCTTCACCAGGCTCAGCTCGGTTCCACACCCCCCCCCCCCCCCATTGGGGCGACATCTCTTCCTCCACACATCGTCTTCAGCTTTGGCTCCCACTCAAGGTACTGCCCAGCCACCTATGCTTATGGTGACCAGTGTCTTTACCATCTATTTATTGGAGTTTTTTTTTGTCATGGAATCCTCAATAAACTGAGATATCTTATCCCTCATTCACTAGCCTAGCTTTTTTGTCCTGGGGAGCGCTATTTATCCCATTGTTGTTGTTTGTGTTGCTTTTCCCATTGGGATTGAGTATGGCAGGGGTCTCCAAACTATGGCCCTCCAGTTGTTCAGGAACTACAATTCCCATCATGCCTTGTCATGTCTGTGAATGTCAGAGTTTTACAAAGCCTCATGGGATGTGTGGTTCCGCAACAGCTGGAGGGCCCTAGTTTGAGGATCCCTGGAGTATGGGACAGCTGCACCCCTGACAAAATCTATGGCCAACTTCATTTTCAACATTTTTATCGATTTCATTGTTTTTATCAATCAGTTCTTTGAGTATCCATATTAGTCAGCTCCCAGCAACAGGCCTTTCTGTGTGAGGAGGAGAAAGAGAGACTCCCTCTCACATACTAACCTATTAACTGACATGCGGGAGTAGTTGAAGAACTTATCTTCGTGTTGACAGAGATCATTATAGAAGATTGTGAACTGGCCTCTCTCTTCCCTATTTGAAATTTTTGGATGGGCCCAATATCTTCAGCTTTTAGGAAGGGGGGGGGGGGGGAATCAGCGCTCAATTTCTAGAATTGGTGGGCCACAAGACAATTAAAGTAGATGAAGGGTATCAAAAGGTAATAGAAGATGAAAATAACAATGTGTATAAATGAAATTCAATAAGCAATAATGAAACATTCAAATGATAAAAGATGTAATAGAACAAGTGCTGCAATGCTAATAAGGTGATCAAATATTGCCAAAATATGCAAATGAGCAAAAAGTGCTGGTGAAGTGATCGATAAATAACCAATAATAAAAGGTGCAAGAGATGCAATGGAGCAGCACACAAAAGTGACTGTGAAAATGCTGACAGCAAATAAACAATCAATAGCAATAAAGGTGCAAATAATGCAATGAAACAGCACACACAATCGCACCCGTTCGCATCGCACAAGTGTGAGTGGGCAAAAGGTTATAAAGGTTATTCACTTATATAAATATATATATATTTATTTTTTTTGCACAAGTGTTGGTTCATTTGTATACATAGCACATCCAAGGTGCAGCGCAATTTTATTATCCAAATATTTTTGTGAGCTTTAACATCAGGGAGATAAATGCATCAATGTCTACTTATCCTGAGAATGTTGTTTTGCTGGAAAATATCTCTGCTTTATTCTCTACTACCATTCATGACCACGCTTTAGGAAAGATAGCTGCTGTTCTGGCTACAGGCCACAGCAAGAACCAAAATCTTTTTTCTTTTTCATGGATGTAAGGCACACGCTGTGCTGTGTTTAAATGTCCCATTATCAACCAGCACACACCAACTTACTGCATTGCTGGAGCTATTGGAAACAAGGCAGTTTGCCTTGTTCTTGCCTTAGAGCTGTGTTGGGTCCCTCAGTGAGGAACTATAAAAAATGGTTTAGCAAAGTCTGAGTATTCATAGCCAACCCTTTGTTTAGGTTTCTATTTTTTCATACATAAAACCTACAAACCAGGCTGGCTATTATGATTGATTATGATCTGGTTTTCTAGTAAATACAGCATATGTGTACTTTAGCAAACAAACTACTTCCTTGCTATGGAAGCCAAACATACAGAACTGTGTGATTCCTTTATCATTTTGATGAGTTTGTTGGCCATGTATTTATACAATATATTCAGTACAATAGATGCATCATTTTGATACATATTGACTAACACGTACTGGTTTAGTAAAGGCTGGATACAGAACAAGATGTGTGCATATTCAAAATGGAGTTCCACTAATTTTTTTGTTTATTGAAAGTCAGCAGCTACAAAAAGTGTAGCTGCTGTCTTTTATTAACACACACTCACCTGTCCCACAGTCCAGTGATGCGCCCACCCGAAGCCTCGCTTTTCTCCCTCTACTCTCCACAGGGTCCGCATTGCAAGTTTGGGCACCCGGCTGTGACAGCTTGTGGCTTCACAGCCAGGTGCGAGCCGTGCAGCGCCTCCCCATTGGTCGGGCAATCTTCTGGGACCTGTGATGTGTCCCAGAAGATTACAAGGAGGGAGGGGGAGAGGTGAACTTCTGCTCGAGCCACCAAGGGGCTCGAAGGGAAGTGGGAGCAGGTACCTGTCAAATCCAGGTACCTGTTCCCCCCTCCCCCAAAAATGACATGCCAAATGTAGCATTTTTGAGGAGGAGGAGTACTAAAAGCGGAACTTCCCTTTTTGGGTGGAGCTGCGCTTTAACCACTTAAGCCCCGGAAGATTTTACCCCCTTCCTGACCAGGGCCTATTTTGCGATTCGGCACTGCGTGACTTTAACGGACAATTGCGCGGTCGTGCGACGCTGTACCTAAACGAATTTGACGTCCTTTTTTTCCCCACAAACAGAGCTTTCTTTTGGTGGTATTTGATCACCTGTGCGATTTTTTTTTAACGAAAAAAGAGCGACAATTTTGCAAAAATAACAATATTTTTCACATTTTTTATATGAAATTCCCCCCAAAAAAATTTAAAAATCAAAATGTTTTAACATCTTCGGCCAATTTGTTTTATGCTACATATGTTTGGTAAAAAAAAAAATTGCAAAAAGCGTATTTTGATTGGTTTGCACAAAAGTTATCGCGTTTACTAACAAAGGGAAAGATTTTTGTCATTTTTGTTGTTTTTTTTTTTAACGCGTAATGGCGGCGATCTGCATTTTTTTTTTTTGCGGTACTGCGACATTGCGGCGGACAGATCGGACCCTTGACTGACATTTTTGACACTTTTGGGGTTACCAGTGATATTTCTACAGTAATCAGTGCTATACATATGCACTGTTACTGTAAAATTACTCTGGCAGTGAAGGGGTTAACTTTTTTGAGAGGGAGGGGAGGTGTGTGTCCCTAGGGGTGTGATTCTAACTGTGATTGGCTGTGGCTTGAGGTGTAGGAAGAGTGATCAACGGTCCTACATAGTAGAACCGTATGATCAGTGTTTCTACACAGGGGAGAATGACAGGCGGCTTGTTTACATCAGCCGCCTGCCTTTCTCCCTCTGCACCGACGATCGCCGAGTGACCGGTGGACATTGGGTCCGCCGGTCACACGCGCGGGGGGGTCCGTGACCGTGTGGGAGCGCGCCTCCGGCGGCGCGCGCTCGCTCCCCAGAGCCTCACAGGCTAGTGACGTATATATACGTCACTTTGCCTGTGAGGGGCTGACCGCCGCAGTATATGTACTTGCAGCGGTCGGCAAGTGGTTAAAACTGAACTTTATGCAGATGCAAATGTACAAATAATGAAACTCTGTATTCAAATAATACATTCTGAAATGTATTTTGTAAATGTAAACAAATAATACATTCTGAAATGTATTTTGTAAAGGTAAACACTGTAAATAGATAATTTTACTTATTAGCCTTTAGTAATGCAGCAGAGCTTAGACTGGGAGCGGGAAAAAGAAGCACAAGGGGTCAGTTTTGCTTTTTCAAGTGCTGATAGGGGAGGAACAGAGTGACAGAGAGAAGAGCTCATCAGAGTATGGCTTCTCCTTTCAATGTCCAGTCCCAAGGGGGAGTTAGAAAGGAAACCTGTAAATGTAGACAGGAGTGTGCTGTGGGGTAGAGCTCTGTAAATCTCAAAAATGGATGAACAGAAATACAATGGTACAACCATTGGCAGGGTTGTACCATTGGCAGGTACAACCGCTCTCATATATATATATATATATTCCATGTGTGTACTTTGCGGTTTGCCTGGAGTTGAGATTTAAACATTTTCTGCTGTAGTAAAGCAAAATAAAACTGTATAGAAACAACGTAAACATTTAGAAAGTCACACGAGGGCACTAGAGAGCAAAATAGAAAATCACATTCACATGTAGAAAGAAAACCTTTTGCATAAACCTGTAAAATGCCATGTGATTTTGCATAAAAAGGTGTCTCAAAAAGATATCCAATATCAGGAAAATTACAGTTTTTTGTAAATTTGATATGAAACATAATTTATCCATAAAACATTTTGTAATGTAATATCAATTGGAAAAAAAGGGAAAAATGATATGAAACTGCAGCTCGTCATGACTTATTTGCAGCCTCTTAAGCCATTCACCATGGAGACACACAACAGTATCACTGCAGCAGGAACCGCTTTGCCTCTTTATTTGCTGTGTATGTATTTATATATACAGTATGTGTATATGCACTCTCTTCTTTTTTCTTCAGGGATTCATTAGCACATTTTATGAGACAAGGCAATCTGTGAAAAAAAATTGACTTTTAGCGTAAATAAACATAATTTTTAAAGTTTCAAAAGAAAATCTGATTCACTTTCTGCAACCATGACGATACCAGCGGCAGTCTGTGTACTGTAATCTACAAATCGCCCCCACAAAATATATTTTCTGGTCTCGTGATTGGCTTGCCATTTTTTCCCAAGCAATATTTTTATTACAAAACTGGAATTGATCTCGTAATTGTAGCAGACAGACCCTTCGACTCAGCACTACCAGGACTAAATCTTAGAACGTTGTATACATGGTGCACAGCATTGAAAAAATGCATGCCAGTTTTTTGGCCTGTTCCCCTGTGTTAGCAGCTCATTCAAAATGTATTGGCTATCCTAATGCAACACATGATGACGTGCGATACATTGCACATTAACACACTGCACAGGAACAGAGATGTGTGAATCAAGCCTATTGAAAGTTACCATATTCTTGGTAGCTGTATAATTATGCCAAACACATTTTTTTTTTTTTTTCTAAGAAAGTAGCATTTTACTTTAGAAAACAGACTTGACTATCCACAACAGCAGATTGTAGCTACTGAAGAGGATCATAGCCTATCTGTGTGTAATGCAAGTGCTGTCTGTGAGCAAGAGAAATGCTTTTTTTTGGAAAAGGCATGGGGGTATGGTGGTGAGCCTATAGATCCAAGACTCCTAACAAAAAACAGCAGGTACCTGAGTAAGTAGCACAGTTGCAGGGGCAGACAGTCATTCTACAGCCTGTGGTAAGGTAGCATGCAATTCCAATTTTACTCAGTAGGCTGTGCTGTTTTATACCAAATTTCCAGGACTGCTTTATCCTATGTACCATGCTGTATTTCACATACTCTGGACTTTAATACTCAATGCAGAATAAAATATGTTAAATAATCTGGATTGCTTTAATCTGTACAGAGTATGATACGTCACATAATCCAGGCTGTTTTACTTTGTAATCCATCCACCATGTTATATGCCCTGGACTGGTTTATCCTGAATGCTGTTCAATACACATGAAAACATACTCTGGAGGGCTTTATTTTTACATGCTCTGAACTGCTTTACTATGTATGCCATGCTATGCTTTACATGTTCTGAATGACTTTACTCTGTATGCCATGCTACATTTCACATACTCTAAATAGAAGTGAAGTTCAGGTTTGGGGCTTTGGAGGTTTTTCTCCACGCTAGCGGTTTGTGCTTTCACAAAGCAGCAAACTAAATGGCTTGTTTGCCTGCCATTGCTGCCCAAAAGCACTGGCAATGCAAGAAGTCATTCATTAGTGGTGGTATTCAGCTCAGGTTGCTAAGATGCTGGTGATCCCCAGAATCTTAGTAACCAATAATGCAGCTGCGGCCCCTTTCTCTGATGATAGAGAGTTCATTGCTGGTTTGAATGTAAACAATGTAATTGGCTAAACATGGTCAGGCTGCACAGTGTCATTGGTTGCTAAGATGTTAGCAAATACTTATGTCCTAGCAACCAATAATGCCGTGTGGCCAGAACAAAGCCCAGGCACATTTGGCTCATCACTAACTGAGCTATTGTACTCTGTAGGCCATGCTGTGTGTCACATACTCTGGACTGCATATTTCTGTATAGCATATTTCATGTCACACACTTTGGATTGCTTTACTTTGCATGAAATCAATGACATAATCTGGACTGCTTTAGTCTTGTACATAATGCATGTACATGTACAGTACTTACTCTGAGTTTCTTTACTCTGTACACCATGCTGTATGTCACATATACTGGACTGCTTCATTTTGTATGCCTCGCTGTATGTCAAATAATCTGGACTGTGGTTTTGTACACTATCTCATACATAATATACTTTGCAGTGAGAGATTTTGAATGTTACAAACTTTGTTGACGTTTGTCCTGTAATGTCATTATTTGTTAGACTGTTCCTCCTAGCTCAATAAATTATTTAGTGTTTTTTTATGGATGCACATGTAATTTCAAAATAGATTATGAAGCTTATTTTTACTGTATTATTTAGCTAGTTTATGCACTTCTATCCGAGGCATAACCCAAGGCTGAACTCAGCAAGCAGATATAAAAAACACAAATGAATGCAACTCTGCAATTAATATTACATCATGAAATGTATCTTTTTAAATACAAGCAGTAAAACTACCTGAATTTGACCTGAAATCATGCTCTTGCAGTCCCTGCAAAGCATGGCCTGAGTGTGAGACACAAAGGCAGAAAGATTCAGCTTGATGTGATGACAAGAAGCATGCTGATAAGTGGAGAAAGCAGAGTGACAGCATTTAGCTCATCACTACGCAGCCTCTCCATTTACTGTCCAGTCACCGGCTGGGGGAAGAGAGGGTTTCAGGACAACCTGAACTCAGAGGATGTGCATAGAATGCTGCCGGCCACCAGACTGAGGATACAGTATCTAGCAGCAGGAAAAAGTCCTGGTGGGATCTCTGGAATGAAAGTGAATATTGCAGCAGAAGAAAGTTTTGGTATTTTTTTTTTTTTTAAGAGGCTATTCATTTTATCATATCTTGTTTTTAAACGGAGTTCTGCTTTAATTGTGACTGATCATAATTAAAGACATTGTAAAGGCTCATATTTTATTCTATTAAAATAACAAACATGTTATACTGACCTTCTCTGTACAGTGGTTTTGCACAGAGCAGCCCAGATCCTCTTCTTCTCGGGTCCCTGGTTGCAGCTCTTGGCCCCTACCTCCTGTTGAGTGCCCCCACAGCAAGCAGCTTGCTATGGGGGCACCTGAGCCAAGCTGCAGCTCCGTGTATCCATTCAGACACTGAGCCACAGTTCGGCACCACCCCCTGTCTCTCCTCATTGGCTAACTGAGTTTGACTGACAGCAGCGGGAGCCAATGACGCCACTGCTGTGTCTCAGGTAATCAGAAGGAAGAGTCCCGGACATTGCTGGATCAAGAGGGGGCTTAGGTAAGTGTTAGGGGAGGCTGAGAGGGGGCTGCTGCACACAGAAGGATTTTGTTATGCTAAGGCAGTGATGGCGAACCTTGGCGCCCCAGATGTTTTGGAACTACATTTCCCATGATGCTCATGCACTTTGCAGTGTAGTTGAGCATCATGGGAAATGTAGTTCCAAAACATCTGGGGTGCCAAGGTTCGCCATCACTGTCCTAAGGCATTAAGATAAAAAAACCTTCTGACTTTACAACCACTTTAAAGCACCTTTGTGCAGTTTTCAGTTATATGTACTTTTATTAGGAAAGTTATAGACAGAAGCTAGTGCGAGTTAGGATGAGTTTTAAACAATTTGCTACAGTTTCTGTAGGTGTTTATGACTTGTAAAGTAATTCAGCATACAAAGCCTGACTTATACAGTGTTTTTTCCCAGGACCCTATTTTTTCTAAAACTGGCTCTGATCCAAAATCACAGTCAAGACAAACATGAAAAAGAAGATGTATAGTTTGAACAGAATGACTGAATCTAATTATTTCAAATACCACCTTATTACAGAAGTTTTGACAGGGATCAGCTACTGCCAAGTCCTATGCCAACGCGTACCTGTGAATGATGAAGTTTCTAGAACATGTGTTAGCATGGAATCAAGACATCAGTATATTGATTATTTATTTATTGTTTTGACTAGCTCCAGTATAGATGCAGTGTTTTTTTTTTAATGTTATTAAATTGTTGTGAATCTTACATTTAGACCAAACATCCCAAGAAGCAGCAGAAAAAATGTCCAGGGTGCATAAAGCCTTACGCTTGACTATCATAGGCAGTCTTTACCTTTTTTGGACCTGAAAGTTTCAGTGGAGGAGAATGGAAACATCAGCCCCTAATATTTTGCAGAAAACCACCACAAATGTTTTTTTACATGCACATAGTGGTTACCATAAAATTCTCACTAGGCTATCCCTATAGATCAATATTGAAGGTCAAGGCGCAATTGCATCAAGAAAAGTGATTTTGAACATGAAGCAGGACTATTTCCAAATCAGTGACATAAATTTGGAGTTTTATTAAGGCACATAAATTTTCCTGGAATCTCTGGCACACAGTAAGAAATGCAAAGGTGACAATGAACAGATAACTCAAATATGTTGGAGGTATAGTAGAAAACATATGGTAATTATTAGGATTTTCAAGAAAAACTGGTACTCCTGAAACCAAACCGGTATTTCAAAAAGTAGGTGATTTATAAAAGAAGTAAGTCACTAAGGGACAGGTTGTTGTGAAATTAAAGAAAATAATAGAAATCATTGTGCCAATACAGGTACCTACAAATGTGGACATTGCAGTTATTGCCAATATATACTTGAAGGTCTAGAAATGACTCTTACCAACATGTAACTATGTTAAATTCTATCACCATATTGATTGTGGTATTGAGGGGTGGTTTATGTGTTGCTTTTCCAGTGTTAGAGCTTTCATATTGGTAGGACGAAAGATACATTTTAGAAGAGGATATATGATCATTTGTATGCTATCCGCTCAGGGAATTTACAATCAATGATAGTGAGACATTTTATATTAACACTTGGAAATAAATATCCATTACCCCGCTTTTGGAGACTAGAATATAGGGATGTTAGAGGACACCTTACTGGAAATGTACTCTTACCAAAGCCACTCAGTCACCTGATATAAGTGACTGTCTACATTTTTTGTAGCACAAGTTCATTTTGGAGGAGGTAATGACGAATACTGGATTTTTTTTGTCTTCGTATTTTTACAATCATAATAGGCACAGCTTTTTATGCCAACATGGTAATAGGGTTATGATGTAAATGTATGTATTTAGATATGCATGTGCGTATGTATGTTGTTGGATGACTTGTTAAAATCCATGAGATAAAGTGTAGGGGGTGGCGCTGTCTGTTTGCTGACTTAGGTGAATAATAAAGTGCCAAGTGAATAAATAGTATCAATATATAGTTGGCAATAATAAATATGATATATAAAATGATGTATATAAAAAATGTGTGAGGTAAACCGTGAATCAAATTGACATGTGCATATACGTCCCTTAAAGGTGACGTGTGCTGAGATGATCGTAAGAGATAGAACCAGGTATTGATATGAGGTAGCAATATAATAGATATATGCGTCCTGACGGATACAGGTGTAATAGTATGTATACACTCAACAAATGGTGTAGAAATGTGACATTAGCACCAATAAATAAACACAAATAAATATAAGTGCAACTATACATAAAGTGGCACGTGAAACATCCTCAATTTAAAGTGACATATACTGGTAAGTGCATGAAACTACAAATAGATAATTACGATCTTCCTCAAAATATATAAATATGCATATAAGTGCCAATAATCCAATAAAATAGTGAAAGAATAAAAAATAAATAATGTAGAAATTATATAAATATGTTACTATAAGTGAAGAAAAAAAGGGGGCAATATAGTGATCCGATAGTAACTATAAAGTGGCAAGTGCTTGAGACTCCAAAGTGATGTGTCCCAATGACAACAACGGGATAAATTAGTGACAAGTCAATAATAGTTCGATGGTAGTCTATTTCAAGTGAAACGGTGATAGGTGATGGGTGACCGTCTTAAGGGAGTGACTATAAAATTCTTTGTGTATACCGTACACAATACTGTGTGGCTCCGTGGTGGGTGGTGAGGTGCCCAGTGACCCCTTCGATAAACAGCACACTCACCAGAGATACCCACCCCACACAGGGGTACAAGGCGGGTATGTTAGGATGTGTAGATGGTGGGTCCTGTCTCCTACTCCAGGTCCGGGACGGGACGTCAGGAAAGATCCCTGGTGGTCCAAGGGTAAAGGGTCCCGGCTATATATTATGGGAGTTTGGATCTCAGTCTCTGACAGCTCGTTGCTCAGCCCCAGGCTTCCTGCACTCATTAGAGGTTTTTTTTCTTCACTTATAGTCACATATTTATATAATTTCTACGTTATTTATTCTTTATTCTTTCACTATTTTATTGGATTATTGGCACTTATATGCATATTTATATATTTTGAGGAAGATCGTAATAATCTATTTGTAGTTTCATACACTTACCAGCATATGTCACTTTAAATTGAGGATGTTGCACGTGCCACTTTATGTATAGTTGCACTTATATTTATTTGTGTTTATTTATTGGTGCTAATGTCACATTTCTACACCATTTGTTGAGTGTATACGTACTATTACACCTGTATCCGTCAGGAAGCATATATCTATTATATTGCTACCTCATATCAATACCTGGTTCTATCCCTTATGATCATCTCAGCACAGGTCACCTTTAAGGGACGTATATGCACATGTCACTTTGATTCACGGTTTACCTCACACATTTTTTATATACATCATTTTATATATCATATTTATTATTGCCAACCATATATTGATACTATTTATTCACTTGGCACTTTATTATTCACTTAAGTCAGCAAACAGACAGCGCCACCCCCTACACTTTATCTCATTATATTATATAGTCTTCTGACTATATTATAGGGAGGCTGCAGTCCATATTGCCAAATATATCCATAACTCCATAAGCGCAGAGCCCACCATCTCTTGTTAAAATCCATGCCCTTGTTATATAAACTGTGTTACAAAGAATGGATGTGATGTGATGGGATTTCCAGGGTGAAACGCACTGCAGTATTCTGGGGGAAATGTGTGATGTACTTTCCAGGGCATATGGTTTGTGTAATATTACAGGTGAACATAGTATGTACTTAACTGACAGGTGTCTTTGATAAAAGTCATTTGAACTTTTGTTGAAAGGAATGGTGCTGGCAGGAAGTATTAATTACGTCGACAAAAATATTTTCAACAACTAAATAAACACTTTTTTAGTCTACTAAAATGTGACTAAAACAATTCAGATGACGAAAATACGGCTAAAACGGCATTTTAATCAAAAGACTATGACTAAAACAAAATTGAAATTTGATGTCAAAATAAACACTGCTGGCAGGACCATACACTGCTTGGATATTAGGTGAGCCAGCAGGAATGTTTAAGCTTTCTAGTACCCTCTTAAGGCCCATAAACATAATTTAGAGAAGCGGAAGTAAAATTCAGTCTGACAAACGATCTGCGAACGATCTGCCGATTTTCAGATCGTTCGTATAACGCTTTTGACAGCCAATTACGAATTTTCGTACGACAAAAACTGAATGTGCAGTCTAGAAATCGGAAGAGCAAGACTACGTAAGCTCAGAAACTACAGAATACATAAACACAAAATTTAACACATCACTTCTGAAGTTTATCTCTGTCGTACGAGAATTTTCGTATGAAAGTAATCTCTTCACTTTCGATATGAGATATGCTTTAGGCTGATGACACATAGGTGATGACTCTGCCGCTAGCGATCCCGCTAGTGACAGTTTGTCAAAATCAGCAGCGGCAGGATCAAGAAGCTGTTTGCTTTGTCCCTACCAACATTCTCTCTGTAGTTGGGGCAGAAAAAATGTTCCTGCCATAGCTAGGAACTGAAATTCAGCAACATTTGGTGTTGCAACAACAGAGTGACATCTACATGTGTCGACAGGGGCAACAATTCCATAGGAACACAGGCAGCCTTTTTAGCCATCCTGGCTAGTGGCAGAATCACCTGTGTGCTAAGCTCACATGTGGGCAGCTTCTGTCAGTGGCGGATTGCTTTTAGGAAGATGGATAAGCAGCCACTATTAAGTATTGAGAAAAATGTCCATTTTTTTGGAGCATTTTTTTTTTTAAATTGGTAATATTTAGTGGACTAACATGCTTTAACTGAGATCATAGCATTTGGCCTGCAGTTGTGTGGTCCTAGAAACTTGAATAGATGAATATGGCAGACAGTGACACCTGTCAACATGACACAGTGCAAAACATTGCTTCTGTGGTATGTGTATGGCCCTCTACAGCTGTATGGTGGCTTTTAGGGATGTGCAAACCACCACACAGACAGACCCTTAACATGCCTGGCAAGTTTATTGTGGATTTTAGATGTATCTAGTAATGTGTTTATATTTAGGTTCTCTTTATACTAATAAAAGTGATACAAATGTTTCTTTTTTTTATACATTTATTTATTGTTTTTGAAAAAAAGAAGGGTGCATACAAAAATATTTCACACAATAAAACATCCATTTTCAATAATATAACTACTTCCTTCCCATATTATTCCCTCTATTCACCCCCCTGTCTAAACTAGTAGTCTTTCTCTTTTTCTCCACTCCATTTAGTGTATTCTCTCGTTGTCTTAAATTCCCTCCATTCTTCCCATATGTCGCCTCTATTTCATCCTCTTCCCAATCTTTCAGATATTCCAATGTTATTCTCTCACTCTTTGTATCCAGTCTCCCGTGGTCGGGGCCTCTTCTTTTTGCCAAAATAATGGGATTAGCCCTTTTGCTGCATTCATCAGATGGGGTATTAATGTTGTTTTATATTGCCTAACAGAATTTTTAATACCGTGGAATAGGCAATACCAAGGATCTTCCGGGATTTCTATTTTAGTGATTTTTTAAATTAGTCCCAGGATTTCCTTCCAGTACTTTTTAATTTTTGGACAATCCCACCATAAATGCGACATTGTACCTACTTCTAAGCAGTCCCTCCAGCAGTTTTTGGATTTTCCTTTTTGATAATTATGGACTTTGTTGGGGGTTATGTACCATCTTGCAATGCATTTGTGATTCATTTCAGCTGTGTTTATATCTACTGTAGAACTGTGTATTAATTTTAAACTTTTTCCCGATACAAATGTTTCTATATAACTAAAATCAGATTGTATATTTTGTAAGAGCCGGTTCACAGCGACTTTTTAGCGTGACTTTAAAGAGACTTGTTTAGAGACTTGGAAGAGACTTGGGCACTACTTTGAAGAGACTTAAATGATAGGCGACTTTGTCTGTGGGGAATGCCTGGCTAATCTTTTTCTTCTTTTTGGGAAGTCTGATAACAAGTAGCTTGAAAATAGATAAGGATCCGACTTAGAGGCGACTCCCATTGAAGTTTATGTGCACAAGTCGGATAGAGGTCGCCTTGAAGTAGTACAGGAACCTTTTCTGAAGTCGGACCAACTTCAGTAGTGCATATTAATACGGCTCTCATTCATTTACATTGAATTTGTGATGACAAGAGACTTGGGGCGACTTGAGGGCACACAAGTTGTGTCCCAAGTCGGAGTAGTGTGAACCGGCTCTTAAGGGTCCATTCACACTAGCGTGACTTGTCAGGCGACTTGGTCGCCTGACAAGTCGCGGTGGGTCGCTCGCCATTGAATAGTACAGGACCCGTTCTAATAGAAGCAACACAAGCCGCTCCGACTTAGAAAAAGGGTCCTGTACTACTTTGGGGCGACCTGGAGGCGACTTGCATTGACTTCAATTATATGAAGTCCCTGCAAGTCGCGCCGAGGTCGCGGTGCACACAACGTCCTAATAAAGTGACATTACAACAAGTGAACATTTGTTGACTAAACCTACTAGAATAGTACTTATAGTACCCTGACATCCTCAAATACACCCAGAGGGCTGCCAAACATGGAGAAAATGGTGAGCCCAGATGAGTACATTTGATGGATCCCGACATGTTTCGGAACTGTAATCCTTCCTCAGGGGTGATAGTGGGTAATTTTACTTAAAGTGGTTGTAAACCTTCACATATACCCAAAGAAGTGAAAAGCCTCAGATGATACACAGAGATGAAACAAATTCTCCTACATAAGTTTTACTTGTATATCTGCTGTCTTCCCCTTTCTTCACACTTTGGAAAGCGCAGATAGTGTAGATCGAATATTTCTTCCTCTTTCAGCAGCACATAGGGATGGGTGGGGAGACTGGGCTTACACTGTGTGAGAGCTGACTGCAGGAAAGGCCCCCCTCCACATAGGCAGAGGAATGAAGGAACATGCAGAGCTGTAGTCTGAAAATACAAGCTTCCTGCTTATCTCCCTCTAAGCTCCCTTCCCACCACACATTTGCAGCTACTGTTATCTCATGTTTTAGAGAATTGGTCAGAAGTGACACATGCTGATTACAGGAACGGAGCACCGGAAAGAAACAACACTTAGAGCACCGGAGAGAGATAAGTAAACACTACAGATATATGTGCTTAGTTCAATTATCATGAACGGGGTTTACAACCACTTTAAAAATCAACCACAAGAGCATAGAAGGTCACATGGACCAGATTCAACCCTACTTGACAGGACAGGTGCATAACACCCCTCAAAGGCGTACAAGGGGGACATCCAAGATGGCCCACTATGTATTCACAGGGACCCCCCTAAAAAGCAGATAATGCCAGCGAGAGAGAGTACACCACATGTATGTGGTCAGTCAGCCAGCAGGCTCGAGCGCAACAGCCTACCTGCTGAGTTCCTTCAAAAATTGTGTGTAAGTGTACCTAGAAGAATTGATGCTGTTTTTAAGGCAAAGGGTGGTCACGCCAAACATTGATTTTATTTGGATTTCTCTTCTGTTCATTTACTTTCCATTTTGGTGATAAAAATAAACCATTTAGGCTTCATGTACACAAAGCCTATTATGACCGGTGGCCGCAATTTTGCAGCGGTTTGCAGCTGATGGTCAAAAAGTTCCTATCCTAAACATCTTCTGTGTTCAGGAGAGGGAGGTTGTCCTCTAACTGCAGCAGCTCCGAAATGATCCTATAGGCCTATGTGTACATGGAAATTGTACAAATTCCCCAGCACACCAAGGATCCCCAAAGTTTTTTATTGCAGAAAATGGTTGCACTTTCTCTTGTGATGTGATCTTTCTGCAATAAAAATCTTTGCATTGCATTTAAAGATCCTTGTTCTGCTGGCGAATATGTGCATTTACTTGTGATTTTCCAATAGCCAGCTGGTAGTCACTGCAGCACCCACTATGGATAAGCCCTGTTCCCAGGAACATGTGCCAGGGGAATATAGACAAGTATGTGTACATGGACACACAGGCTTTTATAGAGTTGAGTTTAGGAGGAGCTTTGGCATAAAAAAAAAAAATGCCAAAAGCTCCTAAAACTCAAGTTTAGGAGCTGTAGTGAACATGAAGCCCATTAGCTCTTTCACGCTGAGGCCCTTTTCAAGTGCCTTGGAGCGAAAAAATGTGCCTGAAAAGCTCACAAAGACCTTTTTTACACTCAGCCGCTTTCGCACTAAAAACAGTGCCTGAGAAGCTCACGAAAACAAATATCCAATAAAATCAATTAAGTCTTTAACATTGGTGCGGTGCGTTGGTGGTGTGGTGAAAAAACTCCTGCACACAGCATCTTTGGAACATGTTTGGAGCGCTAAAAAAGTGCCATAAAATTAATGGGAAGTGCGTCAAAATGGTTCTTTTGAGTCACGTGACCTTCAAAAAAGCGCACCGCTAACACCTCAAAAGTGCTTAAAAAGCACCGCAAAAGCGCCCAGCATTTTATGGGCAGTTTTTAAGCGCCTCAGTGTGAAAGCAGCTGAAAACCAATTCCCAATAAAATCAATGAATGCTTTCACATGGGGGGGGTGGGGTGGGGGTGGGGGTGAAAGAAATCCTGCAAGCAGCATATTTGGAGCATGTTTGGGGTGCTAAAAAAAAGCGCCTCAAAAATGCCCCTCTCCATTGAAATGAACGGGACGCACCTCAGAAGCCCTTTACATAGCTAACTTAGTCAGGTTGAAAGAAAGACACAAGTCCATCTGGCTCAACCAATAAAAACAAAAAACAGTAAAGAAAACCCAACCATACAATCCCATATACACAATCCTATATCCGCAGTTGATCCAGAGGAAGGTGAAATACCCCAGCAAAGCATGATCCAATTTGCTACAGCAGGGTTAAAAATTCCTTCCTGATCCCCGAGAGGCAATCGGAAATTTCCTGGATCAACTTTACCTATAAATATTAGTACCCATTTATATTATGTACACCTAGGAAAGAATCCAGGCCTTTTTAAAGCAATCTAGTGAGCTAGCCAGAACCACCTCTGGAGGGAGTCTATTCCACATTTTCACAGCTCTTACGGTGAATAAAAAGCGGGGGAGCAAATAATTTTCCTCACCCACCAATGGGAGCTTGACAGTATAAAGTATAGTTGAGATTCATAGCAACAGGCAGTTTTAAAATGGTTAAATGTAATTGGTCAAGAGGTTACATGATCATAACTGCCGTGGCACGAGCTACTAGCAGCAATTTGAATGAAACAAATCTGCGCAACAGCTGTCAGTCAGCAGTAGAAGAAGAAGCTTCTCACCCTCCCTCCCTCGTTGCGGTCCTTATTGTGTGGCATCTGTCCCTTTCTGCAATTGAAAGTGGACAGTTTCTGGTTAAAATGGTTATAACTTTAGCTTTAATGGCTGAGTTATCAAAAATAGATTTCAGATATATGTGTGTAAAATGATATAATAATAATTTGGTTTGGTGTGATATTATTTGGTGATAAGAAAATAATGTAAACGTGTGTTACGAAATTGGTAAATTAATTAATTTATTGCCAATAATAAAGGGGCACGGCCAATTTCGATCCATTAAAGGTGTGTGTGTAGTGTTTTTATAATCATTAATTGTATAATTGAAGAATATTATATGGATTAAATACTGTCTACGATCCCAGAAACTGTATTTGGAGACGAAATTGCTTTTCTGCTAGATCAGGGTTTCTCAACCAGAGTTCCCTAGAGTTCCTCCTGAGGTTGCTAGGGGTTCCTTGAGCAATGGGCAATTTCTGACTCTCAGATAAGTTCCCAATGACACCATTGTTCCTTTTAGCTATCTGTAAGGGGCGAATTATTCCCAATGGTGACAAGAGTAAGGCGCATTCTTCCCACTGACTGTCACACTAATGTGTCATGAGTTGTAGTTTTTTAATTTTTAGCAGGGGTTCCCCGAGACCAGAAATTTAGTTCAAGGGTTCCTTTGTTGAAAAGGTTGAGAAAGGCTGGTCTAGACTCTAGACATAAAGAGTGCCCCTTTGTCCTCTGTGTTGACCTTAAAGTGATTAACTCAACACCAACTTTACTATATGGACCCCTTATGTATTTATACATGTTGATCATATCCCCCCCTTAATCTCCTCTTCTCAAGAGAGAATAAATTCAGTTCCTCCAATCTTTTCCCATAGCTGAGCTCCTCCGTGCCTCTTATCAGTTTGGTTGCCCTTCTCTGCACTTTCTCCAGTTCCCCGATATCCTTTTTGGAGAACTGGTGCCCATGGGCACCCGCAGGTAGGGGCAAGGGGGGGGCAAATGCCCCCCTGGAATCTCAACTTCCCCTTTTAAGTGGTTATTAAGCCACTTTATACCATCTTGTCTGGTCTGTTTAATATTCCTGTGTGCCTGTGTGTCTGTTTGTTTTAAAAAAAGAAGCCGTTCTTTACCATTTTTCAGAGGGCCGAGCGCCGCTCACATGACCTGTCCACTCTCTCCTCTCCCCGTCTGACAGTTGCCTGCAGCAGGCGGGGCCAAGGATTCCTCACTGATGTCAGAAATACATCTGACAAAATAGGTGTAATGACTAAGCCCCTCCCCTTCATGACACTGTTAAAAAGGGGTGGAGCATGGGTGACCTTAAAATTATGCCCCCCCCCCCTTGAAAAAAGTTCTGTGGAAGCCCATGGTGGTGCCCAAAACTGAACTGCATATTCCAGATGAGGTTTTACTAATGATTTGTACAGGGGGCAAAATGATATCATTGAAAAGCGCCTCAAAATGGTTCTTGAAGACATTTTTGAGTCAGGGGTCCTTCAAAAAAGCACACCACTAATGCCTGAAAAGTGCTGCAAAACGATCAGCTTTTTATGGTAAGTTTTCGAGCGCCTCAGTGAGAAAGGACTCTAAAACATATGTAGCACCCTACAGGTAGGTGCTAGGTAAATGCATAGTAGGCCTTGTCTGCTTAACAGCAGGGCCATGTTTCTTTCTGTCAGGAAGGTTGTCACGGCTCTCAAGTGTGTCCTCTGAGAAGGGGAGTCTCCCCACTGGCTCTATTGGAAGCTTCTGATAGGGCCGTGGAGGAAACCCAATCAGAGACACATTCAGGCTTGTATCTACCCCAAGAGGCAGATTCTGCCGCAGAGGATTCTGGGGGAGGGTATAAGTCTGAAGGGGGCGCATGACTCGGTGTCTTTGGCAGAAGCAGAGTCCCAGAAGGGAGAGAACGGCTGTCTCTCCTCCTGTCTGAGGAAGGTGGATGTCTCGGGGTGTCGCCTGGAAATCCAGAGAGAGCTGAGTTGAGCTGAGGGGGATCCGGTGTGCCGAGAGCCTGCGGAGAGAGAGAGGGGTCCAGTCCAAGGAAAGCCTACACAGGTCGTGAGTACTGAGGATTGCCCCTGGGGGTCTGCCTAGAGTCAGAGGGGGCCACTCCAGAAGAGGTTCTAGGATCCAGTATCAGCTAGCTGAGGAAAGGAGATACCTAGGTTGAGGACCCTGAAGTTACTGAGGGGGTACAGAGTCAGTGAACCTTGAAGAGTTCAAGGTTACAAGAGGCACCTGCAGTTTGGGCCCTGAATTGTACAGAGTGTCAGTTGAGAGTTTCAGCCATACAGGAACCTACAACAAACTACCTCAAGCCAGTGCAGGGCTGGGGGGGGGGGGGGGGGGAGTAGTCAGTGACTTTGCAGTACTGCAGTGTCAGTAGTTCTATAATCCACAGTCCTGGATCTTCTGGACTTAGAGCCCATTCACACTAGCACGACTTGTGAGGCGACTTTTGTAGCCCCAGGTCGCTTGACATAACAAAAGCAATGTTAATCAATCAGTGCCGTCTTAATTGGCACTACTGAAGTCGCTCCGACTTCAGAAAAGGGTCCTGTACTACTTTGAGGCAACCTGTGATCCGACTGTCCCATATACTTCAATGGGAGTCGCCTCCTTATCTTAATTGAAGCGACTTGTTATCACACTTTCCAGGAAGAAGAAAGAGATTAGCCAGGCATTCCCCACAGACAAAGTCGCCTGTCTCTTCAAAGTAGTGCCCATATCTCTTCCAAGTCTCTAAACAAGTCTCTACAAGTCACGGGGCGACTTTCTGGTCGTGGTAGTGTGAACCGGCTCTTAAAGTCAAGGATTCAGCACTTCTATCAAGTTACAGTGTGTTCTGAGAGTCAGTGAGCGTTGGCTGGCGTCGCCTGGCATAACAGACATTTTTCCTGGATAAAGTCCCAAGTGTATTTAGTTGAGCCTTGGGAGTATCCCACTCATTCCCTTCTCCCATCCCCTTATCTACAATAAAACCACAAAACAAAAAAGCCGAGTTGTCAATGTGTCAGTCATAGGTGTGCGCAGCCTAATGCATTAGGGCACAGGTGTCAAACACAAGGCCCGCGGGCCGAATGCGGCCCCCCAGGCCATTTCATGTGGCCCTCGCACCTCTCCTGAAGCTGCAGCACCCCCCTTGTCTCTTCCCCCACCTTGTCTCTGTAGTCGACAACAGAGAGGACAGAACTCCTTTGCCAGATCCTGCACTCCTCTGTGCAGCTGTAGAAAGGCTCCTCTTTGCCCCCCCAGGACATGAGGTGCTCTGGACATCTAATCCTACAGACATAACCGGCCCTTTGAGGACAACCATAATGCTGATGCGGCCCACAATTAAATGGAGTTTGACACCCCTGCATTTGGGTGTGCACACCAAAGCTCAAACACACACTACCGATCACTTATGATGTTCATTCAGAAAGGGAGGGGGCTGGCAAATTATATATTTACCGGCCCCTTTCCCCACTCATCCTAAAATATATACCCACAGCAACAGCCGGCTGGAGAGGAAAGGAGGGAAGCCGGCAGAGCTGTGGGGGTAAGAGGGAGGGGAGCCAGGGCAGAGGGGGGGGGGGTATCTGTGCTGCACAGGGTGATTAAGGTGTGCCTGGGCACACCTATGGTGTCAGTTCTCACACCCAGGGTCACAGCTCACATGGGCTGGAGAGGAAAGGAGGGAAGCCGGCAGAGCTGTGGGGGTAAGAGGGAGGGGAGCCAGGGCAGAGGGGGGGAATCTGTGCTGCACAGGGTGATTAAGGTGTGCCTGGGCACACCTGGCACACCTATGGTGTCAGTTCTCACACCCAGGGTCACAGCTCACATGGGCTGGAGAGGAGAGGAGGGAAGCCGGCAGAGCTGTGGGGGTAAGAGGGAGGGGAGCCAGGGCAGAGGGGGGGAATCTGTGCTGCACAGGGTGATTAAGGTGTGCCTGGGCACACCGGGCACACCTATGGTGTCAGTTCTCACACCCAGGGTCACAGCTCACATGGGCTGGAGAGGAGAGGAGGGAAGCCGGCAGAGCGGTGGGGGTAAGAGGGAGGGGAGCCAGGGCAGAGGGGGGGGGGGGGGAATCTGTGCTGCACAGGGTGATTAAGGTGTGCCTGGGCACACCTGGCACACCTATGGTGTCAGTTCTCACACCCAGGGTCGCAGCTCACATGGGCTGGAGAGGAGAGGAGGGAAGCCGGCAGAGCTGTGGGGGTAAGAGGGAGGGGAGCCAGGGCAGAGGGGGGGGGGGAATCTGTGCTGCACAGGGTGATTAAGGTGTGCCTGGGCACACCTGGCACACCTATGGTGTCAGTTCTCACACCCAGGGTCGCAGCTCACATGGGCTGGAGAGGTAACCGGTAACAATGGCAGACCCATATCAGGCCACAGGCCTGGAAACTTTCTACACATAGATTTTTCAAAGAATTTTCAATTGACAGCATTTCTTCACACCTGCCTAAAACTTTTGCACAGTACTGTACATAGGCAGCCTACACAAAGTTTGGTTTTATCTACAGACTCCCCTCACCCATAGAGGCAGTTTATTCCGGTAAAGGTAAGATAAAGCTGTAGAAGAAACAGCCACAATATACAACAACAGGTCATGTAGGGAGTTGCTAGCTATAAATGCCGTTTGATACCATCCCTAGGTGATCGTCAGCCTATAATTAAAGTCCTCCCAGTGCCCTCTCCTCTATCAGATCTGTCAGCTCTCTGCTATTGTCTTTGACTGACAGCGACTTCCCCACTGTGGACTCGGCGTGGACCACGTGACCCCCGTCCTCCCCGCGCCTTACCTTTCTTTCCCTGGAGCAGGAAGTGGAGGGGAAGGGGTTAAAACACCTGCTGCTGCTGCAGCCTCGTCAATAGAGAGACTGGGAGAGGAGCCAAAGTAGTGTAGAGGGAGGAGGAGGAAGAAGAGAAGGAGGAGAAGAGCTGAGGGAAGGAGGGAGGGGGAGAAAGCAAACAAACCCGGCTCTGTGTCATTCCACTTCAGCTGGAGAGGAGACGGGAACCCGAAGTGAGAGAAGGACGGGGCGGCCATTTCCCGGGGGGCTCTCAGGTGTGTTATTAGTGGAGGAGGGGGAATGGCTGCCTGAGGAATAAGAAGAGATGTGTGGCCGGGACTAGAAGAGGAAAGTTTCCTGGAAGGACACACCTGTGTCCATGGTGCCGGCTGTGAGGTGCCCTCAGTTTTATCACCCAGGAAGAGGAGGTTCTAGGGCGGAGGGAGAGGTGAGGGGACGATGATGCTGCGGTTCCTGCGGAGGACCTTTGGCCGGCGGTCGATGCAGCGGCACGCTGGGAGAGGAGGGATTCGTGCTGGCCGGGATGAGAGAGATGGCGGAGCCGCGGGGATGAGGGCAGCAGCTCCGGTCACTTCTCCTCCTGGGGGGTTCTATTCTCACCCCACTTATCTCAACCACCCTGTGGTCAGCGGAGGAGGCACAGTCCACATCCCCGCCGCAGGGGACAGCAAGTCGGTGCTGACCTGTAAAGTGCAGCTGCTGGACGGGACCGATGTCAGTGTGGACCTACCGGTAAGACCATCAGCCACCTCAACTGAGAGGGACAATTCTTCTGTATGGGACTGGGTGTCACATGGGAGCTCAGGAGCATGGCAAGTGCTGGGGAGCTGGCAGCAATGGGTGGGCAAAGCATGGCACAGGGGGGCGACAGGACATTGCTGGGTCATCTATAGATTGCACTGATGTCAGGACACTGCGGGCTCATTCTGTAGGTTGCACTGATGACAGGACACTGCGGGGTCATCCTATAGATTGCACTGATGACAGGACACTGCGGGGTCATCCTATAGATTGCACTGATGACAGGACACTGCGGGGTCATCCTATAGATTGCACTGATGACAGGACACTGCGGGGTCATCCTATAGATTGCACTGACAGGACACTGTGGGGTCATCCTATAGATTGCACTGATGACAGGACACTGCGGGGTCATCCTATAGATTGCACTGATGACGGGACACTGCTGGGTCATCCTATAGATTGCACTGACAGGACACTGCGGGGTCATCCTATAGATTGCACTGATGACGGGACACTGCTGGGTCATCCTATAGATTGCACTGATGACGGGACACTGCGGGGTCATCCTATAGATTGCACTGATGACGGGACACTGCGGGGTCATCCTATAGATTGCACTGATGACGGGACACTGCGGGGTCATCCTATAGATTGCACTGACAGGACACTGCTGGGTCATCCTATAGATTGCACTGATGACAGGACACTGCTGGGTCATCCTATAGATTGCACTGATGACGGGACACTGCTGGGTCATCCTATAGATTGCACTGATGACGGGACACTGCTGGGTCATCCTATAGATTGCACTGACGGGACACTGCGGGGTCATCCTATAGATTGCACTGACGGGACACTGCTGGGTCATCCTATAGATTGCACTGATGACAGGACACTGCTGGGTCATCCTATAGATTGCACTGATGACGGGACACTGCTGGGTCATCCTATAGATTGCACTGACGGGACACTGCGGGGTCATCCTATAGATTGCACTGATGACGGGACACTGCTGGGTCATCCTATAGATTGCACTGATGACGGGACACTGCTGGGTCATCCTATAGATTGCACTGATGACGGGACACTGCGGGGTCATCCTATAGATTGCACTGATGACGGGACACTGCGGGGTCATCCTATAGATTGCACTGACAGGACACTGCGGGGTCATCTATAGATTGCACTGATGACGGGGACACTGCGGGGTCATCCTATAGATTGCACTGATGACGGGACACTGCGGGGTCATCCTATAGATTGCACTGATGACGGGACACTGCGGGGTCATCCTATAGATTGCACTGATGACGGGACACTGCGGGGTCATCCTATAGATTGCACTGATGACGGGACACTGCGGGGTCATCCTATAGATTGCACTGATGACGGGACACTGCGGGCTCATTCTGTAGGTTACACTGATGACAGGACACTGCGGGGTCATCCTATAGATTGCAGTATAACTGTTGTCCATGTGTGATAAAGAAGCGTCCTTTTCCAGTATCTACAGAAGCACATTGGATCATTCCTCACTGTTCTAGATTCTACTGTTGTCAGCTACAAGGTTTAATTCGTTGGCTATTTGTTTATCATTTTAAAATAATTTATTCCAAAATAGTGCTGACTTGGGGCACTGTGGGGCAGCTGTAATCTGTGGCTGGTTTATAAATGGGAGAAAAGCTGCATGCATTGTGTATTAGCGGGTACGTTGTAGAATAATGCAATATAATAGTGACTGTTTTTTTGAAAATGTTCAGCTTTTTCGATTTCATCTTTGCTAATGTTCAGTAGCTTCTTGATGAGCTAAATTCTACATTTTGCCCTGTAATACATCATTCAGTAGCTAAATATCATTGACAATCAGTTCAGCAACAGGTGAAATGCTGGAAGCTGCCAGAATAGACCACAATACTCTTCTTTTGTGTATGAAATGCTGGTTTTGAAATCGATTTGTGTTTTGCTGAATGATTTTCTGTATTCGCTGTCAAACGAAGGAAAGTAAGGCCCCTTGACATGTGTTTGGAACACAGTTCAGCATAATCCTATTGGCTTCAGAGGCGGCATTTGACCTGTTTGTGTTGTGTGTGGTTTTTGGACACGGCTTGTCCCATTAGAGGTGTGTTTACACTGCAGGCAAAGCAAGTCAAAAGCAGCGTTTCATGTTTGCCATTCTAACACATGGAATTTTGCATGTGAATAAAAAATGTAGCATTTGGAAAAAATACATGTCACCATAAGCCCTCTTAAATTTGTGGCTTGAGCTCATGCTTGCACGCTCCCAATTTTTAGTAAGGGTCAAGGCTTTTTAGACAATCTCAGGGTTTCATGGGCACTCTCTGCCCTAAACACTATCAGGTGTAAATTCTTGTGTTTTAGACATTTACTGTATACTGTGTCTCTATAACATAGGTACAGTTGCTCATTGACCCTTTATCTGAATGCAGAACGCACTTTGGACATCAGTTGCAGGTTACAGGTACTTCTGGCGGGCAGAGAAGTGTCAGCATTGGTTATTTACTCTATCAGTAATCAGAAAAATCTTTGTCAGGAAGAAACGTCAGATGCTGTTGTAGGGCTCCTAAGTGGCGTTGATTTGCTAGAAAAGAATATAGATATATATTACACACACTTATGAATGTGTAAGCTAGGAATGTTTTTTTTTAACTTCCTTCTATACATTAGGATAAAAAGCCTTCTGTGTGTAGCAGCCCCCTCAGCACCCCCTAATACTTACCTGTGCCCCCTCTCTGTCCAGTGATGTCCATGAGTCCCTCGGCCATCCTGGGACTCTCCCTCCTGATTGGCTGAGATACAGCCTGATCCTGAGATATTGGCTGAGATTGGCTGTCTGTCAATCTAAGTCAGTAAGCCAAACAGGAGAGAGAGGGGTGGGGCTGACCGGTAGTTCTGTGTCTGAATGGACACGCGGAGCTGCAGCTCCACTCTGGTGCCCCCATAGCAAGCTGCTTGCTGTGGGGTCACTTGATAGGAAGGAGGGGTCAGGAGCAGGAATGATGGACCCGAGAAGAGGAGGATCCGGGCTGCTCTGTGCAAAACCAACTGCAGAGGAGGGAAGTATAACATGTTTGTTATTTCTTTTAAACAAAACAAGACTTTACAATCACTTTAGGCCCCTTTCACACATACGGGTCCGTTCAGATCTGCCTGTCAGTTTTTCAGGTGGATCTGAAGGAATGCACCATGCATCTCTATGGGGCAGCAGATGTCAGCAGAGACATGACCTCTGACATCCGATCCTGTCCGTCAAATCCGGATGGATGGAAACCCTATTTTCCATCCGTCTGGCGGATGGGATGAGAACGGACAGGTGTTCTGTTCTCATCCATTTCCCCCATAGAGAGCAGCGGGGATCGGACACCTCCCGTCTCCACACAGAACGGAGATGGAGCTCTTATCCGCCTGCTCAACGGAGATCGGACACCTCCCGTCTCCACACAGAACGGAGATGGAGCTGTCATCCGCCTGCTCAGCGGGGATCGGCAGATTGATCCCCGCTGAGAAAAACTGGCGGAACGGACATGTGTGAAAGGGGCCTTAAGTAAACAGTTGTTATGCCTTTAGTAAAGCAACCCCAATGTGCCTATCATAGTGGCTATATTGTTTCAGTAGTAAATGTGGGTTTTCATTTAGGCTGACCATTCACAACTCAAATTTTGTCAGATTTAGCAAATGCCGTAAGGGAGTTGTGGTAATGAGAAAACCTGAAGATGTGATACAGTATAGAACAATGATGTAAATATGATCAGAGCAATAACTGTGGAATGATGGGTAGTAGTTGTATGCAGTGTCATTGGGAGATTACTCCTGCTGTGTAACATCCACAAAAACAAAGCTCCTTTTTTTTGTAAATCTGTGATTGTCAGAACTCATTAAACTCCTACAGCACTGAACTAAGGTTTTCTGTCTTGAAAGCATTTCATTATTGCAGAGTTGATTATTTTCTTCAGTGACTGAAAGGTGGTTGCTTGATCCACAGCTAGAAATGTATTAGAGCTTAAAGAAGTGTCACAGCAAAGTGAAAAACCTTGTTGACCCCACCAGGGGACCAAATGCATGTCGTTTTTTGGTCCCCTTCCGATCGGTCTATGGGTGCTGAACAGAATGGATGGATTCCTTTCACCAAAGCAAGGGGACAGTCAGCTGGTATTACAATTCCAGAACTCACATTAGACTCTGATTGTACTGTATTGTAATTGTACAGTCTGCCCTTATTTTGTAAAGTGCTGTGTAAACTGTCAACACTATATAAATCCTGTACTATAATCATAATTAGCAATGGATCTGTTAGTGCTGGTGTGCAATCGTATAGCCCTGCCAGCACTAAGAGATCCACCACTTTTTGAAATGTAGTAACAAGGCACAGTGTTTGAAGGCTGCCTGTGATCTTACCTGACTCTACTAATAAACATCAAGAGACTTCCAGGCAGCTCCAAAGATTTCTATAGCAGTGGCAGGGATTGCAGCAGGTGTTATGAAGATGGGTACCTGGAGAGATCACTTACAGCTTATCTGAACAAGCATCTCTGTGAGCTGGCTGCCTGCTGCAAACTCTGCTGCTTCTATAGGCCCCATTCCTGTCAAGGCGTTGTCTCCACCAATGTTAACATGTAGCCAGTGAGAACAAGCAACTGCAACAACCTTCTCTGCGAGGTGGTGTTTCCCTGTGTCTTCTCCGTTCCTCCCAGATTCTCTAGAGGGGTTGCACATGCAGCAAGAGGGAACTGGTCCTGTCTGGGGGAAGGGATGGAAGTGTACAATGTGGGCAATCTGAGACTCCACTTTTTAAATGGTAGTTTTCAGTCAGAGAGGGTGGTAGCTATGGTGTTGGGTGTTTCTCTCCCATAGGAAGGCCTATCAATTGAGCTTCAGTCTGGGGTGGAGCTTTTTATTTTCTTCCCATGGTGCAGATCTGAATGGGGCCAAGTGCCCAACAAGGTTTATACATTGTTGTAATAACTCAACTCCACTGATAATGATGAATGACAAAGAACTGATGCATTGAATTACCTTGCTGGCTCTGGCGGTTATCTTCCCAATAGTTACTAGTGTCTCTCCTGTCACTCTTGAAGCTTTTATTTTGTGGCAGAGCTATTTGGAGGCATCTGTACATTCAGTTGGGTAAATCCTGTCACTGTATCTTACCTGATTTTAGAGGCAAGCATGTGATTGATTGCTTTTGTTTCCCATCAACCATGCTCAGTGGAGTTGTTGGATGTCCTTTAGCTTATTTTGTTAAGAAATGTATATTTGTATTTGGGAAGGTTTAATGTCTTATTTTACAAGAGTTCATGCAATATATAATATTTCTTTAATTCCCAAAGAATTTTGGATAGTTACACACATATATAGACTTTTGCAGTGTTCCGCCTCTTTGGAGACCAGATTTGTGTGTGCTTTGTTTGTTTTTTTAGCAACTGTTGTCATTCAGACTGTATGTATAGGAAAACTGGGCAGCATGCAAACAAGGTTGTTGCTGCTAGGTACTACTAGGTTGTTGCTGTTAGGTTCTTCTAGGAATATGTGATGTATTTGGAGCCCCTAAAGCCCCGTACACACGTATTGATCGGCCGTCTTTTGTCCAGGGCTGTCTTGTCTGTTGAAAAGTGCAAAAGACTGCACACGAATTTTGTCGACCAACAACAGCCGACTGCAGAAGTGATGTCATGTGATGGTTAACTTTCCTTGTCTTTTTTCTTTTCTGAGCATGCCCAGTCTTGCAAATCTGCTGTCTGTCGGCCGAAATCTGTACTGACTGGCGAACAATCGGCCGTTCTGGTGTTGGCCAACAAAAATTTTAATGCTTGCACGACAGATTCTGTTCGGCCGAAAATGCGCTGTCGGCTGTCGGAAGCATCATACTAACAAGCCTACAATCGGCCGATCGGTCGTCGGCCGAATCTTTACGGCCGACAATCGGTACGTGTGTACGGGCTTTAACACTCTTCTGTGTTTTTCTGTTGGTATCTTCTAATGTATGTATGTATGTGTGTATATATATATATATATATATATATATATATATATATATATATATATATATATATATATATATATATATATATATATATATATATATATATATATATATATATATATATATATATATATATATATATATATATATATGTAATATATATATATAAAAAAAAAAAACACGCAGTGCCCTGGCAAATGAGGCAGGTGCGTTCAGTTTGCCTGTTGATGGAATATTGAAGATGAGCAAACGCGTGTAGACTGGTGCAATCTCCAATTCAAATAAATGGGCTGAAAATGCGCTGCGCTCAAATTGCACAGAACGCAAGTATTTTCCTTTTACAATTCCTAGTGCGAACCAGCCCTAAAAGTCAGTTCACAAAAAAAAAAGTAAAACATTTGTTAAATAAGGGGTGGCCTAAATTATTTAAGGAACACAGTCGCCAGGGTCAATGATGATGTCAAAATGGGGCATGGACAAAAAAGTGATATCATTGATCACAGTGGGATACAGCGGGGTCAATGTCATCACAAGTGCGGGGCCACACTGTTATTTAGTTGATTTCCCCATGATCAGTGTCATTGCCATGTAGCCCTGCCCTTTGTGATGTCATTGAACCACCCCCTCTCCCCCATGGTTTACTTCAAAGGGAAGCAGCATATTGCCAGGTCATCCTTCCTTTTTTTTTTTTTTTTTTTGTGGGCGGCGTTTATCATGATTGATGACTATAAATCTACAGCCAATAAAAAATAAAACTTTTTAAAAACTGGGTTCTATGTACACTTTAGTGCTTGGCCATTCACAGGGAGTCCTTGTATTTATTGATAAAATACAAGACTTCCTCTGAATGGCTAAGGTGGGGATAGTGGCGTCATCTGCCTGCCTCCCCACCTTAGCCATTCAGAGGAAGTCGTTTTGTTTGGGCTTGGTTCAAATTAATTCTTTAAAGTGATAAAAAAAGCTAAAAGTAGGCTTTAATTAGTTATCACTGCTGGTGGTTCTGAAACTATTTGCAAATGCTACACATTTCTGTATCAGTTGTGGAATTGCATCAGTTCAATACTACGCACTACAGTCCATATTACACTGGTCTCTATGGGTCATGCTCACATCTATGCAGTGCATTTTTTAGAAAGGTGCAGGAACTTCTTTTTTCACACGCAGCATGGTGCTTTTTTGGCTCCATAGACATCAATCGAATTGCTGAAAAACTCATGTATGTGCGCCTACTAGCAATATTGGCACATAGGAAAAGGAAGCAGGAACAGGGAAGCACATCAACCACAGCCTGCTTAGGTGTGAACCTATCCTGTGACTGGTCTACATGTCTTCTCTAAGACTCATGCATTTTAGTGAATTTTAATTAAAAAAATTCTAGCAGGGGTTGATGTGTGGCTTTGTGCATTTACATTGATTTCAGTGGACATGCACGTACATTAAAAAGGAAAGATGTGGATCTAGCCTAAGAACTGTGTCACTAGCAACATTGTAGCAGCTACAGATCTCTCATTATCCATGGCGATTTGTAGTTAGCCAGGAAATTGCTCTTGTAATGGAGTACCAGACTTCCCCATGCAGCTGTAAGTGACTGGTGTGCCCATGGGCATCAGGAGCTGTATTAAAAGAACATAAGTAGCTGATGTTGAACACTGCAAACATTAAATTAGTCTGTGACTGACCTAGAAACTGCAGAAACTTGTATGACAGACTTTTCACTGACTGCAGTTCAGTTCTGTCCCTAGTAAATAGAATAGCTATTGCAAACTATTCAGTAGTTGCTACAGAATTGCTTGGATGAAATAATCCAGAAGTCCCCATTTTTTCCCTACATCTGATTATGCAGAATCCCATTCTTTCTATTTGTCCCAGTTCACATTTGTATGCTGAGTCGCTTTATGCTCCAAAAAGTGCATAAGCTGCTGTGTGTTTGTTTTTTTTTTTTTTTTTGTGCTTTTTTTTTTTTTTGTGCTTTTTGTCATACAAGCGTTTTTGAAATGCTTTCATGTATTTAACCACTTGCCTACAGGGCACTTAAACCCCCCTCCTGCCCAGGCCAATTTTCAGATTTCAGCCCTGTCGCACTTTGAATGACAATGGCGCGGTCATGCTACACTGTACCCAAATTAAATTTTTATCATTTTATTCAAACAAATAGAGCTTTCTTTTGGTGGTATTTAATCACCACTGGGGTTTTTATCTTTTGCTGAACAAACAAAAAAATACCGAAAATTCTGAAAAAAACAAAAAGCTGTTTTTATAGTTTGTTATAAAATTTTGCAAACAAGTAATTTTTCTCCTTCATTGATGTGGGCTGATGAGGGGGCACTGGTAGGCTGCTCTGTTGGGCACTGATGGGTGGCACTGGTGGGTACTAGTAGGTGGCACTGGGGGCACAAATAACACCTCTCCTCTTCGGACCGATGTCCCTCTGACAGCAGCCAGCGATCATTTTGTTTTTTTTCTCCTCTCACTGTGTGAGGAGAAAAAAACAGCTGGTCGCCGGGTGCTGTTTGCTTAACATGATCAGCTATTATTGGCTATTATTGGCTGACAGCTGATCACGTGGTAAGGTGGATGGATCGCCCCAGTGTAACGTGAGAATTACCTACCCTCGTCACTTCCGGCGAGGAACAGCTGAGCAGCGCAGGAGTGCGCATGCTCACAGCCCCGAATACCCAATAGAGCAGCTGAGAATCAGACTAGTGCGCATTCGCACTAGTATGAAACGAGCACGGTGTCCGTGAAAAAAACCTATCTACGTGGGGGTTACATTAAAACAGCTGTGCTGCAATATCAGTCATCTCCGCTCCTATCACTGTCACTTCCCTGCTCTCGGCTAGTAAATATAAAAGCGGCTGGCGGCTCCGTGATTTATCTTTTCATACAGCCGCCGCCGCTTTTATATTTACTATCGGAGATGAGGGAACTGACAGGGACAGGAGCGGGGATGACTCATATTGCCGCACAGCTGTTTTAATGTAACTGCTCGTGTTACATACACTGCCGTGAACCGGAAGTGACGAGGGTAGGTTTTTCTCACGGGTAGGTAATTCTCACGGAACACCGGATCTCCAATCTGTGATCAGGCGAGTCTCATGGATTCGGCAATCACAGAGTGAGCCGAGCTCGCAGGCCGCTCATTGCCGAGAAGATGTCATTGTACGCCCTCCTGGCAATTCAGGTCCGCGCTGTAGCCATCATTCAGCTATAGCGCGGATGTCAAGTAGTTAACATGTGTTTTTGTAAGCTTTAGTTCCGGTTCACACTTAGCGATGTCAGACATCGCATGTGATTCGCAGCGCACTGCTCTGCAAATCCCGTGGGATGTCAGGTTGTATGGCTAAATTTTCATCGCATTCGGACCAAAGTTGCACAAGACACTTTTTCTTTGTCAGCACCAGAATCTGATTGCATGGTTCACACCCATGCAACCCGATTCCTGTCCAAACTGACAGTTCGCACTGCAATATGCAAACTGATCTGGGGGTGTTGTTAACTTTATATGGAAACCCCCCAGCGATTTGCATATGGCAGTGTGAACCGCCTGCGAGTTGAGTGCGATGCGGGAACCCACAGTTGATTCGCAGGGTTCCGGCATCGCATATGTGTGAACCGGCACTTAGGCAATCTTCTCTTGTGCTATGAAAATTTAGAATCCTGCTTTTTCTGAGGTGTCGTGTCTTTTTCTGCTGTTGGAACTCAGCATTTTGTCCTGCAATTCCCCCAAAATATGCAAATAAGTTTAAATAAATTTGCAAAAAAAACAATTTTTATTATGCAAACATGGTTTGTCAGGAACAGTAAGGCATTTTTTTTAAACTTCGAAAACCATATGTATGCTAAAATTCTGAAAAACAATCCTATGAAGTAGCAAAATTGTGACTTAGGACTGGATGTACACAAAGGGGAGGTGTTCTATAGTACTCAAAAATAATCAAGAACTGACCACAGTGCAGTACAGGTACAGGTACAGGATGTGATCAGTTTACAGGCTGCACATAGGCCGGCTGAGCACAGGCAACTAAGGTGCAGTATACAGCCTGCCATTGACACAGGTGGCTGTGCACTGGTGTGTGTGTGTATGTATGTATATATATATATATATATATATATATATATATATATATATATATATATATATATATATATATATATATATATATATATATATATATATATATATATATATATATATATACAATTACACATACATACAAAGTGAAGCATATGGGTGCAAGCAAGAAAAAGAAAAAAATCAGCTGTACCTGGCTCCTTGGGTGGAGGGAATAAACTGGCAGTTACGCTAAATGGGCTCAGCCAGCCTCAGTGCAACAGCCCTACCTGGTAGGGTATTCCTGGTATGATTCCTGGTAGGAGCTAGGAGCAACCGGTAATAATTCTTGATTCATCAAACCGATATAGCAAAACAACAACATTATTAAAGCGGTATTAAACCCCAAAAACAAAAATGTTAAATATTGCGGATTATCAATCCAAATGTGAAGGCTGCATATTTTTTTTTTTCTTTTACTTTCACCCGGTGATCTGGCAAGTAACCAACTTGGGTGTTTCCATTCTGGATGGAGGAGCAGTGGAGACACCTTTTGGACAGCAGCATGGTCAATCTGGGGGAGGGTAGTGTTTGATGGACTAGCAGGACAAAAACTAAAGCTGAAGCTGAACTCCAGTTAACACTGCAGTTATAGCAAATGCGTTTATTTTTTTTCCTTTTGGGCTAAAAGGTTGTGCATGAATAAAAACGGGCCATTGTAAGAACCCCTGCCAGTGGTTATTTTTTTTTCTTTTTTTTTTCTTACCACTCTGATACATTTGCTGAGGGGTTTATTAAAGGAAGTGATGAGATCAAAAAGTGAAAATAAATAAAAAAAGAAAAGGGAAAACTACTTCAGCTGCCACATTGAAGAATTGGTTTACTGCAGTATAGTGAAAACGTTGGTTTTTGTGTTTTACTAAAACTTTATAGAAAATACAGCAAGTAAAGGATAGGAAGCTGCATACTAGGTAAACCCAAAACCACATGTGCTAAAATGCAGTGAAGTGCTTAAGAATTTTATAGAAGAAAGCAAATGTACAGTTGTCACACCTGGCAGTGTCTTGTTGGACACACAAATCTTGAAATTGGCTAAAGATAATGAACTCAGGCATGTTCGGACACCAGTTTGAATCCGCATGAGCTATCCTCCTAGGAAGCTCTCACTGTCAGTTACCTGGCAGGATAGTTTACACATGCATGAGCTCACCATCTTTTAGCATGCCTGTGTAAGAACAATTAACCCATAAAACAAAACCAGACAAGGATTTTTTTCCCAAAAGTATAAAAGGCAACCCTAGACTGCTGAAGTATAGGCTACAGCTGCTGATCAGTGTATGGTGAGTGGCAGCATTTATCTGGCTGCATTGCCTAATTTATTCCCTGGGAAGAAGATGGAATGAAGGCAGTAGAGAGGATTGTGCTGTCTGTAGAAGGAGTGTGCAGTAGTGTGTGCACCCTCAAAATGAGGGTGGCTCACGGGGGGGGCAAAATGTTTGTGGAGGAGTAATACAGAGGAGAGAGATGGCTGGGATGGGGGGTTGGTATGGATGCTGGGTGTACTGTAGCGCTGTGGGTGTGTTGTGGGAGAAAAAAGAGTTGGCAGAGGAGTGCGGGGCTGTTGGGTTGTATGGGCCTAGAGATCGTGGAAAGGGAGGAGGGATTTGAGGACGGAGGAATGAACGAGACATTGAAGTTCTAGATCCTCATCCGCACTTGATACTCCTGAGGCTGTTGCAAAAGCCTTACATTTCAGGGCTGCATTCCTCCATTTAATCAGTGGTTTTTAAAATGTGACCTATAAACTGTTCAACTCAATTGAAAAATACTGAAATCTTTTTTTGGGGGGGGGGGGGGGGAGTAAAAATAAACTAATGTGTTTGCAGAAGTGTTCACACCCTCATATACTGGGGATGTAGCTGTGTTTAGAATTAGGAAGTCATATTCAAACTCATGTTAAATAGGAGTCGGTACACACCTGCCATCATTTAAAGTGCCTCAGATTAACCCCAAATAAAGTTTAGCTGTTCTAGCAGGTCTTTCCTGACCTTTATGTTAGTCGCATCCTACAGCAAAAACCACAGTTCGCAGAGAGCTTCCAAAGCATCAGAGGGATCTAATTTTTATAAGGTATCAGTCAGGGGGAGGGTACAAAAGAATTTCCAAGGCATTATATATACCATGGAACACAATGAAGACAGTCATCAAGTGGAGAAAATATGGCACAACAGTGACATTACCAAGAATTGGACGTCCCTCCAAAATTGATGAAAACACCAGCAGTGGATCACCCTTACGGTGCCCCCTCCCGCCGCTTCCCGGTCGTTTTCCCCGCACACCGGACCCGCCGGCAGCAGGGAATACGATCCGGTCAGCGCTCCTCACAAGCAGGAAGTCGAGTGAGGGCAAGATGGCCCCCAGTCGACTGCCTTGTAGGACCGGAGTGACGTCAAACGTTGTCTCGTAGCAACGCATTTAACCACTTAAGCCCCGGAAGATTTAACGGACAATTGCGCGGTCGTGCGACGCTGTACCTAAACGAATTTGACGTCCTTTTTTTCCCACTAACAGCTTTCTTTTGGCTTTCTTTTGGTAGTATTTGATCACCTGTGCAATTTTTTTTTTTTTTTCCGTGGGACTGCGACATTGCAGCGGACAGATCGGACCCTTGACTGACATTTTGACACTTTTGGGGTTACCAGTGACATTACTGCAGTAATCAGTGCTATACATATGGGAGGGGTTAAGTGTGTCCTAGGGGCGTGTTTCTAACTGTGATGGGACATGGCTACTAGTGTAAAAACAGAGATCAACGGTCCTACATAGTAGAACCGTCTGATCTCCATTTTTACACAGGGGAGAATGACAGGCAGCTTGTTTACATCAGCCGCCTGCCTTTCCGGCGAACGATTGCGAGTGACCGGCGGACATCAGGTCCGCCGGTCACACGCACTGACTTCTTAGGGAACGAGCCGGGGGGGGGGGCGCTCGCCCGCTATTGGCTCACAAGCCGGTGACAGGCTAGTGACGTACCGGTACGTCACTTTGCCTGGCCGGGGCTGACCGTCGCAGTATATGTACTTGCGGTGGTCGGCAAGTGGTTAAAGAGCCTATTTTTTTTTCATGAAAAAATACTTTTTTTTTTTTTTTTTCATAGTGTAGATGTGAGGTCTTTTTGACCCCCAGATCTCACAATAAAGAGGTCCAGTCATGCTTATTTCTATTACAAGGGATGTTTACATTCCTTGTAATAGGAATAAAAATTATCAATTTATTTTATTTTTTTTTAAAAATAGGAAAAAAAAAATTGGTGCCCTGTCCCCATTAGCTCGCGCGTAGGAAGCGAACGCATATGCAAGTCCCGCCCACATATGTAAACGGTGTTCAAACCACACATGTGAGGTATCACCGCGATCGTTAGAGCGAGAGCAATTATTTGAGCCCTGGGCCTCCTCTGTAACTTTAAGTTGGTAACCTATACAAATTTTTAAAATGTCGCCTATGGGGATTTTTAAGTACCAATGTTTATCGCCATTCCACGAGCGTGCACAATTTTGAAGCATGACATGTTGGGTATCTAATTACTCAGCGTAACATTATCTTTCACATTATAGAAAAAAACTGGGCTAACTTTGCTGTTTTTTTCTTATTTGTTTTTAATTTAAAATAGTGATTTTTTTTTTTCCCCCCCAAATAAATTGCGTTTGGAAGACTGCTACGCAAATACAGTGTGATAAACATTTTATTCTCTAGGGTCTCTGCTAAAAAAAAAAAAAAAAAAAAAAAAATCATAATGTTTGGGGGTTCTAAGTAATTTTCTAGCAAAAAAAAACTGATTCTAACTTGTAAACGACAAGTGTCAGAAAAAGGCCTGGTCCAGAAGTGGTTAAAGGAGCTGCAGGAATATCTGGCAAGTACTGGCTGTGTGGTACATGTGACAACAATCTCCCTTATTCTTCAAATGTCTGGGCTATGAGGTAGAGTGACAAGATGGAAGCCTTGCCAGATGCGTTAGCCGAGGTAAAGGGAATTATGAACAGTTCCAAATACCAGTCAATATTGGCACAAAACCTTCAGACTTCTGTTAGAAAGCTGAACATGAAGAAGAACTTCATCTTTCAGCATGACAACGACCCAAAGCATACATCCAAATCAACAAAGAAATGGCTTCACCAGAAGAAGATTAAAGTTTTGAACTGGCACAGCCATAGCCCAGACCTGAATCTGATTGAAAATCTGTGGGGTGATCTGAAGAGTGTTGTGCACAGGAGATGCCCTCGAAATCTTGACAGTTTTTAGAGTGTTTTTGCAAAGAAGAGTGGGCAAATATTGCCAAGTCAAAATGTGCCATGCTGATAGACTCATACCTAAAAAGAGTGCTGTAATAAAATCAAAAGGTGCTTCAACAGTTTGTTAAAGTGGAGTTCCACCCTATTTTTATACTTACCTCCATCTTCTCGCTCCGGGTCACCTGAAAAACAAATGGCTAATCGCATTTTTTTTTTTTTTTTTTACTTACCTCGTAGCGAAGAAAATATACTTACTTTACTTCTTTCTTCCTCCTTCCTTGGCCGCGGCCCGTCGTCACTTCCTGGCTCTGCAATGATTCCTGGGAGCTGAACGTCATCGCTCCCAGGAATCATTGCGCCTGCACCGGCCCCGACGTCAGTTCCGGGGCGCGCGCGTCATCCCCTTCTAAACAGCTCGCCTAGTGACGTAATCCCCTATAGGTGGCCGGACCCGGAAGTGCGGATGAATAAAGAAGAAAAAAAGGTATTTCCTTACAAAAAAAAATTATTTACATTGGTAAAAGCATTTTTAAAGGGGATTGCATACATCTCAACTTATTAAAATGGGTGGAACTCAGCTTTAATAACATCGAGATTGTGTGAACCTATGTTTTACAGAGAATTGGATGATGCTAATTTACCTCCTCATTTCCAGGATGGGTGGGAGGACTTCCAGTTCCTTGCTATTGATGTACTCCCCCATTGTAGCTCCTGTACCACTTCATTTCCTCTATGCTGCCTACTGTACTGTTCATTTTCTTTTAACTTTCAGGCTGGGTTCACTCTATTGCAAATTGGATGCGGGTGTTTCTGCATCCAATTCACATGGCAGAGTGTGACCGGCTCTGAGTCCTGTGTGTCTTTTAATCCAATTTCAGGTCCGAATTCAGCCAAAAGTTCAGACCGAATTTGGACCTGAAACAGTGAATTGGGACGCACCGGACCCCCCGCTGCGAGCCACGCCGCACACAGTGTGAACCCAGCCTCAGTGTGTACTGGCAAAAAAATATAAACTTTATTTAACACTGCATTTTGTACAGATGTTTGTAAGAGAAAATGGTTCCTCGTCTAACATGTATAATTTTGGGTGGAGAGAACTTTGTCATGGTTGAGCACCTGCTAAGGCCTGGCTAATTATCAAAAAAACAATTGGGCAGCATAAGTGGCCAGTGAACAGTATATATCAGTCAGAGCAGCCGGGACAGAGAGCGCAGCAGATAAACAGCAAAGGAGGATATGTGTCAGAGCAATTGAATAGTTGCAGCAGGGTACGGCACTGATAGGCAAAATATAGATAATTCAGCAGGATGACCACTCAGATTAATGGGCTAAAGCATGTAGTGTATGGGTCTGGATTCAAAGTCTACACTCCCATCATAAACCCAGCAGTCCGAGTGTAAAGAGCCAATCCTATAGCTCAGTCTGAGTGGGAATAGTCACAGCCAAATCAGACCTGGTCCCTTGTTTATTAGTCTCCTTTCATATGCCTTCAGTATGTCACCGCCCTCTCCATCAGAATAAATCATGAATGCAAACCCACAATGCCTTAAACTGAATGTGTAGTTACCGCTCTGCATTGCATCACCTCCTGTGGCACGCTCCCAAATAGGTGACAATAATGACCCGTGTGATAAATGGCGTCTGGAGCAGTAGAGTAAAGCGTCTACATGTTTCACAGATAGACCAGCTTCTTCAGGACAACGTTGTGTTTTTTTTAATGGTGATGGTGGGAAGTTTTTTTTTTTTTTTTAACATGATTTCTCTACATGTTGCATTTGCTTATATTGTATTTACAAAAAAAATTGATACTTGTTGCTACACCTATTGTAGGTTGATATGTTTTTGTAACCATTCCCCGGTGACTCATCAGATATGGTGCTTTAGAGCCTGTTCACACTGAGGCGACACGACTTCGGGGCGCGACTTGCAGGGACTTCACATAATGGAAGTCAATGCAAGTCGCTCCGAGGTCACCCCGAAGTAGTACAGGACCCTTTTTCTAAGTCGGAGTGACTTGTGTCGCTCCTATTAGAAGGGGTCCTGTACTACTCAATGGACCGTGACCGGCCGCGACTTGTCAGGCTGACAAGTCGCCTGACAAGTCGCGGCAGTGTGAATGGGCTCTTAGCCTACTCTTTCCAGTCCCCTAATTTTTCCTGTATGCTGTTTTTTATTTATTTATTTATTTTTTTGCCATAGTCCCACTCTTTATTCTACTGTATATTTAAAAGGGAGTGGGTAGGTTACTAGAGGGTGTTCACTACATCCTAATTTATTAGCATTCACATTTATCTTTTTTTTTCTAATTGTTAATAAAAGCTTTTGACACTTATAATATGCTTGTAATTATACTTAAGTATACCATAGTAACATCTGACAAACATCTAAAAACAATGTAGCAGCAGACTTTGTGAAAATGTAATATTTGTGTCATTCTCAAATGGGTTGGCCAGGGCTGTACTCCTATGACCACCCTGTTAACCTCAACACGGCATGCCAAAATCTACTGTTAAAGCAGACACCTGGACCCTTCTAACCTAACGTCATTCAAGCAGGAAGAGTGCTACTTATCGTGGAAAGGAACTTTAATTTAATTGAAAAAAATACAAGCCTTCCCAGATGGGAAGTCCTTAACTGCTGCTGTAACACTGCTGTGTACTGTATGGAGCTGATGCTACATATTCTAAAACCAGGACTGAGATAAAAATAAGGAAACAAATATTATCGCAATCACCCTGTGCTTTAGGCTACATTCACACCTGAGCGTAGCGTTTTCGCGCGGTTTTTACCGCGATTTACAGGCGTCTTTTGTGCAGGCGTTTTTTGATTGAATAGATACCAATGGAAAACGCCTGTAATCTGCCCAAAAAGAAGCTCATGTACTTTTTTGAGCGTTGGGCGTTTTGTATACAGCGTCAAAACGCTCAGATGTGAACAGGGGCCATTGAAATTAATAGGATTTGTCTTGTTGGGCGTTTTGAGAGCTGATCCTAGAGCAGAAAAACTCCCCAAAAACGCCCCAAAACGCCTACATGTGAACGGAGCCTAAGGAAAAAATAAATTCTAAAATCATATGCCAAATAACGCCCCAAAACGCCTACATGTGAACGGAGCCTAAGGAAAAAATAAATTCTAAAATCATATGCCAAATAATAAATAAACCTATCTGACATATATAGCTGCTGCTTAGAAATAATAAACAAAAGAAAACGAGTGTTAATCCCTTCAGTAGTCCGTAAGTAGAAAAAGTCCAACACATCAGCAGCGCTGTGAAAAACCCTTAAAGGTTTCCACATATGGGAATAAGCAAAGTCCTCAGAAAAAGGAGAATCCACGGATGAAGGTAAGATGAAAACTTCCACCACACCACGTGACCCCCTCAGGTATTGCTCACTCACCAGATATATAAAAAATAGAGCCTTTTAATCTCCTCAATCGGAACCGGATGTAGACCCCCCTCCACGATCTTTAGGCACAGATATCTCCCCCAATCTGAAATTTATTATCAATTTATACGTATAAAGAATATCTGGAGACCTGAACATAAATGTTCATAATGCTACTAAACGTCGATAATCACTTATAAAACAATTGATTTACACAAAGGAGGTTTTTTTTTTTTTTTTTATCTTAATGCATTAATATAAAAAAACCTCTGACTTTACAACTCCTTTAGGGCCACTTACACCCCCCTGCTTCTCCCATAAATGTTTTTATGAAGGCATCCTCCATATAATAGTATAACAGAGTAAGGACAGGAAAACATGCAGGGTTGCCATTAACTCTGTATTTGCTGTACTTTGGCCATTGAAAAGGGAGCTGTGACAGCTGACAGGCTTAAGCTGGATACACACTATACTACTTTTGTTAGATTTCCTTTAGATTTACCTTCAACTATGTAGTGCAAGGGCCGGCCTGAATGCATACAAATTGAAAGTGTTGTTTAGGTTTGACCTCATATTATATGGTTTTGGTAAATCTAAAGGAAAAAATCTAATGAAAATGTATAGTGAGTATCCAGATTAAGGCACAGCTTGGCTTTCTACTACTTTTGAACTGTAGAATTGCGTATACTGCAGACTTTTTATGTTGGTCCCATATTTAAAATTCCTATTGAAATGTAGCATTTAAACTCGTGTACAAATTTACTCCTCTAAGCGCATGTGTGCATGGACACATTGGCTAGCATGCAGAGGTGGTTAGAGGCAGAAAAAAAGCCAAACTCCCCACGAGCAGCAGAAAAAATGTCCAGTGTATATGATGGCTAAATGTGTTGCAGCATTAAGGCCGGTTCACATTAATGCGATCACAGAGATCACAAGTAATTCGGAGCGCACTGCTCCTCAATTACATGCGATCTGTGTGGTGCAAATTTCAGCCATACAGTTTTGTATGGCTGAATTCGCACCGCAATCGCACTAAACATGCACATGACCCTTTTTTTTTTTTTTAACCGCAGCAGAATCGGATCGCATGGTGGTTCACACTAGTGCGATCCGATTCTGTGCGAACTTGCAGATCGCACTGCGATATGCGATCTCAACGGGGGGTGTCGTTAACCTTTTAATTGACACCTCCTGCGTATCGCATATGGCAGTGTGAACTGCCAGAGGTGCAGATGTGATGCGGGAACAAGCTGCATATTCGCAGCGTTCCCGCATCACAGAAGTGTGAACTGGGACTTAGTGCGATTGTGGTGCGAATTGAAATTTGCACCGCACAGAGATCACATGTAATTTAGGAGCAGTGCGCTCCGAATTGCATGCGATCTCTGTGATCGCACTAATGTGAACCGGCACTTAAAAGGAAAATTATTGTAACAAAATGTCTTAAGTGTAAAAGATTGTATAAATGCACTGGTGCACAGCTGTATTGTTCATTACACTACAGAATGATAGTTTGCACATGTAATGGGTTATTCTTGCAGTGTTTATGGCCAGTATAGTGTGGGAAGAGCACTGCTTGCTCTTGATTTTTAAGCTCAGATTTGCTGCTGGTTGGCAAGGAAACCCTCTGTACAGAATGTGTTCTCTCGGTATGGAATCCTCTCTACCCAAGCAGCTTTTGCACTACCCTGCTCTCTGTTGAAGTATCCCTTGCACATTGGCAGAAGACATTGTTTTTTTTTTTTTTTTTTTTTTTACAGATCCATTTTCCCTACTTTTATGGGAGTTTTTTATCCAGCATTTAACTCCACGGAAAATGCAAACACTAATGGAGGGCAGGTCAATTGGCAACTTGTCTCCATAGTTACAAGAATACACAAGACTTGGAGCAAACATACTTTGTTTTTTTGATCACCTGCATTTGTGGAAATAAAATGAAACCTGCAAACCGTGTAGAATCTAGCTGTGGTGGTGAGCATGAAAATGCATCTAAAAAGCTGAATTTGTTTTTTGTGCAAGTATCCATAAGGAGTGACATAACTTGCCACTAAAAATGACAACTGGGGTTCTGAACAGAAAGTAATGCCTACAAAGTTGCTATGGCTGCCCTGTTGGTTTTACCTTTGTGTTCCCCATGCCTCCTTAATGGAGAAGGAAAATTAATATTAAATGATTTCAAGTTGTAATGCACTCTGATCAAGCAGGGAAAACTTCTCCAGTACTTTGTTCACTGCATGTGCATGCCCAATGCTTCGTGTTTTTTTTTTTTTTTCTTTTCTTTTACTCTTAAGTGCCCATTCACACTACCGCGACTGGTCAGCCTGACAAGTCACGGTCCATGCAGTGCTACGGGAACCGTTCTAATAGGAGCGACTCAAGTCGCTCCAACTTAGAAAATAGTTCCTGTACTACTTTGGGGCGACATCTGAGCGACTTGCTTTGACATTCATTATATGAAGTCCGTGCAAGTCGCGCCGAAGTCGCGGTGCACGCGACTTCACAGGTCACCCCCGAAGTCGTGCCGCGGTAGTGTGAACCGGCACTTAAAGTGGAAGTTCAGGCAAACCTAACTAACACTAAACCTGCTTCTCTGACGCATTCTAAACCTAACTTATTTAACACTGTAAAGCAAAAATCGCTATACTACAGTCTATTCTACAGCCATCCTGGTTCAGATCCTAGCATCCGCTGTCAGTATGGAGCTTCAGTGTGGAGGCAGGTGCAGGAGAGGCAGCCGACAACGGAAGCCCCATAGCAAGACTATTGGTGAAGTCACTTCCCAGCCATTTCACAGCCGTTATTACTGGACGTTCTTACAACTGCTGTTTTTGGCTTCAGGCTTTTTTTTTTTTTTTCTCTGCAGCCAGTAAACTCCCCAGCATATGTTATTGTATGTGTCCATGCGCACATAGGCTTATATCAGCATTTTTTTTTATTTTGGTAGGGGGTTTTTCTGGCTGAAAAAAACCCCTAGGACCTAGTGGGTTTGAAGAGGAGTTTTTCAGTTATAAAAATGCTCAAACTCTGAAAAAAAAATAAAAAAAGACAGCTATTCGGCGTTCCATAAGCGTATGTGCTAGTATCGTTTTTCTAAAAAAGACTGCAAAACTCATTCTACAGCTCCAGCATTTTACGGCTAACACTACTGGCGTTTTTTGCTCTGCGCCACTTCCCTGAACTTCCAGGTAGGGGGATCACGTGCACAGGGACCAAGTAACCATAAACAGCGCAAGCTTCTGTCAATCTTTCTCAGAAGACAGAGGAGAGGCTTTGGAGCGATCGGTTTGTATTAAGACACACAGTATAGGGACACATGGCTGTAGTCCCAGCTGAGGAGTGCGCACGTGAAGTTGGCTCCGTGGGATCCTGGAAATAAATGTAGCCATCTGAAAACAGGAGCTAGAAGACAGATGGAATTTACAGCAGCCAGAGGCAAACATGGAAAGCTCCGAGGTCTGCTGCTCTTTGCTTTTTACATTGCAGGGTTTAGGAACACTTTAACTGTTAGGGTAAAATAAATTATTAGGAATAATTAAAAGATTGATGGCATGGTTACTGACACAATTCACATTTGATTTTGTCCTATGTCGAAATGTACTGTGAAGTACTGAGCTATGTTTGCCTGAGCATTCCTCTGTAACGTGTTTCTACTGTAGAAGAACTTTAAATGGTATTAGGCATACTGATATGTGATTAACACAAGCAAAGCTGTGTCCTCCTTGATGCTGTTTACATCATCTTTAGGGTACAAGCTTTGGCATGATAGAGGGAAAAAAACTCAGGAGATGCTTGCCAGTGGAGGGGATAGCCCCTACTGGAAAATGAAAATAATTGGCTAAGTGGTTAGCACTTCCACCTGGCAGCACTAGGGTTTTTGGTTCAAATCCCAACCACAGCACAACCTGCCTGGACTTTGCATGTTCCCCCCTGTGCCTGTGCGTTTCCTCCGGGTACTCCGGTTAATTTGCTCCTGTCTAAACAAGCTTTAGTATGTGCATGAATGTGAGTTGCGGACCCAGCGTGATGTAAAATGCTGTGTAAATTGTTATTAAATATAGTGGAACAAAAACTTGGCTTAGAGCAGGGGTAGCCAAGCTGCAGCCCAACACAAAATCGTAAAATTACCTAATGTAGATTTTTTTTGCATTTACACTTAGCGAACAGATGCGGCAGAAGAAAAATGTGACCGCGCCTCCTCACTGGATTTTTATAGGTTTTTCGTATTCAAATATTTTATTGAAAAGGAAGTGAAAATACAGAAATGGAAGTGAAAATACAGAAATGGAACAGAGTACATATAACGGAATTTTATACGTTTTTTTTCTTCTAACAGAAATGTATTCTGAAGTGACAGGATTGGATGTTAATCCACCTGTGCATATTATTATTATTATTATTATTATTATTATTATTATCATTATTATTATTTTTTGTTTTTGTTTTCTCTTTCGTTCATTGACGGACACAGCTCTTGATCTTCTTGACCATTGGGTTATCCTGTCCCCCTACAGGAGTAAGACACTAGGCAGAAAAAAACTTGACTACGCCTATGGGCAGTCCCAGGAGGTATACTCTTCCCCCCCCCCCTCTCTGCTATAGGTACTCCGTTTTGTTTCTGCCTAGTCAGGAGTAAGGACCTAGTTCCTTGCTGGGATCTCTGGTCCTGGCATTTTTTTTCTTTTAAATTAATGAATTTATTTTTTTTCTCTCCTGTTTGTTTTTTTTTTTTTCCTGAGATCTACAATCAACTGCTGGACTGGGTGATTGGCTAGATAATCTAGATCCAGTGGTCACCCCAGTCTGACCAGCGAGGGTGCGCAGACCTTAGCTCCACGCTAAGTCAGCCCCACCAGATGGCCTGCAGGTTAAACGTCTTGTGAGGTCACATGCAACTGGGTCTCGGGGAAACGTCGCAGAGTTCCTCCTGGCCAACAGTCCCCCATTTTGAGGAGAGTTTTGGAGTGGACGTGGGCCCCTCCCTGGGACTGTAGGACCCCCCCCTGTTCCCCTCCTTCCTGTTAGGCCCCCCCTTGTCTGATGGTCTTGTGGGTCATCTATTCCCCCCTACACCTATACTGTATGGTGGCTTGGCTACCTACTGGGGTAGGGTGCTGTACTGGCGATAGGGGCGGTGGGGTGCACCACCAGGCCAACTGCTGTGGGGGACTCCTGCCACGGCCCCACTTCTTGTTCTGCCTTGCCTAGGCCCATGGATCCCTCCTGGGAGCCTCGTGGAGCCGCCATTTTGTTGTAGCCTATTTCCTGTATAGGCTGGCGGCCATGTTTGTGTAGCCATGGTGGCCATTTTGCATTAGTCCGGCATTGAATGGCACCCATTACTGTGGAGCCTTATCCTCTGGTGCTGACTCCTGGGCCGTACATGGAGTGCTTTGATCTTGGTGCTGCCGATGACTGACTGGTGGGGTCCTCTCCCTCTCTCTTCTGCAGGATCGGGAGGTGCTCTGTGGCTGGAGATCGGGTGGTGTTACCAGCACGGTGGGGGTGTCCCTCAGCAGTGTTTTTTTTTTTTTTTTGCACTTCCGTGGGGTACCCTTATTCCTCATGGAGTCCTTGGAGCACATTTCCCCACCTGACCCCCCTCTCAGAGCCTGCGGGGGCCCTCCAGGTCCCAACCATCCGTTGATGCACAGACAGCGATCCTGGAGTCCTTTGTGTCCTGGGTGGAGGTGGCTTTCGGGCAGCGGGGTAGAAAAAAGTGCCCCCCCCCACCTTGTTCCGCTTCATCTGTCTCCTCAGATTTTGAATTTGATCTGGCCGCCACAGACGGTGCCCGCCATGAGGAGTCTGCGGCCACACGCCCTGAGTTCTCAGATAAGGATGCCGATTTCCTCCACTCCTGTAGCCATGCATGAAGAGGCGCCGGTGGACACACTGATTGTTTCTGTGCGTGAGACTTCAAAAATGGAGGCTGGATCTGTGGCGGAGGCACAGTTTCTCTTTGGCACTCATAAGCCATCTAGAGTGGCAAAGGTGATTCCGTTTCCTTCCTATTTTGACAGATTTGTTGCACAAGAGTGGGAATGTCCAAAACGCCCCTTTGTGGTCCCTACAGCTTTTTGCAATGAGGTACCCATTTGAAGAGTCCCTCCTTAAGAAGTGGACTATTCCACCGGTTGTGGATACCCTGGTTTCCGGGTTGAATAAGGCAACCATGAATTTCGGTAGAAGAATCACCAGCTTTTACGGATCCGGCTGACCGAAAGGCGGAGGCTGTGGCCCGCAGTATGTTCCGGACCAGTGGACCTCCTTGGTGCAGGACAAGTGGGTCCATGAAGTCACACGCTCCGACTAAAAGATCGAGTTTCGTTCTTACCCTCCGGAAAGCTTCTTTCCGACCAATGTGCATCTGTCCCTGTACCGATTTCAAGCCCTCTTTTGGGGTGGTGAAAGACCTGTTTACTTCAAGGGGTACTTGTTCTGCTTCCAACTCGAACGTTTTCAGGGTTTTTTTTTTTTTTTTTTTTTTTTTAATTAACTTATTGCAAAAAAAATACAGGGTAAGGAAAACAATGCAAAGAAACCATCACAAAATCAATACATAGAGTATCCTGCAAGGCAAAAGGATAACTGGCAAATAAAACTAGGGGGGGGGGGGGGCAGTGAAGGAGAAGAGGAGCTCACATAGGTCAATGTAGTTAATAGACAACTCGAGGGATCACAAACGATAAACGAAGGAACGGTTGAAGGAGTCCAAAGTTTGGTGTGGAAGATTAGACTCAAAGGCAGACCAACGTTTAATGAAACGTTTATAGGACGTATGATGATTAAAGTCCGTATAGAGCTTTTCCTTATGGATCAGTTGAATGAGATCCTGTATGAGTAGGGGGATGGAGGTGCAAGATGACAAAGTCCAGTGTCGTAGAATAAATCTCCCAGATCTGTGAGGAGGCAAAGAAGAATCCAGTCCTTGGGGTAGAACTGAGACAGTAGAGAGTAGGTCAGAAGCTGTTTGTCCCAATATCCGAAAATCAGTAAAAACTGGTCCTTTTGGAAGGTGTAGCAGAGTGACACTATGGATGAAGTACACGACTTGATCCCAGAAGGCTGATATAAAGGAGCAAGACCAAAAACGGTGAGTGAGAGTGGGTCTCAAGGTTTTACAATGTGGACAACGTGCCGAGTCCGGGTTACCCTTATCCAGAAGGAAAGAATTGTAGGCTCTATGAAATTTTTTTAACTGAGATTCCCTCCATTGTTCACATGGGATAAGCTAGGTGGTTTTGGTGAGTCCAAGCAGTAGCTTCCATGAGGTTAGGGTCAGAAAAGTCATTGTGCTAGTTGTTAGCTGAGAGGGAGGATAGAGAATGGCTGAGGGCTTTAGACAGCTGTTTGTAGATGGCTGGAATGTGGTAAGACCCTTCCATGAGAAGTTGGTCTAGGAAGCAGGACTTGAAGCAGTGACCTCCGGATGAGCAGGATGAACGTACAAAATTAGAGCATTGCCAATAGTGGAAGGTATGGGACAGCGGCAAAGAGAATTTTTGAGCAACCGTTTCAAATGGAAGTGGGGCCCCGGTGTCTTCCCGACACAAAGAAGAGAATTTCAGAAGACCTGATTTGTGCCAGTCACGGAATATGGCATAATCCATTCCAGGAGTGAATCCGGGGTTGCCCTGGATAGGGGTATGTTTAGATATGAACGGGGGTAGTCGAAGACATTTACGCGATTCCCTCCAGGCTTTTACCGTATCTCTAAAGGATTAAATTGAGTCTCAGGTCTCTGGGGATGATGGTTAATTTGGAGTGGAGAAGAGCAGATAGAGTAAGGGTGTGCCATGGCCGATTCCAGGTCAAAGTTACAGTAACGTGAGGCTTCAGAAATCCAGTCAAGCCCTATCCTAAGCAAAGCAGACAAGTTATAAAGTCTAATATTAGGAAGGTTAATGCCCCCTTCATTCCTGGAAAGGTATAGTTTTTTTCAGAGCTATGCGGGGTCTTTTCCTTTGCCATAGAAATTTCTGTAGGGTTTTGTTAAGCATTTGGACGTGTGCATGTTTGATCAATAAAGGAATGGTTTGCATTGGGTATAGCAGGCAGGCAAAGCTGACCATCTTAGCCACTTTTTTCAACTTTGCACTGCGCGACTTTAACTGACAATTGCGCGGCCATGCAACGCCGTACCCAAACAAAATTTTTGCGATATTAATAAAAGAGTGAAAATTTTGCGAAAAATTTGACATTTTCTACTTTGACAGTTAAAAAATATCCAATATATTACATTTTTGGCATATATTTAGGGCAAAATGTATTTAGCTACATGTCTTTGACAAAAAAATTCTCAACGAGCGTATTTTTAACCACTTTAAGATCGGAAGATTTTACCCCATTCCTGACCAGGCTATATTTTGCGATTCGGCACCGCATTTCTTTAACAGACAATTGCGCTGTCCTGCGACACTGTACCCAAATTAAATTTATGTCCTTTTTCCCCCCCCCCCCCCCACAAATGGAGCTTTCTTGTGGTGGTATTTGATCACCTGTGCGATATTTATTTAATTTTTGAAAAAGAGCGACAATTTTGAAAAAAAAAACTATTTTTCACATTCTGATATGACATCCCCCCCCAAAAAAAAATGTATAGATCAAAATATTTTAACATTTTAGGCCAATTTGTTTTCTGCTACATATTTTTGGTAAAAAAATTCACAATAAGCGTATTTTGATTGGTTTGCGCAAAGTGATTGCGTTTACTAACTACGGGAAAGATTTGTCATTTTTATTTATTTTTTTTATTTTTTTACTAGTAATGGCGGCGATCTGCGATTTTTTTTTTTTTTTTTTTTTTTTTTTTTTGCGGGACTGGGACCATTGCAGCGGACAGATCGGACCCCTAACTGATATTTTTGACACTTTTGGGGGGACCAGTGACATTACTACAGTAATCAGTGCTATAAATATGCAATGTTACTGTAATAATGACACTGGCAGGGAAGGGGTTAACACTGTTGGTGATCAAGGGGTTAAATGTGTGCCTCATGCTTACAGACGTGTGTGGGGGGGAGGGGATTGTGTCACACAGACACAGATGGCAGGTTAAGCTATGCTGAATCTTGTGATCTGTCCCTGCCTGTCACAGAGGAGATCTCCTCAGTTCGAGTGATTTCCTCACTCTTTCCCCGACGATCGGGGAAGAGCGGCGGTGATCACCGCCTCTCCTCCCCTGGCCCGACTCCCGCTGTGTCTGAATACAGAGAGGGAGGAATTCAGTGACGTAGGTCTACGTTGCTGGACTAAGCCGAGCCGCTCTGCTGCAGTAGCAGCAACGTGAGCGGTCGGCAAGTGGTTAAAGAGGTGGCACCGACCCAGAAATGAGAGGAGGAGATCCATCCAGTTTTCCATTTCTGAAACAATTATGCAAATTTGAGGAGGATAGTTTAGAGAGTAAAGAGAGGAGGGGAGCTTCCCCATTTTGATACCCAGGTAGGTGATATGAGATTTGGCCAAGGTAAAGGGGGATGTGGTTGACCAGGACGGGGTGGGTGAATCGCCGAGAGGGAGAATTTCACTCTTACTGAAATTTATTGCTAGACCCGAGTAGGTTCGGAAGTCACTTTATAGTTGCTTAATGATGGGCATGTTGGACGGCGGTTTGGCAGTGAAGATAAGGACATCTTCAGCAAAGAGGGCGGTGCGGAGGTCGCAGCCGCCAATATCAGTACCGTGGAAAGGGGCATGATCAAGGAGGTATCTTGATGGTTCCAGGGCCAAGTTGAACAATAGGGGGGATAGAGGGCAGCCCTGTCTGGTGCCCTTATATAGCCGGAATTCATCTGACAGGATACCTGCCACCATCAGTCTGGCCAATGGTTTGGAGAGAGGATTAGCGACACGAAATGACCGGAGAAGCCTCGTTTTGGTTAGAACCATGGAAAGCCATTGAAAATTAACATTATATCAAAGGCTTTCTCCGCATCCAGGGTGATGATGGCGGAGTCTTGGTCTGGATGACGTTGGGCATGGTCGAGGACCAGGAGAACTTTACGAATGTTAAGAGTTGCCGTTCTGCCTTTTACAAATCCCGATTGGGCTGGGTGTATAAGGGAGGGAAGTATATCAGCGACAGCGAGTCTAGTGGCCACGATTTTAGAGAGAATTTTAATGTCTAGATTGAGGAGTGAAATGGTCCTATATGACCCAGGTTCGAGTGGGTCTTTATTTTTTTTTTTGCCAAGAAGCTTAATAGTAGCTTGATTTCCAGAAGATAGATGTGGGCCTCCCGTCCAGATGGAATTATAGATTGCTAGGAGGGTGCTTTCCAGCGGTTCTCGGAGAGTTTTAAAGAATTCTCCTGTGAAGCCGTCTGGGCCAGGGGCTTTGTTAGGGGCTAGGTGGGATATTGTAGCAGAAAGTTCAGCAGCTGAGATGGGTGTGTTAAGCATATCCTGCTGATCTTGGGAAACCATGGGAAGGGTCAATTTATCAAGGAATAGCTGGGCAGCTGATTTGTCTATTGGGTCAGCGACATAGAGAGGAGTAATAGCGAAGCATTATGTCGACCACATCCCCAGGGATCTAGCAACATTGCCCTTAGGGTCTCTCAGCGAGGTGATATGAGTGGGGGAGTACGGACCCCTGCAAAGTTGGGCTAAGAGTTTGCCCGCCTTATTACCGTGTTTGAAAAACAAGGCATCTGTTCGAGATTGTTTGGCCAATTCTATTTCTTGTACCCAAGTATCAAATTCTTGTTTGGCTTGGAGCCAAAGGTCCCTGTTTGTGGGGGAGGGATCGGCATTGAGTGAGCGCTGAGCCTGTTGTAGTGCGGAGCTGGCTAGCTTATATTTGGCCTGAGCCAATCTCTTATGGGATACCGTATAGGCAATAATTTTCCCTCTGAGGAAAGATTTCACAGCATCCCAAAAGAGCTTGGGGTTGTCCCTATGGGGGGCATTTGCACAGGCATATTCGTCCCATGCCTGGGTGATGTAAGATTTGAAATCTGCGTTTTGGTTCAGGAAGGCAGGTAAATGCCAGGTGGGTGGAGATGAAGCTGTGTCTAGGTAGTTTAGTGAGGCGGAGATGGAGGCATGATCCGAGATGGCAATTTCCTCAATGGTAGTGTCAGCGATGGTGGGGACTGCACTGTTAGTGCAGAAAAAAGTAATCTATCCTAGTGAGGACGTTGTGAGGATGAGAGTAAAAGGTAAATTCCTTATCAATAGGATGATGGAGCCTGCAAATGTCTATAAGATGAAGAGATGCCATTGTGGAACTCAACAGTGTGGGGGTATCAGGATCTTGTTGGCAAGACCTTTTTGGGGGGGGGGGGGGCGGTCATCTAATTTTGTTATAGATGCAATTAGTCACCGCCCACGACTTGGGGAATGAGAGGATATTTGAGTAGTTTTGTGAGAGGTCGGTGAAGAAGTGTGCCGTGGGATTGTTGGGGGCATATACATTGGAGATTATGAGGTCCTTGTGGTATAACCTAATGTGTACTGAGATAAAACGGCCAGAGTCGTCCGTTTCTGAGGATATCAATTCATAAGGATGATTTTCATGTATTAAAATGAGGACCCCCGCTTTGCGGCCCACGGCATCCGAGCCCAGGACCGTCCCCACCCAGAGTTTCCTAAACCTAAAAAAGTCAGAGGAGGTCAGACGGGACTCCTGCAGGAGGGCCACATCAGTTTTCAACCATTTGAGATGGCGGAGTATTTTGGTGCGTTTAGTGGGGGATCGCAATCCCTTGACATTCCAGGACACCATCTCCATAAGTGGGGGTGCAGAGAGTGGGTTTGAGCTAGGAATTTAAATGTAGAGATAGAAGCAGTGAGAGCTGTAGGTACAGTAGTGAGCTGCAAGTAGAAGGGAGGAGAGGGTGATGCTGGATAAAACGGAATAATCCAAGAGGGACAGAAGGGAGTGACATGGAGGGACCAGAGGGGAAATTAACGAAAAGGGAAGTATAAAAACATAACCACAAAATAGAGTAAACAATGGACTTCGCTTTCTTCCACATGACAACACCGTGAACCAGCTCCACGGCGTCAACGGACCATAGGAAGACATAATACGTCTCGCCAAAGGTAGAAGGGTACCCATGAAGAGTATGGCGGTCCCGTATCTGGCAGCCAGGTGATGTCAAAGAGAGAGTGTTAACATGTTTCATCAAATATAAACAGAACGAAGAGAATAAAAGGATAAATAGCTTGGCTCAACCACCGACCTCACCTGATGGCAGATAGAAAATGGGCGTTGGAGCCAACATCCATCCCCCGAAGTTAGGGATGGGAAAAAAAACATTGAGCATGTTACCGTCCATGAGGAATTAGCGTGCAATGTACCGGGAGGTCGGGCCCGAGAACCTCAGACGTTTGGGGGATTCCTTGCGCGGACTGCGCTGATCCCGGGGTCTAGCGAGTGGGGGCGCATGGGAGGAGGGGGTGTTGGTGTTATCAGGCGCGATAGATCTCAGAAAGGATTCCGCAGCTGAGGGCTCTTGAAAGACAAGTTGCTCGCCCTTGGGGACCTTCGGGCGTAAGATGGCAGGGAATGCCAGTGTAAATTTGATGTTGCGTTGATAGAGTTGTGAGCATATATGCTGAAATGCGTTCCGTGTCTTAGAGACTTCACTGGAGTAGTCGGCGAAGATTAGGATTTTGATGCCATCCACAAGTAGAGGAGAGGATTGCCGGGTTTTCTGCAGAATGAGGGATTTGTCGGCATAGTTGAGGAATTTTGCGATTATGGGACGTGGAGTGGTGTGTTCCACAGTACAGGGGCCTGTGAGACCCAGGGCCTCAGGGATGCGATTGGAGCAGAAATGCGGGATATCGGAAGACTGCAGCGATTCAGGGATGCCCACAAATCGCAGGTTGCTGCGCCTGGACCTATTTTCCAGGTCTTCAAGTTTTTGTAAAATGAACTGTTTGGTTTTGTCTTGTCTCTGCTCAGTTGCCTGAGCCTGGTACAGTCCATCTTTAATGCAAGACAGCCTATCTTCCACCTCATTTAAACAGGAGACATGTTCCCCCAGCTCCTTCTTTTTTAATGAGCTGCATAGCTGTTGATATGGCTTTTTCCACAGAAGCTGTAATTGTGGGAGTGAGAATGACAGCTACTGCCTGGGCAATAATTTGATTATGTCCCCTGGTGGTGAAGGAGTGGGGGGAGAGCCACCCCTCGCCTCCATTGCAGGCGCTTCTGTGCTGGTGGAGGAGGAGGCCGCATCCCCGGTCTCAATTAGAGCGGCAGGCTGGAGCGATTGTGTGCCGCTCTTCTCCAAATAACGGTCTATGGTGACGGCCACAATGCCTAGTATCCTCCTGTAGGGGGCAGTATAACCCAATGGTAAAGAAGATCAGGATATGTTTACTTGCAGTTTACAGGGATATTGGCACCTCCTCTTTGGTGAAATGACTCCCATGTTTAGAGTTCGCAGCAGGATGGGATGTATGTAACTTTTGTGACATCTGTGCCTATTTCGTTTTCTGTCCACATTTTGGCAGCAGAAGTTTGCTGACCCATGTTGGATCTATGGGATGCTGGTTTTAAACTGATCTGTCCATTTCTGTCAGGCTACTTCCGATCCATCACATTGAGTTCCTAAACAACTTGCAGATACAACCCTTGGACTCAAGGTAGGCGGATTTAATCAGACATGGGTTCATTTAAACCTGCCTGTCCGTAGACTTGCATGAGGCTTCCGATCAGGTCTGCCTGAAAAACGGACAGGTAGACCAGATCAGAAAGCCTGTGTGAAAGGACCCTTAAGCTAGCCCTTCATTGATTTGAAATTCAGTTGGTTCAGCAGGGACTGTTTGGTTTTTGGAGCAGTGTGTGGCAGTCCCTGCTTGACAAGTCCTTTGAACGACATCTGGCATGTTGGAAAATTTTCCTTGATCAGTGACTGCTGCCTGTGATCAGTGTGTTTTGCACTGCCGCAGGAGCAGCTGTCAGAATACAGTGTCTTGGCTCTGGGTATTCTTGTATCCACCTCCATCTTCTGTTTTTGCTTTACAGCTTATTAAAGCTTGCTAACTTTGCTAATAAAATGTGGCATTTCTAAAACCTTCAGAACTGAAAGTCCAGATCTGTTCTTTTTTTATATAGTTGTTTGGTTTTAGAAATAGGAAAACAAGGGCATAATTTTTAGTTTTTCATCAGACAATGAAGGGCAGCCCATATTTTATTGACTGTTAAACAGTACTCAATGTTCAGAACTACCCTCTAATTTCAGGTACTCACCGCTTAATTTGTGTTGCAGCATATTTTGTGAGTGTGTCAGTAGTTGGCGGTTATTGTCTTGATAGTTTATATCAAGCCACTCCAGTTTTTGTACAGTGATGTATATTGGTTTTAAAGGTTGTTTTTACAAACCTACCCAATGATTGGCTTTTGGCCTAGAAAACACCCATGATTTCAAGTGCCCTTTTGATTACAGTATAATATTTAGGGCAGCATTTGTTTATGACGAAATGGCTTTATACCAACTACTGTTCCAGTAGGGTGGATCTCACTTTAACTTTGTATAGCCAACAAGAATAATAAATGAAGCTTGTTAAAAATAAAAGTAAATTATATATGTAAATGTGTATTATTACTTAGTGACTAAGACAAAGGTGACTGTTCTATGACAACACATGTGGTGTTTTTTTTTTTTTTTTTTTTTCCTGGGGAAATCTGCAGTCATAATGCAAGCTTGCTGGCCACACGTCGCTTTTAGGGTTTGTTAATTGCAGGGGGATCAGGCAAGGAATGTTTCCGAGTCACCTTTGTTGTACCTCAATGGTATAAATGTTTACTGCTGAACTAATTTTAATGTATTACTTTCTATTTTACTCTGGATTCTTCAATCCACTCCTTGCTGTTTTAGAAAACTGTAGGAGCAATGCACCCGGATTTGGGTAATCTAAGGTAATACCTTAGGAGCGGTACCCTGACCCCAAGGATGGCTGTAAGGATGGCTTAAAATGTTTCTTCAGGCACTTGAGCCTCTTTGAGTGCTCACCTTGGCACTTAGTGCAACATGTGTAGTTATCCAGTGAATGTTATACAGTTCCAGAGTTGTGGTCCATCCCAAACACTGAAGATATACTGGGGGTATGCCAATCGTGTCGGGTGGACCGTAATTAAGGACAGGCGACATGGATAGGTAAGGCAGGTTTACCCTGTTTCGGACCAATACTAGAGTCTCCTCATTTATTACAGGTTTCCGAATAGTATTTATTTTTACGAAAACCAGGAATTGTGTTAGCAAAATATTCACTTATAGAATGTTAACTTTTCAAACTTAGCCGTAAAAATTCCACAGCTTGTTCTCAGGTAGATGACTAGGTGTTAAGTCACACCACAAGTCGCACAACTACCACCACTTCTTCTTGGAGCCCTTTATCAGGGACTCAAGCACTTCCTACCATCCTTTTGCAACAGGGACTTGGCTGCAGGGTTGACACCTGGATTGCTGTGTTTTCCTTTTAGGGACAAGCTTACCCCATTTTTGCACCCTACTCTGTGAGTACTCTACTCTACAAGGGAGCACCCTCACTGATTTTTTTTTTAAAGCCCGTAGCGTGTGAAACACACTCAAAAGACTTCACCCGGTGCATAAAAAAGTGCACACACACAAACGTGAGGAACACAAAAAGTGCACAGGGTGTGCGAACACAAATGGTTTTCCCTCCGAAGAGGTAGGACCCGAATCTCGATCCCCCGGGGCGCAAGACTCCTGACAGGGATTTAAGGTACTCATGGTCTGTCTGGCCGAAACCAGACCGACCCCGTTCTTCAGGGGGACTGCCGAAACAGCCCCCACCGAGTACTAAGTGGGGCTCCCCCGAAGGGAGACCCCATGAGAGAGGGCGAACTAAGCCAAAAGGCCATATCCACCCCCTCCCAAGACTCAAGGCAGGGCCCGAGGACCCGGAGCACCCTCACTGATAGCGGTCGTGAAAGCCAGGTGTAAGGCAACCACTGCAGTAGCTCAGCAAACATGTATTTTACCAATGGCCTGCAAAACACTCAAACTGCTCAGAGTGAGGATGCTTTGCTTGCATTGGAGCAGGACCTCTTCCTTTTTTTTTTCCTGTCAGACTTTTTCGAATGCCTAACTGCTATATTACTGTCCAGAGCTGAAAAGTGCCACACTTCTTCACCCCTGCAGTCTCTGCTAAAGTGAAATGCCTTCCTTAGTGGAGGCAGACATTTAAAAAGGAATGAAGAGGAGACCACAGATGATTTCTTACCCTCAGCCTCTCATTTAATTGATGGTATAGCTTCACCCAATATGCATGCCAAGGTAGATATGCTCACCTTTGCTGTGTGCAAAAGCTTCAGCATTGTTGCACTTGATTCTTTATAGTCTCATCATGCTCTCATTGGTATTAAGAGAGCTGCTAGAATGGGCAATTTATGACCATTAGGGGAACCTGAAAAGATTTGCAAATCGTTGCTGAACGCTATCCAGCGGAAAAAGTTTACAAAGGTACTTGCACCTCTGCTTGCCCTCCAAAAGGTCAGGGCATTCAGGTAACAGGATGCCTAGGCAAAATTCTTCTGAAGGAGCCCTCTCTCTCCTTTTACCTGCAAACATCCAAAGAACTATTTTAGGCCTCTTGCACATGATACTCCTGTTTGAGCATCTCGCAGCTTGAAAAAGCTCAGCACAGCTTTTTTTTTTCTGCGCTAAAATACAGCCCATTAATTGTAATGTGCCTGTGTGCACACAGGCACGTAAACAAGCGCTGTGCATTCTTCAGTAAGAACAAAATAGAAATATCTGCATTTTTGGTCAGTAAAGCCCCGTACACACGTACCGATGGTCGGCTTACAAATGTTCCTCTTTTCTCCCCGGGATGTCGGTGTCTGCTGAAAAGTGCAAAGACAGCACAAGGACAGCACAAGAATTTTGTCCGCCGACTGCAGAAGTGATGTCATGTAATGGTTAACTTTCCCTGTGTTTTCTATTTTCTGAGCATGCCCAGTCTTGCAAATCTGCGGTCTGTCGGCCGAATTGTGTACTGACAGGCGAACAATCGTCCGTTCTGGTGTCGGCATACAAATATTTTCATGTTTGCACGAAAGACTTTTGTCCGCGGATTGTGCGCAGACATCTGTCGGAGGCACCATACTAACACGCGTACAATCGGCAGATCCTTCGTCCACCGACGTTTGTATGCCGACGATCGGTACGTGTGTACGGGCCTTAATTCTAATCCTCAATGCATGCAAATACGCTCGATTATGCACGAATACGCGCAAATGCATTAAAAAAAAACCTCTGGAAAAAGTAGATGCTCAAACAGGAGTATTGTGTGTAAGAGGCCTTAGATGCTTTATGCTTTCAGTTGGGTAATCTGCTTTCAAAAGTCTACTCTGCACCTTCCCTTTGCTGGAATCCTTGTCTCATTCTTGACACAGCCAAGACAAATGTCTTTTCTTCCAGAAAATAAAACCTTGAAACTTGCTTGAATATTAAGATCAAAGTAGCATCCCTCTGTTTCTGTACGAAAGATCTTGGCCTCATGGTAGCCTGATTTGAGGCTGCCCCTTTCTCTTTTTTTTTTCCATTTTTAAGGCCTCCAAAGCAACATCATGTTGGTCTAAAACAAGCACAATCCTTCTCTTGATCTACCTACCTGCTTCTCTTGATCTCTGCATGCCCCAAGCAAGGAACTCTTTATCTTGGTGGATTTTCATTCCAACCCTGACAATGGGTAAGTCAATTCTATCACACCCATGGAAGGTGATCACAGATGTACCAACCCCTCATATTTCAGGGAGCATGCCCACCTAGAGAAACCAAGCTTCCCCATCAACATCCTGTAGCTCAGAGCAATAAAACTAGCTCTGAAGCACTAACCCCCCCCCCCACCCCCCCAGACTGACAATGCTTCTGTCCAAAAGTGCCCCCTGTGCTCCTTCTTCATCAGTGTGGGGGTGGGGGGCACTGTAGTGCAGGAGGTGTGTTACTGGTCAGATCACAAGGTGAAAAAAGCCTAAAAAATAGAACACTAATGCAACCACCTCTTCTAATGATTGGTAAGCTGCAATATTACATTTTTGGTTTTGCGTTTAATACTGCTTTATTAATAGCATTGAGAGATCATCACCTGCAATCATATGCTTTTAGAAATGTGCTCTGAACACCCAAAACACAGGTTTGACACTCGCATGATTTGAACCTATTAACCAGTTGTTTGGTGGTGTACAAAGACATAGGCAAATGGAGTTGTCACAAATACGTTTATTAAGCTTCTGGTTCAGGACAAAGTCCAGGTACAAAGCTGGATGGCAACAAACAGTACGGTTGTTAAACTGTTGCTGACATATGGCAATAATGTTTCTTTGCCTAGGTTCAACACAACAAATTATCATGAAGCTGAGCAGTATAATCTTAACCACATAGAAACCAGGCCAATTCTGACATGCATAAAAAAATATTTTTTTTTGTAGAAAATTACTACTTTTTAATGAATTTTAGTGTACACAAGCACAATATAATACCCAGTCTTTAGTAAAAGTCAGAGTAAATAGTTACCTTGCGTACACCTGTGGAACGGGAACAAACCATGGTTCCTAAAAATTTCAATAGGTGAGCCTTTGAATGCCTTTTCGGTCCCTTTCACGCGGGCTTTCTGCCTGGCGGACTCTGTTTTGCTCAGCGGGGATCAATCCGTTGATCCCCGCTGAGCAGGCAGATGACAGCTCCGTCTCTGCTTACTTTGCTGAGACAGAGCTGTCGGATCCCCACTTTCCTCTATGGGAGATCGGATGAAAACAGCCTGCCTGTCCATTTTTCATCTGATCCTCCAGACGGATGGAAAATAGGGTTTCAATTCGTCTGGATTTCACGGACAACATCGGATCGGATAGCAGCAAGTGTCAGTGGACATGTCACCTCTGAGATCCCCTGCTCCATAGAGGTACATGAAGCATCCGATCAGGTCTGCCTGACAGGTTGACCTGATGGGAAAGCCTGTGTGAAAGGGGCCTTACATGTTGCCAGTTAGAGTTGCACAGGAGGTCTGGCAGCTCCCAGTGATGAGTAGAACGTAACCACTTAAGGACCAAGCCTATTTCTGACACGTTGTTTACAAGTTAAAATCAGTATTTCTCTTACGTCCTCCGACAGTCGCCGCCTCCTCTAAGTCCTCACTGTTGGGTATTGTCTTCCTATCCGTAGGAATAGCTAGGCATATAGACTTAGTCCAAAGACAAAAGGCATTAGCATATACACACCCATGGGGGCTGTCCCATCCGGTCAATACCCCCCCTGCATCACCACTCCCAACTCAGTTTTAATTTGCCTAGCGTCAGGAATAGTCAGGCTTCCCTTGTGCTGGGGCTTCAGTCTCAGCCTTCCTGATCTTTTATTTGATTTTCTTTGAAAATGTCAGTTTTTTTCTCTTACTTTACTTGCTGTTTATTTTGTCAGCTCTAGTCTTCTCTTAGGATGAAGATGGATCATGCGAGGCTGGGATTCGGACTGGCCGCCCTGGTTCTCCAGAGCACAAGGGTCAGATGGACCCCCAGCCCGCCATCGAGCGTTCAGCTATGGTTCGCCCTGGCATTACGAACGACCCATCCCTGTTCGCTGCAGGGATGCAGCCGTGAGGTGGCTACCTCACAGGACTCGTCTGCGGTGCTGCAGCGTCATGTCCCTTGCTCACGGCACTCCCTGTCAGATGAGGACAGAGGTTTTCCGTGCATAGAGGCTCCCCACGCCATCTGGTACAGGTAAGTACTTTTCTGTGTGGGGCTTCTGTTTGGGGTGACAGTCTGTGTTGCTGTATGTCTGTGCCTGTGTGACTCCCTGTGCGATCCCTGCGGGGTTCGCTTGTGCAGATCTGTATGTTGCCTTGGGGGTCCCTGTCCCTGTGTCACCTTAGGTGCATGTTGGGGGTGCAGACGTTTGTGCTTGTGCGGCGACCGCAGCGGTGCATTTTCGCGCGGTCCTCCATCTGTACTGTGGGCACACATGTATAGCTCCTCTGGGGAGATCATGCTTGTCATTTTGGCGCCATCCGCCGCCATTTTGTGGGCGGTGGAACGATCGGTTCGGCCGCATGTCGGCGGCCATTTTGGCGTAGCCTCCAATGCATCCCTATGGGGCAGTCATTTTCCCTGGGGTCTGGCTTATAGTCCAGCCCTCTCCAGCAGCACTTCCTTTTCCATCAGCAGCAAGGACACTGATAGCAACGCTCTGCAGGTTATCTCTCTCAATCTCCCTCTGTATATTGCTTCTGGCTCAGTTTCTTTTCTCCTTTGGGGGTCTTTCATAGCTGTGACAGTAGCGGTGGGCTGCGCACTCCGCAGCGCTATTTAAGGGGACAGTACACTGTTTTTGCACTGTAGTTTGTTTTTTGATAACTTGAGCCATGGATTCTCAGGAAAGCAAGTTTCCTCCAGCTTTAGTGGGGGGCCCCAGTTCTCCTGTGGTCCCGCTGCGATCTGATCTGGCTGCTGTAGTTGCGACTTTGGTGGCAAATATGGAAATGCTGATGTCTGAACGGGCTGCGAGAAAGAGGCCCAGGTTGTCTCTCTCTTCTGATTCAGATGGGGATATGGCTGCTGCTGCTGCGAGCGTGCCCTTTTCAGGGTCCCGCTCATCCTTAGACCCCCCGGGGTCTGAGGGGGAGGCTGAAATGGAGGGTGTTGATACATCCTCCCCAGGGTCACCTGAAGAACGGGTGACCATGGATGAGTTAATTGTTTCTGTTAAGGAAACCTTGCATTTAGAGGATGAGCCCTGTCCTTCGGGCGTTGTGTCCTCGTTTGGGACGCACAGGACCCGCAAGTCTGCGCAGGTTTTTCCCTGCCCAGCTGAATTTCATTACACTGGTAATGAAATGTGGTGCACGTTAAAACGTCCATTCCTGGTACCTAGTCGGTTCAAATTGCTTTATCCTTTTGCGCCGGCTACTGAATCGCGATGGTGTGTGCCTCCACAGGTAGATCACACTGTGGCCGTGCTGAACAAGGCTACCTTGGTTCCTACTGAGGATACCCCGGTTTTCCGGGATCCCACGGACCGGCGGTTGGCGTCTCTAGCCCGCCATTCCTATACGGTGGCGGGTTCGTTGCTCAAACCCGTTTTTGCGTCCGTTCTGGTGGCTCAGGCGGTGGCTGATTGGACTAAGATGCTTAGAAGCAATCTCGTGTCTGATGACGTGCCGCCTGCCCGACTGGAAATGGTGGATCAGATCCACCAAGGTGTCATGTATTTGTGTGATGCAGCCTTAAATGAGGCCCCCTTGTTGGCTCGCCTCTCGAGTGTCGCGGTACTTAACCGGCGACTGATATGGCTGAAGAGCTGGTCGGCCGACCAGTCCTCACGGAAAACAGTTGCTGATTTTCCCTATGCTGGCTCTCGCCTTTTTGGCGAGGCGTTGGATACCCTGGTAAAAGGCGTCACGGGGGGCAAGAGCGCTATGCTGCCCCAGAACCCGAAGAACAAGTCTTTCCGAGGCAAGCGGGGTTCTGCGCCTAGATCCAATCAGGGGTCCTTTCGTGCCTTTCGGAACCAATCCAAGGGCAAGCCCTTCAAGGCCCAGGGCAACCAGAAGAAACCCTGGGCTGGTAAGCAGAAGGCCGGCAATGCCGGCTCAGCGGGACAATCCGCCTCTGCCTGAAGGGGTGCCCTCACCCATTTCAGGGGTGGGGGGACGTTTGCGCGGTTTCCTCCAGCCTTGGCTGCTCCGGATTTCGGACAGGTGGGTCCAGGAAATCGTTCGATCAGGTTACAAGATCGAATTCCTTTCCAGGCCGGCGGACAGATTCTTTCCCTCCAATCTCCATCTGCTTCCGGGGCGTCTGCAGGACTTGCATCAAGCGGTGCAGGACCTGCTTGCTCAGGGGGCGATTGTCCCGGTGCCTGATCGGGACAGGTTTCGGGGGTTTTATTCGAATCTGTTCACTGTGCCCAGGAAGGAGGGCAAAGTGCGTCCTATTCTGGACCTGAAAGCGCTGAACCGCTTCGTGCGTGTTCGGAAGTTTCGAATGGAGTCTCTCCGTTCGGTAGTGGCCTCCTTGAGTCCAGGAGAATTCCTGGCTTCGATAGATCTGAAGGAGGCGTACCTGCACATCCCCATTTTCGAGGGTCATCAGCGGTACCTTCGGTTCGCTATCGCAGAGGACCACTACCAGTTTGTGGCGTTACCGTTCGGGTCTCGCTTCGGCACCCAGGGTGTTTACCAAGGTGTTGGCACCGGTCCTGGGCCTGCTGTGGGCCCAGGGCATTGCGGTCCTGGGGTACCTGGACGATCTGCTTCTGAGATCGTGTGCCAGTCAGGACCTTGTGCGCGATCTGTCCATCACGGTACAGACGCTCCAGGAGTTCGGATGGACCATCAACGTTCAAAAATCAGCGTTGTCTCCGTTGCTTCGCCTTCCCTATCTGGGAATGGTTCTGGACTCTGCTCAGGCAAAGGTATTCTTGCCGGAGGACAAGCTCCGGACTTTGCGGGACGAAATTAGGTTCCTCAGGGACAATCCGTCCTCGTCACTCAGGACCTGCATGCGGGGCCTGGGGTTGATGGTGTCGGCCTTCGAGGCGATTCACTTTGTCCAGTTCCACACGCGGGCTCTCCAGACGGAGATCCTGGCCAGGTGGGACAGACTTCCTCAGTCCTTGGATCTGGATGTCTCCTTGAGTCGCCAGACCAGATTGGCTCTTCTGTGGTGGATCCAGTCCCCGTCGGTGGCGGAAGGCAAGTCCTTCCACCCGTTGGTGTGGACAGTGGTTACCACGGACGCCAGCCTGTCGGGCTGGGGTGGAGTCCTGGGCACCCTGTCTGCCCAGGGCACTTGGTCGGAGGAGGAATCCTCCCTCCCGATAAATGTGCTGGAACTACGAGCGATAAAACTGTCTCTTCCAGTGGTCGGACCGTCTCCAGGGCCTGCCTGTTCGTGTACAGACGGACAATGCTACCGCGGTGGCTTGCATCAACCACCAGGGAGGCACCAGGAGTGCTCGAGCGGCCCGGGAGGTGACCGATATTCTGTCTTGGGCCGAGACTCATGTCCCGGCGATCTCGGCAGTTCACATTCCGGGTGTGGAAAATTGGCAGGTCGACTATCTGAGCCGCCAGACCCTGGACCAGGGGGAATGGTCCCTACACCCGGAGGTCTTTCGGATGCTGTGTGCGAGGTGGGGATCCCCAGACGTGAATCGGTTCGCATCCCGGCTAAATCGAAAGGTGGGAAGGTTCGTGGCAAGAACGCGCGATCCGTTGGCGGACGCCTCGGATGCGTTGGTGGCCCCTTGGCATCAGTATCGTCTGATGTACGCCTTTCCTCCGATTCAGTTACTATCCAGGTTCCTCCACAGATTGGTCTCGGAACCACACATGGTGATTCTGGTGGCGCCGGACTGGCCTCGCCGGTCCTGGTACGCCAACGTTGTTCACCTGGCAGTGGCGCCTCTGTGGCGTCTGCCTCTGTGGGAAGATCTCCTGTCTCAAGGTCCGATCTTCCATCCTGCTTCACAGTCGCTGGCTTTAACGGCCTGGCTGTTGAGACCCAGGTCTTGAAGGACAAGGATCTATCCCCTGAGGTTATCCCTACCCTGATCAAGGCTAGGAAAACCTCCTCTGGTAAGATCTATTACCGTACCTGGAAAGCCTATTTCACCTGGTGTGAGTCCAGGGGGTTCTCCCCTCGTTCTTACTCGGTGTCGAGAATTTTGTCTTTCCTCCAGTCTGGAGTGGATCAGCGCCTGGCTCTGGCCACGATAAAGGGCCAGGTGTCTGCACTGGCTGTTCTTTTCCAATGCCCTGTGGCGTCTCATTCCTTGGTGCGCACCTTCATTCAAGGTGTGCGACGTCTGGCTCCTCCCAGGAAGGAGCCTTTACCTCCATGGGACTTGAACTTGGTTCTGTCCGCGTTGCAGCGTGCTCCCTTCGAAAACATCAGGGAGATATCGTTGCCTCTGCTGTCGAAAAAGGTTGCTTTTCTAGTGGCGATCACTTCGGCTCGCAGTGTGTCCGAGCTGGCGGCGTTGTCTTGCCGCTCCCCTTACTTGATCATTCACAAGGATAAGGTGGTTTTGAGACCACCCCCATCCTTCCTTCCCAAGGTGATCTCTGAATTTCACCTTAATGAGGACATTGTCCTGCCTTCGCTTTGTACAAAGCCAAAACATCCAAAGGCGATTGCGTTGCATTCCTTGGACGTTGTCAGGGCGATCAGGGTTTACCTGTCTACGGAATCCTTTCGAAAGACGGATTCCCTCTTTGTCCTTCCTGAGGGATCTCGGAAAGGCATGGCTGCGTCCGCAGCAACTATTGCCAAATGGATCAGACAGACCATTGAGCAGGCTTACGCCTTGAAGGAACGGGTTCCGCCCTTCCCTGTTAAGGCGCACTCTACCAGGTCTTTGAGTGCATCCTGGGCCTATTGGCATCGGGCCCCGGTGGCCCAGGTGTGCAAGGCGGCGACTTGGTCGTCGGTGCACACTTTTTCCAAGTTCTACAAAGTAGACGTTCTGGCATCAGCTGATGCTTCTTTTGGCCGCAAAGTTCTCAGTGCGGCAGTGCCATGATGGACCCTTGAATTTTTCTCTGGGTCCCTGGCTGTTGGCATTTGCTTTCCTGGGCTGTTGCTCCTGTTGAGCATTGTTGTTTTCTGTTGCCCAGTTGGTTCTCTTACGGTGCATGGAAGATTCCTTTTTCTGATGTGGGTACTGCGTTGCCTTTTCTACAGTTGCGTCTCCCACCCCTCATGTCTATACTGCTTTGGGACATCCCAACAGTGAGGACTTAGAGGAGGTGGCGACTGTCGGAGGATGTAAGAGAAAACTGAATTTTTGTAAAATCTTACCTGTAAAATTCCTTTCTCTGCGTCCTCCGACAGTCGCCGCCCCGCCCCTCTTTTGGGGTTCTTGTTACCTACTGCTATGCTACCAAACTGAGTTGGGAGTGGTGATGCAGGGGGGGTATTGAACGGATGGGACAGCCCCCATGGGTGTGTATATGCTAATGCCTTTTGTCTTTGGACTAAGTCTATATGCCTAGCTATTCCTACGGATAGGAAGACAATACCCAACAGTGAGGACTTAGAGGAGGCGGCGACTGTCGGAGGACTCAGAGAAAGGAATTTTACAGGTAAGATTTTACAAAAATTCTGTTTTTTTGCAAGAAAATTACTTACAACCCCCAAACATTACACTATATATATATATATATATATATATATATATATATATATATATATATATATATATATATATATATATATATATATTCCTGCTGCATTTCCCTGTTTGCACATGGCATGAGCATTATTAGAGAGGGCTTTCTTTTAGTTACTTCTTGGGTCCTTAACCACTTCTGGACCGGGAGGATTTACCCCCTTAATGACCAGGCCATTTTTTGCGATACGGCACTGCGTTACTTTAACTGACCATTGTGTCGTCCTGCAATGCTGTAGCCTAAGGGCTCTTTCACACGGTCCGCCTCCGTAGGCGGATCCGTGTTGCTCAGCGGGGATCGATCCGCGATCCCCGCTGAGCCGGCGGATGACAGCTCCGTCTTCGCTTGCGGAGATGGAGGTGTCTCAGCACCCGCTGCCCTCTATGGGGGATCGGATGAGAGCGGACCGCTTGTCCGCTCTCATCAGATCCGCTCCGCTCCGATTACTGAACGGATGGAAAAATAGGGTTTCCATCCGTCCAGATTTCAGCACAGGATCGGATGCGGATGGCAGTGGGTGTCAGCGGAGGTGTCTCCGCTGACACCCGCTGCCCCATAGAGCTGCATGGAGGATCCGATCAGATCCGCCTAAAAAACTGACAGGCGGATCTGATCGGACCGCCCGTGTGAAAGAGCCCTAATAAGATTTGATCACCTGTGCGGTATGTATTTATTTATTTATTTATTTTTTTTTTTGCGCTATAAACAAAGAATTCTGAAAACAAACAAAGAACTCTGAAAAAAAAACAATTTTTTTACTTGCTGCTATAAAACCTTCCCCAAAAAAAAAATACATTTAAAAATCAAATTTTTTTCATAATTTTTGGCCAATTTGTATTCTGCTACAAATTTTTGGTAAAAAAAAAATCCCAATAAGTGCATATTGATTGGTTTGCGCTAAAGTTATCGCATCTACAAACTAGGGGAAAGATATTTATGGCCTATTTATTTATTTAATTTATTTTTTTTACTAGTAATCGAGGCGATCAGCAGTTTTTAGCGGGACTGTGACATTGTGGCGGACAGACTTGACACCTAACTGACACATTTGCAGGGACCAGTGACCTTACTAGAGTAATCAGTGCTAAAAATATGCACCGTTACTGTACTAATGACACTGGAAGGGAAGGGGTTAACACCAGGGGCGATCAAATGGCTAAATGTGTCCCTAGGGAGTGCTTTCTAACTGTGTGTGGGTTGGACTGGCTGCATGAACACACAGACCTGTGTTCCTAAATAAAGGATCCCTGTGTTCATAGCTGACAGAATGGCGGCCTGCCGTGTTTACAATGGCAGACTGCCGTTCTGTACCCACGGGGAGCGACGAGGACGCCCGCTGGCAATCGCGGCCGCCGGACCCCCAAATTGGCTTCCTCTGTGATGAATGGGCGTGCGCCCCCGCTAGCTGTCCCGCGAAGCGACATACAGGTACGTGGTTTCGCGGACAGAGCCGACCTGCCGCAGTATATGTACTGCTGGCGCTCGGCAATTGGGTAAACTAATTCTTAAAGTAACAAATTCCCCGCCATTGGTTGCAGGAAAGAGAATCACTCAACACTGAATGAGTTGATTGGGAAATCCCTCCCACTGAGCCATTGTGTTCTCCTTGCCGGGGAAGTTGTCCCTGCTGGGAGAACACAGTGAATAATACTAACCGCTAACTAGAACTATATACTTCTAGCTAATAACCGATAATTATAGGCGCTAACAGTAATCCTATGTAAAATCTAACAGGCTGGTTGTACCCAAGTGTATTCAATCGATCAACCTTAGATACCTTGAGCCTGCCCATAGATGGTTTGAATCTCGGCTGGTCCCAGCCGAGATTCAAACCTTCTATGGCCAGCTTTACTCACCATTCATGACAAAAAAACAGGACTACCGAAACTTCCCCCTGTATTCTTGATCATAACAGATGGTCTGGGCCCTGTAGTCCTTAGATCAATATAACTGATAAAAGCACATAATGAACAGGGTTTTTTTTTTTTTTTGCATTTAGCAAACCGGGAACAACTTCCATATTGCAGTCTCAACAGTGTGTGTGTGTAGATACACACAGTACTGTGCAGATGTTTTAGGTAGGCGTGAAGAAATGCTGTGAAGTAGGAATGCTTTCAAAAATCTAGATTTTAATTGTTCAATTACAAAATGCAAAGTGAGCAAACAGAAGAAATCAAATTTGGTTTGATTACCCTTTGGCTTCAAACCAGCATCCATTCTTACACTTGCACACGTTGTATACTTACACAAAATCAGGGGTTTTTTAGGACTAGATTCATGTGTATGATTGCCCAAATATACCAAGCAGTTGCTAATGATCATCAATTTCATATGTAGAATGAAACACAGCCATTACCGGAAACAAAAACCGCTTTGTAAGGGGCTTAAAAATAGGTGAGGAACAGTCCAGCTCTGCTACTAAGATGAGGTTGTGGAAGACTGTTTCCTGTCACAGGTCATACACCATGGCAAGACTTAGCAAAGCAACAAGACCCAAGGTAGTTATACTGCATCAACAAGGTCTTTTCCAAGCAACAAATTCAAGGCAGACTAGGGTTTCAAGATGTTCTGTTCAAGCTCTTTTGAAGAAGCACAAAGCACAAACTGGGCAATATTGAGGAAAGTAGACGCAGTTGTCAGCCAAGGAAACTTACTGCAGCAGATGAGACCCATCATGCTTGCTGCTGTTCAGCATCATAAAATGTCCAGCGTTGCTATCAGCATAGTTCTTGTGGAAACCAGTGGGACCCAGGTATACTCACCTACTGTACAAAAAGTGGTCTCTTCCCCCACCTATAACTTGTCTAAACAGAAAGGAGCACTGGAAGGGCAAATGCATGTCAATAAAGCCAAGGAATTTCCAGTCACAATTTACCAACCAGCCTGCAAATTAACCTTTCTAACAGTATGCATTAAAAACAGGGGTTTAGTAGCACACATTTGCAAATACATGCGTAAACTGCAGGCCCTGGCAAGGCACCCTGATATCTGCAGTCCCTAACTACCTTTAAAGAGTCTCCACAGTGGGAGCACATGTATTCTGATGGATAGATGAACAGGTGACTGGAGGGAGCCCACCCCTCCTTAAAGGCGCAGGATCGCACTGAACATAATCTCTACTACTCATCTACTGTCTGGAGAAGTCTGAAAAGGAGTGGTCTTCATGGAAGAATTGCGGCCAAGAAGCCATGCCTCCAACATGGAAACGAGGCTAAGTAACTCAATTATGCATGAGAACCTACAAACTGGGGTACAGAAAAATTACAACAGGTACTCTAGACTGATGATTTAAAATTTGTATAATCGCTGTATAATCTTTTTTTATTGACGTTTTAACAACCAAAACAAAGCGAGTAATAATTGGGTTCACAAGGTAAATAGAATTTAGGACAAATTCTTTAAACATAAGGTCCGTACACACGATAAGAAAATCGGAAGATAAAATTTCGTCCGAACGATCTGCCGATTTTCGGATCGTTAGTATAGTGCTTTCAACAGCCGATTACGAATTTTCATACAACAAAAACTGTATGTGCAAGCTATAAAATGTTTACCATACGTGAACACAACGTCCCATTTTTCGTTTAATTAGTACAGTTTTTGTCTGAAAAACATCATAGGAGCAAGACTAGGCATGCTCGGAAACTAATGAATACATGAATATAATGAATACAAAACAATTCAACACATGAAATCCCTTCTGAAGTTGAATTTTGTAGTACGAGAACTTTCGTATGAAAGTAACCTCTTCACTTTCCATATGAGACTAGCATGCAACAAAAAACTAAAGAAAATTTGTCCGATAATCTGATCGTTTGTACGAGGCTATACAGAGAAGACATTGTTCTGGGTGGACCGGTTGTATTAATACCCAACTAATTGTGGAACATATCAATTTGAGGTGAACCTGATAAAAGTAAGGGGGGCTAAGATGAGAAGGTGGGTCAGGAGCAACAGGAAAAAAAAATCTAAAAGAAAATGAAGAATACGTGCTCCAGAGCAACTCTAAATATCAGGGTGTAACTATATATTTAGGATTTTGAAGCCGACCAGGTGGCATAGTACTTGGCATATTTTGGAGAACAAATGGCTTCTCCATTTTGCATTGATAATGAACGCCATTAATCATCAAGAAGGTGGAAGGTTGTGTTCAGGATTTCTATAATCTGGTAATTTTGGTATGTGGTTTTGCCACATAGCGTAGGTATACTGTGATCGTCCTAGATTTGGGAGAGAATTTATCGATGCAAACAGTATGGCTAAAACTGGGCTGCCATGGTAACCTGCGATCTCAGACATCAGGGTGAAAATATGATTCCAAAATGATTGGATGGACTTGTACGACCAAATAATGTGGGGTAAAGAACCATTTTCACCACATAGTCTCCAACATCGTTGGAAGTAGAACAATGTGAAGCCATGTAAATGTAGCGAAAGGAGTTCTCCCATTCTTGTTCTGTGATACTCGCATCAAAGTCGATTTCCCATTTGGGCAAGGTTGGTGTTCTGGGTGTCAGAATTTTTTTTATAAATAGGAATACAATTGAGATATTCCCCTACCTGGGTAAAGTTGGTTATTGAAATATTAGAATAAGGGTAATAGAAGGGTTGCCACATCCGGGACATAAGTCGAACATAGACAGTGACATATTCTGATGTAGGCGAAAATATAATCGGGACTTAATGTGTATTTGTCTTGTAGGTATTGGATGGGTGCTAATTTGTGGTTTATGTGGAGATTTAGTAGAGTGTACATTCCAGAGCATTTCCAGGGAAGTAGGTTGAGATTTGGGATCATAGATTGAAAGGCATCAATGGATAAATGTATGGTTTTAAGAGGGCGTAATGTGGGCGGGTGGGATAAAAGTTTGGACCAAGCTTCATGGGAAGCTGTAACAGTGGGGTTGTTTTTGGTTCAGAGCCAAAAAGCCCTTGTGAATGAAGTAGGAGATGGAGTTGTGTCGATGGGTAGAACAGTAAAGATTCCATCCAGGACCATGTTTTTTTTTTTTTCCCTCTAGTGGGATGTCACCAATAATACAATTGGTCCAAAAGTGTAGCAAGGCATTATGAGCGAATGTGGGGTAGGCCCATCCCTCCTCTCTTAGTAGGGCGTATGAATGTGTTAGTTGTGCAACAAGAACCACCAGGTTCCCATACATAACGAGAAAATGAAGATTGTAATTTGCAGAGAAAAGTAGAGGGTAGTGGTATTTGATAGTGTCCTAAAAATATAGAGCAGTTAAGGAAAAATTATCATTTTCAGTGTCACAATTTGACCTAGATTAGAGAGGTCGCATGATCCCCTCTCTTCAGAGACTGGGCCGCAGGGAAATATTCCAACATAACGACCCCAAACACACCTCCAAGACTACCACTACCTTGCTAAAAAAGCTGTGAGTAAAGGTGATGGGAGTGAACTGGCCAAGCATGTCTTAAAGCGGAGTTTCGGCCACAAAATCGATAAAATCGATTTTGGGCCATCCGCTTGCTAAGGGGAACCTGAAAAAGAAATGGATGCGATTTTTATTTTTTTTTGGTCACTTACCTTATTATAGAAGAAAATATACTCGCCTTCCTCCCTCTGCGGCCACGGCCCGCGCCGTCACTTCCGGTTTGCGATGATTACTGGGAGCTGAACGTCATCGCTCCCAGGAATCAATGCGCCTGCACCAGCCCCGCTCGTCACTTCCGGTGCAGGCGTGGCATTCACTGCTAAACAGAAGCTGTGCAGGGATGCACAGAAAAGTCACAAAAGAGGACATGAAGAGGGACGCTGCGGCTTCAGCTGCCCACACCTGAGATGGCATCGCTGGAGAAGAAATGTTTAAGGTAAGTATTTCTTCTTACAGGTAAGTGCGACCCGGGACTGTTCAGAGGCTATCCATTATGGGATGTACTAGACCTGACTGTCCCGGGGGTATTTTTAGCTCAAATTGACCCAGAGGCCAGAACTCCGCTTTAAGACCTAAACTCTATATATAGCGCATCTCTTGAAACTTTTGGCCCAATTTGGACATTTTCACTTAGCGGTGTACTCACTTTTGTTGCCAGCGGTTTAGACCTTAATGGCTGTGTGTTGTTGTTTTGAGGGGATAATAAATTTACACTGTTATACAAGCTGTACACTCACTACTTTACATTGTAGTAAAGTGTCATTTCTTCTGTGTTGTCTGTCACATGAAAAGATATAATAAAATATTTACAAAAATGTGAGGGGGTGTTTATCTATCTATCTATCTATCTATCTATCTATCTATCTATCTATCTATCTATCTATCTATCTATCTATCTATCTATCTATCTATCTATCTATCTATCTATCTATCTATCTATCTATCTATCTATCTATCTATCTATCTATCTATCTATCTATCTATCTATCTATCTATCTATCTATCTATCTATCTATCTATCTATCTATCGATCATCTATCTCATATATGTATATATAATATGAGAATTTAATTGTTGGGGTTTGCATATCCTAACATGGCTCTGTAATGCACATCAACTATTGCTATTGTCATGCGTCTACGCACATTCTTGTATATTTTTACCACATTTTTTTTCCCCCGTGCATGCCATTATAGTACATGCAGAAAGATTGTGTAAGCAGTGTAAATCCTCAGTTATAGCTAGATTTAGTAGGCTGGAATGTTAAGCAATAACACATGAAAGGATTAATGTTAAAATGTAGCTGTTTGAATTTTTTATTCCTTTTTCTTTTTTTTTTCTTTTATTTATTTTTACAATGCACATTATTTTACTATCCAGTAAATGACCATTTAAGGTTTTCTTTTTTGACCTAATTGGCTAAATTATTATGATTTTATAATTCTATTTTATTATTTTTATTTTTTTTGCATTAGAGGTTCAGTACATTTTGTAATACTTTCAAAACGTCTTTTTTACGAATCAGAATTTTTTTTTTTTAAGAAATATTTTACGTTTTTATCTGCGTTCAGTCCTAGGGTCCTGTGCAGATTGCTTTCTTGACATGAAAGGCGATGCATGAATATTGTTGTGTGTGGCTGTTATTCCCTGCTGATCACAGATGGTGCTTTCGCTCCCTTGAAACCTGCTCTATAAATGAGGGGAAAAGGCAGGGCAAATAAACTATTATATTTCATTGCACTTTGTTTATTCAACCAATTTTCCAAAACTGTTTCCAAAACTGTAGTGTGGTATCTGTTTTTTAGTAACCCTTAAATGCATGTAATGTGTAACTGGTATTTGTTGATCAAGATCAAAGCATCCTCAAAGCACATGTTTTAAACTGATTTAAACAATATTAAAGTGATTGTAAAGTCTTTATTTTCTTTTCTTTTCCATTAAAACATGTCATACTTACCTGCCCTTGTGATTTCTGGGGTCACACACTAGGAGGAACAGTGCTTTATTCTGTAGCACTGTTGTGTGGTCATATGATCTTTCCCTATTCTTTGGCATCTGCAGGGAAAGATCCTTTACTACTACTACTACTACTACTACTACTACTAAGCTCCCTTTACTCTGCTAATGTAGGCTCTCTACAGTGTAAGTCTGTATCTGCCCAGCCCTGTTTAGTGCTGTGACTGTGAAAGAAATAAAATAAAAACTTGCAGAAGAGCATTTCAATTGGATTATAATTATTAAATGACTGTTTTACAGCTCCCAATCTTTATTGAACAGCAAATGTGTATTTTTGTGCATTAATATGGTGTAGGCAGAGTCAGAGAAGATTGACGTTGGCTTACATTTTTGTTCATGGCGTCTGCATTCAAGGCTCTTTTTTTTTTATTTTTTTTTTATTTACAGGTTTTGGCAATTACATTAGATAATACTGATTTATATATATATATATATATATATATATATATATATATATATATATATAATTTTTTTTTTTTTTTAATTTATATCTTTATTGGTGATTTTTTATATATACATACATTTCAAACAAACATTGTCATGATCTGACCAAACCCCACCCCCCTTACCTCCCCCTCCCTCCTCCCCCCAATTAAACCAAAAAAAACAAAAAAAAAAAACAAAAAGAAAGTTTTTATACTTTTATACACTCATTCCCAACATTTCTTCGTATGAAGATGTATTCCATACTATATTACCGTACGCCAGAAGGGGTATGGGGACCGTCCCCCCGCGGCCTGGACCAGGCTCCGCCCAGGATGACCCTCTATTAAACTCCCTTTAAGAAGAATTGGCTTCCAAGTATTGCACCCAGGGTCTCCATCTCAACTTAACTTGATCCTCTGAATTTCCCAATATGGCGGACAGTTCTTCCATCTTAAAAATCTCGTTGACCTTCCCACACCACAACTCGTAAGTTGGGATCACTGTCTGTTTCCAGAAAATGGGTATGCATGCCCTTGCTGCATTCAACAGACGCAGAGTCAGGGACTTCCTGTAGCTCCGCACTGAGCTTCCTGTCAAATGCAGCAAGCACAACGCGGGGTCCTCTAGTATATCCACGTTGGCTATATGTTTTATAGCCACTGCTATCTTATTCCAAAATGGCTGCACTCTTTTACATCCCCAAACAATATGTACCATATTTCCATCATCCAATCCACACCGCCAGCATTTTCCTGAGACCGCCTCTTTTATTCTGTGTAATAGTGATGGGACTCTATACCATCTGGTTAGAATTTTATACCCTGTCTCTTGGATCTTACAATCTAGTGACGATTGGTGAACTAATCTCAGGATCTTATTTATCTGCTCTTTTGACCACACGGTGTTTAACTCCTGCTCCCATTTTTGGATAAACGGCAATTGTTGGTCTCCCTCTTCTTCTGACAATTGTGTATAGAACCTTGAGATCAAATGGCCCGTCGCTTTACCTGTTCTACACATATTTTCCAGATCTGTTAGCTCTCGTGGTGCATACCCTTTCTGCCGAACTGATCTAATATAATTATACAACTGATAAAGGCTGAAATAATCTAGCGATTCTCCTGCACCTGTCCTATGTTCTTCTAGGGAGGGCATAGGCCCATTTTGCCATATATCACCTAGGCGCCTTTTACCATTCTGAGCCCACCTACGGAGTCTGGCATTTATACACCCCGGGGGAAAATCCGGGTTCCCCAAGATCGGTGTCATCGGAGATATACCCGGGGCTACCCTCCAATGCGACTGTATTCTCTTAGTTTCTTTTGTAGTCGCTCCCACTGTAGGATGTTTGAGAATAGCGTATTTTGATTCGAACACCGACCATGGGGCTGGGGGGGTTAGCTGACCTGATTCCTCATTCTCTAAATCCACCCATTGTTTGGTAAGTTTATTGCAGTGCCAGTCTACCACCCTTACTATATGGACCGCCCTGTAATATCTCAGGATATCTGGTAATCCCATCCCACCTCTTACTTTGGGTAAGGCCAACGTCTGCATCTTAATTCTCGGGATTTGTTTGCCCAAATATAGGCGCGGAGTATGCCCTTGATTGATTGAAAGAATTCTTTTGGAACTGCTATTGGAATTGTCTGCATTAAATACAAAATACGGGGTAACACATTCATTTTAATAATGCTACAGCGCCCAAACCACGTCACTGCCAACAGCTGCCATATTCTAAGATCTGCTTTAATCTTTCCTACAAGCGGAAGGTAATTCTTTCTATAGAGATCCGCGGGATCTGCCGTTAACTGTATCCCTAAGTATTTCAGCTTATCTGAGGCCCATTGAAACGGGAACGCTGTTCGAAGTGCTCTCTCTTCTTGGTCAGATAACGATATGTTGAGTGCCGCTGATTTAGTTGCATTAATTTTATAATTAGAGAACCCACTGTATGTTTTCAGGGCGTCTAGAATATTTGGTAATGAAAGAGAAGGGTTAATAGCAAAAAACAGCAGGTCATCCGCAAACGCGGCCACCTTGTGGTGTTCCCCCCCGCTTTGGATTCCCGCTATATCCGGAGAACTCCGAATTCTGCACAATAGGGATAGAGGGCACCCCTGCCGTGTGCCATTAGAGATAGGGAAGTAACTCGACCTCCATTCATTTACCCTAACCGCAGCCGTAGGGACAGTATAAAGTGCCAGTATAAATTGCAGCATTTGTGGTCCCAGGCCTATGTATGACAGGGTGGCCCAGATAAAATCCCACGCCACCCTGTCAAAGGCCTTTTCCGCATCTGCTGCGAAGAGAACCATCTTCTTCCGTGATGTACGTGCCCGATGTATTAAATCTATGGCTCGGATTGTATTGTCCCGGGCCTCCCGGGTAGGAATAAAGCCCACTTGGTCGAAATGGACCAAGTCTGCCATATGTGGTAAGAGCCGATTTGCTAATATTCTTGCGTATAGTTTCGTGTCTACATTTATCAAAGATATCGGGCGATAGCTGCCACAACACAGGGGGTCCTTCTCCTCTTTAAGTATTAGAGTAATGTGCGCCCGTAAAGAATCCAACGGGAACGCCGCTTTTCTTCCCACTTCATTGAAATGTGATAGTAGGGGGTTCTTTAAACGCTCCCCAAATTTCTTGTAATAACTTAAAGTAAAGCTATCTGGGCCAGGTGCCTTATGTGCCTTGGTCTGTGAAATCGCAGCGGCCAGCTCTTCCCCCCGATATCTCGCCTTCCAAAGTCAGTACTTGGTCCTCTGAAAGTGTACGCATGCCCGAGTCTCGTAAATACTCCTCTATCTGCTTCCCCTTTTCTGGACTTTTCTTGCTCCCTATTTCCGGTAGGTTATATGGTGACCGATAGAAAGAGCAGAACTCTTCTGCTATGTCAGCTGAAGTGTGAACCTCCCCACCTTTTGTATTTCTAAGACGTAAAATTTGAGTTCGTCTTTTTGGGCCCGTCAATGCTCGTGCCAGCATCGCCCCTGGTTTATTTGCGTATTCATACAGGTGTCTTTTCAACCATAACATATTTCGTACTGTCTTTTGAAAAAGTATCTGATTCAATTCCTCTCTTACCCGCATGAGAGGGATCAAGTGAGCTTCTGCAAGCGTTCTCTTATGCTGTCTACTCAGATGTTCAATTTTAGTTAGATATTCTTTAATTTTCGCCTCTCGCTCTCTTTTACGCTGTGCACCCAACTGTATCAGAACCCCTCTTATCACGCACTTGTGCGCTTCCCAGATCGTGGAAGGTGAGAGCGACTCCGATGTATTTTCCAAAAAGTAGTTATATAACGCCTCCTCTATCTTCCCCCTCCGTTTCCGAGGATTGTAATAAGGCCTCATTTATGCGCCATGATCTTGGACTACAGTTTTTTGATTCCCACTCTATACTCGCATACACCGGAAAATGGTCAGAGATTGAAAAATCTCCGATATCTGAGTCTGTCACTAATACTGATTTATATTACCACCTCAATACTGGCCGCTTCCACCTCTTTCTGTCCAGACCAATGTTTAGCTTTCAATGATGTTTTGCTTTGAATAATGATTACTTATTCATGCAACACTGTACCCATATGACCTTTTTTTTTGTCCTATGAGGTCGCCCGGCAAGTCGGATCGCCCCAGTGTGAACGGGGCCTGAGGCATTATCCACTTTAAGGCCAGGCCTTCTGACACTTTTTGTTTACAAATAAAAATCTGTATTTTTGCTAGAAAATTACATAGAACCCCCAAACCTTATATTTTTTTTGTAGCAGAGGCCCTAGAGAATAAAACTGTGGGTTTTGCAAATTTTATGTCACACCCTATTTGCGCAGCAGTTTTTCCAACCCACTTATAAACATTATTTAAAAACTCATTAAAAAAGTGATTGTAAAGTCTCTCATTTAAAAAAAAAAAACAAAAAACAAACAAACATGGTATACTTACCTGCTTTTGTACAGTTGGTTTTGCACAGGGTGGCCCAGATCTTCCGCTTCTCGGTTTCCTCATCTGTGCTTTTGGCCCCTCCCTCCTGTTGAGCTGCTTGCTGTGGGAGCACCCAAGTCGAGTCACAGCTCCCTGTGTCTATTCAGACACTAAGCTGTGACCATGCCCCATCACCTCTCTCTCTCCTGATTGGCTGACTGACTTTAATTGACAGCAGCAGGAGCCAGTCACGCTGCGCTGCTATCTCAGCCAATGAGGAGGGGATTCCCAGGCAGCTGAGAAACTCCTGCAACATCGATGGATAAAAATGGGCTTAGGTAAGTATTAGGGGGGCTGTTGCACACAGGTTTGTTTCTTATTGCATAGAATGCATTAGGATAAAAAAAACCTTCTGCCTTTACAATCCCTTTAATCCACAAATGCATACAAAAAGAACATGTAAAATGTCCACTCATAAGTGTGTGTGTGTGTGTGTGTGTGAGTTCCAAAAATTGCAGTTTTTCCAACAAAAGAGTGCTCCAGAATACCAGGGAACCAACCGACCACATGGCCTTCACACCTCGCTCACCAGATGGTTTTGACGCCTTGTGTTAGCAAATGAGTTAAAATGGCAAATATACACCAAATCAGAATACTGCAGCTCCAGTTTCCCAAATGGATCGTCCTCCAGCTCCTTATTATGAGTAAAACATTCCAAAAGACGTGTAGTAATCGGCGCAAGCCTCAATAATCCAAAATAAATTAAAATTAAAAATAAATTCTATAGATGAATAGATTCAAGGCTGCAAGCAATCAGTTTTAACACATACCACCAGTGAATAAAAATCAATATTGCTGCGCCAAGTGACTCAAATCATTCAAAAAATAAATCCATAACAGTAGTGGGAATCATACACCTGAATCTAAAATGTGCATAAATATGAACTGATGGCACCGGAGACACGGGAGGTTGGTTCGGCGCAGCTTGGTCACGCAGGCGCCTCAGGAAGGGGACGAGGGGCTGTGTTCGGGCGCTGGAAGGTATCACCATACCCTGGAAACCCGTTAAGGGGAGGTTGAAGATACGGAGTGGAAAAGACATGCCGTCCAGTTAATTATACCGATGCTTGTATGACTCTTATGGGTCTATCCATGAGGTGAGCTGCTATTCCAGCACCAGTCACTGAGAGCACTAGTTTGAAGTGTTTGGAGCGCGATTTCACTTTCACTTCACTGGATCACTGATTGAGATATTTGAAAGACTCTCCCCTTCATTAGGATTGAGCTTGGGACTTTTTTCTGATCATTTGATTATTGCACTTTTTGAATATTTTTGCACTCGCACTTTTTATTGCATTTGCACTTTGGATTTACATTGTGATTATTTATATTGTATTCATATTATATTTAGTTCATATTTATGCACATTTTTGATTCATGTGTATGATTCACACTACTGTTATTGATTTATATTTTGATTTGAGTCACTTGGCGCAGCAATATTGATTTATTTTTATGAGTAAAACATTGCCCCCAAGATTATGGCCCAAGGAATGTTCTTGGTGTTCTAGAAAGACGAAAAGGAACCCTGCATAGTGAAAGTAATTTTATTCCAGTTTGAAATGAACTTGCATAGCATAAAACCATCATTGGACCATAATGTGGAAAGCACCCTCTCCAACGATGGCTGCCGCATGCTTTTGGTTCTCAGATATAACATCAGCTGGAAGTTCTCCCCTACGTGTTTCGTCATCAAAAGTTGATGTCCTCGGGAGCATGGACTTCTGGCCACTATCTTGCTAACTTTATACCTGCCCTCTCCACCCAAACTGCTACATAAGGCAGAAAATATTTTTAAGTCTTTCTGATTATGTGATGACCAATATAAAACATGCAATTCTTTGCTAAAAAAAATATGTAGGTTACTGGTGTATATAATTAATACTACGGCTGCTACTAACTATTATTTTCTTTAGAAATGCACTGAAATTTTGGCCGCTGAAATCGGCCGAAGATGGTTTTATTGTCACTGCGATTTTACCACAATTTTTACTGTGCTTTATGGTTTGCTTTTCAAGGTCATGTGACCCAAAAACGACATCAAATACGTAACACCAGTGCATTATTGATGCGTTCTTGCTGCATTTTGATGCATTTCAACAGGGAGGTACATTTTTTTTTTTTTTTTTTTTTTTTTTTATGATGTGCGTTTTTACCAAAAATGCTGCAAGCAGGATTTTTAACTTAACACTACAATGGAAGCACAATGGACCAGTGTGAAGACATATGTAGAATTTAAAGCGGAGTTCCAGCCTCAAAACGAAAATTAGACATTCGCTTGCTCTAAGTAACCTGAAAAAGAAGTGGATAATCACAATTTTTTTTTTTTTGCTTGTTTTTAACGAAAATATACTTGCCTTCCTTCCACTTCCTCCCTCTGCGGCCGTGGCCTGCGCCGTGACTTCCTGCTTGCATTGACTTCTGGGAGCCGAACGTCATCGTTCCCAGGAGTCAATGCGCCTGCACCGCCCCTGCTCGTCACTTCCGGTGCAGGTGCTTCATTCCCTGCTAAACAGCTTCTGGGCATGCCCAGAAGCTGTGCAGGGATGACACGCCTGCACCGGAAGTGACGAGCAGGGCATTCTGGGACTCCATCACCGAAGAGGACGCTCTGGCTTCAGCTGCCCACACCTGAGATGGCAGCGCTGGACAAGACATTTTCAAGGTAAGTATTTCTTCTAAAAGGTAAGTGAACCCGGGGGTATTTTTATCGAAATATTTTTTTTTTTGAGGCCAGAACTCCGCTTTAACCACTTGCCGACACAGATTTACTGTGGCAGGACGGCTTGGCTGCGCATAATCGCGTAGCTCTATGTGATTATGTGCACGCGGTCTCAGCTCCAAAAACCTATCCTGTAAAACGAAGCTTGTAAACGCTATAATTTTTGCACAAACCAATTAAAACGCGCTTTTTGGAGTTTTTTATTACCAAAAATATGTAGCAGAATACATTTTGGCCCAAACTGATAAAAAAAAATTAAAATACATTTTTTTATCTGGAATGTTTTATAGCAGATAAGAAAAAATATTGTATTTTTTTTTTTTTCAAAATTGTCGCTCTTTTTTTGTTAATAGCGCAAAATCTAAAAACCGCAGAGGTGATTAAAATAGCATCAAAAGAAAGCTCTGTTTGTGGGGGAAAAAAGGACCTCTATTTTATTTGGGTACAACCTCGCATGATCGCGCAATTGTTAAAGTAACGCAGTGCCGAATCACAAAAAATGGCCTGGTCATTAAGGTGGTAAAACCTCCTGGAGCTGGAGTGGTTAAAGGGATAAATTTTACTTGAGCTTTTCTTGCGCTAAAGGTGCCAATATTGGCTGACAAGTGAGTCATTCATTTAAATTCATTAATTAAAAAGTCGAATACAATTCTAAATATAGAATGCATTAAGATCAAAAAAAGTTCTGCCTTTACAACCCCTTTAACCACTTCAGCACCGAAGGTTTTACAACCTTAACCACTTGCCGACCAGTCACGTTGACTGTACTGCGGCAAAGTGGCTCGATTCCGTCCAGCGACGTAGAACTACCCCTTCTGGGCGGCGCTCGTGCGCTGCCGGAGGCTCTCTCCCGCTGTGTTCAGTCACAGCGGGAGTCGGGCCAGGGGAGGAGCAGCGGCGATCGCCGCCGCTCTTCCCCGATCGTCGGGGAATCGAGTCTGGAGATCCGCCCGCTTGTGTCAACAAAGCGGGCGGATCTAATAAGTGACAAACAGTGACAGATTGCAGGGTTCAGCATAGCTGAACATGTGATCTGTCCCTGTGTCACTCAGTCACCTCCCCCCACACCCGTTAGTAAGCGCCAGGCATACATTAATACATTAACCCCTCCCTCTCCAATAAAATTAACTCCTTCCCTGCCAGTGTCATTTTTACAGTAACAGTGCATATTTATAGCACTGATTACTATAGAAATGTCACTGGTACCCCCAAAAGTGTCAAAAATGTCAGTCAAGGGTCCGATCTGTCCGCTGCAATGTCACAGTCCAAAAATCGCAGATCGCCGCCATTACTCGTTAAAAAAAAAAAAAAACACCAAAAATGACAAATCTTTCCCTTAGTAAACGCAATAACTTTTGCGCAAACCAATCAAAATACACTTATTGTGATTTTTTTTTTTACCAAACATAGGTAACAGAAAACAAATTGTACAAAAATTTAAAAAAATTTTGATTTTTACATTTTTTTGGGGGGAATTTAAAAAAAAATGTTATTTTTTTCAAAATTTACGCTCTTTTTTTTGTTTATAGCGCAAAAAGTAAAAAACGCACAGGTGATCAAATACCACCAAAAGAAAGCTCTATTTGTGGGAAAAAAAGGACGTAAATTTCGTTTGGGTACGGCGTTGCACGACCGCGCAATTGTCAGTTAAATTCGCACAGTGCCGAATTGCAAAAAGTGGCCTGGACGTAAGACCGCAAAATTCTCCGGTGGTAAAGTGGTTAATGACCAGGCCATTTTTGTGCGATATGGCACTGCGTTGCTCTAACTGACAATGGCACGGTCATGAGGAGCTGTACCCAAATTAAACTGATATCCTTTTTCCCCACAAATAGAGCTTTCTTTTGATGGTATTTGATCACCTCTGCGGTTTTTATTTTTTGCGCTATAAACAAAAAAAGACTGACAATTTAAAAAAATAATACAGTATACCAAAAGTTTGGACACACCTTCTCATTCAAAGAGTTTTTTTATTTTTTTATTTTCATGACTATGAAAATTGTAGAGTCACACTTCAAGAGGTAGTCACCTGAAATGGTTTTCACTTCACAGGTGTGCCCTGTCAGGTTTAATAAGTGTGATTTCTTGCCTTATAAATGGGGTTGGGACCATCAGTTGTGTTGTGCAGAAGTCAGGTGGATACACGGCTGATAGTCCTACTGAATAGACTGTTAGCTGCTTTTTTCTTGCCATAATACAAATTCTAAGTACAGGAAAACGAGTGGCCATCATTACTTTAAGAAATGAAGGTCAGTCAGTCCGAAAAATTGGGAAAACTTTGAAAGTGTCCCCAAGTGCAGTCACAAAAACCATCAAAGAAACTGGCTCCCATGCGGACCGCCCCAGGAAAGGAAGACCTAGAGTCACCTAAGTTCATCCGAGTCACCAGCCTCAGAAATCGCAGGTTAACAGCAGCTCAGATTAGAGACCAGGTCAATGGCACACGGAGTTCTAGCAGCAGACACATCTCTAGAACAAACTGTTAAGAGGAGACACTGTGAATCAGGCCTTCATGGTAGAATATCTGCTAGGAAACCACTGCTAAAAGGCAACAAGCAGAAGAGACTTGTTTGGGCTAAAGAACACAAGAAATGGACATTAGACCAGTGGAAATCTGTGCTTTGGTCTGATGAGTCCAAATTTGAGATCTTTGGTTCCAATCACCGTGTCTTTGTGCGTCGCAGAAAAGGTGAACGGATGGACTCTACATGCCTGGTTCCCACTGTGAAGCATGGAGGAGGAGGTGTGATGGTGTGGGGGTGCTTTGCTGGTGACACTGTTGGGGATTTATTAAAAATTTAAGGCATACTGAACCAGCATGGCTACCACAGCATCTTGCAGCGGCATGCTATTCCATCCGGTTTGCGTTTAGTTGGACCATCATTTATTTTTCAACAGGACAATGACCCCCAAACACACCTCCAGGCTGTGTAAGGGCTATTTGACCAAGAAGGAGAGTGATGGGGTGCTGCGCCAGATGACCTGGCCTCCACAGTCACCGGACCTGAACCCAATCGAGATGGTTTGGGGTGAGCTGGACCGCAGAGTGAAGGCAAAAGGGCTACTTTGAAGAACCTAGAATATGACATATTTTCAGTTTCACATTTTTATGTTATGTATATAATTCCATATGTGTTAATTCATAGTTTTGATGCCTTCAGTGTGAATCTACAATTTTCAGTCATGAAAATAAAGAAAACTCTTTGAATGAGAAGGTGTGTCCAAACTTTTGGTCTGTACTGTATATTTTTAACTTTTTGCCATAAAACACATCTAATAAAAAAAGTCAAATTTCTTTATCAGTTTAGGCAAATTGTATTCTGCTACATATTTTTGGTAAAAAAAAAATCCCAAAAAGCGTATAATTGGTTTGCACGAAAGTTCTAGCGTTTACAAACTATGGGATAGATTTATGGACTTTTTATTTTTTTTTTATTGTTAGTAATGGCGGCGATCAGCGATTTTTTTTTTGCGGGACTGCAACGTTGTGGTGGACAAATCTATCACGAAGTGACACTTTTTGGGGACCAGTGACACCAATACAAAATATAAAATAATATGCACTGTTACTGTACAAATGACACTGGCAGGGAAGGGGTTAACATCAGGGGTGATAAAGGGGTTAAGTGTGCTCCTAGGGAATGTAGGGGGACTGGACTGAGGACCGGAAAAGAGATCTGTGCTCCTCATTAGTAGGAACACATGATCTCTCCCTTCCTGTCTGACAGAACAGCCGTCTGCCTATGTAAACAAGTTGTGTCATTCTCCTTCAATCGCGGGTGGCTGGCTGCCGGACCCGCGGAGTGGCTCCCGCTGTGTCTAATCCAAGCGGGAGTGAAGCTCCGGTGGCGCGCGACCCCTAAAACAAAATCACGTATATGTACGTGATTTTGCACTTAAAGCGGTTGTATCCTCACAAAAAGAAAAAAACAAAAACAAACCCTGCAGGATAAAGGCATAATGAGCTAGTATGCCTTGCATACTAGCTCATTATGAAATACTTTCCTTAGAACAAAGCCCCGACACGATCGCCTGGACACTGCTGAAGGAGCTATCATTTTCTATGAATGCTGTAAGTGGCCGGAGCCGCGATGCGTGCGGGAGTTCACTTTCTGGTGAGGAGCTCTGAAGGTCCGCCGGACCTTCAGAGTGCATGCGCTGCTGGTGTCAGCGGCTGCTAGCAGGGTGAATATCTTCTAAACCTTGCAGGTTTAAGAAATGTTAATTTTACCTACTGGTAAGCCTTATTATAGGCTTACCTTTTAGGTAAAGGTTAAAAAGCAGAGTATACTACCGCTTTAAGGGCTGCTCTGCCTCAGTATACATACGTGGAGTGGTCCTTAATTGGTAATGACGTAAAGTTTTAAAAATTCAATTATTCTTGAATATCGATATGCTGTAGTAATCCAAGTAACCAGCTATATGGTTAGGGAACACAATATCTAATCCAACAGCATAAAAGAGTACACCCTTTTTGAAAAGTAAGATTTTTTTATTCAATATCTCAATGAACACAAGAACATTTTCCAAAGTTTTGACAAAACTGAGTTTTATAGAACATTTGTTTAGCTCATTACATATAGTTACATATAGTTACATAGTAGGTGAGGTTGAATAAAGACAATAGCCCATCCAGTTCAACCTTGTTCTGATCCTTGAGATGTACGTCTAAGAGTCTTTTGAAAGCCACCATATTTCCCGCAGAAACCATCTCTTGTGGTAGAGAATTCCACAATCTTGTAGCCCTAACAGTAAAGAACCCCCTGCGTTGCCTGAGGTTAAAACACTTCTCCTCTAATCGCATTGTATGCCCTTGAGTCCTCATGCAATCCCTTCGACTGAATAGCTGTTTTTCTATGCCGAGATCCCCATTGAGATATTTATAAATTGCTATCATGTCCCCCCCCCTCAGGCGTCTCTTCTCCAGGGAGAATAAATCAAGCGTTTGCAGACGCTCTTCATAATTAAGGTCCTCCAATCCCCTAATCAGAATAGTTGCCCTTCTCTGGACTCTCTCCAGCTCCAACACATCCCTCCTGAGGACTGGCGACCAGAACTGGACAGAATACTCCAGATGTGGTCGGACCAGAGTTTTATAAAGTGGAACGATTATAGTCTTATCTCTGGAATACATCCCTTTCTTTATGCGTGCTAATATTCTGCTGGCTTTGGTAGCTGCCGCTTGACATTGCATGCTATTGCCTAATCTAATTCTCCATTTTTGATTCCCCCAAGGGTTCCCCCCCCTAATGTGTATTGTGCTTTTATGTTTTTAGTCCCCAAGTGCAAAACCTTACACTCATTAAACCTCATTTGCCATGTCGTTGCCCACTCCGTTATTTTGTCCAGGTCATTCTGTAGGATATCTGCTTCATGCTGTGCAGTTATTGCCCTGCCCAATTTTGTGTCATCTGCAGAAACTGATATCGAACTACTGATCCCGTCCTCAATGCTGTTTATGAATAAATTGAACAAGGTTGGTCCCAGGACTGAGCCTTGGGGGACCCCGCTTACCACCTCAGACCAGTCTGAGTATGTGCTGTTTATTACCACCCTTTGGACACGCCCTTTTAGCCAGTTCCGTATCCAAGAGCAAACCTTGCTGTCGATACCTGCAGACCTTATTTTATAAATTAAGCGCTTGTGGGGAACTGTATCAAACGCCTTAGCGAAATCCAGGTACACCACATCCACTGGTCTCCCCCTATCTAGCTCACAGCTCATCTCCTCGTAGAATGTTAAGAGATTGGTTTGACAAGAACGCCCATTTGTAAACCCGTGCTGATTACTGCTGATGATGTTGTTGTCTTTAGCAAACTCTACGATATAGTCCTTTATCATCCCCTCCAGAAGTTTACATACTATCAATGTCAAACTGACAGGCCTATAATTTCCCGGGATATGCCTCTGCCCCTTTTTGAATATTGGTATCACGTTAGCTTTCCTCTAATCCCCTGGTACATTTCCTGTCATAATACTGTCAGCAAAGATCAGGAACAGTGGTCTAGATATAATCTTACTGAGTTCCTTGAGTACTCTCGGATGTACGCCATCCGGGCCTGGTGATTTGTTTGTGTTAAGTTTATCCAGCCTTTCCCTAATTTCACCCTCTGTTAGCCATAGTGGCAAGACCTGTGTATTACTACTAACCAAACAGTCATGGTCAGTGTACCCCTCCGTTTCCTGTGTAAATACTGACGAGAAAAAAGCATTCAGCACGGTTGCTTTTTCAGTGTCCTCTGTAACCATCCTCCCATCATTGTTGCCCTGGTTTTTTTTGCTGTTGATCTATTTAAAGAATTTCTTTGGTTTTTTTTTTTACTATCCTCCGCTATTTGTCTCTCAAAGTTGATTATAGCCATTTTGATTTCGTGTTTACTTTTCTTATTTGTCTCCTTGTATTGCTCGAAAGCCGATACTGTGCCCTCTGATTTATATTTCTTGAAGGCCATTTTTTTCCCTAATACATTTTTTAACGTTACGGTTTAGCCAGCCAGGTTTGGCTTTGTCTCTTCTAAATTTATTAACCATAGGAATGCACTGCAAGATGCATTTGTTTAATATGTTCCTAAAGCATTCCAATTTTTTCCTCCGTGGTCAGTGATCCCAGGGTTTGGTCCCAGTTTACCCTTTCCATCAATGAGCACAATTTTGCAAAGTTTGCCCTTCTGAAGTTTAGGGTTCTTATGTTCCCCACTTGCCTTGTTATATTGTTATTTATACTAAATGTGATCATCCTGTGATCGCTAGAGCCCAGGTTGTCCTGGACTCCTACCTCCAAGATTAGGTCTGGGTCATTAGTGATCAATAGATCCAGGACTGCATTTTCTCTAGTAGGAGAATCCACCAACTGTGACATGTAGTTATCCTGTAAGGTTTTTGTGAATAGACGGGCCTTCTGTGAGTGTGCAATCCCCTCTTCCCAGTCAATGTCGGGATAATTGAAGTCCCCCAATATGATGACTGATCCCAGTTTTGCCACTTTACCCAATAGTGATAAAAATTCCAGCTCTACCTCCTCCCTTTGGTTGTGTGGCCTATAGCAAACCCCCACAATTACTTTTCTCTTTTCTTCTTCCCTGTTGAGTTCTACCCACAAGGAATCTAACTTCATACTCATCCCTTCCGTAATATCACTCCTCTCTATCACCCTTACATTGGTCTTGACATAGAGACATACCCCTCCCCTGAAACCCATACCCCTACATGAAAGTAAGGTTTATATAACATACTAAATCTTCAGTTTTACTCAAATTGGTTAATGCTAAAATGAACATACCCCCCCCCCCCCCCCCAACAAAAACTACTACATTTAGTATTTTGTATGACCATGATTCCTAAGGACAGCACTAGGCATGGAATGAACAAGTTGGCGACATATTGCAACATCAATCTTTTTCCGTTCTTCAAGAACAACCTATTTTGGAGCCTGGATGCTGGACGGGGTGATGCTAAACTTCTCTTCAGTATTCCCCGTAAGTGTTCGCTTGGGTTCAGATCAGGAAACACGGTACTTGGCCACTGAATCACGTTCACTTGTTCTTCAGAAATGACACAGTGGCCTTAGATGTGTGTTGGATTATTGTCCTGTTGGAAAAGTGCACGATGACCAAAGGCACGGAGTAATGGTAGCATCTTCTCCTTCAATATAGAGCAGTAAATTCTGTGAATTCATGATACCATCAATGAAATGCAGCTCCCCGACACCAGCAGCACTCATGCAGCCCCACAGAAGGACCCTGTCACCACCATATTTCACTGTAGGCACCATGCATTTTTCTTTTGTACTCCTCACCTTTGCGACACCTTTATAGTTTTGAAGCCATCCGTTCCAAAAACATTTTTCTTGGTCTCTTTATTCCAGAGTACAGAATCCCAGTAGTCATCTTTTTCAGCATGGGCCCTGGCAAATTCTAGGTGGGGTATTTTGTGCATGGGCTTAAGGCGAGGCTTCCTTCGTGGACAACACCCATGCATGCCATTCCACTGCAGTGTACACCGTATTGTGTCACGGGAAGCAAACCTTCCACTCATGTTTGGCTTTCTAATTCTTAGTTAACTGCAGTAAACCTGCATGGGAATTTTATTCAACCCTTCTCATCAGACGATGCTGCTGTCGATGTGTAAACTTCCCTGGATGGCCTGGACATCTTTGTAAGATGGTTGCAGCTCCATCTTTGGTTCATTTTTGTATCCCTTTTGCTACAGTATTCTAACTGATAAGTAAAGCTTTGCCGATCTACTTGTAACCCAGGGCTTGACAATCCCAGGCGCCAGGCCATATTGGCAACTAAAATTAGTGGCCTGGCGCCTGGGTTACACTGCCGGAGGGGTCTTGTCACCATACATCCTAAGTCTCCTGCGAGATGCGGAGTCTCCCGCATGCGGGCTGTGACTCTCTGACACCCGCAAGTGGCGTGCTCACATACGGGAGACCCTCGCACCACGTAGGGGACTTGGGATGTCAGGCGAAAGAACGGTGTCTGTCAGCTTTGACAGAACAGTGCTGATGCTTCCTTTGTAGCTCCAGCTCCGTCCCATCACAGGCGGAGCGATATCAAATGCACTCTGCCTGTCAGAGGAGAGATGCAGGAAGAATAGGCTCTGCATGCATCCTCCAGCGCCCCTCAGTAATCTCTGCCAGCAGTACCAGCCAGCAGCAAGTCACATGTGCTAGTGGTACAACTAGCCCCCAGCACAAATTTGTATATATCCCAGCATGTGCAGTGTTTCTGACTCCTACCACCATGACCACTTCAAATCACTGAAGTGGTCATGGTGGTTGGAGTGTTCCTTTAATATCTCTCAGAAGTAAACAAAGTACACACGGGTCGAATGCAGGACAACAATCAGCCATTTCAATAAAAACTGGCTGCCATGTCCTGCGTGTATGGCAGCCGGTCCGACAGAAGCCAGCCATTCGGCATGCGTGAAAAAAAAAATTGGTTGCTAACTTTTTTAGCTGACTCCTAGATTTCAAGCAAATTTGTGAAGCCCTGCTGTAACCTACACCTTTCTTGTGTAAAGAAATGTTTTTTTTTTTTTTTTTTTCTCAGGCCTTGCCTTTCTCTTCCATGTGGTGCCAATGGTAGCAGCATGCACTGCGAAGGGGTTTTCTTTAACTGCTTGCCGACCGCCCCACATATGTACTGCGGAGCAGCGGCTACTACAGGCAAACTGACACAACTGTACATCACCTGTTACTTCTGGGTTTGCGTGCCACCGGCGACCAGCTCCCGCTGTGATTGGACACCCGCCAATCATTTGTGAGAGAGGCAGAACGGCGGTCTGCCTTTGAAAACAAGGCAGATCGCCGTTCTGTGACAAGGGAAGACCGAGATTCTGTGTTTCTGCTAAGCAGGAACATGGATCTATGTCTTCCCACCGGTAAAGCATTCCCCACACAACTAAACGCACTCTCTAGGGACACATTTAACCCTTTGCTCTCCCCTAATAACCCCTTCCCTGCCAGTGTCAGTACAGTGACAGTGCATATTTTTTAGCACTGATCACTGTATTGATGCCACTTAGTGTCCAATTTGTCTGCCGCAATATCGCAGTCCTGCTGAAAGTCGCAGATCACCGCCATTAATAAATAAAAATGCCATAAAAATAAACTATACTTTAACTTTTGCACAAACCAATCAATATACGTTTATTGGGATCTTGTTTTTGCAAACAAAAAAACAATGTAGCAGAATAAATTTTGACCTAAACTGATGAAGACATTATTTTGATTTTTTTTAGAGACCGTAAAAAAAATATTTTTTTTATTTTTTCAAAATTGTTGGCCTTTTAAGGTTTATAGTGCAAAAAATAAAACCTGCAGAGGTTATCAAATGCCACCAAAAGAAAGCTCTATTTGTGGGCAAAAAAGCACATCCATCTTATTTTGGTACAGTGTCTGACAACTGTGCAATTGTCAGTTAAAGTAGCGCAGTGCCATATCGCAAAAAATGACCTGGTGGGGGGGGGGGGGGGTAAACCTTCCAGAGCTGAAGTGGTTGACCTCCCTGGCGGTATGATTCCTTTGGATTCTAGGTGCTGAAAGCGGTACCATTATTTTGTGAATGAGCAGCCCAAACCCCAAACCAACTGTACACATATATATATGTGTGTGTGTGTGTGTGTGTGTGTGTGTGTGTATATATATATATATATATATATATATATATATATATGTGTATGTATAATATATATTGTGACAGGAAGTCAGGTAAATCTGTGGATGTAGTCAGACAGATACATTACCACCTGGTTTAGAAAATTCACCAATTACTATAGGGTGTCGGCTGCAAAGGTAGCCAGGACGGCTTAAGGAAGTTGAAAGGCCTTCAGCTGTTCAGAATGAGGAAGTTAAGGCCTCTATAATTTGTCCAAAGGAAGTCTAAGGCTACATTCACACCTGAGCGTAGCGTTTTCGCGCGTTTTTTACCGCGATTTTTACCACGATTTTACCGCGATTTTTACAGCGATTTACAGGCGTTTTTACAGGCGTTTTTTGGGCAGGCGTTTTTAGATTGAATAGAAACCAATGGAAAACGCCTGTAATCTGCCCAAAAAGAAGCTCGTGTACTTTTTTGAGCGTTGGGCGTTTTGCTTACAGCGTCAAAACGCTCAGATGTGAACAGGGGCCATTGAAATGAATAGGATTTGTCTTGTTGGGCGTTTTGAGAGCTGATCCTAGAGCAGAAAAACTCCCCAAAAACGCCCCAAAACGCCTAGATGTGAACGGAGCCTAAGGATTGCTGCCTCCTGACGCTGTGTGAGCTGGGGAGAGGAGGACAGTCAGATGTGTGCCTCCCGACGCTGTGTGAGCATGGGAGAAGTGCTGCCTCCTGACGCTGTGTGAGCTTGGAGAAGACCTCCTGGAGCGATGTGTGCTGAGGAGGGTAAAAAGTGTGAAGACTTCTCAAGGTGAGAAAATGAACTATTTCTATGTGAAGAGTGTGAAGAGAAAAACCAATGGATGTTTTCTATGTGAAAGGAAAGTCCAATGAACATGTGCTGTGTGAAGAGAAAAGGGACATTCTCTATGTGAAGAGATAATAAATGGAGATAATAAATGGACTATTGATGGTCTGCTGTATGATCAGCCAAGTCTGCCCAACAGTAGGTTGGGTACAGACTTCTTTAGATAGGTTCCTGTGTGTGAGAAGGTAGCCGCCCACAGTGGCAAGGATTTATTTTGTGTTTTATTTTATTTTGGATGTTTTTGACGCTTGCAGTCTGGTGAAGAAAATTGCATGAATAAACCAAACTGTTGTTTGCAACCACTTCTCGGTTATCTCCTTGTGTAACGAACCCCCCAAAGGGGTCATCCACACCCGCCACCGAGCTAATCCCCACAATATATATATATATATATATAGTAGGGCTGCAACTAACAATTAATTTGTCTGTCGACTAATCTATCGATTATTTTTACGATTAGTCGACTAATCTAACGATTATTTTTATTTTATTTTTTTTGCTTTAATTGAGTGGTTTTTTGATTAGCTAATTAATCCTGTAATTAATACAGACCCCTCAGTAAGCCCCCCTCCCAGTACAGACCCCTCAGTAAGCCCCCCTCCCAGTACAGACCCCTCAGTAAGCTCCCCTCCCAGTACAGACCCCTCAGTAAGTCCCCTCCCAGTACAGACCCCTCAGTAAGTCCCCTCCCAGTACAGACCCCTCAGTAAGTCCCCTCCCAGTACAGACCCCTCAGTAAGCCCCCTCCCAGTACAGACCCCTCAGTAAGCCCCCCTCCCAGTACAGACCCCTCAGTAAGCTCTCCCACCTAGTACAGAGGATGGATGAAAGGATGGAGACACGGATGAATGAAAGGATGGAGACACGGATGGATGAATGAAAGGATGGAGACACGGGTGGATGGATGAAAGGATGGAGACATGGATGGATGAAAGGATGGAGACATGGATGGATGAAAGGATGGAGACATGGATGGATGAAAGGATGGAGACGTGGATGGATGGAGACGTGGATGGATGGATGAAAGGATGGAGACGTGGATGGATGGATGAAAGGATGGAGACGTGGATGGATGGATGAAAGGATGGAGACACGGTTGAATAGATGGAGATGTGGTTGGATGGATAGATGGGGATATGGGTGGATGGTTTGAGGAGTTGCTTTGAATATAATTAATGAATTAAATAGCATATTTTGGTTTGTGACGCTCACATGCAGTAAAGTTCCGTTGTAAAGTGAACCTGTCACCAGAGAAAAATGGAGGCTGTCAAAGCAATGTCACATTCTGCAAATGCTAGTTACTTGGCTGTCATGTTTATCCTTCTGCTTTAACCACTTGCCGACCGCCGCACGACTATCTACGTCGGCGGTCAGCCCCTCACAGGCAAACTAACGTAGGGCTACGTTGCTTGCTTGTGAGGGTCTAGGGAGTGAGCGTGCGCCCCCGGAGGCGCGCACCCGCGTGGTCACGGACCCCCCCCCCCCCGCGCGTGTGACCAGCGGACCCGATGTCCGCCGGCCACTCGGCGATCGGCGGGGGAGAGGGAGAATGTCAGGCAGCTTGTTTAAACAAGCTGCCTGTCATTCTCCTCGCTGTAAAAACACTGATCACATGGATCTACTATGTAGATCCGTTGATCAGTGTCCTTACAGCTCAAGCCACAGCCAATCACAGTAGAAAGCACGCCCCTAGGGACACACACAGCCCCTCCCTCCCAAATAAAGTTAACCCCTTTACTACCAGTGTATTTTTACAGTAACAGTGCATATATATAGCACTGATTACTGTAGAAATGTCACTGGTAACCCCAAAAGTGTCAAAAATGTCAATCAAGGGTCCGATCCGTCCGCCCCAATGTCGCAGTACCGCAAATAAAATCGCAGATCGCCGCTATTACGCGTTAAAAAAAAAAAAACAAAATGACAAAAATCTTTCCCTTTGTTAGTAAACGCGATAACTTTTGCGCAAACCAATCAAAATACGCTTTTTGCGATTTTTTTTTTTTTTTTTTTTTTTTTTTTTTTTTTTTTTACCAAACATAGGTAGCATAAAACAAATTGGCCGAAAATGTTAAAATTTTTTGATTTTTACATTTTTTTTTGGGGGGGAATTTCATATAAAAAAATGTGAAAAATATTTGCTATTTTTGCAAAATTGACGCTCTTTTTTTGTTTATAGCGCGTGATCAAAAAATCGCACAGGTGATCAAATACCACCAAAAGAAAGCTCTGTTTGTGGGAAAAAAAGGACGCCAAATTCGTTTAGGTACAGCGTCGCACGACCGCGCAATTGTCCGTTAAAGTCACGCAGTGCCGAATCGCAAAATACCCCCTGGTCGGAATGGGGGTAAAATCTTCCGGTGCTTAAGTGGTTAATACATGGTATCCTTTATCTGGGACAGGATATACATAGGAAACATATACATCATCTTATCATTCTGACAGCCAGACAACCTGCATCTTCAGGAGTGGATTGGGGATGACAGTCTCCATGCATCTCTATGGATAGGTTTGCTTTAAAGAGACGATAACATTTTGTATATTAAATATATATATATATATATAATCATGTTGGGGGGACCATGTGACTGAGGGGGGAGGGGGTACTGCCTACCCTGGAGTTGTGTTTGAAATAACTAGAAATGCGCAGGAAATCCACCATACAGAATTTATTGACAAGTAATAAAGATCAGTCTCAGGCAATCACTCTCAGCTGAGTCCAATGAGAGATGAAAATGAGGGTCACATGGCGTTCTATTACACTTCAGAGCAAAGACTGCGACTTCTCTGTCCGCCCTTATAACAAATGTAAAAAATGTGGCAACAATCAAAAAAAAGGGAATTTTACTAACTTTTGCTCCTGCAGAGCATTGCAACCACATCACTGCCTCAGTGTGCAGAGCGTCGCTCTCCTCCGGGATGCCATGCCGCTCACAGACACTCTGGACAGGAGCGCAGCGGGGGCCGGGGGCGGGGCAGTTCAGCCTGCAGCGGCCCCAATCAATGTAGCGGCCCGGCCGGAATGCGAGCAGGGGGCGTGTGACGTCACGCGTGACGCGTCAACGCTTTTCACGCATATATATGTGTGTGTGTGTGTGTGTATGTATGTGTGTGTGTGTGTGTGTGTGTATATATGTATGTATGTATGTATATATATATATATATATATATATATATATATATATATATATATATATATATGTATATGTATACACACACACACACACACACACATATTATATATATATATATATATATATATATGTACAGTAAAACTGCAGGAAGTGTGTGTGTATATAAGTACAGTAAAACTGCAGGAAAGGGCACTGGGGGGCAATCTAATGTGATTTTTTTTTTTTAATTTTGAACTGTATCAGTGTGTTTGGTGTGTTTTACATTTGAATTTGCCACCGGTTCCACCCCCCTGCGAACGACACGTCGTAGGAGATGGAAGCCGGGGCACGGAGGCGATCGGGAGTAAGAACCGCCGCTAGACACCGCCGGGATAAATCGCTGGATCCCGGTGACAAGGTAAGTAACCCTGCTTACAGGATCCAGCGATGCTTCTGGCGGTACCCCGAGTGTGGCTCGGGGTTACATCTTTTGGCTCTGAAATTTAACCCCGAACCACGCTCGGGAATACCGCTAAGAAGGTTAAGTAACACCCTTTTATATTCAGCTGTCTGCTGGACACTTGTTTAATGAAAAGAATCAGTTGAATTTTTGGTATTTAGAATTTTGTTGTCTAAATTTTAGCTCTGCTCCTAAAGACTTTCATTAGGGTGTATTCATTTTTGCAACATGGTCTTGAATGAATTTGTTCAGGAAAAAACTTGTGTGTGCAAATTAACAAATCTTGGTTGCAATCAATGGCCCACAATTGTGGGAGTATATTGTAGTATAGTGTCCCATAGAAAATGTTAATTCTGAAAGAAAAGATTTTCTGATAAATCTGTTGGGGTGTACTCATTTATGCTGAGCACTGTATATATATACTATTAGAGGTTGCATCCGGTACATATCATCAGACTTGGCGATCAAAATTTTTGTTTAAAGAAAAAAAAAAGTAAAAATTGTTCTACAGAATTGTAATAGATTATGCATTACTGACTCCCTTGTAGTAGGCAGGTAGGTTGATACAAGCTCCCTGCGCCTGCTGTCACTTATGCTAGCCATACACGCACAAACTTTTCCTTTAGAAAATTTTCATTTTAGGCCTCTAAGACACAATACTCCTGTTTGAGCATCTCCTTTTTCAGGCGTATTTGTCTTATTGAAATGTGTGCATTTTCGCGCATATTCGTTTATGCAAATTTGCGCCTTTTTGCTCAAATGCATTCTCGCTTTCTTTTAAAATATGCAAATTTGCATTTTTCCAGATCAACAGTATGTTCGCATGCATTCATTTGTTCGCAATCATGCGTATTTGCACGCATTAGACGTAAATTACTGTCCGAAAATGCAGATTTTTCTATTTTGTTCTTACTAAAGAATGCACGGCTCTCATTTACACACCTGTGTGCATAGGCACATTACAATGAATGGGCTGTATTTTAGCTCTGGGAAAAAAAAATCTGTACTGAGGTTTTTTAAGCTGCAGTGTGCAAGAGGCCTAAGGAACTTTCATTTTGATTTTCTAATCATAAGTGAGGTCAAATCGATGCTTGTTTTTCGACCACAGTGACAAGAACATTCAAAGGAGCAGAATAGAAAAATGTTCTTGATCGAACAATCACCAAAACAATTTCAGACAGTGTATGTGGTTTTCATTCAGAAATTGCATTCATTTTACAATTAAAGGTTTTAAAAGCAAGTGAAATTTTTAGAACGACCTCTGTCCATTCTTTGACTGTACAAAGACTTTTTGTAAGTATATTCTCATCCAAAAATCAATGTGTATGGCCAGCATTACACATTTGTAATAGCAGTATCATGCTTTTTTTTTTTTAATGAGCTGTCCTGATGAGGTTAAGCAAAAATTTGCCCTTTACAGTACAAAACAGCAGATATATACTGCTATAAGGAGTTAATTTATACTATGAAACATTGAAAGTAATTATATGTATATATAAAACCTAAGTATAATATACCCAGAAGTCAGACATGCAAGTCGGACATGCAGGGTAATTTAACTGGGAGTCTGACATGAAGCTAAATAAAGGGTGGAGGGGGGATATAAAACTTTTATATTAAAGTAGTACCGTACTAAAGGCTAGGATTTTTTTTTTTTTTTATGGATATAATCATTTTTGAATATAATGCACAATACTGGTAAACTTTTACTTTAACTTTTACTTTAAGAGTTGGTTCACACTAAGGCGACACGACTCCTTACTACTTCGGGGGCGACTTGTGCATTACCATGCACCACGACTTCGGAGCGACTTGCAGGGACTTCACATAATGGAAGTTTATGCAAGTCGTTCCGAGGTCGCCCCGAAGTAGTACAGGACCCTTTTTCTAAGTCGGAGCGACTTGTGTCGCTCCTATTAGAACGGGTCCTGTAGCGGTCAATGGACCGCGAGGGAGCGCGACTTGTCAGGCTGACAAGTCGCGGCAGTGTGGACCGGCTCTAAATGGAATTGTAATGCCTTATATTACCAATATTATTGGGCTTTGTTTACACTGATCCGATACGAAAGCCATGCGACTTCTGATCCGACTTTGCCATGTGACTTTATGTACAACTTCCATCTAGGCCCTCCTAAAATCCATACCATACCCTTATCTGACCATGCAGCCCGGCAGGTCCAGAAAGGGTGGGGGCAAGCAAGCGTCCCCCCCCCCCGCCCCCCCCGCCTGGACCATAACAAGCCACATGCCCTTAACATGGGGACAAGGGCCTCTTCCCGACAACCCTGGGTGTGGTTGTGGGGGTCTGCGGGCGGGGGGCTTATCAGAATCTGGAAGCCGCCTTTAACAAGGGGGCCCCCAGATCCCGCCCTCCCTTCAATCTGGTACCCCTATGTGAGTATGGGGTACATTGTACCCTTTACCCATTCACCACCAAAAAAGAAAAAGTGTAGTGTTACACAATAAATTACTTTTTAAAAGTCATTTATTAAAAATGAAGATTGTCTCCTGTTATAGCTCCGTGTCTTCATCCTCCAGTCTTCTCCCTCTGGTTCTTCATCTGCTGCTTCTCTGTTTGCTTCCTCTCCCGGTTCTTCTCCCTTCACTGATGACTACTTCTTCCACCAACCTGGTCCTCCTCAGACGCTGGCTCCCGCTGTTGTCGGGTCCAGAGACCCTGCCCCTCGTGATGTCACATGGGGCGGGGTCTCAGAGGTGACATCCCTAGATAGCCACGCCCCATGGCTATATAAGAACTGGCGGACACTGGACCAACAGCAGGCATCACCCAGCATCTGAGGAGGACCAGGTCAGTGGAGGAAAAAGACACGGCGATACAAAGGGGGAAATTCTTCATTTTTTAATAAAGGATTTTTCAAAACCTTTTCTTGTTTTTTTTGTAACACTACACTATTTATTTTATGTGACTATGGGGGGCAACCATACTCGTTTACATGGGGGGGCTGGGAACTAGGGTCCCTTGTAGTTTTGTAGTCCTAGCCCTCAGAAGCCCAGCTTTCATAGTGGGTTCCAGAAAAAAAGGTTTTGGACAAGTCTGTGCATGTTGGCTCTCTATGCTTATCAGTCCAGTTGCTTTAGATGTCAGATGTCTAAATAAGTACTGCTCTCACACATCTGCTCTCACACATCTTACACTTAAATTGTTGCCCCTCAGAAAAGATGGTGTGTAGCTGTCTGGCTTATGAAGTCCTTAAACTGCACACATGTGATATAATCCTTTATTCTGAAAAAAACAATAAAATGTCTACCTAGACTACTATCTTCTTACTACATAGCAGCATGCTTTTTTACAAAATGGAGGGTGGATTTAACAGCTATATTCCACCACTTCAGCCCTAAAAAGATTTACCTCCTTTCGTGATCGGGCCATTTTTTTGTAATACAGCACTGCATTACTTTAACTATTGCACGGTCGTGCGACACTGTACCCAAATAACATTTTTGTCCTTTTTTCACACAAATAGAGCCTTCCTTTGGTGTGATTTAAACACCTCTGCATTTTTTATTGTTTTGCGCTAATAAATCAAAAAAAAACAATTTTGTAAAAAGAAAAACTTTTTTTTTTTTTACTTTCTGCTTTAAAATACATCCAAAAAAATTTTAAAAATCCAATTTTTCTCCTTTCATCCTTCCAGGACGGCCTACATTTGAGAGATTGTGGCTCCGCCTCACAGGAAACACAACTAATTTGCAGCTGTTTAAAAGGGTCCCACCCATCCTTAGCTTCAGTTCAGTTGTGTTTCCAACCTCACATCGGAACGTTTGTTTTTTTTTACTAACCTGAGGCAAATAGCTGGCCAAGACGGTACCCCTGGAAGGCAGCTTCGGTCGGCCTAATAGCTGGTTCCTCCCTAGCTGTGTCCTTGGAAAAGGAACTTTCAGGTCGCCAAACATACCAGGTAGTGCGGTTTGCCTTATGGTGAAGGTCCCTCATACCTGAAGTCCTGCTTGTCTCTGCAGGAAGTCTCCGAAATTCGCTTCGTTGGGCGGTAAGGATTTTCAAATTTCCTGCCAGCGGTGAGCCCCAAGCCTCTCTATGGAGACAGGAAGTTCCGGCGGAAGGGGCGGAGCGGCTGATTCCCGGAAGAGACCCAGCGTGGAGGAGATGCCGGGTCTGTGTGAGCTCAGTACAACCATGGCTGACTCTCCAACTGCAAGAGGGCGGAAGCCCCAGAAAGAGACACAAGCGGCCGCAATCCTTACAGGGGAGAAAGCGGCAACGCAGGTGGTGACAGGAACGGGTAAGTGATACCGATGGCGGCCGACTGCTGTCTATTGAGTGACAGGTATGCCGTGCCATTTTTTTCCTGCATGTTAGCCGTAGTGGTGGACAAGAGGGTTATGTCGCTTCATGGTGTCCTTTCTTCTTGTCTTCATGTGTTTTCACAGGTACGCCACCGGCACAGGAAGCCCCTGCCAGACCCCTATCCTCAGCTAAAAAATGTGGGGAATGCGGGGTTAGATTGTCTAAGTCTTACACTAAGCCCTTATGCACTACTTGTACTTGTACTAAGTTAGCAGGGCAGGACTTAATGAAAGATTTTCTTAAATCTATGAAGGAGGAAATGGCAGCTGCTATTCAGTCATTTAAGGCTACAGCAGCTATCCCTCAAGTCCCAGCAGAGGAAGTAGCGAAAGATGTTTCCTCCCAAGACTGTGGGTGGTCAAAAGGACCCCCATCCCTCTGGGCAGATTGTCTATCCATTCCCTCAACTCAAGTTGGGGAACAAGAGGATCCAGAAGAAGGTTCCAGTTATTTAAGAGACCCTTCAAGTTCAGATAAGGACTCAGAAAGTAACAGTGAAGGGAAAAAAGACAAAAATCTTTTTTCCTTGGAATATATGCAGGGTCTTCTTAAAGTGATACATGACACTGAAGGAATCCCTACCCCTGCAAAGCAGTCTTCCTGCAAAGACAAGGTGTACAAAGGCTTGAGAAAAGCCCAGTACAGAACCATTCCCATTCACCAGTCATTAAAAGACATAATACACCAAGAATGGAAATTGCCTACACATGCCTTTTCCAGACCAAAAAACTGGAAAAGAAGGTTTCCCTTTGAGCCTCAAGAATTGGAAGTATTCACAAAAAGTCCTAAACTTGATGCTCCCCTGGCCCAATTATCAAAAGGAACAGATTTATCCTTTGAAAATGCCGGGCATATTACAGATCCTATGGATCGCAGGATTGAATCCGTATTAAGTAAAGCCTGGGATTCTAATGCATATAATACAACTATAGCCTTAGCTGATACCTGTATGGCCAGGAATACAGACTTTTGGCTCAAGGAACTTTCAAAATGTGTCCGCAATATGGCAGGATCACAAGACCTGATAGATTCCCTGGCCATGATTAGTAAAGCTGCATCCTGCCTAGCAGACGCAGCTGTGGAGTCATTAGTAGCATCTGCTAAAACAGCAGCATTAATAAATTCTGCCAGAAGGGCGCTCTGGGTCAAAGCTTGGGAAGGTGATGTAAACTCCAAAGTAAGACTCTGCTCTACCCTTTGAAGGTTCATTACTGTTCGGTTCAGGACTAGATGATACCTTGTCCAGATCTGCAGAAAAAGGGAAAAAGTTTCCCACTAAGAAAAAGGACAAATCAGGAAGATATTCCTTTCGAAACTTCCAAGGCAAGAATCAAAAAAGGCCGTTTAGGGCCAAGAAAGGTGGTCCTGGAAAAGGAAAACAAGGGGACAAATTGTTGTTCCTTAAACCTGGGCCTAAGTCCAAAGAATCTAACTGACGCCAGCGTCGGAGTAGGGGGCAGACTGACCCATGTTGCTTCCCAATGGGAAAACATCTCTGCCAGTCCCTACTTTCTTCATCGGGAAGGGTACCAATTGGAGTTTGTCTCACAACTGGTATCGAAGATAATAGTGACTTATCCCTCAAAAATAGAACAAAAGTTCTCCAGGGAGAACATTTATACGGTCAGATAAAATCTGTACCAAAATGTCTTTATGACTATGTTGGATTTAAGAGATGCTTACCTTTGGCAGTTCAGAGCTTCTCCTTTTTGCTTGGCAGCAAGTCCAGGGATCTTTACAAAAATCTTGGCCAAGGTAGTAGGCCTCCTGTACCTTCTAGGCCTAAAGTTGATCCCGTGTCTGGAAGATATGTTGATTTGTATAAAAGCAGCAGATCTACGGGGCCAAGGGTGTCTATGGTACAAGATAGATACCAGACTCAAACTCTTTCTCCCAAGGGAAAAAAGTGAAAGAAGTGGTCTCAGCAGTAAAAAGCATCTGCTCTCGTCCCTACGGCGCCAGGAGACAGATCATGTAGATTCTAGGGCCAAATCCAGCCATAGATTGGGCCCAACTACATTCAAGAGACCTCCAAGGCTTTCACCTAGCCTCTTGGAACAAGAGACAGAACTCCATAGACGAAAAAGTTACTATGTCCCTACAAATAATTTGGTCACTAATCAGTCACCATCACATCAAACAGGCAGAATGGGAACTGAACCCCATAATTTTCTAATGCCTGGTCCAAAAATTTTGTCAACCGGAAGTGGACATGTTTGCCACTCGGCAGAACCGAAAAGCAGAGCAGTTCTTCCCTCTGACAAAACAGAAGGATATGCTGGGCTTGGAGGCCCTAGCACAACCTTGGCCTTTCAGGCTAACCTATGCCTTTCCCCCACAGAACCTAATATCAAGAGTTCTGCAGAGTCGCATTGGATGGCCGCAACTACGCCTCATCCTAGTCAAACCTGGGTAGCCAAAAAGAACGTGATTTGCAACCCTGGTGTCTCTATCAGTGACAGTACCTTGGAAACTACCAGAAATTCCAGACCTGTCACTACAAGGACCTCTGATTCACCCCAGACCGCAGGTTTTTCAATTAAGTCTGGATAGTGAACGTCAAATATTAAAAGAAAAAGGATGCTCAGACAGAGTCATTGAGACCCTCCTTTCAAGTAGAAAGCCAGTAACTAGAAAAATTTATTCCAAAATCTGGAAGACATTTTGTACTTGGCAGAGTCAGAAGAAGGATTCCTCTGCCTCAACCCTAAGGATCCTGGATTTTCTACAGGATGGGGTAGATAAGGGGGTGGCGGTAAACACCCTTAAAGTACAGATAGCGGCACTTTCTGTTTTTTTAGACAAAAGGTTAGCCCAAGAACCTTTAATTAAGAGATTTCTGTTGGCTCGGAGAAGGGCATCTCCAATTAACAGAACTATTGTTCCAGCCTGGAACTTAACGCTAGTACTAGAGGCACTATCTAGTGAAGCATTTGAACCCTTAAACAAAATTAGTTTAAACATTTTGTCTATTAACTTAACTTTTTTGTTAGCAATCACCACAGCCAGGAGAGTGGGAGATTTGCAAAGCTTATCCATAAAAGAACCCTTTATGAGAATTCTTCAAGACAGGGTGATTCTTAAACCAGATCCACTGTACCTGCTCAAGGTGGTGTCATCTTTTCATATGAATCAAGAGATGGTTCTCCCATCCTTCTGTGAGAAACCTAAGTGTGCAAAAGAAGAGAAATTCCATTGCTTAGATGTAAGAAGATGTCTTCTAGCATATCTAGAAAGAACCAAGGGCTTTAGAAGATCTAGCCACCTATTGGTTCTACATTCTGGACCAAGGAAGGGTTTACAAGCATCAAAACCCTCAATCTCTAGGTGGATTAAACAAGCCATTAGTTTGTCATATAAGGTGTCAGGTACCCCCACACCAACAAGTCTAAAGGCACATTCCACAAGGGGCATGGCAACTTCCTGGGCCGAAAAAGCCGGAGCATCCTGGGAGCAGATCCGCCATGCTGCCACCTGGTCCAGTCAAGATACCTTCCTAAAGCACTATCGTGTGGAAGTACTGTCGCAACAAGACCTTGCCTTTGGCAGAAAGGTTTTACAGGCAGTGGTCCCGCCCTAAGGTAGGCCAGTATGGATTCCTTTATCATCCTCTCAAATGTAGGCCGTCCTGGAAGGATGAAAGGAGAAAACCTACCGTTAGTGTACCGGTAACGGCCTTTCTCTTCAATCCTTCCAGGACGGCCGGCCTACTTCCCGCCCAATGTGGTGGTGAGTTCTAAAGAATATGTATATATAAATGTATATGTATATATGTGTAGCTGTTTGAATAACTATATTCCTTAAGGTTCGGTTGGAAACTACTTTTCTATTACTGAAGCTAAGGATGGGTGGGACCCTTTTAAACAGCTGCAAATTAGTTGTGTTTCCTGTGAGGCGGAGCTACAATCTCTCAAATGTAGGCCGTCCTGGAAGGATTGAAGAGAAAGGCCGTTACCGGTACACTAACGGTAAGTTTTCATTAGTTTAGGCCAATATGTATCCTGCTACATATTTTTTGCAAAAAAAACAAATCCCAAAAATCGTATATTGATTGGTTTGCCCAAAAGTTATAACGGCTACAAATTATGGGATATATTTATGGAATTTTTATTTATTTTTTTACTAGTAATGGTGGCTGTAATGAAACCTCCGACCCACACTGTACTTGTGGTCTTCCGTCAGTATACGGCTTCCTTACAGTCATGAACATATATAAACAAAAAAGAATATATATAAAATCAAATAGATAATAAATATTCCTGTAGCGCGAGGGGGAGAAACACAATCACAGCCCCTACCAAACCGTCAGATAAAACTGACAATATAAAACATTTGCACATTTAAATCACCAATGCGGTACAGTTCATAAAATTATATGCAGCAATAGTCCACAAAGCATCGATTAGGAAGAAACAAGTTGTAAGTGCAGATGTATGGGGTCACCAAAACCGTCACCACTGTGCTCTTTTTTGGTGACGGTTTTGGTGACCCCATACATCTGCACTTACAACTTGTTTCTTCCTAATGGATGCTTTGTGGACTATTGCTGCATATCATTTTATGAACTGTACCGCATTGGTGATTTAAATGTGCAAATGTTTTACATTGTCAGTTTTATCTGACGGTTTGGTAGGGGCTGTGATTGTGTTTCTCCCCCTTGCGCTACAGGAATATTTATCATCTATTTGATTTTATATATATTCTTTTTTGTTTATGTTTTTATTTATTAAGTAGCAGCATCTATTACCATACTATTCTGAGAGATGCCTCCTCATTAAGCGCTTGGTTGCTTACTATTAGTTTGGGTACCGTGTGTTTGTAAGCAGATTCTACATGAACATATATAGATATTCCAGCCGCCCTCCATACAAAGCTAGCATGACACTTAACTTGTACTAGAATCGCTCTTTATTGAACAGTCACACAGAATTTAGATACAGCATGGACCTCCCCCTCCTGATCATATTACCACACACAGGTCAGGGGTTGCATGATTACATTATCATATGCAGATGATTTATATACAGAAACAAAATTAACCCGAACTAATTATCTAGCCATCTGGACAGAACAATGTGAGGTCATTAACATTTAACAATGGAACAGGCAGACTTAACACAATACACATTATCTCAATACACAAACAATAGGGCAAGCCTGTGTGTGACATTGGAGGACATGGAACAGAAGCCAATGTGATTTAGCTCTTTCAATGAACATGTTCAGAATCAAACCGCTGACACACATTACTGTCCCACTTGAAGCGATTCAAACTATTAAGTATGTATCTTTCACTTCCAGTGACGGTGAATACCGTCACAGTGGCGATCAGCGACTTGTATCGGGACTGCGATATTGCAGCTGACAAATCCGACACTGACACTTGACAGTTTTTTGGAAACCAGTGACACCAATACAGTGATCAGTGCTATAAATATGTACTCTCACTGTACTAATGACACTTGGTGGGAAGGGGTTAATTGGCGATCAAACGGTTAACTGTGTGCCTGTGTTTTAGTATAGTGTGGGAGGTGCTTTTACTAGTGGAAGGCATGAATCAATGTCCCTGCTTTACAGGAACACAGGATCCATCTCTTCTGTACTGACAGAACTGCAATCTGCCTTGTTTACATAGGCTGACTGCCTTCCTGCCTGTGTACCAAACAATCAGCAGGTGCCAGCAGACAGAGTCCGCGATACCCAGTAATTAGCTCCCGCTGTGTAGAATAACAGTGGGAGCGAACTGGCAGGTGCACGCATGTTGCCTGGAAGTACTGGATCATGTGTGTGTGTAGATATGTGATTCAGCACAGCACAGGAACCCTGTAGCAGTACAACTTCTATAGGGCGGTCGGCAAGTGGTTAAACAAATGTTCTGAAAATTTTTTTTCCCTTCTAAATAAAGACATTGAAAAGTGAACATGTGGTTACTGCAAGTGCTACAGCTAGTAAAGCACTAGTAACCTATGGATATCACATTTTTCTGTTGCCTAGCAAGGCTCTATCAAAGCCGATTTGTAAGAAACCCACAGCGCAACACATAATGCTAGTGGTCTGTTTATAACGCTTTCCTACTTTTACCTTTTTATAACGTAAGCTGCAAGTTGCTGAAAACTAGTAATCTCTGAAATGCTGTAAACAATAGAAATGTAAAGCACTGTAACATTAAAATTCACGGTATGGTGTTGTATTGGCAGCAAGTATCTCCCAAGACTGTATAATTGGATCTGTGAGTGAAAACTTCTTTTCCAGGCCCACCCTTAAAATAATTCCCTTTTGAGTCACCTATCAATTGAGGAAAAGAAAATGACATATCTAACATCATACTTGTGGTAAGGCCATGTAAGGGTTGCATTATCTTTACGTCCAACTCACACTACATGTTTGCATTGGAGTAGCATTTGAAGTAATTGCCCTTTTTAAAAAAGGCCTATTTAATTGCGACACCTGCTTGAGTATCTGTTCTGGTGAAGTTGATTTTCCAAGTTGGGTCCACAAAACCTTTGAAATGACAGTTACCTGTTTTCTACTCTTCTCGTGAACTAAGCTCCAATGTCTTGGTTTCAGCTACAATGACTATTCTGATTCCTGTGGTAAATTCCATGACTTGACTGAATCCAAAATATGTAAAATGTGAGCTATACATTTTCTCTAAATATAGACCTTGCAAGATTATGCTAATCTGATTATTTTTCCCATCCAAATGTGTAAAAAGCATAAAATACTGCATTACATTCTAAGCTGCTGTGGGTAAAAGCATACAATATTGCATTTTTAATCCAAGTTTTGTGCTGTGTGGAAAACCAAAAATGGAAACTGGTTTGCATAAAGTGGTGTGCATAAAGTTACAAAATCACAGGGGAGGGGGTTTATGCGTTGCCTACATCTCTCCTCTTCTGTCGGCAAAACTATTCTCCTTCAGGGCTTGTTTACTTGAGCTTCAGAGGATCATTTTCAGAGGGCTTTGGACAAGCAGTGAGGAGATACAAATTGCACCACCATGCAGCAGTTGCATACATTGGTTGCCATTGTGGGGCAGTTGTAGCACGGTGGTACTGCCCACCAAATGTGACTGGGGGGGATAGTTTGTGCGGCTGTATATGTACACCTTCACTGCTTTTGCAGCTTAAGGGGAACTGGTTGGGGGAGTGTTAACACATGGCTTTCTTGGGGAAAGTGTTCACAAGCTGCAGCTATGAATCAACCATTTCCTCCTTCACTGTTGTCAGATCAGCTGTGGGGAGGAGGTCTGTACTCGTATAACTAGGGTGAAAGCACTTGAAAACATCAAAGTACTCCATGTACTTTGTCCCAAGGGGGACAGAAATGTAAAATAAAAATTGTGATAGATCTTCTAGCATATTTATGTGGTTTTCCTATCCTCCATAACTGATAAGTTTCTCCAAGCACCCAGTAGTAGCTTTGTGTACGAGAGCGCAACCTGACAAAGCATGCTAAACTAGAAGATGCACCCTAATGGGACACTGTGTCAACCCATAGAATTCATGCTCTGAAAACCTGCTTCTCTAAAGTTACCTTCACACCTAAGCGTCACTTTTTCAAGCGTTTTGAGCGTTTATGGAATTGCACATTTTTGCAGCTTTTGACAGGTGTTTTTTCAGGCGTTTTTCCAACTGAGAGGTGTGGATTGCTGCTGAAAAAGGGATAAAGAGCTGCTGTTTGAGCAGAAAACATGCAACAACTCTTGATAAGAAGTTAAAAAAAAAAGCTCATGTTGCCATTTTCAGGCATTTCCTTCAATGTTAATGGGGACAAAATTCTCAATTCTGCCTGAAAAGTAGCTCATGTACTTTGACAGGCATTTTGCAACAAGTGTCAGGAAGCTCAGATGTGAGCAAGGGCTATTGAAAACAATACATTTTTGCTTGAGTGTTTTTGAGCTTCAAACTGCAAGCTATAAAATGCTCAAGTGGGAACAGGGCCTAAAGCTGCTTGCCTGCATATAGTTAAATAAACTTCTTCAGCTCCAGTTGTTGGGGGAGCATTCAGCCAGCTTTAAGAAGCCAAGCTTAGCAGCCATTTTAACTCTTTTGTATGAAATTGTATAACTGATGTAGCATTAATGACCCAAACCAAGAGCCTACCTACAGCAGCAGCAGTATGTGACTGCTATGGGACCAAGTGCATACCAAATCCTCCTCGGCCAAGCCGGAGCTACCAGAATTACTGGTTTCCCCTCTAGCTGGATCCTGCACAACAAACGTGATATCAGCTGTACCGGAGGAAAGGCATAGATCAGGGAATACTCCTCCCAAGCAGTCACCAAATCATCCAGTCAAATCTCTCCAACTTGTTGAACCTGGATGCCAACAGATCTATATCTGGGACCCCCCAGCATAGGCAGATCAATTGAAAAATCTCAGGATGTAAGGACCATTCCCCCCCGGAATCATCTGACGGCTCAAAAAATCTGCCTGCCAGTTCTCTATTCCTGGAATGAACCCTGCTTTTAGGCATGGCAAAAACTTCTGTGCCCAGAACAGGATAATATCCACCTCTTTCTGGGCTGATCGACTCCTTGTGCCTCCTTGATGGTTGACATTAGCCACGGCCGTGGCATTGTCAGATTGCACCCTGACAGGGTGACCCTGAAGTTTGGGCGTCCAGAATTTCAGAGCCTGACTGACTGCACGAATTTCCAAAATGGTCATGGGTAGAGAGTAGTTTCCCCTAGACAGTAGCTTCCTCCAGAACTGCTCCCCACCCGGAGAGACTGGCATCTGTAGTCACTACCTTCCAGGTTACTGGAAGAAAGGGATTTCCCCCTTTCCAGATTTCTGGTCAACAACCACCAATTTGGACTCTGTTGTACTCTTGGTAGCAGAGCTATGGACCAGTCCAAGGACAACTTTCATTCCATGCAGACAGAATGTTCTGCAAGGGTCTGGCATGGAATTGAGCATAGGAAATTGCCTCGAACATCGACACCATCTTCCCCTGTAACATTATTCAAAGATTTATAGAAGGATATCTCAGCCTTACTATAGACCGAACCTGATCCTTCAGGTCTGAGACCCTTCCTGCTGGCAAGAATAAATTTGCACCGTGTCAACAAGAAGCCCCAGGTATTCCAGACGCTGGACTGGCTGCAGTGCTGACTTTGCTAAGTTCCGTATCCAGCCCAGGCGTTTCAAAAATGTACTGTTTGAAGGATATTTTGGCTTTGAGCCGACGCCAATCGATCTATTAGTAATAGATCATGCAGATATGCTATTACAGCTATCCCTCTGGACCGTAGAACAGCCAATACTGGAGCTAAGATCGTTGTGAACACTCTTGGAGCTGTGGCCAACCCGAAGGGAAGGGCCACAAACTTAAAAAAGATGGTTTCTAATCGCAAAACTAAGTAATCTTTGATGGGTCTGAAATATAGGTACATGAAGATATGCATCCTTGATGTCTATGGATGCTAGAAATTCCTCTCCCTGCAGGGAAGCTATGACTGAACAAATTAATTCCATGTGGAAAGAACAAACGTTCAGAAACTGATTCAGCGCCTTGAGATCCAATAACAAACATAACAAACATGTGGAGCGCCTCTCCACAGCAACCTTCACTTTTTAGACACTGGTGAAAAAACTGAGGTACTTCCTGTGTGGGAGGGGTCATATAGAGGCTCATGAATTCTGATTGGTTGCCAGTGTCCTTCACCTATAGGTGACTATATAACCCATATGTTATAATTTAAGGCTCTGTGTCCCTGTGATGTACGAAAAAGTGCGATCATGAAGTCTAGGACATCATCTGCTGCAGTTATGGTTAGGTACTAGCAGAGAACATTTAGTGTATTGTTAAAGATCTTGCTCTTCCTTACTAAGCCCTCTCCTTCCTACTGTGCTGTACCTACCCTGCAAAACCCAGCCCTTGCTTCATATTCTTCATAAAGCTTGCGCTCTCTCGCTAGCTCGCTCATGCTTTCTCGCGCTCTTGCTCGCTCGCTCTCTCTCGCTCTCTCTAGCTCTCTCACGCTCGCTCTCGCGCTCGCTCTCATACTGCAGCTATAACAATGCCTCATGTGTACTTGTTTCATTACAGATTCTTCTAGGTTCTGCTTATCCCGATAAATAATGCTTGCTTTAAACCTTGCCAGGGCAAACGCAATAGCCAAATAAGCTTTTTGTAATGCAAAGTGTTTACTAAAACAATATCAACATTGAGTGAAACTGGAAAGGTGACCACAGAAACTACAACCTCCTAACTTTGTCTTTATAAGTAAACATTTATTTTCTCTTTTGTTCATTGACAGACACAGCTCCTGATATTCTTATTTACTAGACATTAAGCCCATTAAATTAACGGGTGCTAGAACATATGTGGTCAAACATTTGTATAAACAGACTTGTTCCAGTTAAGCGAGAGCCTCTGTCAGCTTTTTTTCTAACAACGCGAGAGCCGCATGACGTAGCCAGCTCTGCGCATAGCGTCCCTGTTGCCCTAGCAACATCGGGGACACGCGCAGAGCTGACCGAGTGGCTCTCGCGTGACATCGCTCGCCCGCCGCCACTTGTAACACCCGCTGCCGCTTAGCAGTAAGTCCGCGCGAGCGCACACCTGCCGCTTCAACAGTTTCGCCCGGTGTTCTATCAGATTTCCCTACCCCATCAGATTTCCCTATCTATGTCATTTCCGATTGAGATCAGCTGTGGATTCGTCATGCAGCAGCTTTGTACCTGCGTCACACGTCCTATTGGGCATGCGCAGAATAGGTAGGGAATTATGATAGCATCGTAAGGGGTCAGACAAAAGTCCTAGTGTGCATGCGCACCAACAAGTTGGGCAGTGGGATCTCTTATAACAAACATCCATCCGATCTCCATGGCACACACTGCGCTGACCCAACACTGCACTGACCCGACAATCCGATCCCCATGCCCCACACTGCGCCGACCCGACAATGAGACAGTTGGCGTGCGCGTGTGGGTACGGAATAGGATTGTCCGATCGGCGCAGTGTGTGCCATGGAGATGGGATGTATGTTTGTTATAAGAGATGGCGCTGCCCGATCCGTTGGTGCGCATGCACCTGCTCATGCGCAGTAGGATTTGTGCCTCAGCCCTTACGATGTTATCAAAATTCCCTACCTATTCTGCCAATGTTCCCTCTAATTTTTTACTGTGCTGAGCAAGTAAAACATTTTCTGAGCGCAAACCTTTAGACTGAGCAATGGGGGGGGCGTCAATGCAGAGTGCCCACAGCGATGCCCCCATATCGCAGAGTGCCCACAGCGATGCCCCCATATCGCAGAGTGCCCACAGCGATGCCCCCAATCGCAGAGTGCCCACAGCGATGCCCCCAATCGCAGAGTGCCCACAGCGATGCCCCCACCTGGAGGGTTTTGGGGTAAACGTGGGCCCCTTCTTGGGACTTCGGACCCCTGGGTTCCCCTCCTTCCTGTTAGGCACCCCCCTTCCTCTGTCCCCCCCCCATCCTACCCCCCCTTCATTTGTGCTGGGGCTGTGTGATGTTTCTGGTCCACCTCCTGGTGTGGGGGTAGGGTGCTATGCTGGCGATTGGGGGGGGGTGCCACCGATGACCGGCTGTGTGGGGTGGGGGGTTTACCTGGTAGGGGCTCCGGGTGGGGGATCCTGCCAGGGTCCCCCGTCCTGCCTGGGCCTGTCCTTGAGGCCTAGGAATCCCTCCTGGGAGCCTCGTGGAGCCGCCATTTTGTTGTAGCCTGTGTGCGCAATGCACGGCAGCTATGTTTACGTAGTCCGGTGGCCATTTTGCGGTGGTTTTCCATTGAAAATGGCATGGACCATGACTGTGGAGCCCTGTGGGCCGTGATTTTCGTAGTGGGAACCCCTGCTCATCCCCTGGTGCTGACCCCTGGATCTTTTCACTTTCTGATCGCCGCACGTGGAGTGGAAATTATCCTGGTGGCTGCGTGTTCTTGTTTCCTGTTACACGCCCATGGGACTATCCCTCCAGGCATAACCCCCACTGCCACAGCCCAGCACATCAGTTTGTTTCTGCCTAGAGCAGGAGTAGGACCTAGGCGCTTCCTGCTGGGACTCTGGTCTCAGTTTATTATTTTTTTATTTCTCTTTACTTTTACTTGCTAGCTAGTGTTGGGGGAAGAATTTTCCTGGTGATCTACAAGCAACGATGCCGGCTGGGGCTTGGCACAGGATAATCTAGATTCTTATGGTCCCCGCAGTCAGGCCTACGAGCAGGTTATAGTTCCGACCTAGGCCTAGCCAAGATGGTCCCTCTTTTCTGGAGGGGGTCGAGCCTGTGAGTGGATGCCTCGCAGGGATGCGAGGACCTGGAACGCCCTGAGTCGCAGTAAACTTCTGCTGGCCTTTGGGGGATGTGGACCCTCTCCTGGGGATAATGGGATTTGTGCCTCCCCCTGGCCTGCCTGGTCTGTGTGGGCCCCACCCCCCCCCCGCCTTCCCTGTCCATGCGGTGGCTGTGTGTCCGGAGTGCTGTGGCAATCTGGGGGGAGTGACATGGTACCTTGGGCTTGCTGGTCCCTGTTTTGGTTCCTGAGGCCTTCATGTGTCGGTCCTTAGCCGCATGGTTCGCCGTGGGTGCCACCATCTTAAGTGTGGGCAATGTGATTTTTTTTTTCCCCCCATATACTTGTATGGGGCAGCCATTTTCCCTGTAGCTTCCTATTGTTTTGTATGGGCATCCATCTTTTTGTGGCCCTGGTGCTATGCTCAGCATTGTAACCTTTATTTAGGCGACATCACTTCCTGTGCAGTCATCTCCTGCTGAGCCTAGGTAACTTCCTGCCTTGCCCTCCGTGCTGTGAAAGATCAAGGAGGCCGGTTTGTCTGAAGTGGTACAGTACTTGGGGTCCCTGCGGGTTTATTCTTGCACTTTCTGCTGTCAGTTTGGTTTACAGGGGTTCCCTGTAGACCGCGGCGATTGGTGGATAAGCGACAGTACATTGTATTTTGAAAATTGCATTATGGAGTCCCAAACTGTGAAATCACCCTCAGACTCACTCTGTGCGACTCCCGGACAGTCCAGATCGCAGTCGCTGTCCTCTATTTCAGCAGCCCTGGAAAGCCTGGAGACTAAAGTTGATTTAGTCATGAAAAAGGTTGATATAGCCGAAAATGGCTGCTGCCTTCTCCTTCTATGGAGGTGTCCTGATTCAGAGGCTGATGGGGTCGCCACCCCCTACCTGAGGGGTCCCTGTCCTCGCAGTCAGATGGTGAAGAGGACCTGTCTTCAGCTGCAACGCGGTAACGTGCCTTAGTGGAAGCCCTGATTATTTCAGTTCGGGATACTTTAAAATTGGCTGATGAGCCCATGCATGCAGGGACGTGGGTGGCTTTTGGCTCTCAGAAGTCTCCAAAAGCTGACAGGGTTTCCCCTTGTCCCGACACCTTACGCGATATTGTGAATGACCAATGGCAGTGTGTTAAGCACGTGTTAATGGTGCCTAAACGCTTTAAACGCTGGTACCCTTTTGCTGGAAAGGTTTCCAACCGTTGGGACGGTGGCACCTAAAGTGGACCATCCTTTTTTCCAGATTGAACAAATCTACGCTTGTGCCTGTGGAGGATTTCACAGTTTTTACGAATCCAGTGGACAAGTGGGTGGAATCCCTTTCCCGCCATCTTCAAATGCTGGCGGCTTCCATTTTGAAACCGATTTATGTGTCTGTGTTAGTCTCACAAACAGTGACGGAATGGATTAGGGGTTTGCGGGAGTCCTTGGACCCCGAAACTGTTCCTCCGGAAAACAGCTGCAACTGTTGGACCAGGTGATCCGGGCTCTGGTTTTCCTGTGGGATGCATCTATGGATGCGGCTCCCCTGGTGGCCAGGGTTTCGGCCGGGGGCATTGTTTTAAGCCGCATGGTTTGGTTGAAGAGCTGGTCGGCTGACCAAGCTTCTAGGAAAGCCTTAGCTTATCTCTGGGGGACCGGTTGTTTGGCGACTCATTGAATGAGTTGATCAAGGGCCTGACTGGCAGGAAGAGCACTCTTCTTCCTCAACCCTCCGAGTGTAAGACTCCCCATACTAGAACTTCTGGAGGAACTAAGAAGCCCTGGGAAAAGCCCAACTCCTGTCAGTCGGGTGCTGCTGACAAGTCCTCTTCAGCATGAAGGGGCACCCTCACCCGTCTCAGGGGTGGGGGGGGGGTGTCTGCTCTTCTTCTGGAACCCTGGACTTCCATCATTCAGGACGATTGGGTTCACAAACTGGTTTGCTCCGGGTACAAGATGGTATTCTGGTTCCGGCCAGGGGACAGGTTCTTTCCGTCGAATCTTCACCTGTCTCCAGAAAGATTGAAGGTTCTGCGGGAGGCCGTGCGAGATATCCTGACTCAAGGGGTGATTGTACCAGTTCCGCCGCTGGAACGCTCTCAAGGTTTGTATTTAAACCTGTTCACTGTGCCCAGAAAGGAGGGTAACGTGCATCCAATCCTGCACCTCAAGGCTCTGAACCGCTTTGTGCGGGTGCATAAGTTTTGAATAGAGTTTATTCGGTCCGTGGTGGCATCTTTGAGTCAAGGGGATTTTCTGGCTACCATCCATCCCAAAGATGAGTTTCTCCACGTCCCCATATTCGAGGGACATCAGCAATTTTCCCCACTTTGCAGTGGCAGAGGAGCACTTTCAATTTGTGGCGTTACCCTTTGGTCTCGCCTCGGCTCCCAGAGATTTTACCAAGGTCCTAGCCCCTGTGCTGGCCTTATGTCAGCAAGGTATCTCCATTGTGGAATATCTGGACGCTCTCCTGTTGCGAGCAGTCTCCTATTCTGATCTGCTGGACAACGTTTCTATCACCATTCAGACCCTTCAAGAATTCGAGTGGATGATCAATGTCACTATATCTGCCCTGACACCGCCCGTGCGGGTCACTTATCTGGTGCTGATCCTCAACTCTGCTCTGGCGTGAGTCTTCCTCTCCTTGCACAAGCTTCAGAAGTTGCAAAGGGCGGTCTGGTTGCAGATGGAGGCCGATCAGTCCTCCTTGTGGGCTTTCATGAGGGCCCTGGGTCTGATGGTCTCGACCTTCGAAGCGGTCCCGTTTGCTCAGGCTCATACTAGACAGTTGTAGAAAGAGATTCTGTCAAAATAGAACAGAGATCCTCGGTTACTGGACCCAACGATATGGTTGAGCCATCTCACAAAGTCTGCTCTCTTGGTGGCACTAGTCACTTATCCTGTGCGAAGGCAAGTCCTTCCTGCCAATGTTTTGGAAGGTGGTCACCACGGACGCCAGCCTGTCAGGCTGGGGTGGAGTGCTGGGGAAGTTCGGTGCCCAGGGGACTTTGGCGACGGAAGATCTTACTTGCCCATCAATATTCCGGAGCTGAGAGCGATTAAGCTCTGCCTGCTTCCCTGGACGAGTCCATTACGCGGCTCTCAGGTTCGGGTCCAGTCGGACAATGCCATGGTCGTGGCTAACATCAATCATCAAGGGGACACCAGAAGCGCCCTGGTGGCCAAGATCCTAATGTGGGCGGAACACAATGTTCTTGCTCTTTCTGCAGTCCACATTCTGGGTGTGGAGTATTGGCAGGCGGATTACCTGGAACTCAGAGTAATAAAGCTTTGCCTGAGTCACTGGACAAATAGTTTACAGGGTTGTCCAGTTGGGATTCAATTGGAAAATGCCCGGCTGTGGCTTACATCAATCATCAAGGGGGCACCAAGTGTGTCTTGGCGGCCCGGGAGGTGGCTGAGATCCTGAAATGGGCAGAAAATTTTGTTAAGCCCTTTCCGCAGTGCACATCCCAGGTGTGGAAAACTGGCAGGCGGATTACCGGAGTCGTCAGGTGTTGGATTCATCTCCTGTGTGCCCGGTGGGGGACTCCGGAGGTAGACCTGTTTGTGTCTTGCCTCAACAGGAAAGTTCCGAGTTTTGTGGCCAGGTCTCTGGATCCTCTGGCCGACACCACAGACGCTCTGGCTCCTTGGAGTCAGTATCGCTTGATATAGGCCTTCCCACCGCTCTTTCTCCTGCCGAGGTTTCTTCGCAGGGTGGGGATGGAAGGCATTCCGGTCGTTCTGGTGGCACCAGATTGGCCTCGGGGGTCTTGGTACGCAGAACTGGTAAAAATGGTCATGGATCCTCCATGGCGCCTTCCTCTGCAGGAAGACCTATCTCAAGGATCGATCCTCCATCCTGCTTTACGTCGCTGGCCTTAACAGCTTGGCTTTTGAAAGCAAGGTGTTGAGGGATAGAGGTCTCTCTTATTCGGTGATTCCTACCCTTTTGAAAGCCAGGAAGTGGACATCTAGGAAGATCTATCATCGTACATTGAAATCGTACATTTCATGGTGTAAATCGCTGCAGCTGCACCCTCACTTGTTCTCTATAGCTAGGGTTTTGGCCTTTTTTTTTACAAAAAGGGGTTAAGCAGCGCTTGGCATTTACTTCCACGTCCGTTGACTACTAATAGTTTGATTCATACTTATATTCAGGGAAGGGGGGTCCATCTGGCTTCTCTGTAGAGATCCCCGTTACCGCCGTGGGATCTTAATTTGCTTTTTTCTGTTCTTCAAAAGCCTCCTTTTGAGAATATTAGGGAGATTTCTCTGCTTTCTTTGTCACAGAAGGTTGCCTTCCTAGTGGCTATCACTTCTGCTCGCAGAGTCTGAGTTGGCAGTGCTGTCCTGACGTTAGCCATATTTGGTTGTCCACAGGGATAAAGTGGTCCTCCGACCTAATCCATCTTTTCTTCCTAAAGTGGTGTCGGATATTCACCTGAATGAAGACCTTGTGTTGCCTTCCTTATGTCCTCAGCCTAAACATTAACAAAGAAGTTGCTTTGCACTCTCTGGATGTGGTTCGGGCGATGAGGGTTTATCTGACAGTTGCGGAGTCCTTCAGGAAGTCGGACTCTTTGTCGTTTCAGACGGTCCTCTCAAAGGTTTGGCTGTGTCTGCTGCTACCATTTCGAGTTGGATCAGGCAGACAGTTGTTCAGGCTTATTCACTCAAGGGTCAGTTCCCTCCTTTCCCTGTGAAGGCGCATTCTACTAGAGCGTGGAGTGCTTCTTGGGCTTTTCACCACCAGGCCTCTGTTATACAAGTGTGTAAGGCAGTGACTTGGTTGTCTGTGCACACCTTTACCAAATTTTACAAGGTGGATTTGTTGGCCTCTTCGGATGCCTCTTTTGGCAGCAAGGTTTGGCAGGCTGCGGTTTCATAAGAGAATGTTTGTTTTTTTTATTATTCTCTTAGGGGGTCTTTTGCCCGGGTAAGCTCCTGTTGTTTGGTTGAGCTCCATGTTGCCCGGTTGGCTAGGTTTAGCCTCTTGGATTTGACGTTACTGTCTGGTTGCATTTTCCCCACCCCCTCATGCCTGTACTGCTTTGGGACGTCCCACTCAGCTCATGAAGAGAAGGCTGCGTCTGTCGATGGACGATAGAGAAAATAAGATTTTTGTAAGATCTTACCGTAAAATCTTTCTCTCATGTCCATTGACAGACGCCGCACCCGCCCCTCTGATTGGGGATGGTTCTTTTGTCTTCATTGCTTGCAAATAAACTAATGTGCTGGGCTGTGGCAGTGGGGGTTATTCCTGGAGGGACAGCCCCGTGGGCGTGTATATGTTAAAAACTTTGTACTAACGTACTGCCTAGACTACTCCTGCAGGTGGCAGCATAACCCACTCAGCTCTTGAAGATGCGTCTGTCGATGGACATCAGGGAAAATGATTTTAAGGTAAGATCTTAGAAAAATCTTATTTTTGTGGGGTCCCCCTGGTGACTCATGGAGTCTTTGGAGCACATCTCCCCACCAGACCCCTTCTCTGAGGCTGTTGGGCCCTCCAGTTCCCAAACATCCATCGATGCGCTCCTTTGGGTCCTTTTGGGTCCCGGGAGGAGGTGGTTTTTGGGCGACAGGCTAGCAAAAAGCGCCCCCCCCCCCCGCCTTCCCCTGCCTCATCTGCCCACATCTGCAACCACACACGAAAAGGCACTGGTGGAAGTGAGACCTTAAAAATGGAGGATGCAGCTGCGACAGAGGCGTAGGTTCCCTTTTGGCACTCACAAGCCATCCAGAGTGGCAATGGTGTTTCCTTTCCCAACCTATTTTGACAGAATTGTCGCTTAAGAGTGTAGATGACCAAAGTGTCCCCTTGGGGTCCCTTGCGATTTGTAGGCGATACCCCTATGAGGAGTCCCTTCTTAAGAAGTGGACCCTCCGGTTTCCAGATTGATCAAGGCAACCATGATTCCGGTTGAAGAGTCCCTGGCCTTTAAGAATCCGGCTGACAGGAAGGCGGAGGCTGTGACCCACACTGTGTACACTCTGGCTGGTTCGGCACTGAGGCCGGTATTCACCATTGCCATTGTGTCACAAACTCTGACTGAGTGGGTTAAGCTTTTACGCCATGACCTGGAGGGAGAACAGCAACGTCCTGCCTTTGCTGAGCTGGCAGTCCAGCTGGCCAAGGGGCTGTAGTTTATCTGTGATGCTTCTTTGGATGTGGCTCCCCTACTGGCTCGGCTCTCTGTTTTGGCAGTGGTCCTTTGGTGTGTTTTTTGGCTCAAATGCTGGTCTGCGGACCAGACTTCAAAAAAGCCTTGACTGATCTTCCCTTTCAAAGAGATCACCTGTTTGGAGCTTCCCTGGATGGCATCATTAAAGGTCTCCAAGGGGGAAAGTACCTTTCTTCCGCAGGCTACTAAGGGCAAGGATCCTCGTCGTAGACTTGGACCCTCCTTTTAGGCTCCTAAGAAATTTTTTCATCCCTCGGGGTCGACTGACAAGGGCTCAAAGCTTTTCAGGATCTCCTCTGGCGGATCCAAACGAACCTGGTCTGGCAAGCCGAGAGCGGGCTTCTCTAGACTCGCGGACAAGGCTCCTTCAGCATGGGGGGTAGGGGTACGTCTTCGCTGGTTTCCAGACCCAAGGACTTCCCTGGTACAAGACAGTGGGTCCACAAAGTCATTCGGTCCTGCTACAAGATAGTTTGCCTCTTGTTCCCCGGCAAGAGTTTTTCTTTCCAACTTGTGCATGTCCCCGGACCGCTTACAGAGTCTTTTTGGGGCAGTACAAGATCTGTAACTACTTCAAGGAGTGATTGTCCCAGTTACCAGTTAGAACATTTTCAGGATTTTTACCCAAACCTGTTTACATTTCCTGAGAAGGAAGGCAAAGTGCATCCAATACTGGACTTCAAGGCGCTGAATCGCCTTGTGTGGGTACAGAAGTAAGGACAGTCCATTTGTACGGTGGTGGCATCCCTGCATCGGGGATTTTCTTGCCTCTATTGACATCAAGGATGCTTACCTTCACATTACAATATGTGCCGGTCACCAGCACTTCCTCTGCTTTGCTGTGGGAGAGGAGCATTATCAGTTTGTGGCACTACCATTTGGTCTCGCCTCTGCTCCTTGGGTCTTCACAGTGTTAGCCCTGGTGCTAGCATTGTTACACCAACAGGGGATTGCAGTACTGGGTTACTTGGAAGACCTCCTTCTGCGAGCATAGTCTCCTACTGCTTTGGTGGAAAACCTGGAAATTACCATACTAACTTTGAATGAGTATGCTGGGTTCTGAATTTTCAGAAAACTGCTCTGGTTCTGTACACAAAGCTGGACTATTTGGTCTGACTCTGGACTTGGCCTTATCCAGAGTTCTCCTTCCTCTGGACAAACTTCAGAAATTGCAGGCTGCAACTCATCTCCTGCTTTCCAGCAAATTATCATTCCTCTGGATGCGGGTGCTGGGACTGATGGTGTCTACCTTCGAGGCAGTTCCCTTTGCACAGTTCCATACAAGGCCTCTGCAAAGGGAGATTCTGGCCGTATGGGACAAGACTCCACAGTCTCTGGACAATTGGATCCAGCTGAGCCGGGGATCTAAGGAGTCCCTGATATGGGGGCTTTGTTCTCCGGCGTTTCAGCTAGGTAAATCCTTTTTCCCTTTGTATTGGACATTGGTCACCACGGATGCCAGCCTGTCTGGCTGGGGAGGCGTCTTCTGCAAAAAGCCTGCTCAGGGGCTCTGGACACTGGAAGAGTCCAGACTACCGATCAATGTCTTGGAAATCTGAGCAATCAGACTGGACAGACCATTGGATGGACCGTCTTCAAGGATGTCGGGTGCGCATTCAATCGGACAATGCCACGGCCGTTGCTTTTGGCAATCACCAGGGGGGCACAAGAAGTGTCCTGGTGGCTCTGGATGTAGCCAGCATTTTAAGGTGATCAGAACGGTTTGTTCCAGCCCTCTCCGCCGTACATATTCCCGGGGTCGAAAGCTGGCAGGCGGAGTATCTCAGTCGGCAGGTGTTGGACTAAGCGAAGTGGTCCCTTCATCCGGAGGGGTTTCCATCAGTTGTGTCTCTGGTGGGGCATCCCCAGGGTGGATCTGTTGGAGTCTCGGCTCAACAGAAAGGTGCAGAGGTTTGTGGCTCGGTCAGGGGATACTCCGGCGACGCTACAAACGCGCTGGTGGCCCTGTGGGGTCAGTATTGTCTGATTTATGCCTTCCCTCCTCTCAAGCTTCTGCCAAGGCTTCTACGCAGGATCAAGGCAGAAGGGATTCTGGTCATCTTAGTGGCTCCGGACTGGCCTCCCTGTGCTTGGTACGCTGATCTGGTGCTGCCGATCACGACGTTCCTTGGACACTTCCTCTCACAAAGGATCTGCTGTCCCAAGGACCAATCTTCAATCCTGCTTAACTGTCGCTGGCTTTGACGGCTTGGCTGTTGAACGCCAGGTGCTAATGGATCGAGGTTTGTCTGTGTCGGGGATTCCAGCGCTGTTAAAAGCTAGGAATTCTACTTTTAGGAAGATCTACCATCGTACGTGGAAGTCGTACATTGCGTGGTGTGAATTTCTTGGGGTTCACCCTCGCTCTTTCTCCGTGGCTCGGATCTTGACCTTCCTTTGATGGGGGCGGGGGGGGGGGGTTGAGCAGAAACTGCCCTTGAGTACTATCAAGGGCCAGGTATCGGCTTTAGTGGTCTTTCAACGGCCCTTGGCTGCACACTCCCTGGTACATACTTTTCTTCAAGGAGTTAGGTACTTGGCCCCTCCAGTGCTGTCTATGTTGCCGGCTTGGGACCTCAAATTGGTGCTCTGGCCTTCAGAAGCCTCCTTTTTGAGAACCTTCGGGAGATTCCCTGGCTTTTGCTGTCCTTGAAGGTGGCCTTCTTGGTGGCTATAACTTCTGTGCACAGGGTGTCAGAATTGGCGCTCCAAAACAATATGGTGTTTATACCACCTTTCTCCTGTGCTTTCCAAGCTCCCCGACCACACTTCCCACGGGACTTAAGTATGGCGTCTCAGATGGCTAGAGTCTTGCTGCCCTAAAGGACTGGGGTAGTCCAACAATACTGAAAACAAAAAACACAAGCGCATTATCCTCAGTAATGTGGCTTCATTAATGGAACGGACCGTTTCAGCAGACAAGGGGTTAAAATCCCCAAGAACGAGACAAGGCTCCGTGTGAGGCTCAAGCAGTGGACTGACTTAGAACTGTTTATTAAATCCACACAAACACATTATATACACTATCAGGTAATGTGAGTCTCATTGCATTAGCATATGCAGATAGATTTGTAAACAGGCACAAAATAACACTAAACTAATTATCTAGCCACCTGGCCAGAACAATGCAAGGTCATTAGCATGTAAGAATGGAACAGGAATACTTGGCACACCCGACAATAGGTGAATGCAAAGCCACCTCAGACCAAAAGCAACATTTTCATAACTTCTAAAATATGCATCACATTCAAATAAAACTTACATTTTCAGAATCAGCATACTTCAAATGCAAACATAACCAAAAATCCTAGAAATCCCTCCAGGGGTTAAAAAGTTAGACGGAAGTCCTTTTCTGACCGACCGCAGGCACGTTTTCATGCCCAAATACAGTCTTAAAGGGGTAAAAGCCCCTAGGTCATATTGCAGGAGGCAAGCAACCAGGCTTCTCCAACGCCCAGTGGCGAGATTGGTCTCATCACATTTCTCCCCTTTTCCAAACAGACTAACAGGGTATCTGACCTTCTGCCGGGCAGTGCCCTTGTTAGTCCAGCAGCCCACCCACAAAACAGAGACAGCAGTACAGCCCACCCAAAATAACTGGTTGCTACACCTGGGTAGAAGAGAAATTTGTCCATGTCCAGGTGCCTCACCTTGGCTGTGTGAGAGACTGGCAGACTGCCTTGGTGGGTTGCTGAGTGGGCAGAGACCAGCGGTACTCTGCCCTGGTGCCAGCGCTACCACAGAAGTAGCCTGGTTGGAGACGGGTTGTTGGAGGGGGAGACTGATTGTCTCCCCTTTAGATACAGCACCATGCTGCTGTGGGGGGAAGACCGACTGTCTTCCCTTTGGCTAAACAGCCCTGTTGCTGGGGGTCAGGACCGACTGTCCCTACCCCCTGTGCTGTGAGTGCAGAGACCACGGTCCCATCTGCACTGTTGGGGGGCTTACTGTCTCCCCCTGGTACGTTAAGCTGCTGCTGTGGGATGGAGACTGGGCTCCCAATTCCCAATAGCTCAATCTGCCGCTGGGGGACAGGACCAACTGTGTCTGCCCCCTGTAACTCAATCTGCCGCTGAGGGATGGAGACTGCGCTCCCAATTCCCTGGATATCACTCTGCCAATGGGGAGAGGGGGTTACAAGCTCCTCTCCCAAATATACTTCCAGCCCCTGGGGAGGTAGACCTACTGTCTCTGCTCCCAATACAGTGTCCTGTTGCTGGGGAAAGGAGACTGGGCTCTCTGTTTCCTGCAGGACACTCTGCTGCTGTGGGATGGAGACTGAGCTCCCAATTCCCAACAAATCAGTCTGCTGCAGGGCGACAGGACCGACTGTCTCTGCCCCCTGTAACTCAGCCGGCCGCTGGAGAATGGAGACTGGGCTCCCAATTCCCAATAAATCAGGCTGCCGCAGGGGAATGGAGACTGGGTTCTCCTTTTCCCTTAACTGTACCTGCCGCTGAAGTTCCTCCCAACGTGCCAGCTGGCCCTCTCTCTCTGCCCTGTCTAGCAGAGTCCCGAACACTAAGTTCTTCACGAACCGCTTGGATCTCTCCAGTGGATTGGGTCCGAAGAAGTTCAGCCGTAACCACACCATACGGTCATATTCTCTCAGAGAGTATCTGTACTCCACTGCTGGTTCCATCCTGTTGCTTTAAGGGTCGCTGTACTGAGACATGCGTTGCCCCCAACTTGTAAATCCACGGAATGGTGCCTCCTGTAGCTGTCCTTCTGGCTGTGAGAACGATCCCGCTGCTTGCCACCAAATGTAACTGACCGTTTCAGCAGACAAGGGGTTAAAATCCGTTTAGGCGATATGCCCCTTTCTGAGAGACAGGCACAGCTACTTGCAGGACACCAAACTCCTGAACTGGATACAAAATAGCACTCCAACCTGGAACCTCACGAATAGCTGCTAGCAGACGAACAGGAAAAGCATACATCAGCTTACACTCCTAGCAATCAGTCTCCAACAGCATACAGTGAATCCCCCCAAGAACGAGACAAGGCTCCGTGTGAGGTTCAAGCAGTGGTCTGACTTAGAACTGTTTATTAAATCCACACAAACACATTCTATACACTCACAAGTAATGTGAGTCTCATTGCATTAGCATATGCAGATAGATTTGTAAACCGACACAAAATAACACTAAACTAATTATCTAGCCACCTGGCCAGAACAATGCAAGGTCATTAGCATGTAAGAATGGAACAGGAATACTTGGCACACCCGACAATAGGTGAATGCAAAGCCACCTCAGACCAAAAACAACATTTTCATAACTTCTAAAATATGCATCACATTCAAATAAAACTTACATTTTCAGAATCAGCATACTTCAAATGCAAACATAACCAAAAATCCTAGAAATCCCTCCAGGGGTTAAAAAGTTAGACGGAAGTCCTTTTCTGACCGACCGCAGGCACGTTTTCATGCCCAACTACAGTCTTAAAGGGGTAAAAGCCCCTAGGTCCATAGTCGTATTGCAGGAGGCAAGCAACCAGGCTTCTCCAACGCCCAGTGGCGAGATTGGTCTCGTCACAATTAATATAACCTAAAAGGCTACTTACAAACAGAAGTGAAAAATTATCATATCAGACTCAATTGCTTGAGTGTCAGGAGTAGTCCATGTCAGAATTGGCGGAGTTATCCTGTCGTTTACCTTACTTGGTGGTTCATAGATAAGGTGGTTCTTCGTCCCTGTCTGTCGTTCCTGCCAAAGGTTGTCTCCTATAAATGAAGACATTGTGTTGACTTCCCTGTGCCCCAGGCCAAAACATCCGAAGGAGATTGCTTTGCATGCCTTGGATGTGGTCCGGGCAATTGCTGTGTACCTGGCAGCTACAGAGTCTTTTAGGAAGTCAGACTCACTATTTGTGCTTATGGATGGGCCCTCGGAAGGGTTGTCCGCTTCCTCTGTGACCATTTTCAGATGGATCACACAGACGGCGATTCAGGCCTATTCCATCAAGGGTCAGGTTCCTCCTTTCCATATCTCAGCGCACTCTATTCGGGTGCTGAGTGCCTCCTGGGCCTTCTGTCATCAGGCGTCGGTTTGCAGGGCGGTCACCTGATTGTCAGTGCACACTTTTACAAAGTACTATAAAATTGATGTGTTGGCATTTGCGGATGCTTCTGTTGGCCGCGTGGTTTTGCAGACTGCTGTTTAAAGGACCTGGTCCTCTTTGTGGGTGTATTATTATTATTTATTTTTTTAGGTGAGCTCCAGTTGTTCTGGTTGCGCTCCTGTTTACCTGGTTGGCTATCGTGGACCTTGGGAATTTCTTTTTGCTGTTCCCACCCCTCACCTGATGGTTAAGACTATCAGGAGTTTTGTCTGTCAATGAATGAAAGAGAAAATTTGATTTTTGTCTTAATGTAAAATCCATTTAATTAACGAACACCGCACCCACTCCTCTGTGGAATTGTATTCTTCTGACACTGCTTGTAACAAAACTGAATACCTATAGCAGAGAGAGGGAGTATATCCCCTGGGACTGCCCATGGGCATAGCCAGACTTTTTTTTTCTGCCTAGTGTCCGTCTCCTGTAGGGGGCAGTATAAGCCAATGGTTAAGAATATAAGGAGCTGTGTCCGTCAATAAACATCAGATTTTTGCATTTGATTTCAGGAACTTCCACAATTCAGTTTCACAAATTTTAAGTAGATGTAAAGGCACATGTTGTTGTTGTTGTTGTGTTTTTTTTTTTTTTTTTTTAACCTTCATGCATTCTATGCATAAAGGTAAAACACCTTCTTTGTTCAGCAGCCCCAGCCCCACTTATTACTTACTTGAGCCCCCTCTCGATCCAGCAATGTCCACGAGAGCCTTGTCTCTCTGGGGACTCGCACTCCCTGCTGTCAATGACAGCAAGTGAGCCAATTGACAGCAAGTGAACCAATCAGGAGACAGAGGGGGCAGGCCTAAGTTGTGGCTTAACGTGTGAATGGACACACAGAGCTGTGGGTCGGGAGCTTGCCTGCTTGGGTTCCCCCAGAGCAAGCTGCTTACTGTGGGGTCACCTGGCAGGAGGGAGGGGCCAAGAGCACTGGCATGGGACCCTAAGAGGCGGATCTGGGCTGCTCTGTGCAAAACCACTGCACAGAGCAAGTAAGAATAACTTGTTTGTTATTTTAAAGAAAAAAAAAAAAAAGACTTTAACCACTTTAAGGCCGGAAGATTTTCCTACTTGATGACCAGGCCCTATTTTGCGATTCAGGAACTGCGTTACGGACAATTGCGCAGTTGTGCGACACTGTACCCAAAAACAAATGGACATTCTTTTTTCCCCACAAATAGAGCTTTCTTTTGGTGGTATTTGATCACCTGTGCGATTTTTTTTTTTTTTTTTTTTTTTTTTTTTTTTTTGCGCTTTTGGCAAACATTTGGCAACATGTTCTTGAATGCCACCTTCCCTGCAAATTAACCTAAAATTAATTGAACAGATCCTAAAATCGAATTTGCCAAGTTGAGATGTTGAAACATTGACATTTAAAATGAAATATGCAATGTTTGCTCATGAGTTGTCAAACGTGCTTTATTAACACCAGTTCAGTACTTGCAAGTTTCTTTTCCCTGCTAAATTTAAAGCAAAAAAGTGTTTACTGCCACCTCCAGTAGTAACCAGCCTGGTGCATGGTGGCTATCTCTATGGAATGGAACGTGTGTAACCCTTTCCATGTGGATACCAGCCAGCATGCCCTTCAGTCTTGAGAAGTCTTTGAGATGGGTTTCCCCAAAACAGGGTACCTCTTTCAAAGCACTGTTGCTACATGCTGACAGTCAACGTGCTTTTAGATGGGTGGCAGCAATGTGCCACTTACCTGCTGTAAACGGAAGTAGGTGGTCACGTCTCCCCGCTTGGACTAGTTTAAGTTTAAGTTGACCATGCAGGTGAGCATTTGTAAAACGTTGTGCTGTGGTTTTTTTTTTTTTTTTTTTTTTTTTAGGGCTTGTTTACAAGTGCTTTAAAATGTGACATTTTTAAAAGCACTCTGAATGCCAATCAAAGCCCCTGTCAGTTTTCATGATTTGGACTTACAACCACTTTAATGTAAATGAACAATTTGAATGAATATCTGAATAGTTCAGATAAAAGGACATTGACGAATGACCAAAAACAAATTCTATAGAAAGTGCATACAAATTGTGGTAACTTATTACCATTCAAATATAGGTGTAAAAGGTCCTTTCAATAAATCCCAATGGTGTTAATCCAAGTCACCATGGATAGCCGTCACAAGCATTATGATGCAGATCAACAAGACGTGATTATCCAGCACTAAAGGAGGGTATAAATACTCTTATCAGAAATCATGGACTCAGATACCAGTGGCACTGAGTCATACAGGCTGATATATGCATTTATCTCCAGAGGGATGATCTATGGGGCAGCTCCAAGAATCTCACACCATATCACTATGGAAGGGGCACCACTCTCTTGGTTATATCATATTATCCGTGTATCCATGTCAATGTCCTTTCATCTGGACTATTCATATATTCACTTGTCAAATTCACATAGCACAGCACGTTTATCTATATTACATTATGTAAAAGGCTATATTGTGCCCATTGAGGAACAGGACAGCTCAGGGAAAGGGTGCAGAACAATTTTTAAAGATACATTTTGCAGACCACAGATTATGAAATTGTAATGTAGAGTAGAAGTTAAAGATCTCAAGTGCCACGTCTAATTCTAAAGTGTACAAAAATGGCCTCAGGGTTGTGTTGTGGTGGTTTTTATTTATTTTTCAACTTTACTTCATACATGACCTCATCTGCAGTTGGCATGTGCCGTATGTTTGATTTCCACAGAAGGAAACGCATACTCAGTCTTTTACTGCAAATTACCTGCTTTTGTGGCTTGCATAATCCACCTCTCAGACAAGGCATCAGCACATAACCACTTGTCAGCACCACACTTCTATCAGTACATGTAGAGACCATCTCTGCTGAGGGTGGTATTTGGGAAACATACAATGAAGGGCATTGTCAATGAAATGACCGGTGTGGAAGAAAGGTAGGGTTGATTAAAATCTGAGGTTTGCAATTTGCATTAAGAGTTTAGAATTTGCATGTCAAAGTTGAATGCAGCAAGAGGTTTTGCTAGGCATGTTATGTTTGGTTTCATTGTATAAACCTCCTGAATTAGGTTTGCTGCTTGTATTTTTAAAAAAGAGTATAGTCCTCAGCAAAGGAGTTTTTTTTTTTTCTTTTTTACCCCATTTTTTCTTGGTCAGATCTAAATGACACCCTTTTCTACAAGCTCCGCTCCTTCTATACATACTTTTGTCAAAACTACTTCAAAAGTGTGCATTTAAGAAGGAATGTGGGGTCTGCTTTAAATGCAGGAATTATTTTTAACGGTACAGACCAAAGGTTAAAAGAAAAGATTGGCTTCATGTTTCCCAAATTCAAAAAGGCTTTCTGACTCCTTTTAGTTACCTGTACCTAGTCCTGTATCTTGACCTAGGCCAACAAGGCCTAGGCCTTGGGCAGCACTTTTCAGGGGGGCAGCAAAAAAGCTGCACCCCTCACAAAAAAAAACAGCCTTCTCCCGGCTTCCACACGAGAAGGGTCCCCGCCGGATTGCGCTACACTTTTAGTATAGTGTCAGTCTTATGGGGCGAATTGGGCAGGTTCCAGGAGGCGAGTCAGTCTGGAACCCCCAAAAAGCGGTCATACTGCTACCTGCCGGCATGATAATACCGGCCGGTGAGGACATTCAGACAGACCGCAGGCCGCCAACCACACTTAATACAAATGGCCTGACAGCCGCAAATGCTAATAAGTGTGGCACTGCAGCCTAATGTTCCGCCTAACCTCCTCTGCCCCCAGATATGGCAGACATTATGTCAATAATATAATTTAATAATAATTTATTTTCTTTAAATATCCTTGTCCTTGAGCGAGCATACTGAACTGCATCATATACAATTAAGACTTTTTAATTGTATATGATGGCAATAATATTTTGGACCTGCTCACCTCATATGTGCTATCGCAGTATGTCACTGGATTAGTAAGATTACTCCAATCTTATAAGATATTTGGACTTTTGTGTTGGTTCCACTGATCATTTCATTTGTTAGTATAATGACTATGGACTTCCTAGTCATACAAATAAGTGAAATAATCCTATAATTACAGTCAGTGGCAGCAAACACAAGTCCAAATATCCTAAAAGAAAGGAGTAACCGTACTAATCCAGTGACATAAGGCTGTACTAATTGGCACTGATAAGGCTGCACTGATGGCCACTGATGAGGCAGGACTGATAATCTGCACTGATATGATGTACTGATGGGCACTGAAATGATGCACTGATGGGTGCTAATAGGCTGCACTGATGGGCTCTAATATGCTGCTCTGATGGGCACTGATGATGCGGCAAAGGTGGATACTGAAACTGCTCTGATGGGCACTATAAAGGCTGCACTGATATGGTGCACCGATGAGGCTGCACCAATAAGCTTCACTGATGGGGCTGCACTGATATGCTGCCCTGATGACCACTGATATGTTGCACTGATGGGCACTAATAGACTGCACTGATGGCCACTGACAGGGCTGCACTGATAGGGCTGCACTGATGGGCACTGATCTGATGCACTGGTGGCCACTGATCTGATGCACTGATAGGCTGCACTGGTGGCCACTGATGGGGCTGTACTGGAGGCCACTGATGGGGCTGTACTGGAGGCCACCGATGAGGCCGCAGTGATATGCTGCACTGATGGGCAGTAATGAGGCTGCACTGATGGGCACTGATGGGACTGTGGTTGTGGTCTGTGGTTTACAGATGACAGGGCGGGTCATAAACAGGAAAGGGTGTGACCTTTACAGGATTAGGGGGTGCCCAAGTTTAGTCAGGCCTAGGGCAGCACAAAACCTAGATACACTACTGCCTGTACCCTCTTCCTGCCACAGTTGACTAACTTTAATCACAAATGTGCAGAAATGAGCAGGGAAAAATGATCAGTTTTGAGACTCTGTACTGCCCATCCTATCCCTTCTTCCCTAGGTACTGGCCCACAAGTGCCATATGATAAATACCTTACTTCTCAGCATAAAAGATCATTATAAATACAGTGGAAATAAACAATACATGGAGAGCTTCGCCCATGCTGTTTTGTTCACCAACATAAGTTTCAGGGGTCCCTTGTGATATGTTGAGCAGAATATAACAAAATACAGTTTTTTGTTTTTTTTCCCCCCAAGAAGGCTGCTTGAAAAAGGCTGTTTTAGAATAAGTAATAAGATTTGGGTTTCCTGATCGCTTTCTGCATCATGAAAATTGTTCTCATGAAATTGCCCAGATTTATAGGACCGATCCACTGTCTTAAAAAACATTATTTCTGCATATTATATCGTTCTTGTAATGCATGTGCTTTGGTCTTTAAAATTTGTGAACAAGCAACATTTAAACTGCAAAAGAAAAGTCATTAACAAACCTTGAATATTGTTTTGGGGTCCCTGTGGAAAATATTCTTAAAATGCGATCAGCACCGTTTTCTAATTTTAGTATAATATGACAGCAGTTGCAGTATGTATACGAGAAGACACAGAATCTGTACCTGCGGCAGTACTTAGGTGCTAGATCTCATCCAAACTTCCCTCTTTACATTTGAACCTTTTTTGTACTGACCTTTTCAGGGCACACAGTGTAAGGTAAGGCATGTTTACATGGGCTTCAGCTTTTATAAAAGCAGTATGAAGAGCAAGCTTTTGGAAAGCACACATCTTCCTCTGTGTCCAGAAAGCAGGTGTGGCTTGCACTTGGGGGCTAGGCATTCTTTTCAGAGCTGCACGATTAATTGTTAGACTGCTAGAGAACTATAAGAGCCGGTTCACACTGAGGCGACACGACTTCGGGGGGCGACCTGAGAAGTCGCGTGCACCGCTGTATAACATCATCACATAATGGAAGTCTATGCAAGTCGCTCCGAGGTTACCCCAAAGTAGTACAGGACCCTTTTTCTAAGTCGGAGAGACTTGTGTCGCTCCTATTAGAACGGGTCCTGTACTACTCAATGGACCGCGACTGACCGCGACTTGTCAGGCTGACAAGTCTCCTGACAAGTAGCGGCAGTGTGAATGGGCTCTAAGAGTTGGTTCACACTGAGGCGACACGACTCCTTACTACCTCGGGGGCGACTTGTGCATTACATTGCACCAGGACTTCGGAGCGACTTGCAGGGACTTCACATAATGGAAGTCTATGCAAGTCGCTCCGAGGTCGCCCCAAAATAGTACAGGACCCTTTTTCTAAGTCGGAGCGACTTGTGTCGCTCCTATTAGAACAGGTCCTGTAGTGGTCAATGGACCACGAGGGAGCGCGACTTGTCAGGCTGACAAGTCGCCTGACAAGTCACGCTAATGTGAACCGGCTCTTAACCACAATGCTTTACAATGTATCTTTTCATTCTTAGAGCAAAGGAATGAACTTTGTAAGTAAGGGCAGTTTAACCTCTTAGAGCCAGTTCACACTAGTTTGACTTGTCAGGCAACTTGGTCGCCTGACAAGTAGCTCCCAATGCTGTGCAATAGAACCGTTCTAATCAGAGCGACTCAAGTCGCTCCGACTTAGAAAAAGGTTCCTGCACTATTTTTTGGCGAAGTCGCAGCGACTTGCATTGACTTCTATTATGAGAAGTCGTTTGCAAGCCGCAATAAAGTCGCGCTGCACAGGCGACTTCAAAGTCGCCCGAAGTCAGGGCGACTGAGTCAGATTAGTGTGAACCGGCTCTTAAAGACTTAGCCTTTTTCTGACACTTGGCTTACGAGTTAAAATCAGTATTTTTTTCCTAGAAAATGACTTAGAATCCCCAAATTTATAGAATAAAATGGCGATTGTTGCAATTTGCAATCTTTTATGTCACACTGTATTTGCGCAGAAGTCTTTCAAATGCAGTTTTTTGGGAGAAAATACACTTTATTATTTTTTTTTTAAATTCATTTAACAGTAAAGTTGGGTAAGTTGGGTAAAGCCCAATTTTTGTATAATGTAAAAGATGTTATGCCGAGAATCGTGAGAGAATTGTGATCTTTATTCTAAGCAAAAAAAATGTGATTCTCGTTTTATCCAGAATTGCGCAGCTCTAATAAATATAAATATAAATTAATAAATATATATATGGGATAAAACCATTCTGAGAGTATTTGAGTCTTGGACGCATCCCACGTGGATTTCGAATAAAAAAATGTCCTACCTTTTGATTTAGTTAATGATGATCTCAAGACATTGTCGAATCCAAGACCAAAGAAATTGACAGACTGCAAAAGGATATACATGATATACAACAAAGTTTGTTACCATTAAAAACGCTATCTCAATTTATGGAGTTAAGATAAAAAATTGGATAACAAGATGACCCATTTAGAAAACATAGTTTCTGGCAAAAAGGATAAAATGTTGCGTGATCAATGTGATTATGATACAGATAGTGTATACACTTGGAAGAGCAACAAATCATGGAACCGACACCAACGCTTTGGAAATAATAAAAAGAGAGTCAGTTTTTCTGACACCGATAACGAATATTTTGAGAACACCATGGCCATCTCCATGTCTGATAATTCCACTGAGCACATTAATCGTCAGACCATATCAACTATCAGCACCCCTGCTCCCTTAACCACTTTAGGACCGCGCGCGGTAATACTACTGCGGCAGTGCGGCACGATACCGCTCAGCCACGTAGTATTAACGTCATGCGCGATCGCGACTCCAGAGCGCGCTCCCGCGCGCCGCGGGTCCCGATACCGATGGCATTCGGTAGGGAACCGATCAATCACCAGATACTGACCAATGATTTTTGGTCAGTGTCTGTAGATCGGTCCCCACCAATGGCAATCTGTCCCCTGTCTGTGTAATGTAAACACAGACAGGGGAAGTGATGTCACTGTCCCTCCTGAAGTCCTTTCGGTTCCAGGAGAGAGACAGAGACACACCAAAAACGTGAGTTTCCACCAACACTACACTGACACACCTCACATAGGCACATTTAACCCCTTCATCACCTCTGATCACCCCCTGATCACCCCCAAACCCCTCACAGTGAACACTATATACAGTGGTATACAGATATTTTACTGATCACTGTATAAGTGTCACTTGTGAGCGTAGTTTGCGCCTGCGTTAGGCCCAAATAGGGTTAGGGTACCCGCCACCTATCCCCTAATAAAGTTTTTACCCCTTGATCAGCCCCAGTTAACCCCTTCACTACCTATTACTCTGTGCACTAAATACAGTATATAGGTAAATACTGATCACTGTATTTAGTGTCACTAGTGACCCTAATTTGCGCTTGCGCTAAGCCCATATAGGGTTAGGGCACCCGCCACCTATTCCCTAATAAACTTTTAACCGCTTGATCTTCCCCAGTTAACCCCTTCACTCCATATAAAACAGTGCACTAATATATACAGTATATCAGATAACTACTGATCACTGTATTTAGTGTCACTGGTGACCCTAATTTGCGCTTGCGCTAGGCCCGAATAGGTTTAGGCCACCCGCCATCTATCCTCTATAAAGGTTTAACCCCTTGATCTCCCCCAGTTTAACCCCTTCACTTCCCTGTCACAGTGTTGGGTAGTGAGGAGTAAAATCAAAAATTTACGCCATTAGAAAACCTAAAGATGGAGATTGATTTTCGGGGTCCGGTACACAGCTAGGCTCCGAAAAAGTCTCACATATGTGGTATCCCTGTACTCAGGAGAAGCAGCAGAATATATTTTGGGGTGTAATTACACATATACCCATGGCATGTGTGAGAAATTTATCTTTTAGTGACAACTTTGTGTTAAAAAAAAAAACAAAAATTTTTATTCATTTTTCAAACCCCTGTGACAAAAAAATTAAATATTCAATGAGCTCAACATGCCTCTCAGAACATTCCTTAGGATGTCTACTTTCCAAAAAGTGGTAATTTGGGGGGGTCTTGTACTGCCCTGCCATTTTAGCACTTCATGAATTGAGATAGGCAGTCAGAAATTAAAGCTGCGTAAAATTTCAGTATTTACACCATAGTTTGTAGACGCTATAACTTTTGCGCAAACCAATAAAAATACGCTCATTGAATTTTTTTTTGTCAAAGACATGTAGCTAAATATATTTTGGCCAAAAAAAGACATAAATTGAGTATATTAGATATTTTTTAAAAGACAAAGTTGAAAATGTCATTTTTTTGCAAAATTTTCGCTCTTTTTTTATTAATATCGCAAAAAATAAAAAGCGCAGAGGTGATCAAATACCACCAAAAGAAAGCTCTGTTTGTGGGAAAAAAGGACGTAAATTTCTTTTGGGTACCACATTGCATGACCGCACAATTGTCAGTTAAAGTCGCACAGTGCCGAAGCACAAAAAGTGGTCTGGACGGAAGACAGCAAAATCCTCCGGTGGTAAAGTGGTTAAAAAACGAGAAACACAAAACGAAATGGAGTCGCAAGAGGTGGAAAAAGACCAGGAGAGGAGGCCAGAAAAGGAGGAGGGGGTATATTCCCTCAGACCCCAGACACGCAGGAACTAAATGTTAACATATCAAAACGTATCCTTACTTCAGGGGAGGTGTCTTTATTATCTAAAGGATTGGGCTTCTGTCCATCGCTTTGATGATTTTGGCACAATCTTGGACATTAATAGGTTCATCAGGAATATTACTATCAAGAGACATTTTATGTCCAGTCAGGAGAATGTTCAAGATGTTCCAGTCTCCATTCCAACGATTGAAGGTTCACCTGATTGATTTTCTTTTAAGGAACTTTGTTCATTGAGAGATCTCACAGATTTAGCACTTGAGAGTGATGGTGATGTGTATAGGTCATGTGATTAATGGAAGAGTAATTAGAGTGGATATTAAAAATAAGTCTGAATTTTATCCCGTTAATGCACGTACACCTGGAATGGATAGATTTCAAAAGTGTGTGGAAAGAGATTTGTTATTTTTGACAAAAATATTTTGATTCTCATACTACTGGCACCTATGCCGACAATCTTTCACAAGAAGAAAAAGTTACCTTGCTTGATTTACAAAATGATGACACTATAGTCATCAAGAATTCGGATAAAGGTGGCATCCTGGATGCTGATAGATATTGTGATGAAGCCATGAGACAATTGTCTGATTGTCAAACTTACAGACAATTGAACAGCGATCCAACTATGTTTTTTAGGAGAACCTTATATTGTTTAATACAGAAAGGTATATATTTAGGAGTTTTCAGTGCTAAGGAAGCTGAGTCCCTCATTCCTGAACACCCTATTACACCTATATTTCATCATCTTCCTAAAACGCATAAAGGTCTAGACCCCCTGTTTGGCAGACCCATTGTAGCGGGCATAGGATTACTCAATGAAAAGTTGGGACAGTGGCTAGATGGCCAACTACAACCTTTAGTACATTCTTTGCCCAGCTTTCTAAAAGATACTAATCATTTATTAAATGTTATGAGTGGTTTTGTGTGGAAACAGGATTATTCATGGATAACATGTGATGTTACCAGTTTATATTCCAGTATGCCGCACAACCTTGCCAATACTGCGGTGTATTTCTATTTGAATAATTTCACTGCCCTGTCATCTACTCAATCTGCGTTTATTTTAGAAGTTCTTGATTACCTGTTGTCACACAATTATTTTTTCTTTGACGGCTCTTTTTATTTCCAGCGGTATGGGGCCGCGATGGGGGCGAAGTTTTCGCCCTCACTCGCCAACCTCTTTATGGGTTGGTGGGAATGGTCCCACATTTATGGAGATAAGAATCCGTTTATACAGGCTATACATTTATTTTTTCGCTACATTGATGACCTGCTATTTGTCTGATAAGAGATTTGGGGACCTAAAATCTTTTTTGGCATATTTAAATTCAAATGACAACAATTTATCATTTACAGGATACATGGACAATTGTCAAATTTGCTTTTTAGATGTCCTGTTGGTCTCCTCTGACGAACGAGTCAATACACGTCTGTATAATTTGTCAGCTTGGGTCATATTTGTAGTGATCCCACACATACGATCAAAGGCATACTGGTAGGGCAATTTGTCCGCTTGGGTCATATTTGTAGTGATGAAGAAGACTTGGAGAAAGAGTCAGCGGCTCTTTTTAAGAGATTTAGACAACGAGGGTATCCGGTGTGGATGCTTGAGCGTGCCCTCAGTATTGCGAGAAATAAAAATAGAGATGTACTCCTTTCACAACAATATAAATGTCAAAACAAATATAATAATAAACCTACCTTGGTAACTTCCTACAGTCTGGAGTTTCATCAAATCAGAGATATAATTAACAAATATTTACCTATTATGTTTGAGGATGATCTTCCTAAAAATTATTCTGGACAGTGGGATAAATTTTGTACCTAGAAAGGCTCGCTCTCTGGGCACCTCATTATCACCTAGTTTCTTTTGTTCAACACCTAAACAGCCAACAACATGGCTCTATTTTAAAGGCAATTATAGGTGTGGAACAAATGATTGTTCCTGTTGTCCACATATACTTGGGGGCCAGACTTTTTCTTCTACCAGTGGCAGGAGATTCCACTTAAAACAGTTTAACTGCAACACCAGCTATGTAGCGTACGTTATTACCTGCAAATGTTGTAACATGCAGTATGTGGGAAGTACTACCCGTAAATTACGGGAACGCTTCCGCGAACAGTGACATCAGAACTAAAAAATCTACGAATGTAGCTAAGCACTTCAATATCCAGCACAATGGTGACATTAATTTAGTACAGGTCCAAATAGTGGAGAAAGTGCATCTCACGGCCAGGGGGTGGGGGGTAATTTATTTAGACTCCTATGTAGAAGAGAAGTCTATTGGATTTTTCACCTCGATACTTGAATTCCCAAAGGTATGAATCATGAGTGGGATATGTCCCATTACTTTGAATAAAAGTCCACGACCATTCAAATATTGATGTGTTTTTTAGTACTAGTCCTAATATGAGTAGATGTATATATACGCGGTATCTTTTCAGCCTATATATTTTCCGCCTATATATTTTCCTCCTCTATATATATATATATATATATATATATATATATATATATATATATAGATATATATATATATAGATATATATATAGATATAGATATATATATATATAGATATAGATATATATATATATAGATATAGATATAGATATATATATATATATATATATATATATATATATATAGATATATGTATGTATGTATGTGTATATATGTATGTGTATGTGCTTTTCTCATACTTTGAGGGTCGAAAAAATACAATGATACGATTACATTGCCTCTTTTATATATTAAATTAGTATACATGTGTCTTTGTATGACATGTTTGCTTTTTGTTAGATATATTTGGTCTTTTATTATCCTTTATTATTTATATATATATATATATATATATATATATATATATATATATATATATATATATATATATATATATATATATATATATATATATATATATATATATATATTTCTCTTTTTATATGCAAAAATAGGGGGTATAAGTGCGCTGTCACTTGAGTATCCAAAAGAGAGGAATTCCTATGGTGTATTGCAGATGGTAAAATCTTTAATATATAACTATGAGATTAGGATCTAATCCTACACCACAAACAGCCAACTCTAGTATTTTCACCAAATACCAATGAGGAAATAAAATAAAGAATGAGTCAGCGCTAGTGGAAGAAATCTCAAGAGAGCTCTAAATGAGCTGACCATATATCATAAACCTCAGTAAAACATCTAAAACAAAGGATAAAAGCAATCTCAATAGAATATCCTTAGTAGATCTGGGGCTAATCCATCCAAGGATTCCCCAAATAAATACACGTAGAAAATCTAAAAATATAAAACTGTTGTATCAAACAATCCTAATCCGAAAACCAAATATGTGTCTGTCTTTGATCAAAAGGGTTAAAAAACCAGACAATCAAAAAGTACAACCGAATCTGAATCGTACAACCAAACATGTGTCTGTCTTCAATCCAAAGGTTTTTTTTAAAAAATGCCGGGTAATCGCATCATGCGATTGGAATCGCAGGATCAAATAATTTCTATAAATGCTAATCCAATGGTCTCATACTACTGGAATAAATATAAATCAATACTGACTGATGTGACGAACAATAATTATGAATGAACTATTAATCCATATACAAAGTGCGAATAAATATGAAAGATCCGTGATAATGATATTAGAACGATGTTACTCAAATGAACAATTCTGTTAATGCAACTCTGAATAAATACGTAGACAATTCTATAGGTGAATAAATTAATAAATAAATATCTATATACTCCTTGTGCAATTATAGTCCATGTGCAATAAATAAAGTCCATATATAAAGTGCAAATAAATGTGAAAGATCCGCGATACCGATAGTAAAACGATGTTACTCAAATAAATAGACAATTCTATAAATGCAACCCTAAATAAATACGTAGACCATTCTAAAGGTGAATAAATGAATGAATAAATAAATATCTATATACTCCTTGTGCAATTAATAATAGTCCATGTGCAATAAGTAAAACCTATTAGTGATCAGGTGAAGTTCATATGTGCACATAAATTCAAGTGACAATTGCTGATTCTTGAAAACAACTGTGAATATCCAGTGATGTGATCTGAAGTGAGCAGGAACAATATAAGCGCAATGGCCGCTCACCTCACTGCACCATTCAAGGCGCTTTAGCTGATATCTGACCCTGGGGTTAGGATGCTGGATTTCTCCGGTGGTTTTTTGGGCTTGTACTCCAATTAGGAATGGGGAGTATCCTAAGACGTCATACCTCTGAAGACGTCATATGCTCTGACGAAACGCGCGTCAGGTGGAACGCACGCTCTGGGAAGCTTGGTGGCGCGCAAGCCGGTAGTCACCGCTCTCCACTCTCAGGCGTCACCCGCAGCAGCCGTTTTTAGCGTTTTTTTTGTACTGTTCATCAGCTATATTCAATAAAGGCACTTTTTTAACGGTAATGCACTATTGGAGCATCTTTATTTTTCCCTAATACCGGACCTGGCGGATAGAGTCTCCCGAAAGGAGCGCCCCGGACTACAGGGAACTACAAGGACCAGCAGTTGCCTCCAGGCTCAGGAAGCCACAAAGCTTTAGCGGTCTTTTTACCATAAGGTAGTTAAGACCCACTGTCTCTGGTGAGTGCGAACCCCCATTATTCCAAGTCACGTCCAATTTTCCAGCAGTTGGACTACTGGAGGATCCAGCACTGAGCACTTGCACTTTTCCTTATTTGGCACTGATTACCTTATCCGTGCACTAAGTCACCTATGAACTGTTTATTTGGACAATTTTTTGCACATATTTTGGCACCTTTTTGCACTTTGTCAACTAAAGTGTTTATTTAAGATTGCTTATACTATAATTGATATATATTTATTGTGAATACCACTGGTTCACCACCACTATACTGTGAAAAACCCTTTTATACCACTTGATTGTTAATTTATTATCCAGGATATGAAAAAAAAGGGGGTTCATGAGGAAGTCAGTATGACTAATCCAGTAGAGTGGGCTAACCATTGTTATGTTACACATTGGAGGATACAAATGGAAGCTACTACTTGTACTGCATAATAAATACCATAACAGAAGATACTCACGCGCTGCCACTGACTATATTAGTGTGTAGGTATGTATATAATATGTAGCGGATACCACAACCACGACGCTGGGTCAACTTGTTGATGTGAAAGCAACACACAGTGACGTGTTCATAAATCAAGTGCTCAGACTGTAATACACACATGACAACCTTTTCACTGTATGAGGTAGTGACCTCAAAGGTAGTAAACCGAGTGCTCCACCAAATAAACATTGTATGCTCACCTTAAGGATTGGACCTATGTAATATGTTTTATACAGGTCTCAAGCAAGGTTTGATTCTTATAAGCAAGAAGACACCTCAGAAAGCCTGATGCAGGAAGGGATTGTGTCCCTGCTGGGAATAAAACCCATCACTTTCCTTAGTAAAAGCACCTAACACAGTACACAAAAACACTGCCTAGGTGCACAGTTATCCCTTTGATCACCTAGATGTTTAACCCCTTCCAGCAAGTGTCAGTACAGTGACTGTACATATTTTTAGCACTGATCACTGTATTGGTTTTCATTGGTTCCCACCAAGTGTCAGTGTTCGATTGTCCGCTGCAATATCAGTCCCACTATCAGTCCTCACCTCCATTAATAGTATAAAAGCAAACCAAAAAAATTCCGGTACATTTCTCATAGTTTGTAGATGCTATAACTTTTCTGGGCAAAACAAACTACATACGCTTATTGGGATTTTTTTTACCAAAAATATGTAGCAGAATACATATTGGCCTAAATTAATGAAGAAATTAGATTTTTTTGTTTTTTTTGTTTTTTTTTTTTGGGTATCGGTTTTATATCAGAAAGTAAATGTTTTTTTTTTTTTTTTTTTTAATTTGTCTGTTTTGTTTTTATAGCACAAAAAAAAAAAAACCCAGTGCTGATCAAATACCCATAAAAGAAAGCTGCTTTTATGGGGGGAAAAAAAAAGGCAAATTTGATTTGGATACAGCGTTGCATGACTGTGCTATTGTCAGTTAAAGTAATGCAGTGCTATTTCGCAAAAAATTACCTGGTCATGAAAGGGGGTAAATCTTCTGGAGGTCAAGTGGTTAACTTCCTGGTGTCTCAGTGGGACAGAGCAATTTCTGCTCTGTACAAAACCTAAATGTTGACTTTACGTATACTTTAAATTTGTATTCCGTTGCATATAAAACTTTAAAGATTTATCTATTTTTAACATCGCAATTTTACCTGTATAGGAATGTATTGATTTTTGGCCTTGTTGATTTCTTGACTGCTTGGAAACTGCATATGAGATAGGAATTGATTGCCTATCTGTCTTGTGATTATTATTTTTTTTTTTTTACCCTCCTGATGGTTATTTACAGATCTTAGGACAGTGGAAATGTGTTCCATCTAGCATTTATGAAAATACAGCGGTGATAAAGAATTTTAGCTGTAAAAAGTAAAGCATAAATGCATGTATCAATTCACAAACTTTTTTATCGTGAAATTGGGTCACCTTTAAAAAAAAAAAAAGATTAAAACTACTTGCCTACTGTGCACTTAAACCCCCTTCCCATCCAGACCAATTTTTAGCTTTCAGCGCTCTCACACTTTGACAATTGCGCGGTCATGCTACACTGTACCCATATGAATTTTTTATCATTTTTTTCACACAAATAGAGCTTTCTTTCGGTGTTATGTAATCACCTCTGGGTTTTTTTTTTTTTTACAAAAAAAAAGAAAAAAGACAAATTTTGAAAAAAAAAAAAGTTTTTCTTATTTTCTGCGAGTAAATTTTGAAAATAAATTTTTCTCCTTCACTGATGTGCGCTGATGAGGCGGCACTGATGGGCACTGATGTACACTGACGGGTGGCACTGATGAGCACTGATGGGCGGCACTGATGGGCAGCACCATCAGTGCCCACACTCAGTGCCCATAGTGCTGCCAGTCAGTGCTCATCAGTGCCTAGATGAGCAGGCACTGATGGGCACTGACTGACAGCACTATGGGCACTGATTGTGGGCATTGATGGGGGGCACTGATGGCGGGCACTGTGTGTGTGTTTTTTTTTACCTCTAGTAATCAGGGCACTGGTGATCGGTGCCCTGATTACATTTGTTCTGTGTCCCCGGCGCTGTGCAGCTCTCCCTCCTTCTTCACACTGCAGGCTCTGTGTGAGGAAGGAGCGCTGGCGATGAGAGATGATCTCATATGTTTACATATGAGATCATCTCTCATTGGACGGTCCGATCACGTGGTGAATGGCCGCTGTGATTGGCCATTCACCACGATCTGTGATCGGCTGTGTCCAAGGGACACGGCCGACACAGATTTTCCCTGATGCGCGCTCGCGGGAGCGCGCGGGGAGACTGTTTCTGGGAGGCCGTATAAAGACGGCCTCCCAAAAATGTGAGTCCGCGCTGCAGCCGTATATAGGCTGTAGCGCGGATGGGAAGTAGTTAATGCTTACATGAATGGTAAATATTAATAATATTAATAATATTAATAATAATTTCTAACCGGGTGGCCTAAGATCAGCTCACAGGGAGGTAATTTACAAATTGAGAAGTGAAGCTAACTGTTCTATTGAAGTGAAAATTCTGTTCAAGTTGAGGCTCTGACTTGAGACTGCAAAGTCCTGTTTGTACAAAGATGGCTGTATCCATATAGAGACCATACAAAACAAGGTGTAATAGAGTTAGTAATGAAGAATTGCTGTATCCACTTCACGGAGACCATAGGCAATACTGGTGTATCTAGTCTTTTCCCCTCCATCTGCCTTCATGTGGGCACAGCTTAAAGAGTTTGTTACCCTAAAAAAAAAAGAAAAAAAAAATTGGATCCTGCTCCTTTAATCAATACAGCACACTTTCACCCCCTTCCTGCCCAGGCCAATTTTCTGCTTTCAGCGCTGTCACACTTGGATGACCAATGCGTGGTCATGCAATACTGTAGCCTAATTAAATTTTTATCATTTTTTTTTCACACCAATAGAGCTTTCTTTTGGTGACATTTTAATCACCACTGGGTTTTTTACTTTTTACTAGACAAAAAAGACAGAACATTTTGTGGGAGGGAAAAAAAAACTTTTTTCTTAGTTTGTCAGTAATTTTATAAAGAAGTAATTTTTCTCCTTCACTGATGTGTGCTGATTAGGTGGAATTGATGAGGCACTAATATGCCTCACTAAAGGGCACCGACAGGCATCCCTAATGGGCACGGATTGAGGTCGCTGGTGGGCACTGATTGGGGTCACTGATGATCAGGGCCCTGATTACTTGTCCTGGACTCTCCTTTTGAGGAACCGCTGATTGGCTCTCCTCGCCACACACACTTGACAGTGTGAGGTGAGGAGCGCCAATAATCGGCACTTCTGCATTTACATGTGACCGGCTGTGATTGGACACAGCCGATCACATGGGTAAAAAGCCACGTCATTGGCTTTTTACCAAGATCGGGGTTGTGCCGTATCCTAGGAAGGCACGAGAGTGGGCAATCTGGAATACCATCATATGACGTCCTCCCAAAATGAGAGCTGCTCTGCCATCATTTGACGGTGGGCAGGTGGCAAGTAGTTAAAGCATGTTATACAGCACAGTGCTTGTGTTGTGTCATTTGGTATCCCTGTATCACCTAAAAAACTGACCAATCCGGCCAGTTTCTGCCCTCCCCTCTGTACACTGACCACAGTGTATCATGGCTGCTGAGCCCTGACACCATGGTCAGTGTACGTGCCTCTGTCATCTGCTGCCCTGCTCTCCTCTGTCCTCCTCCCCCCTCCCCTCCCCTCCCTGCCTGTCGGCTCTTACCAATTGACCCCCCCCCCCTCCCGCTGCTTAAATACCTTTTTAGACCTCACACACAATCTCCTGTGTTACACTGCAGCATAGGAGGCTGTATATGTCCTTTGTAAAAAAAGATGCCTATTTCTACCTGATTTCACAGCGCAGATGGGCGGTCACATGACTCCTCGAGGCACCCCTCTTCTCCGGCTGACGTCTCGGCTCTCTCCTCCCGACTGACGTCAGCAGGGGAATTTCAGCCCCTTCCGCTCTAGCTGTGGGAGCCACAAGGAGTCACGTGACCGCCGATCTGCGATGTGAAATCAGGTAGAAATTTTTTTTTTTTCTCTCTCGTTCATTGACAGATGCAGTCTCTGTTCTTAACAGTAGGATTATACTGCCCCCTACAGGAGTAGGACGCTAAGCAGAAAAAAAGTTCTTGCTACGTCTGTGGGCAGTCTCAGGAGGGTATACTCCTTCTCTCTGCTATAGGATGTCAGTTTTTTTTTTCTGCATAGTTAGGAGTAAGGACCTAGTTCCATGCTGGGATCTCTGGTCCTGGCAAAAGTTTTTTTTTTTTTTTGGTAGTGTTTTTTTATCCGGATTTTTTCCTGTGAGATCTACAATCGCCTAAGCCGGACTGGGTGAATGGCTGGATATATAGATCCAGCGGTCATCCCTGCCGGCCAGCAAGCATGCACAGACCCCAGCTCCGCACTAGGTCGGCCGCAACATAGTCCCACTGGATGGGGACTGGCCCTGTGAGTTAAACGTCTCGCCAGGTTGCATACGACTGGGTCTAGGCCCGCGTTGCAGCATTCCTATTGGCCGACAGTCCCCCCACTTCGGTGGAGAGGGGTCCGGTCAGGAGATGGCGCCCGCTGGTTCCAGGTATGATGTATGCTTTTCCCCCTCTCAAGTTGCTGCCAAAACCTCTTTGCAGGATCAAGGCGAAGGCGGAAGGAATTCCGGTCATCCTTGTGGCTCCGGACTGGCCTCGGCGAGCTTGGTACGCCGACCTGGTCAGGTTAGTCACAGATGTTCCTTGGAGACTTCCTCTCAGGGAGGATCTACTGTCTCAAGGGCCATTCTTCCATCCTGCTTTACAGTCGCTGGCTTTGATGGCTTGGCTGTTGAAAGCAAGGTGCTGAAGGACAGGGGATTGTCTGCTGCAGTAATTCCCACTCTGCTTAAGGCAAGGAAAGCGACTTCTAGAAAGATCTATCATCATACGTGGAAGTCGTATATTGCGTGGTGTGAGTCTCTCTTGGGGTCCCCCCTCGCTCTTACTCGGTGCCTCGGATCTTGGCCTTCTATGGGGAGTTGATCAAAAATTGGCCTTGAGTTCTATCAAGGGTCAGGTCTCGGCCTTGGCAATTTTCTTCCAAAGGCCATTAGCCAATCATTCCCTGGTGCGTAACTTTATCCAGGGGGTGAGACGCTTGGCACCTCCGGTGTGACCTCCGTTGCCACCTTTGGTGCTGTCGGTTCTCCAGAAACCTCCCTTTGAAAATATTCGGGAGATTCCCCTGCACACCTTATCCCAGAAGGTAGCCTTCTTGGTGGCTGTTACTTCTGCGCGCAGGGTGTCAGAACTGGCGGCGTTGTCCTGTCGTTCTCCCTATCTGGTGGCTCACAGGGATAAAGTGGTGCTTCATCAGGATCCGTCCGTCCTTCTGAAGATGGTTTCCAGTTTCCACTTAAATGAGGACATTGTGCTACCCTCCTTGTGTCCTAAGTCTAAACATCCTAAGGAATTTGCACTGCATACTTTGGATTTGGTTCGGGCAATCAGGGTGTACTTAGCGACTACTGAGTCTTTTCTGAAGTCGGATTTGCTCTTTGTTCTCATGGATGGACAGAAGAAAGCTGCCTGCGTCTTCTGCGACTATTTCCAGATGGATCAGCCAGACAGTTGTGCAGGCTTATTCACTTAAGGGTCAAGTTCCACTTTTCCCTGTTAAGGCGCATTCTACTCAGGCGCTTAGTAATTCTTGGGCCTTTCGCCATCAGGCATCTGTGGTTTAGGTTTGCAAGGCGGCTACCTGGTCGTTTGTTCATACCTTCACAAAGTTTTATAAGGTGAATGTGCTGCCATCTGCAGATGCCTCCTTTGGCCGCAAAGTTTTGCAGGCTGCTTTTTAAGGGGGTTTTTAGTCTCCCTTGAGGGTGTTTACTGTTTTTTTCAGGTGGGTCTCATCTTGTTGTTCTGATGAGTTCTATGTTGCCTGGTTGGCTATGGTTCAGCCTTGGGAATTATTTTCTGCTGTTCCCACCCCTCATGTTTTATGGCACTGCTTTGGGACGTCGCTGCTGTTAAGAAGAACAGTCTGTCAATGAACGATAGAGAAAATTGGATTTTTGTCTTACCGTAAAATCCTTTTCTCTGAAGTTTATTGATGGAGGCAGTACCCACCCCTCTATTTTGAGTTGGGTTGGTATAGTTTTCTCTGACACTGCTTTGTTACAAAACTGACATCCTATAGCAGAAGAAGGGAGTATTCCTCCTGGGACTGCCTATAGGCGTAGCAAGAACTTTTTTTTTCTGCCTAGTGTCCTACTCCTGTAGGGGGCAGTATAACCCTACAGAGACTGTGTCCATCAATGAACTTCAGAGAAAAGGATTTTACGGTAAGACAAAAATCCAATTTTTACAAAGGACATACACTGCAGCATAGGAGGCTTTATAACAGAGGGGATTGTGTGTAGTTTATGAAGTGGCTTAACAACTACTTTAAAGAGTTCAGTTTTGGTTTATTCACCTACGTTTTAACTAATGGTAATGCATTTTCCTTTTTCTTTTTTCTTTTTTCTTTTTTTTGTAGTTTAAAATCTGCAGCATTCCCTAAAAGAATACCTCGTCATAGTGTTCTAAAAATCTTTGTTTCTGTATGTTACCCTGATAGGGACTTCTAGTGGCGGGCATGCCAACACATGGCACAGTCATGGTCTAGCTTTCGTTACTGTCAGGAAGCTGGTTCTCCAACAATAATGTGCAGCCTATGCTAAAGTGAGTGCATAGAAAAAAAAATAAGTTGAAAAATGAATTTTAAGGAAAAAAAATTGCCTTAGTTTGATACAAAAATAGTAACGTAAAATTGGAAAAACCTTCATTTTTTTCCAAACCCTTTATAAAGAAAACATTGATTTTTTTTTTTTTTTGTAATGTTTAATTGTATAAGAATTTGGCTCTTTGTTATGAAAATGGTTCTGGTAAATTTTTACCATAATATGATGCCATAATATGATGCCTAATTAGTCAAATTGGGTCTACCTTTGTATAAAAAGTGTCAAATGATTTAAAAAAGAAGGGTACAGAGTCTGTTAGAAACCCAACAGGATCAGGAAGACTGTGGGCCATTTGTGTTTAAAGTTGACTAATCTGCATATGCAATACACAGCAAATATAGAAAATGGTTCTCTGCTCTGATGAGTCTGTAGTTTTTGGCCTTGGTGCAAAATGCTATGTCTGTGGTAGAGTGCCAACATTACTAATCACCATGGGAACACAATGCTTATAGTAAAACTTGTTGTAGGGGTTGTAACATCTGAGGTGTTGTATTTTTTTTTTATATCAACAGGCACTGAAAAACCCTTAAGAGCCGGTTCACACTGCCGCGACCTCTAAGTCGCCTCATAAGGGGCGACTTGTTAGCGCGACTTCAGCTCGACTTTGCGCTTATTCAGCGCGACTTGTATGATAGACGACTTTGTACGACTTTGTATTTGGCCAATCAGAATATGATGGTTCTGGGTCATGCTCAATCACACAAAAAAAAGTTCTTCAAAATTGTCGTTTTTGATAGAGAGCCAGTTATTGAAAAAATTATTGAAAAAAAAAAGAGATTTCTTTGGATTTAGTGTCTGGGGGGGTCTAAAAAGTGTACCTGTGAAGTTTCAGCTCTGTAGCATGTCCAGAACCAGAAAAAAAAGATAATTTTTCTTATCTATTAATAGAGCAGGGTAGTGGCTTCTCTCCACCTTGCCTTTTTTTTTTTTTTTTTTTTGCTGGCATTTATCGGGCATTTTTTGGGCGTCTTTGGAGGCAGGCATGACTTTTTTGGATTTAGTGTCTGGGGGGTCTAAAAAGTGTACCCGTGAAGTTTCAGCTCTGTAGCATGTCCAGAACCAGAAAAAAAAGATAATTTTTCTTATTAATAGAGCAGGGTAGTGGCTTCTCTCCACCTTGCCTTTTTTTTTGCTGGCATTTATCGGGCATTTTTTGGGCGTCTTTGGAGGCAGGCATGAATAAAATTTATGAATGAAATGTATGGCTGAAATTTGCACCGCACAGAGATCGCATGTAATTTAGGAGCAGTGCGCTCCGAATTACATGCGATCTCTGTGATCGCACTAATGTGAACCGGCACTAAGTCCCCTTTCACACTGGCCTAACTACAAAGTTATATTTACAAATAGAGGGAGTTAGGCCCATTTCACACGATCGGACCGATCAGGTCCGCCTATCCATTTTTCAGGCGGACCTGATCGAGCCACCCATTCTCCTCTATGGAGAGGGGGATGTAAGCGGAGTTGTCCGCTGATACCCGTCTGTAATCTGATAAGATCCACTTAAAACAGACTGATGGCGATATCTTCACCATCCATCCAGTGGGTCGGATCGGATGAAAATTAACATCCTGTCCGTTTTCATCCGATCTCCCCATAGACTTCTTTTTTACACTTTATTACTTTTGAGTCGCTGACCTGGAAGCAGTCAAAGGGCTTATGCACACTGAAGAAGAAGAAGCTTCTCCTTCAGGCTTTTGAATTTTTTTTTTTTCTGCCTGTAAACTAATTTCCATGTTTGCTAATGTGTCCATTCACACCATGGCTTTTTCAAGAGATTACATGTATAGGCTCTTAAAGGCAGAAAAAACCCCTCCAAACTCTTGTTTTTGAGAGGAGCTTTTGAGCAGAAAAATGCCCAAGTGCCCAAAAACGCAAACAAGCGTGAAAAAGCTAGAAAATGCACAAAAAAAGATAAAATGAGGAGAGGGCTGGAAAAAAACGAGAGAAAAAAAAAAAAACGCTTATGCTCAAAAGAGCTCAGAACTCAATAAAAACGTGCAAAACAGCACAAAAAAGCATAACCTTCTTCAAGCTTTTAGGCAGAGAAATAAAAGCTCAAATGCCTGTAAGGTCTCATGCACATGGAACTCCTGTTTGAGCATCTACTCTTTTTTCAGATATATATTTATTTATTTATTTTTTTTATGCATTTGCACGTATTTACATGTATTTTAACATATATGGGTGAAAACTTATTCTCGCATTCTTGTTCTGCACAATATGTAAATGGGCATTTGCACACATTTTGCTAGCATTTGCGCACATGATGCATAGAATTGCACATTGCTAAGCAGTGATTCTTTTCTGTATTTCAGAAACAAGCCAAAGGACAAGATTTGTTTGACCAGATTGTATACCATTTGGACTTAGTGGAAACTGATTATTTTGGTCTTCAGTACATGGATGCTTCCCAAGTGTCGGTATGTATCTTCTGCCATTGTGTCCCTGAAAATATTTCTTTCCTATAAACAGCTCTTGCTAGGAAGCTTTGTAACCACAGGGACCAATGAAAAAAGTATAAATTGAATCCAAAATGCGCTAAAGGATTTGTTTAAAACCTTTTTATTAAGTGTTTATCCCTTGCTGCTTCCTTATTTTATTTTATGTCCCACAGTGGTGGTTATCATTTTAAAATAAAAATGAATTGGAGTTCTTCACAAACTATTGCACAGTTCAGGGCCGCATTCAAACCAGGTTTTTTTTTACTGCGGTTTTTGGCACGTGGCAGACTAGGGTTGCCCATTCACTTGAATAGGCTGCCCTATGTACCACAAACACCCTAAAGTAGTTCATGTACCTTTTTTTTTTTTTGGCACTGAGCCAAGCATGTTTTGTTATGAGTATTTTGTGTGGCAAATGCTCGAATGCTAACTCCCATCTGGGGTGCCACTAAGAATTAATGGCACAGCAAGTGTGATACTTGTTTTGGCACATGTTTTGCTCTTTTCCAGGAAAGCAAGCAGAAATGCCAAATTGTGAATTGGGGCCTTATATTCCTTAAAATTGTGCTAATTGTAGGCTATTTCAATTTAAGTTTTTCTAGAGTCGAGCAGAAAAAGGACCTAGTTTAGTGGTGATAGTTATCAGAAATAGCTTTTAGTAGTTTTATAGTTCTATAGATATTTATTGAAAATAATATATATATAGTACATGTGTATTTGTTGTGAAATCACATGATAAAATACTGAAGACAGTTAAAATAACTCCCACATCTTAGTGATAACTTGGTTCTCCATGGGATTAGGGTATTTAAAATTGAGAACATTAAAAATGATAGCTTGAATAAAGTGGAATTGGTATAAAAAAAATTGAGCTGGTTTGTTTTGTTTGCTTGTTGAGTTTGTTTTTCTTCCCCTTATTTTATATTCGTAATCTCTTTTTTTAAACATCTTACATTTTATTTTAAAATCTGTATTCTTTTTTTGAATGCCTAATATTTTTTGAATAGCCATCAAGCTCTATACAGACAGTCCCTGGGTTAAAAACAAGATACCAGTAGGTTCTGTAGGTTTGTTAAGTTTGAATTTGTTTATAAGATGGATCAGCTCGATTTTTTTTTTTTTTACATTTTATGGATAGCATAATCAATAGTTAACACCCCTGTAAGGTTTTTGTTGCTGTCTGTGTCCCTGTTCAGAAGATTTCACTTCAGTTTCTTTCCCTGTAAGAATTGGATTTTGAGTTCTTGGGTTCTTGTGGAAACAAGGATTGGTGATAAAGCTTCAGTAGAGACACTTTTTTTCCCCATGATAACTCTTACAGGAGTGAATTTCCCATCCTAAGGGTAGGTTTTCTTACACTTCCTGTTGTTTCCCTCCATTTTGCACGTAGGTGTTGTATGCAGGTTGGATGTTTGTAACGCAGGGACTGTCACAGTAGCCATTAAGTATAAAACCCTGCTTTTAGGAGGTAGACAATAAGAAAGCAGAAGGTGGGTCTCCTTCCTGTGGGATACAATCTCCTGCAAAGCTAGGCTGCCTTTGTTCAGCTTAGTCCTGAAGGGGAGTGTGTGGCGCTATTCACAAAAGTTACTGATTTTCAGCCATCACTTCACCCCGTGTTACCTTGGGATTAAAGAGCCAGTACCACCGTTGGGGCATATCCTCAGGCTTTGTTTTGTGAATGGCCAGGAGAAGTGGGAAGCAGAGCCACAGCTTTAGCACTCACCTCTGAGACCCCCCAGCATGTGAACAAGAAGAAATTCAGGATGTGGAGGAAACTGTTCATAATGTGAGGTGGCTTTTGAGGCAACTGAAATCTCCAATTTTACTAAAATTTACGAAATGCCCTTCTAGATTTCAGAAATGCATAGTTTCTGACTTTTCCTGATTTGGACAGACTGTTTCTCATTTGGAATCACATATTTCTGTCCCTCCTTTCTCCCCAGAAGTTCCTCTTTTTTTGGTCTGATGTTTAGATTTCTATAAATTTTGCTTTTTACCTAACTATTTAAAAGTTTTAAACATTACTCTAACTTTAATCCAACCACTAAATGTAAATTTGTTATTTTGAAAGGCCAGTGTAAAGTGGTGAAAAACATGTAGCTCTAATCGGTAATCTTTTGCATAACAATATTTTTCATATGTGCAATATATATATATATATATATATATATATATATATATATATAATATATATATATATATATCAGGAGTGTGTTCTTTGCTTACATACATTGTACTAAAAGATGTCCCTTTTTCTTTGCTTCAAAAGTTGAAGTATATAAATGTTGTCAAGATTTCTAGTCTGGAGAAGATTGTATTTCTCATTCAAAACCTACTAATCTCTACCCCAAAGGTCCAACTAAACAGATTACACACTTAGGTAACCAGGTTCAGGTAGTATGGCAAGAAACCCCCAACAGCAAGTGGCTCTTGTTGAGAGTTAAGCGCAAGTTTGAGTCTTTCTTCTAATGTGTGTTATCTGACTGCTATATTGCTACAGCTGCTAATGTGCAGCTATTATTACCATAATGCCTAACAAACTTCAGACTCTCCAATTCCACTCTTGGTCTCTGCAGTCCAGGAGCCAACTTAGCCCTTTGTTTTTGCATGAGGGTTTTGGTCTAAGTGGTGGCCTCCTTTTAAAAACCTTTCTATATTCCCAATTTTACTCCAGACCCTTGCAACTCCATATTCTAGCAGCATGGAATAAAAGGGTGCAGTTTCTTGACCATCCCATATGCCCGACCAGCAAAACCAGACTTGCCCTGGCATGGGGGTCACAAGTTTAGCACTGGAATCAGGGAAATTCTTCCTCCCAATGTTCTCACGACAGAAGCCTGCCTACCTAGCTAGGGTGGAGGTCTAGATACCCTTTCAATAGATGGACAAAATTATCGGACGAAGCTCCTCTCCTGATTTTAAAGTTCTTGAGCTCAAGGTGATTGTTATCCCTGCAATACTTGGTCCCTCATCCAACCAGGATTCGGTTGAACAATGCCATGACAATGGCTTACATTAACCTTCAGGGAGTAAATAAACCTCTCGCAAACACTGTTTGCCATGCACTACCTAGGCATGAAAAGTTTGCAGGAGCTTTCCGAGTGGACAGTGACTGGACTCTGGAGAATGGTCTTTACACCTTTTTTAAAGGTGGGGAATTCTGAATATGGACTTCTGGTTTCCAGGTTCAGCAACATACTGAGCAGGTTTGTTTTCAGGTCCAGGGAACGTCTAGCCTCTACAGTGGATGGCCTGGGGACTCTGGGATCAGTTCAACCTGATCAGTGCCTTACCTCCTTTAAAAAGCTGCCTTTGTCTGCTCCGTGGGATTGAGGGCTTTCTGGTGATTTTTGTGCACCAAATTGACTCAGAAGGTTTAGTAAGAGTGTAACGGAACCGCGACCCACACTGTGTTTGTGGGCTTCCATCAGTATACGGCTTCCTTCAGTCTTGAACATAGATATCAGATTTTCCAGCCGCCCCCATACAAAGCTAGCCGACAACTTATCTTGTTCTGGAACCTTCTCTTTTATTGAACAGTCACACAGTTTATATACAGTATGGACATTCCCCTCCTGATCAGCATGGACAATCCCCTTCCTGATCAGATTACCCAATCAGGTCAGGGGTTGCCTGATTACATTATCATATGCAGATGAAATTGTGTACAGAAATTGAATTAACCTGAACTAATTTTCTAGCCATCTGGACAGAAACAATATGTGAGTTTATTAACAATTATCAATGGGACAGACAGGCTTAACAGAATACACATCACACCTCAATACACAGACAATAGGAAGGGACCGCCAGTGACAGATTGTTTGTGACTGACATTGAGGTACAATACACATTATCATGAGTGTAAACACAGTACCCATTTGAAGCAATCCAAACCATATTCTCAGTGTCCATTAAGTATCTGGCTTTCACTCCCAGTGACGGTGAGTACCGTCACAAAGAGTAAGTAAACTTCCATCACTAATTTGTACCTATAGTTAGGCCTATAATAAGGCTTACCTATAGGTAGTGTAAATATTTACTAAATGTGCACCATTCCTTAAGAGCCCTGTGCAGTGACCGACAGCACCACCTATATGCTAAAGCTGGTTTTCACCTAAATAAAAAGTGGGCCTGCTGTGCTAGGGGAGAAGTTTGAGAAGGCTGGAGGAGTATTTAAGCTATAATTGACAGGGGAGGGAGAATTCCAATATAAGGCAGACGGGTATATACAATATAAAGTGGGACAGGGGCAGACGCTAATGGAGGGTGGAATAGTGGGAAGATTGGGGGAGGGAGGGCTGTGTGGCAGCTGATAAGGACTTTGCCACATTGCAAACAATCATTGGCAATGATTGAGTAGACATGAATAAACCTACTACGTCCAAAGTTAGAAGATCTAAATAAGAAAAAGGCATTTAAAAATGAAGAACACTTCCGGTATCATTCATTTTAGTCCCCGTTCACACTAAGGCGACCTGTGAGGCGACCTGGTCGCCTCACAGGTCGCCTTCCATAGGGAAGCTGCGGACCCGTTCTAATAGGAGCGACACAAGTCGCTCCGACTTAGAAAAAGGGTCCGGAGCTTCTTTGGGGCGACCCGGAGGCGACCGCCATAGACTTCAATGTTATGAAGTCCGTGGCGGCCGCTCCGAGGTCGCCCCCCCCCCCCAGGTCAGATCGCGGCAATGTGAACGGGGCCTAAAAGTTTCAAAGAATATAACAGAGTATGCAAAAATTCAAAACAAACGACAGGTTGCAAAAGGCAATATATTATTTTCTAAAAAATAAATAACATAAATGTGTCTGAAAACTGTGAACACAAATATGATGATGATGTGATTACAAACAAAATATCTTAAATTATACAATATAACATAATAATAATAATAATTAAAGATCCCAAAGTCCATAAAAATGACCAATCTCCAAATCAACGGTGAATAATGTGATTCCAATTCAAACAGTGAAAGTCCATAAATCCATAAAATGGTGCATGAATCCCTCCACCTTTCAAGCTGCTCCCTTACCGGACGGATATAATAAGGGTGCAAAATAACTCTTCCCAAGTCCTTCCTGTGCTGTGCAAGCGATAAGTGCTTCAGTACAAACTATGTGAACACTCAGCAAACAAAGCCTCTTACCAGATATCACACAGTATTTGGCATAGATGCATGCCCTTGAGGATATCCCTTCCACAACATTAATGGATGGACTCAGAGTGGCTCAATGGAACATCCTGCTGCCTCAAACGCTTCCCTTATGACGGCATCCCCAAGACGTATCCCATAGAAAATAAAGTGGCGAGCAATAGTGCATTACCTCAAAACAACTTTAATGAAATAAAAGAAGTGCACTTACACAATCCAACTTATTACGAGCAGTCTGCAATAGCTTGATGGAAACCGCATCAAAAGAGCTTCGACTGAAACAGGAGGGTGCCTTCCTGTTTCAGTCGAAGCTCTTTTGAAGGAAACGCGTCATAGAGGAGGCGCCGCGCCATCACATACAACGTCCGCGGTCCGCACTGCAGGTGGCCGCGGTTTCCATTAAGCTATTGCAGACTGCTCGTAATAAGTTGAATTGTGTATGTGCACTCCTTTTATTTAAAGTTGTTTTGAGGTAATGCACTATTGCTCGCCATTTTATTTTCTATGGGATACGTCTTGGGGATGCCGTCATAAGGGAAGCGTATGAGGCAGCAGGATTTTCCATTGAGCCACTCTGAGTCCATCCATTAATGTTGTGGAAGGGATATCCTCAAGGCGAGGCATCTATGCCAAATACTGTGTGATATCTGGTAAGAGGCTTTGTTTGCTCAGTGTTCACATAGTTTGTACTGAAGCACCTAATCACTTGCACAGGAAGGACTTGGGAAGAGTTATTTTGCACCCTTATTATATCCGTCCGGTAAGGGAACCCCGCTTGAAAGGTGGTGGGATTCATGCACCATGTTATGGATTTATGGACTTTCACTGTTTGAATTGGAATCCATCTTTTTATGGACTTTGGGATCTTTAATTATTATATTATATTATATTGTATAATTTAAGATATATTCTTTTGAATCACCATCATCATATTTGTGATCACAATTTTGAGACCCATTTATTTTTTATATTTTAGCGCACCAGACCACTCTTACACATATATTTTTTCCAATTGGCTAATTAGTGATAGGTGCGCTGATTGAAATTAAAGCTGCTACCAAAGATCCATATTTAATATATTATTTTCAACTTGTTAATATACAGTTGTGCTCATAAGTTTTCATACCCTGGCAGAATTTATGATTTCTTGGCCATTTTTCCGAAAATATGTATGATAACAAAAAAAAATTTTCTTTCACTCATGGTTAATGTTTTGCTGAAGCCAGTTATTATCAATCAACTGTGTTTACGCTTTTTAAATAATGATGGTAGAAACTACCCAAATGACCCTGATCAAAAGTTTACATATCCTGGTGATTTTGGCCTGATAACATGCACACAAGTTGACACAAAGGGGTTTGAATGGCTATTAACCACTTTAAGACCGGTAGATTTGACCCCCTTCTTGGCCAGGCACTATTTTGCGATTCGGCATTGCATTACTTTAATGGACAATTGCGCGGTCGTGCGATGCTGTATCAAAACAAAATTTACATCCTTTTTTTCCCACAAATAGAGCTTTCTTTTGCTGGTATTTGATCACCTGTGCGATTTTTAATTTTTGCGCTATAAACAAGAGTGACAATTTTGAAAAAATAATATATTTTTCACATTCTGCTATATAATATTCCCAAAAAAAAATGTAAAAATCCAAATTTTTTACCATTTTAGGCCAATTGGTTTCTGCTACATATTTTTTGGTAAAAGAAATCGCAATAAGCGCAAAAGTTATTGCGTTTACTAACTACGGGAAAGATTTGTCATTTTTGTTTTATTTTTTTTTACTAGTAATGGCGGCGATCTGTGTTTTTTTTTTTTTTTGCGGGACTGCGACATTGCGGCAGACAGATCGGACCCCTAACTGACATTTTTGACACTTTTGGGGGGACCAGTGACATTACTACAGTAATCAGTGCTATAAATATGAACTGTTACTGTTATAATGACACTGACAGGGAAGGGGTTAACCCTATAGGTGATCAAAGGGTTAAATGTATGCCTCATGCTTACTGACGTGTGTGTGTGGGGGGGTTCTGTGACAGACAGAGATCGCAGGTTCAGCAATGCTGAATCCTGTGATCTCTCCCTGTCTGTCACTGAGAAGATCCGCTTGCTTTGTTTACATAAGCAGGCGGGTCTTCTCACACTTTCCCCGATGATCGGGGGAAGGGAGGCGGCGTCTAAACACAGTGGCACGCATGCACCGCCGAGACCATTAGGAGTCCAGCGACGTAGGTCTACGTCGGTGGACCCAGGGGAGCCGCACTGAAGCAGTAGGATTGTTATGAGCAGTCGGCAAGTGGTTAAAGGTAACCATTTTCACCTGTGATCTGTTTGCTTGTAATTAGTGTGTGTATAAAAGGTCAATGCGTTTCTGGACTCCTGAGAGGCCCTTGCATCTTTCATCTAGTGCTGCACTGATGTTTCTGGATTCTGAGTCGTGGGGAAAGCAAAAGAATTGTCAAAGGATCTGTGGGAAAAGGTAGTTGAACTGTATAAAACAGGATATAAAAAGATATCCAAGGAATTGAGAAGGTCAATCAGCAGTGTTCAAACTCAAATCAAGAAGTGGAAAATGAGGGGTTCTGTTGAAACCAAACCACGGTCAGGTAGACAACTAAAATTTCAGCCACAACTGCCAGGAAAATTGTCAGGATGCAAAGAAAACCCATAAATAACATCAGGTGAAATACAGGACTCTCTGAAAACATGTGGCGTGGCTGTTTCAAGATGCACACTAAGGAGAACTTGAAGAAAGATGGGCTGCATGGTCAAGTCGCCAGAAGAAAGCCATTACTACGCAAATGCCACAAACTATCCCGCTTACAATATGTCAAACAGCACAGACAAGCCTCAAACCTTCTGGCACAAAGTCATTTGGAGTGATCAGACCAAAATTTAGCTTTTTTGGCCACAACCATAAACGCTATACTTGGAGAGGAGTCCACAAGGCCTATGATAAAAGGTACACCATTCCTACTGTGAAACACAGAAGGGGATCACGGATGTTTTGGGGATGTGTGAGCTACAAAGGTACAGGAAATTTGGTCCGAATTGATGGCAAGATGAATGCAGTATGTTATCAAAAAATACTGGAGGAAAATTTGCATTTATCAGCCCGGAAGCTGTGCATGGGGCGTACTTGGACATTCCAACGTGACAATGATTCTAAACACAAGGCCAAGTCGACCTGTCATTGGCTACAGCAGAATAAAGTTAAGGTTCTGGAGTGGCCATCTCAGTCTCCTGACCTTGCTATCATTGAGCCACTCTGGGGAGATCTCAAACGTGCAGTTCATGCAAGAATTTACAGGAACTGGAGGCCTTTTGCCAGGATAAATGGCAGCTTTACCATCTGAGAAGATAAAGAGCCTCATCCACAAATACCACAAAAGACTTCAAGCTGCCATTTATGTTAAAGGTGGCAATACACAGTATTGAGAACAGGGGTATGTAAACTTGATCAGGGTCATTTGGGTAGTTTATGTTGTCATTATGATTTAAAAAGTGTAAACACAGTTGATTGATAATAAATAGCTTCAGCCAACACTAACCATGAGTGAAAAAAGTTTTTGTGTTATCATTCATAGTCTCTGAAAAATGGCCAAGAAATCATAAATTCTGCCATGGTATGTAAACTTATGAGCACAACTGTAACAACATTGCCCTCAAATGAGTTAATATTGGTCTTAAAGGGTTAAAATACAGTGAGCAAAATACATAATCAGAAAATATATTTTTTTGTTTGCAGGAAGCAGTTGATTTAGGCAATTGGAGGAACTTGTCTTAATAATCAGCAAGCCTTTGTCTTAATTTTTTTGCAGCAAAGAGAAACATAATACATTAGTCTACTTTACCTCATTCAATCTATATAATGAAGAACAGTGCAGTAAACAGCTGACACTGATGTTTAGACATCTGGGAACCCAGAGTTTTAACCATTACATCCTGCGATACAAATTGTTACAGCTGAAATTTTCTTTTAGTGGTTGAAAACCCTTACATATACCCAGTGAAGTATAAACCTCAGTGAAAAGTGTTGCGCTGTTGTTCAGTAATTAAAATAAATCTTATTAAACAATGCTCCCAATACCATCAAGGATAATTAGGTGGAATTTATCATGATAGAAATTATAAGCAATTCTATACAATACAACCCCGCGCTTTAATGATTCGATGTCCTTATAGAAGTCCACTTAAAAAAAAAAACAACCTTTTAGCCCCCTGCATTAAAACTCTAAATTTGATTGGCAGCTGTGGGGAAAAGACTGATTTTGTGCAAGATCTTTTTTAGCAAGCTACTTGCTCAGCCTGATTTCTGATAAGGAGGGTTTAAAGCACCCAAAAGTGGAACTTCCGCTAATTAACTTTCTCCCTTATCCCCCCTCCAGTGCCACATTTGAAACCTTTCAAGGGGGAGGGGAGATGGGTACCTGTTTTTGACAGGTACCCTTCCCCACTTCCAGGAGACAGAAGCGCCATCTCATAGAAATCCATACTCCCTCCTCCTTCCCCCGCCACCGGACCAGTGAGAAAGCGCAGCGCGTTTCATGCATGTGCAGTAGGCAACTGGCTGTGTAGCCGAAAGGCTTCACTGCGGGTTTCCCTTACAACGAATGGCAGTGGCAGCTGACCCGGAAATCAGCTGGGGTACTGATGTCGTGGGCTCCCTGGACAGGTGCCTATATATTAAAAGTCAGCAGCTACAGTATTTATAGCTGCTGACTTTTTACATTTTTTTCCCAAGCTGTAACACCACTTTAAAGTGTATGTAAATCCATTTTTCTCTTTCGTTCACTGACAGACACAGCTCCATGTCTTCTTAGACCCTTGGGCTTCTGCTGCTCTCTTTAGGAGTAGGACTAGGCCGAAATAATTTAGGCTACGCCCCTGAGGCAGCCCCAGGGGGTATACCATTACTTCTTGCTTTAGGACTAAAAGTTTTTTTTTTTCTGCCAGGTCAGGAGTAGGGACCTGGCTCCCTGTTGGGATCTGTGGTCCTGGCATTTTTTTTCTTTTAAAATTGAATTTTTTATTTTCTGTTCTTGTGTGAACTACAATCAACAGCTGGACTGAGCGATGCACTGGATATCCTAGATCCTTATGGTCTTCCCAGTCTGGCCTGCGTGTGCAACCAAACTATTAGCTCCGCGCTAGTTTGGCCATGACATAGCCCGAATGGATGGGGGCTGGCCAATGAGTAAAACGCCTCGCAGGGTCGCATAGCTCTGGTCATGACAGCAGTCATGATCACAGTCGCAGCGTAACTCTGGCCGATACACCCCCATTCCAAAATGGTCTGGTGGACTTCCGGGAGTGGTGCCCGCCTAATGCCAAGGTGTGGTGAGTAGTATCTCCCCTCTTTTCTCTGGGAATTGCTGGGGTGGTTGCGGGCTCTCCCTGGGGATGGTAGTCCTCCCTGTGTCCTTCCTCCCCTCATGATTTTCCCCCCTCTCCCAATCGGGGGTTTTGGTCCTTGCTTCCGGCAAGGTTCTTTTCTTCCAACTTATGCCTTTCTCACAATCGGCTGCAGGGCCTCTACGGGGCAGTGCAGGACCTGTTAGCACAAGGAGTCATTGCGCCAGTTCCAGAGTCGGAATGTTTTCAAGGTTTTTATTCAAATCGGTTTACCGTTCCCAGGAAGGAAGTCAAAGTCTGCCTGATCTTGGACCTCAAGGCTCAGAACCACTTTGTGCGGGTTCAGAAATTTTGGATGGAGTCTATTTGCACGGTAGTGGCTTTCCTTCCATCAAGGGGATCTTTTGGCTTCTATTGATCTCAAGGACGCTTACCTTCATATTCCAATATATGTCGGGCACCAGCGTATTCTTCAATTTGCCGTGGGTGAGGAGCATTATCAATTCGTGGCACTACCTTTTTGGTCTCGCTTCAGCTCCTTGGGTGTTCACAAAAGTTTTGGCCTCACTGTTAACCTTGCTTCGATAGAAGAGGATCACAGTACTAGGTTACCTGGACGATCTGCTTCTACATGCAGAGTAAAAAGCATGTACGTGGACAGAATGCCCCAGATTGGGACTATAGCGGGTAACGACACAGGTAGGTGTAGAAAAGAAAATAATTTATTATGTATGAACAATATACAATAATTGGCAAACGGGCCGAAAATGATACACGATTGCACAATTGTGAAAAACACATTAAAAATTGTAAGCGACTCTTTACATTGTTAGACCCAATGATCCTTTAGGCATGGGGGAACCTGAAGTATGGTTCTGAAGACCCTACGCGTTTCAATGTTACTCTTCTTCAGGGGTCTTTTAGACCTTGGTCCCGATTTACTGTTTATAACTTTTTTACAATGTTCTATAATAAAATATATCTTTATCTACATGCAGAGTCTTCTACGGCTCTAGAAGTCGACTTGAGCACTACTGTGCAAACTATATAGGAGTTTGGATGGAACTGAATTTTCAGAAATCGGCTTTGACTCCGTCCACCAAGCTTGGACTACTTGGGTCTGATGCTGGATTCAGCATCAGCCCAGGTGTTTCTTCCACAGGCGAAACCTCTGACGCAATTCGGCTTCTGTTGTCGAACCGTCGGTCGTCTCTCGGGACTTGCATGCAAGTGCTGGGTCTGATGGTATCCACCTTCGAGGCGGTTCTATTCAAGGTGTTTGGATTTGAGAGGAGTCCAGTCTGCCAATCATAATCCTGGAGATTCGGGTGATCAGACTTTGTCTTAGTGGATGACTCCTCTGCAGGGGTGCCTAGTGAGAATACAATCGGACAATGCTAGGACGGTGGCATATGTCAATCATCAAGGGGGCACAAGGAGTGCCCTGGTTGCCCGGGAAGTAGCCAGCATTCTGAGGTTAGCAGAACTATGTTCTGGCCCTCTCTGCTGTGCACATTCCGGGGGTAGAGAATTGTCAAGTGCGAATGAGCTCTTCACCCGGAAGTGTTTCATCAGCTGTGTCTCCGGTGGAGGACCCCCGATGTGGACCTGTTGGCCTCCCATTTCAACAGGAAGGTGCAGAGGTTCATGTCAAGGTTTTGGGATCCTCTGGCCGACGCCGCAGACGCCCTGGTTGCTCATTGGGGTCAGTATCGTCTGATTTATGCTTTTCCTCCAATACAACTTCTGTCAAGACTGCTACGCAGAATCGAGGTAGAAGGGATTCCAGTCATTCTGGTGGCACCAGACTGGCCTCGCCATTCTTGGTACGGTGGTCTGGTAAGGCTGGTAGCAGATGTCCCTTGGAAACTTTCTCTCAGGGAAGATCTTCTTCTGTCTCCGGGACCAATCTTCCAGCCTGCTATACAGTCGTTGGCTTTAACGGCTTGGCTATTGAAAGCCAGGTGCTGAAGGACAGAGGGCTGTTGGAGTCGGTGATTCCTATGTTTAAAGTTAGGAAATCCTATTTCTAGCACCATCAAGGTCCAGATTTCCGCTTTGACCATATTTTTCAAAAGGCCATTAGCGGCAAAGTCCTTTGTTCACACCTTTGTGCAGGGAGTGTGCCATCTGGCTCCTCCTGTGCGATCTCTGGTACCTCTGTGGGATCCCAATTTGGACCTGTCCGTGCTTCAAAGCCTCCTTTTGAATACTTCCTATGCTCACTCTGTTGCAGAAGGTGGCCTTTTTAGTCGCTATTACTTCTGCGCGTAGGATGTCAGAGTTGGCTGCCTTGTCCTGTCGGTCACTTTACCTGGTGGTTCACAGGGACAAAGTGGTATTATGACCTGTCAGGCGTTCCTTCCTGAGGTTTTCCTGGGGTTTCATTTGAATGAAGACGTGTTACCGTCCTTATGTACTAAGCCGAAACATCCTAAAGAAACTGCTTTACATTCCTTGGATGTAGTCAGGGAGATTTGGGTGTACCTGGCGGTGACTGAGTCGATTCAGAAATCTGATTCTTTGTTTGTTCTTACGGATGGACCTCGTAAGGGGCAGGTCGCATCTGCTGCGATCATTTCCAGATGGATTAGGCAGACAATGGTCCAGGCCTATTCTATTAAGGGTCAGGTTTCTCCTTTCCCTGTCAAGGCGCATTCTACGAGGTCACTTACTGCCTCCTAGGCCTTCCGTCCTCAGACGTCAGTGGTTCAGGTGTGCAAGGCGGCTACGTGGTTGTCTGTACACACATTCACAAAGTTTTAGAAGGTAGATGTACTTGCATCTTCGGATGCTGCGTTTTGGCCGCAAACTTTTTTGCAGGCTGTAGTGCAGAGGCTCCTGCCTCTTGAGGGTGTATTTTTTCCTGGTTGGCTATGTTTTGCCCTTGTTGGAATTTCTGTTTATTGCTGTGTTTTTTCCACCCCTCATGTTGATACTGCTTTGGTACGTTCCAAGGGTCTAAGAAGACATGGAGCATTGTCGGTCAGTGAACCTTCGAGTAAAGGATTTTTTACAGTAAGACAAAAATCCAGTTTTCTCTTTCGTTCAGTGACAGACACTGCACCCGCCCCTCTGTTGGGTTGAGTTATGTATTTTTCTGACACTGCTTGTTATAAACTGAAGTCCTATAGCGGGAAGTGATGGTATACCCCCTGGGACTGCCTCAGGGGCGTAGCCAAAATAGTTTCTGCCTAGTCCTACCCCTGAAGAGAGCAGTAAAAGCCCAAGGGGCAAAGAAGACATGGAGCTGTGTCCGTCAGTGAACCTCAGAGGAAAGAATTTTACGGTAAGATAACAATCCAGTTTTTTTTTTTTTTTCTACTGACTGGGGGCATCTGTTTAGCAATGGCTATCTAAGAGGCTTTTTTTCTTGATATTTCCTTATACATACTGTTTTTGTGTTTTGTGGGACTTGATTGAACGCAGATGTGTGTGTGTGTGTGTGTGTGTGTGTGTGTGCGTGTAAAAAAAAAAAAAAAAAAAATTCTTAATCTTTTCCTAATTTATCCAAAACTTAAAGTTGACTTTTCATACAAATTTACCCTTTCACTGTCACCAACGTATGCCATTCATTGGCAGTAGTGGGCGGTTTAACACACACTCCTGACTGCTGTAGCCTGTATATTGTGAGCGTGTGTGTGTGTAGATCTGATAAGTCCACTGTCAGATGGGAGCAATCAATGACAGTCCACTTGTCAGATATACACACATTCTGCCTGATCGCCTTTCACACCCCGGCAACAGGCATCTGTGCTTCAGCAGAGGGAAGATGAGACATCAGAGGTCTAAAAAAATCCTGATGTCTTATCAAAGATCACCTGTGATGAAAAAACTCCGGTTTCCATCCCTATTTTTTCCAAACCTTAGAGATCTGTATTTCATTGTACCTTTGATACTGGACTTGTTATTGTTGTATTGTCCATGTACACTGTATATTTTGTTTTTCTGTGAGCATGGACTGATTCTCTTATGTCTTTGTCTTTTATTGTTTATTTTGCTTATGAAAATGAATAAAAACAGATTCAACATAAATAAAAAAAAAAAAAAAGCAGTATTAAAAATAAAATAAATAAATAAAAAACACCTGTCACTTAAAAAGTGGACTTTAGTTTAGTGAGGGGGACGAATTGTAAAACTCAAAGTGGTTCTAAACACTTAGGCTAGGTTCAGACTTGTCGTACTTGTCTGGTGCAAATTTCTCCATCATTTTCACTGTGTATTTCCAAAGCGGAATTACCCCCAGAGAGCTAAATGTAAAAAAACATTGCCAGCAATAAAACATTGTAAAAAAAACAGCGTTGAGGTCACCCCTCCAACCCCCACACCAAAAGTAAAAAATATTGCGTGGAATGCCTCCAAAATCTATACCAGGCCCCTTAGCTGAGCATGCAGCCTGGTAGGCCAGAAAAGGGGGTAGGGGGATGAGAATAAATGAGCGCCCCTCCCTCCTGAATCATACCAGGCTACATGCCCTCAACATGGGGGGGGGTGCTTTGGGGGCACAGTGGGCTCTGTTGATGGGGACAAGGGTCTCTTCCCCACAACCCAGGCCGGTGGTTGTGGATGTCTGCTGGCAGGGGGCTTATCGAAATCTGGGACTCCCTCATCAAGGCACGGCGCTCTTCATTCAGGGCACACTCGGTGTGCAGTGATGCCATCAGCTACAGCCGATGTGAAGAACTCCTAAACCGCTCAAATTTACCGTACCAATAGACAAAATTTGCTATAAGCTTACCTATAGGTACAAATTGTAAATAAGTGTGTTCCACAGCTTTAAAGGCCAAGTTCAAGCTTTATTAAAAAAAAAAAAGAAAAATGCACTAGATTTTGCAGGTAGAAATATGTACATTTTTTTTACACTGCAGCCTACAAAGCATTATGCCCACGATTAGTTCCTTGCTCCTGCAGACACTCGGTACAGCTGTCTGCCCATACATTTATACCAGTGTTTCTCAACCCCGGTCCTCAGAGCACACTAACAGGCCAGGTTTGCAAGAAAACTGAAATACATCACAGGTGATATAATTTCTCTGTCGCTCATTGACAGACGTAGTCTTCTTGATTCACAAGAACTGGGTTATGTTGTCTCCGCCGGAGCAGGACTAGGCAGAAAGAAAAAACGTTCTGGCTCCACCTTAGGGGCAGTCCCTGAGGGTATATCCTCCCTCTCTCTGCTACAAGGCATCAGTTTTTTTCTGTCTAGTCAGGAGTAAGGACCTAAGTTCCTTGCTGGGATCTTTTTGGTCCTGGCAAGATTTTTTCTTTAGAAAAAATATTTTTTAGGTAGTTTTCTCCAGTGTTTTTTTCCTGTGAGATCTTCAAGCAAATACGCCGGACTGGGCGACACTAGTGGTCACCCCAGCCGGCCTACGAGCGCGCGCAGACCATTGCATTGCGCTTGGTCGGCCGCGACACATTCAAGTAAGTATGCGGGGCCGGGCGACGGGCTGGATGTTGAGATCCAGTGGTCACCCCGGTTTCTGCCTACAAGCGCGTGCAGACCAGAGCTCCGCGCTGGGTCGGCCGCGACGGAGTTCCATTGGAGGGACTGACCTTGCGAGTTAAAAGTCTCGCTTGGACGCCAGGAACCAGAGAGTCGAGGCGTCCGGAGTGGTCCACAACCCCCCACCCCGGTGGAGAGGGTATTGTGAAGAGAGGGTGCCTGTCGGTATGGTGAGTAAACGTTCCCTTTTTTCCTCGTTATGAGGCAGTATGAATTATGGGCCCCTCCATACATGGTCAGTATATATCTGACACTAAAAGTCCCCCTTGTAAATACAGTATGTGTTTGGTGGGAAGTGGACTTGGTTTGAGAGCTAACACTCTACCCAGCAGACTGTAGTATTACAGCAGACATAGGAGGTATAATCCTACCTTAATTGTAGTGTACCTCCTGCAGATCGATAAACCGCCACTTAGCAGAGATGCAGGTGGATGTGCTGGGAAAAACGATTTCGGCAGTCCGCCGCCATTTTGCCGTAGACCGGGTGCATGAATGTCCTCAGGTCACGCCGGCCGCCATGTTTTTGGAGTCTATTGTCTCCCGTATGGGGGCGGCCATGTTTGATGAGCCCAGCTACCTCGTGGAGAGCTGGGAACGCCGGAAGGCGTACACAGGGGGCGGAGCCACGTCCTTCTACCCGGGAAAACGAACACAGCTCTTTCCAGTCTGTAAAAGACAGACGCTGACTGCAGTTGGTTGGAAACTTCTCTGCATCGGGTGGTGAGCCTTGGGGGTCCCTCTCTCTCTCTGTGGGGATCGAGAAGCAGGTACTCTGAGGGGCGCTATTGCGCTAGGGGGAGACACATAAAAAAAAAAAATAGAGGTATTTTTTTTATTTAAAAAAAAAAAAAAAAAGTTTTTTTTTTCTGGCAGAGGTGTCCTGAATTAACATGGACCCTGCCACTCCTGTATCTCCACCGGATCCCCTCGAGGTGTCTGCAGGATCCTCCAGCATTCCACTGACGGTTGAATCATTGTCAGCTATTATGGAAACTTTTGTGTCCCGGGTGGAAGTGGCTTGTCAGGGACAGGGCGCAAGAAAGCGACCCCCGCCTAACCCCTTATTATCTGAAACTTCGGATTCAGAATCTGAGCCTATTTCTGCAGTTGCAGGTACTTCATCTGGGATTGGTGTCTCGGGTACTGTCTCTTCAGACAGTGAGGAGGATGTTTCGGCATCAGCCATAGCCCGAGAGGAAGCGTTGGTAAACGCACTCATTGTATCTGTTCAAGAAACCTTAAGATTACAGGGTATTCCGTCGGAAATAGCTGAAACTGAAATCCCTTTTGGGACTAAAAAACGCATCAAAGTGGCGAAGGTTTTTCCATTGCCCTAATGTTTTGGCAATCCAATCAAAGAAGAATGGAGTCTGCCAAAACGCACCTCTGCTATTTCTAAACGCATTAACAGGCGTTATCCATTTGAGGAAACCCTCATTAAGAAATGGACAGAACCACCTGTGGTGGATTCACCAATTGCTAGATTGAATAAAGCCACGGTTATTCCTTTAGAAGACGCTCCGTCTTTTAAAGATCCAGTGGATCGCAAGATAGAAGCTATGTCTCGCACCATGTTTTCCTTGATTGGATCAGCTTTCAGACCAATAATTGCTATTGGTCTGGTTTCGCAGACTGTAACTGAATGGACCAAGTGGTTACGCCGGGACTTAGAAGAGGTCCCTCAGGCGGTATCAGATTTGTTGGAACAAATGATACAGGGGTTACAGTTTGTGTGTGATGCGGCGTTAGACGCCACTCCATTATTGGCGCGAGCATCAGTTTCAGCAGTGGTTCTCAGGCGTACACTGTGGCTAAAAGGTTGGTTAGCCGACCAAGGTTCCAAAAAAGCATTGGCTAATATCCCCTTTTTAGGAGAGCGTCTATTTGGAGCCAACTTAGATGAGATCATTAAGGATCTCACGGGTGGAAAGAGCACCTTTTTACCGCAAAATGTTAAGGGTAAAGGAACTCGTCAAAGAGGAGGGCCTTCTTTCTCTGCTCACAAAAAGTTTTTTCGTCCCGCGGGTGAAAAAATGAAGTCCTCCAAAGCTCCTTCAGGAGGCTTCAGGGGACGTTGGTCGGGCAAGCAAAAGCCCGCCCCCTCCAGACCTGAAGATAAATCGTCCAAAGCCTGAAGGTGCGCCCCCACCCATAATTGGGGTGGGGGGACGTCTTCGCCGGTTCCCGGATCCATGGCTTTCCAGAATCCCGGACAAGTGGGTTTGCGAAGTCATAAGGTCAGGGTACAAGATCGAGTTTCGATCTCTCCCACCGGCGCGATTCTTCCCTTCCAATATCCGACTATCTCCGGATCGTTTAGAAGATCTGCGGAGAGCAGTCACGGATTTACTACAACAAGGAGTGGTAGTCCACGTTCCTTGGACAGAACGTTTTCAAGGGTTTTATTCAAACCTATTTACAATACCCAGGAAAGAGGGCAAAGTGCGTCCAATTCTGGACTTAAGGGCACTCAATTCCTTTCTCAACATAAGGAAATTCAAGATGGAATCCATTCGCACAGTAGCAGCCTTCCTGCATCCAGGGGATGTCCTAGCGTCCATAGACATCAAGGACGCCTATCTTCACATTCCCATTTTCGCAGGCCATCAGCGGTTTCTACGCTTTTCCGTAGAAGAGAACCACTATCAGTTTGTGGCGTTACCTTTTGGTCTCGCCACGGCTCCTCGGGTCTTCACGAAGGTGTTGGCCCCAATGTTGGCACTACTGCGCCAAAGAGGCATATCGATTCTAGGTTACCTAGACGATCGAAAATACATGGAGAATATACACCGGGCCTAGAGTCTATGGTGTCTGTGTATGCTTGACACACTCCGTCTGGAGACTCATCAGTATGTCAGACAGCCTCTACTAGGTCATGGGGAGCCACCGCAGCCAAATAGCAGTAACAATGTAAAAAGGAGTGGGGGCTATAGAACAGCTCCGTAAGAACGGCTGCATTAAGGGATGCTCACACCAAATGTGTTAATTTGAAAAAAAATCTTTATTGAAGAGCAAAAAGACACAATGTCTAAAATGCCCCCTTTAGGGGGAACAGTGTACAAAATATAAAGGTACCTTAGACTCTAGGTAGACTCTAGGCCCGGTGTATATTCTCCATGTATTTTCAATTGCACTTTGATCTATTAAGGATCTTCTTTTTTTATACACCTGCCCTTTAGAGATACCGTCTAGATTGATAGAGCAAATTTGACACACTGTCATTTTTATTTTCATGAAATGTAGATGAATGATTTTGAGTTCATTTTGGTGATAATTGACCATGCATGGCTTTCTTGGTTAATGCTTTTCCCAGTATCTCTGGTTATATGTAGTATTTGGTGTGGCTCTGGGGCAGGCAATAGTGGTGATATATATACATTTTTTTCATTGATCGTTGATCAGCATCATAGTCCAGTTCCAGCTTTGAATAACTCAAAGTATGGCATTTATGCTAGGAGAATCCCTAGATGCGGAAATCAGGGCTACCTTTGACACTACCAAAGATACGGAACCCTATGGGGATTTAAAAAATCTGTTCAGGGACCACAAGAAGTTACTTGTTAGGTCCCTCAACAGAAAATGGGATGTATTGTCTTTGGAATCGTACATAACACAAGGTATTATACCAAGAGGTTTGCGTGAAAGAGTCATTCCGGCTAGGCACTTACACACAGAACGCTTTCTGGATAAGTGGAAAGCAGAATGCATTGCCCATGGTATTAGGGTCATGGCGTTAATAGTGGAAGAAGAAAAAATACAATTGGAAGAATTTCAGGAAGAAACGAAAAATATATTAGACAAACTAGAACCACATAAAGAACTGGAAGAATTCCAGAAGTTAAATGATAATCTCAAAAAAGAAATAGAGAGAACCCAAAAAAATCTAAAAAGTGTTACGCAGTCCAAATTCCAACGAGATTTGGACGATTGGGCCAGGGGGGAAATCTTTGACCTAGCTTCCAAAAATAGACGGAATAGGTCAAGAAGAAGAGGAGGGAGCTATAGGAACAATTCTAGCTATGAATCCATGCCCTCAGGAAGTGATGATGATGATCGATCGGTCACTTTTTTAAGGGAAGGTATGGCGGAGGATGTCACTCCGCCTACTACTCCCAAAGGAATCTTGAAGAAGGGCCCAAAAAAAGGCAAAGGAGGCAAAGAAAAAGAAAGAGACAAACCAGGAGACCAAGGGAATGTCTGGGAACAACGAACCAGACCACGGAACCGACGATAACGAGTAGTTCCAATCAGCCTATCAATCAGGAAGAGGTTTCCCTTCCTCCAACTGTCAGTCCCCTTGACTCAAAAATTATTAACTTGTCCAATTTTGTACTAAATGAATTTCATATCTCCGTCCTCACTAAGGGCCTTTCTTTTTCTCCAACCTCATGCATGGATCACTTCGAGGTATATAAAGACTTATGTCTTTACCTCAGAAAGGTCTATTACAGACTAGTGCATGAGGGTGGTGCTGTCACTCCTTATGAATTACAATTAAATGCAAAAGAAGAGGAAGCTCTGTCAGCTTTAGAGTCACTTCTGGATGAAGCGGGTGAGTTCTCGGAGGAGGATGAGGTCCCTCAAGATGTTGACAAGCTGAGAAAGAGCAACATCAGTATACGTTCCACTACCATGCCTAAATTTTGTACTAACAAGTGGCTAAACTCTTTCTTAATACTTGTGGAAGAAGACCTCAAATTAGTAGACTGGGACTCACTCTCCTCCGATAACCTAACACGCGACGAAAGAAAAGCTTTACGCGACCTTAAAGAAGCAAGTGATTTGATTATTAAGAAAAGTGACAAAGGGGGAAATGTTGTGTTGCTTACAGTTGATAACTATGAAAAAGAAGCTCTGCGTCTTCTATCGGACAAAGCCACCTACAAAAAACTTCCTTCTAATCCACTACCAGAATTGGTTCGTGGTATCAATGAAAAATTAGGGTTTGCCCATGAAGCAGGATTGATTAGCACGAGGGAGAAAAAATATCTGCAGGTGGAGGAGTATAACATACCCACATTTTATATCATACCAAAAATACATAAAAATCCAGTGGACCCCCCGGGCAGACCCATTGTGTCTGCCTGTGGGGGTCCACTGGATAGGATTGGTAAATATCTCGACTCACTGATCAAGGATCTTGTCCTGGACCTTCCCTCGTATGAGAGATACGGGGGACGTCTTGGGCAAGATCAAGGACCTTGAGTTTGCCACGGATATCCTACTTGTAGGTATTGATGTGGAGTCTCTTTACACCTCTATCCCCCACCCCTGGGGTTTACTCTGTCTATCACTTCTTGGAACAACAATTTCCCCTAAAAGGTCCACAGAACGAATTCCTTCTGGAATTACTTGAATTTTCGTTACTGAACAATGTCTTCCAGTTTTCCAACCATTTTTATCAACAAATTAGAGGCACGGCCATGGGAGCCCCATGGGCTCCGTCCTACGCTTGCCTACATTTGGGAATGTGGGAGGAGGAAGTGGTGTACACCTCGTCTATGTACCTCAGCCATGCCCTTACCTGGCTGAGGTACATAGACGATGTGCTTATGATTTGGAATGGTACACCACTCCAGCTGGAGCAGTTTGTCAGAACTCAATGCCAATTCACGCAACATTCGATTGACCCATATTGCGGACAGGAGAACTATCTCCTTCCTGGATCTAAAGGTTGAGCTCAGGGAAGGCAAACTAGTCACCACTACATATCGAAAACCAACGGCTGCCAATACCCTTCTTAGGGCTGACAGTCACCATCCAGCCAGCCAAAAAATGGGGATCCCAGTGGGACAATTTACTCGTATTAAACGTAATTGTTCACTCGATGAAGATTATATCCGTGAATCTAAAGAGCTATATGCAAGGTTCCGTGAGCGAGGATATTCACACCGAGTGATCAGGAGGGCCAGGAAAAAAGCAGCAGTCAAGGATAGAGATAGTTTACTGACCCAAAAAAAACCAAAGTCGGAAAATCCTAATTTGCCGCGTTTGATTACCAAATACGGCTGTCATTGGGATAAAGTGAAACAAATACTTCAATCACATTGGCATATATTGCAGAAAAATGAACAACTGAAAAATATAGTGGGTCCGCGACCACTTCTGACGGCCAAAAGGGCCACAAATCTCAATGACCACCTGGTACTCTCCGAGTTCACACGTACCCCTAAAACCAACTGGCTTACCGAACTGAAACCCTTAAAGGGGATGTATCCATGTGGTCACTGTCAGATCTGTGGCCATGTAACTAAAACACAGGTCTACACTGATTCTACAGCTAAGGTCATCTATGGCATTGAGTCCTTTATAAACTGTTCCACCTCCAGGGTACTGTATATCATCACGTGCCCATGCCACAAAATGTACGTAGGAAAGACCAAAAGGCAACTACGCATTAGAATAGGAGAACACCTCAAAAGTGTGCGTCTCAAGGAAGATACTCCCATCGGCACACACTTTGCCGAGAAGCATAATAGTGACCCTTCAGGTCTGAAAGTAATAGGCTTCTGGGCTCTTAAGATCTCTTCTAGGAGAGGAGACTTTGATAAAGTTCTGTTAAAAGAGGAGAAGGCCTGGATATTTAGACTCCAGACTTTAGTTCCCCTAGGCCTGAACACAGAGATGAGTCTTCGTATCTTTCTGGAACCATAACATCTAGGTATTGTTGAAGGATAGGTGGACTAGGCTTGTTTAGGGAATTAGGAACTTCATAGGTGGAAAGATCAGCTTGGGAAAATCCAACTATGGGAGAATAGAGCCCCAATATGGCATAGATAAAATAGGGAAAATGACCACTTGATTACTGACTTTTTCACGTGACATCATTCCTGTTGCCCGTGAACCAGGTTGGATTATGCATTATATTTCTAATTCTAATTTTATGCGGGCCTTTCTTTTTTCTTTCCATTGGGTTACTACGTTATTACTGCCTTGGTTGATTTTTCTTATCATACCATTATTGGCATTAATTCCCTTTGTTTATGAAAATAATTCTGTAGGTTTCTACAATAGTATTTGATGATGCTTATTATAGCATCATTAATTATTTTCTTCCCTTTATGATTTGATGAATGAACTCCACCTATATAGTTACCTTCTATAAATTAACCTAAATGAGATGGTTAAAACATCTCTTTGTATATGCTAAAAATACCAGGCTGTGGTTTTTGGCCTGAACTTCGTTTCAAATCCCTTATGAAGCCTTTTTTAATTTCAAGTATGTTTTAGCATATCTATTTGAGTCAATCTTGGGAATAGTCGTTATGTCACTCAGTAAATGAAGCCGAACTACAGCAGCAAAATTTGCATTAAGTGACCTAACTGGCTTAAAGTAATTCCACCATACCGCTATACCTTTGTTGATCCTGCCTAAACTTTTATGCTGAATCAAGTCCCCGAGCCACACCAATACTAGCCAGTAAATATGAAATAACTAGCATTACCTGTTTTTAACCACAAGATGGTGCAACACCATCCGGTCTTTTAATTACATAGGAGGCAGTATTGAGGAATGTCTGTTGTGCCGTCACCTGTCTGCACTTACCAATCAGGCTACCCCCTTTATATTGATCTTCCGTACTAACCAATGACGTCCTGAAGAAGCGTGCGTCACGCACGCGAAACGCGTTGACGTCACACGCCGGCCGCACAACACCCGGAAGAGCCACCGATGCGTTCCAGCTCCTGTGAATGGCGTAATTAGTCCGCGACGTATGGTACATGCTGCCTCCTCGTGGAACGCTGATAGCGGAACGAAAACTTTGGGCCTTCATGTTCACTTCACCCACGGAGGGCTCACAGCGGTCTCCCATTTTTGAGCAGCTCTTTTCAGCCTGGAGAACTTACGGTGAGCCACAGTTCATTTGGAATAAAAAGGGGGATAGAGAAAGGGCAGTGAACACCGGCAGGTCTGGGTTAAATAACTAGTTGATACCCATATCTCTGTGGTCGACTAAAATGTCTATTATCATGTTATCATACCAGACATAGCCCTGAAGTGGTGTGAGCCTGCGCAGTTAGCAAACAATACTGCGTCTCTCCCCTAGCTCCCGTATTTGGTTCTTATCAAGGAGAGACTTTCATTGTGGCAAGGTGATCATGTTGGCCTGACCCCGTTACCCCTATAATCAAAGTGAACTTCCTTTGTCACCCACTAGGAGTCATTCATTACTATTCAGTTTATTGCACTGAAATTACATCCAGCTCGTCAGCAATGACACACAGATATTCCTCCAACTGCATTCCAGTATTTGAGGACTTCAATTGAAGCTGCAGAGTCCCAAAAATTGTCACAATTCATATGCGTTCAAGAATGTCACGTACTGCTTTTGTATGAAAATTACTGGTTTTTCCTATTTTTTCATCCCTTTTGAATTTTGAATTTCTGAACTCTAATCTCATTCAGGGACTTGGTTTATCAGTAGCCTGCTGACCAATTAGGCATATATCATATGCAATATGTGAACTACACCGTGATGACAAATCCTGTTATAGTGACTAAGTTACCACTTTGTGGTGCAACTTTTTCTATTGTGGCATGCCGACCAACAGACTCATAACAGAGCAGCATCCATAGATTCCGTTTAGGAACGTATGCAGCCTGTATGTTATTCTGTTGGTCAGTACCTCCGGAGTGTATGTGTGGCCGGCTTTGTGTGTGTGAGTCATTGTTTCATGTTGATTGTCATGTTTGTTTAACATATTCACCTTGATACCTTTATATTTTGTACACTGTTCCCCCTAAAGGGGGCATTTTAGACATTGTGTCTTTTTGCTCTTCAATAAAGATTTTTTTTCAAATTAACACATTTGGTGTGAGCATCCCTTAATGCAGCCGTTCTTACGGAGCTGTTCTATAGCCCCCACCCCTTTTTACATTGTTACCTAGACGATCTCCTGCTTCATGCAGAGTCTCCTCAGACCCTGCTACAAAACATAGAAATTACTATAATTTCTTTACAGGAATTCGGGTGGCTGGTGAACCAGCAAAAGTCATTTCTGGTTCCCACCCAGAGGCTCGAATATCTGGGTCTAATTCTAGACAGTCAGGTCAAGAGTTTTCCTTCCGGTAGGGAAACTCCGGAAGATTCAATCAGCAGTCCAGTTGTTACTATCCAACAGCTGGTCTTCTCTTCGAACTTGCATGAGGGTTCTGGGGTTGATGGTGGCTTCCTTCGAAGCAGTCCCATTTGCCCAGTCCCATACCCGAATTCTTCAGCAAGAGATTCTTCTCAGATGGAATCGGAATCCGGAATCCCTGGACAATCGGATCCGATTGAGCAAACAGACCAGAGAGTCTCTGGTCTGGTGGCTTCGGTCTCCGATGCTCAGCCAGGGAAAGTCATTTCTGCCAATATATTGGACGATAGTGACCACGGATGCCAGTCTATCCGGATGGGGAGGAATTCTCGGTCAGTTATCTGTCCAGGGACTTTGGTCCCTGGAAGAATCCAGGTTGCCGATAAATGTATTGGAACTGAGAGCGATCAGACTTTGTCTGATTCACTGGACCGAGCAGCTCCAGGGCAGCCCGGTTCGGATCCAGTCGGACAACGCCACGGCCGTGGCTTATGTCAATCACCAGGGGGGCACCAAGAGTGTCCGAGCGGCCAAAGAAGTGGCTTGCATTCTTCGCTGGGCGGAACGATTTGTTCCAGCTATCTCTGCGGTGTTCATTCCGGGGGTGGAGAATTGGCAGGCAGATTATCTCAGCCGTCAGACTCTGGATCAGGGGGAATGGTCCCTCCATCCAGAAGTTTTCCACCAGTTGTGCCTACGGTGGGGCACCCCGGATGTGGATCTGTTGGCATCACGATTCAACAGGAAAGTACAGAGATTCGTGGCTCGCTCCCGCGATCCTCTAGCAGAGACCGCAGACGCACTGATCGCCCCGTGGGGGCAATACCAGCTAATGTATGCCTTCCCTCCTCTCGGGTTACTGCCAAGACTTCTTCGCAGGATAGAGGAGGAAGGAATTCCAGTAATCCTGGTAGCTCCGGACTGGCCTCGCCGAGCTTGGTACGCCGACGTGGTCAGACTGGTGGCGGACGTCCCGTGGAGACTTCCTCTCAGGGAGGACCTACTGTCTCAGGGACCGATCTTCCATCCTGCTTTACGATCGCTGGCTTTAACGGCCTGGCTATTGAGACCCAGGTGCTGAAGGACAAGGGATTGTCAGCTTCAGTTATTCCTACTCTAGTTAAAGCAAGGAAAGCGACTTCCAGAAAGATTTATCATCGTACATGGAAGTCCTACATTGCATGGTGTGAACCTCTGGGGTTCCGTCCACGGTCTTATTCGGTTAGTCGAATATTAGCTTTTCTGCAACAAGGGGTTGAGCAGAAACTGGCCTTGAGCACTATCAAGGGTCAGGTCTCAGCATTAGCTATCTTCTTTCAGAAGCCTTTGGCTACTCATTCCTTGGTGCGGAATTTCATCCAGGGGGTGCGACATCTGGCTCCGCCAGTGCGCGCGCCGTTACCACCCTGGGATCTTAATTTAGTATTGTCGGTTCTTCAGAAACCTCCCTTTGAAGATATTAGGGAGATTCCTCTACCTACGTTGTCCCAGAAGGTGGCCTTCTTGGTGGCTATCACTTCTGCACGCAGGGTGTCAGAACTGGCCGCTTTATCTTGTCGTTCCCCATATCTGGTGGTTCATAGAGATAAGGTGGTTCTTCGTCCGAATCCATCCTTCCTACCAAAAGTGGTTTCAGAATTTCATCTGAATGAAGAAATTGTATTACCTTCCCTGTGTCCTAAGCCCAGTCATCCTCAGGAGTTTGCTTTACACTCCTTGGATGTGGTCCAGGCGATCAGGGTATACTTGAAAACGACAGACTCGTTTCGCAAGACGGATTCACTTTCTGTGATCCCGGATGGACCCAAAAAGGGGTTGCCTGCATCTGCCGCGACTATTTCCAAATGGATCAGACAGACGGTGGTACAGGCTTATTCTATTAAGGGTCGGGAGCCCCCGTTCCCTGTTAAGGCGCACTCCACTCGGGCACTTAGTGCGTCATGGGCCTTTCGCCATCAGGCGTCAGTGGTCCAGGTGTGCAAGGCGGCTACCTGGTCGTCGGTGCATACCTTTACAAAACATTATAAAGTTGATGTAATGGCATCGTCTGATGCCTCGTTTGGCCGCAAGGTTTTGCAGGCCGCCATTTGAGGAGACCAGTGGTCTGCCTCGAGGGTTTTTTTCCATTGGAAATTTTTCATTTGAGTCTCATTCTTTGTTTATAATGAGCCTTTAAAACTTCTAGTTTGGCACCGGTTGGGCCTTCTAGATTGGATTTTGATTTCGGTCAATCCCACCCCTCATTTGTGGCACTGCTTCTGGATGTCCCAGTTCTTGTGAATCAAGAAGACTACGTCTGTCAATGAGCGACAGAGAAAATCGGATTTTTGTAAGATCTTACCGTAAAATCCTTTTCTCTTAGCTCATTGACAGACTTAGTACCCGCCCCTCTATCATTGAGTTGGGTTGGGTTAAATTCTCTGTTGCTGCTTTGTGACAGAACTGATGCCTTGTAGCAGAGAGAGGGAGGATATACCCTCAGGGACCGCCCCTAAGGTGGAGCCAGAACGTTTTTTCTTTCTGCCTAGTCCTGCTCCTGCGGAGACAACATAACCCAGTTCTTGTGAATCAAGAAGACTACGTCTGTCAATGAGCTAAGAGAAAAGGATTTTACGGTAAGATCTTACAAAAATCCGATTTTTCTGCTCAGTGATTGCAGTATTCTAGTCTGCATGTCCCCAAGGTAATACTTCAAATCTGGCCTGTTAGTGTTCCCTGAGGACCGGAGTTGAGAAACACTGCTCTATACAGACAGACCGTTAAGTGCAAGAAGAGTCAATGAACTCAAAGGCCGCTTATCAGTACTATAGTAGTTCACATCTCCCCCATTGACCCCCTAATTGAGGTGGCAGGTCCCTCGGAACCCCAGCTTCCTATGGTTGCACGGACAGCGGTCCTGCAGTCCTTAGTGTCCCGGGTGGAAGTGGCATGTGGGCAAAGGCCCAAGAGAAAGCACCCCCTCCCGCCTTCCCCTGCTCAGTCTGTCTCCTCTGATCCTGAGCCGGATGCTGCCGTGGACGTGGCCCGTCCAGGGGGACTCAATATCACACCCCCTGATCCATCTGATTAGTGCGGATTATTCCTCCATGGTCGCAGCAGCGAACGAAAAGCCGCTGGTAGAGGCACTTATTACAGCAGTGTGTGAGATGGAGGATGGGGCTGGTGTAGCCACAGACATTGCTGTGTCGTTTGGTATGCATAAGTCGCATCTTACTCCAAAGGTGTTTCCTTATGTGCCTTATTTTGACAGGTTTTCCTGTAAGGAATAGAAACAGCCAAGATTACCCTTTGTGGTCCCCAAACGTTTTGCTGTATGTTAACCCTTTTGAGGAGTCACTTTTAAAAAAAAAGTGGACAAGTCCACCAGTCACAAATCGGCAAAAGAAACAAGAGAACCGCTCAGGTGAGAAAACAATCCCGACCATCAAAGCAAGGTGCAGCTAGGATCCACAGTCTAAACAGCTGTGTTGTGTAGAGAGAAAGGCAGCTGCACTCCCACTTGAAGGTACAAAGTATAAAATCTGTTTATTTGAATCCAAGAAATAAAAACAATCCAAGATACAGTCCATAATACAGTCAGAGACAGGGGAAAAGCATAGTAGTTGACGCGTTTCACGGATAAAAGTCCGCTTAGTCGTAACCATGCACATACATGAAAAGATACTGCTTAAATGGTAGCCTGCACTTCCTGAACTCATCCTCAATCATCGTTAATTGAGCACACATTTGCAAATCATCAGTGCTTAATCTCCGGATAGAAACAGCATAGCAAACTTTCATGTATAAAGACACCAACCAAAGCAAGGTATTTGCAATGGGTGTAGGAAACAGGAAACAAAAATAAATAAACTAAAAAACAATAGCAGAAGCTCATCAAGAATGAAAAGATGAAATAAAAGAAAAGAGAGAAACAAAATAAGGGAAATAGAACCATATCCGCAAAATGCATGTGTGTTGCTGGAATAATATCCCAATGCACAAAACACAAAAACCCCTAAAAAAGAGAAAAAGAGGTCCCTCAGTGTAAACAATTCAGCATACACACATACACCGCAGAGATGGCAATCAGAGAAAGCATGCATGTAGGTCCCATGAAGTATAGACATAAATATAAATAATAATGTGTACAGAACATGTCTCTGCAAAGTGACCATGCTAATGAATAAGAAGAAAAAAAAAAAAGAGTAAAACCAAGCGAACTATAGATGGAAAGTGAAGTCACCCTGGGAAATAGAAAATACAAAAAAATAAAAAATCTATATATTGGGTCGCTAATACCATCACAACTGTGTGTTCCATGAACAAGAATGACCGTATTGTATAAATGCATAATACTCAAATATCCTTAAACATCATGCACCCCAATTTTGTTATAGCCAAAGTAAGCCTGATTGTGGTAATGTGCATTCATGTAATCACATCACAGAAAAATCCACTGTATGTAATGTAAATATACACACACATATTGACCAATATATTGGAATCTACACACATATGTTATAAGATATATCAATATCACATAGAAGCAACAACCTCAATATTCCAGGATAAACAAGACATCCAGAAAAAAGGGAAAAAAACAGAAAATAGAGAAAGGGAAAAAAAAGGGAAAAGAGAACAAGAACGAATGAAGAGAAATGTTAAAAAAGAAAGAAAAAAGAAAAGCAAAGCGAAAAAAAAGAGAAAGACAGAGATGAATAACGATCGGTCAAAAAAACCCACAAATTACCACAAAATGAGTGTGTGGTGTGGGGAGAAAAAAGATCTGAACAGCATAGCTATCTCAACTGAAGTTGTATCATTAAATCTATCTTGCTTTAAGCATATTCATCCCATATATCCATATACGATACCCTCCCATAGATCGGGAGAATAAAGTAAAATAAACACACCACCCAAAAAGCATAGAGAAGAGGGAGGTAGAGCCAAACAATGGGGAAGGATTGTTTTGTATATGTGTCCACCCGAAAACGCACATCACCACACTGAACGGAAAAAGACACAGAGCCCATCCAAAAATACCTGTATTAGTATACAGGAATGAGTAACCATATGCATCAATATTGATGTTGAATCTTGCAATGAATCCCCTATCAAAGTAAACAATTACCCATATCCAAGAGACTAAAAGATAAAGGAACAGCAAATGTAACATAAGGTCCACAGGCTGCAGATACATCTTCCTGTTCAAATATAGAGAATAAAAAACATGCATCCCAGGGATATAGCTAACTAACTTGCAGATGAATGAAGCTATGCACATACATTGATGGATATATCAACGACAAAGATCTTTCGATCCTGTGCAAAAGATATAAATGCACATAAGCTCATGGGGACTATGGCTCTCCAATATATGCATATCATGGCCATCGACCACCAAAATCAGACTCGTGTAGTATAAAAACGAAAGACATGTATATATTTAATGAACCAGATGGATGTGGCATGTTGTAAAGACAGAAGCTGTGCATATATTGAATGGGTCAAATAGGAGTATTAAGGATATGCATTGGGGAATTTACTATCCAAAAAAGATTAACACTCCCCCTAAATCGTTTAACCTAACATCATGAATAGAAGTGGGTGACATCCCATTCAAAGTTGAGTCCCCCAGGCAACCAAGTTTGGAGTCTGTGTATCCAAAACCCTTCCCTCTTACATAGAAGGCAGAAAACATCCCCCCCTCTCAATGGGGGTATAACCTGTTCTATCACCTAAACAGACACTAGGGACAGATCTCCATTGTGTTCCATATTAAAATGGCGTGCGACATTGATAGATCTGCGACCTGTAATGTTGCTCAAATGCTCCCTAAATATATCCTTTAATTTTCGTGTGGTTCGACCCACATATTGCACGGGAACACCCTTTGCATGTAATCAAGTAAACCAGAAATTTTGTATTACAGTTGTAGAATTTTTCTATTTTGTATGTCCTCTTGTCCAATGTGGACTGAAAGATGTTTCCGCCTGCAATATGTGGTTATGTAAAGCAGTCTTTAGTACCACATTTAAAGTTTCCTTTAAAATGTAGCCACGTTTCTGATGTAATCTTTTTACTTTTGGAGGAAAAAAGGCTGGGAGACAATTGGTTTCCTAGAGTTTTAGCCCGCTTCGCAACGATGTTAACACCCTGTTCTAAAATCTCGGCACATTTCCTGTCTCCATAGAGAATCGGAAGGTGTTTATTAACTATTTGTTTAATTTTACTGAATTCCAGGCTATATGGGATAGTTAGAGTGATGGAACTTCTATGACCATCTGTCCGGGGCGCCTTAAGCTGTCCTCTTGGTGTAAGTAAGCTATTTCTGTCTTTGTTCGGTGCAATATGATAGGCTCTCTCCAGGGTCCATCTAGTATAGCCCCTTGCCAGAAAGCATTTAAATAGCAAGGCAGACTCTTTGTTGAAGGTAGACAGATCACTGCATATCCTCCTAACACGAAGGAATTGCCCAACCGTAATTCCCTTGAAGGAATGGCTGGACTGTGCATGTAGTAGACTGTTGCCTGCTGAGGGTTTCCTATATAGGCGAGTGACTACATGGTTATTACGATGTTTGAGGGCCACATCTAAGAACTCAACACTTTCGATACTCTGTTGTCCTGTGAATTTTAAGTTACAGGTATTGTCATTTAGATATAACAAAAATTAATCCAAGGTCACACTGTTTGCTGATAAAGATCAGATTGTCTATATAGCGAAGGTACAAAACGATCTGATCTCTAAAGGGGTTTCCATCTCCAAAGATGTGGGCCCTCTCCCACCAACCCATATAAAGGTTGGCAAGGGACGGCGAAAACTTCGCCCCCCATAGCTGCCCCACATCTTTGGAGATAGAACACCCCATCAAACATAAAATAATTATGTTTTAGGAGGTACTCCAAGACCTCTACAATGTAAAATCTAGATGTTTCTGTCAAACAGGTGTATTGTGCTAACGAGAAATGGACCGCCTCTAGGGCCAAATCGTGTGGAATTGAGGAATATAAGCTCGAAACATCACTTGTAATCCATAGAAAATCCGACTGCCATGTAAAATCGTTAACAACATTGAGTAAATGGCTTGTATCTTTCAGATAACTGGGAAGATTCTGTACAATGGGCTGGAGTTGGCCATCCATCCACTCCCCTAGGCGTTCATTGAGAGACCCAATGCCCCAGACAATGGGTCTCCCCTGAACCGGGTGTAACCCTTGTGGACCTTAGGGAGGTGATGGAAAATAGGAGTGACAGGAAAGTCCGGTACTAATTTCTCTGACTCCTTGGGGGTTAAGACCCCCAAAGAGTCCTCCCTGTCCACAAGTTTCTGGAGAGTAGATCTAAATCTTTTTAAGGGATCACTTCTTAGAACAGCATAAGTGTATGTATCTGATTGCCTAAACGCTTCATTTCTATAAATGTCCCTGTCCAATATTGCCACTGCTCCTCCCTTGTCTGCATTCCTGATAACTATGGAATCATCACTCATAAGAGTGAGTAAAGCCTTTCTCTCGTTAATAGACAAATTGTCCTCTTTAACTTGGACCATGGAAGGAACAGTCTTACTCAGTTCAAAGATGTCCTCTTCAACCAGTTTCTGGAAAAGGTCCATCTGGGGGACACGAGATTGGACCGAATAGAAAAGTGAAGGTACCTTTATGGGGATTCTGGTCACATTGTCCCCTTCATCATATGTTATGGTCTCCCGTTCCAGTGGGGGACCCTCCTGTTTCCAGGTTGAATAAAGCAACCATGATCCCAGTAGAGGAATCCCTGTCCTTTAAGGACCCGGCTGACCAGAAGGTGGAGGCTGTTGCATGCAGCATGGTTACTATGGCTGGTTCAGCATTGCGGCAAGTCTTTGCCTCAGCCCTGGTGTCTCAGACCCTAACTGAATTGGCCAAGCTTTTGCGCCAGGGCTTGGGGGGTGATCATCTCCCCACTACTTATGTTGATTTAGCGGACCAGTTGGTCCATGGGCTGTAATTTATTTGTGATGCAGCTTTGGATACAGCTTCTGTGCTGTCTAAACTTTGTTTCAACGGTGGCGATTAGGTGCTTGCTGTGGCTTAAGAACTGGTCCGCAGATCAAGCCTCCAAGAAAGCACTCATTGATCTGCCCTTTCAAGACGATCACTTGTTTGGGGCTTCCCTGGATGACATCATTAAGGGTATCACGGGAGGGAAGAGTACCTTCCTGCCACAGTCAAGGAAAGGGAAGGAAGCCTTGCCGCAGACGGGGGCACTCCTTCTCAGCCCATAGAAAATGATTTTGTGCTTCTGGAATGGAGAATAAGGGAAATAGATCTTTAAAATCTTCCCCATGAGGTTCCAAGCAACCTTGGTCTGTTAACTCTAGAGCTAGCTTCCCAGGACCAGCAGACAAGACTCCTTTAGCATGCAGGTCCGCCCTCACCCATTATTAGGGTGGAGGGACATCTTCGCTGGTTTCTGGCCCTGTGGACAACTTTTGTGAGCGTCAAGGAAATCCGCAAAATGTTTCTATTGGGGGTACCTAGAAAGGGGGACAAAGCTTGTCCTTTCAGGTTTTTTAGGTCCTGAGTCTCCTTGTGCAGGTTTAATTCCTGCAAAGGTTCAGGAGATGTCTAAACTACATAAGGTCCCCCCTATACCTGTCCAAGGAATTCATTTACCTAGGTCTGATTCTATTTCTGACCATGGTGGTCTTTCTTCTGCACAAACTTCAGGCACCACAGGCCGTGATTCACCGGCTGCTGTCACTTATAGTTCTCTCTCCCATTTTACATACAGGTTCTGAGTCTGGTGGTATCCACCATCAAGACAGTTCTTTTTGCACAGTCCTACATGCAGCTCGTTTAGCAGGTTTGGCTCCACAGGAGAAAACCGAAGTTCGTGACAAGGTCACGGGGTCCTCTGACAGACGCCGCAGGTGTCCAAGAGCCACAGTAAGGCCAGTATCATCCTCAGCTAAGGCTTCCTGCGAGGAATTAAGGGTGAGGATCTTCCAATCATCCTGGTGGCTATATACGTCCCTTGGGGGCTTCCTCTCAGAGAAGACCATTTGTCCCGATGGGCTGATCTACCATCCTGCTTTACACTCTCTGGTTTTAATGGCTTAGCTACTGAAAGCCAGGTATTGAGGGATGGCAGTCTGTCTTGATCGCTGATCCCTACTATGGTGAAGGCGAGGAAGTAGTCTTCCAGCAAGAAATACCATTGTACATGGAAAGCGTACATTTGTTGGTGTGAGTCGATTGGCGCTCATCCCCTTTTCTTTGACTCAGATCTTAACCTTTCTTTAATAAGGAGTTGATCAGAAGTTGGCCTGGAGTACCATCAAGTGCCAGGTGTCTACCCTGACAATCCTCTTTCAGCGACCCCTAGCCACGCACTCTTTGTACCTTCATTCAGGGGGTTCGACATGTGGTTCCACCTGTACGGTCTCTTTTGCCACCCTGGGTTTTAAATATAGTACTTTTGGTTCTCCAGAAACCTCCATTTGAGAATATTTGTGAGATTCCCTTGCCTACGTTATCCCACAAGGGGACATTCTTGGTGGCTATTACCTCGGCCCGCAGGGTATCAGAATTGGCAGCATTATCCTGGCCCAGTCCCTATTTTAGTGGTCTATAGGGATAAAGTGGTTCTTCGTCCCTGTCCATCATTCCTGCCCAAAGTTGTTTCTGACTTCCATTTGAATGAGGACATGATGTTGCCTTCCTTGTGTCCCAAGCTGGCTCATCCCAAGGATTTGCCTTGCATACCTTGGATGTGGTTTGTGCGATTCGCGTGTATCTGGCAGCTACTGATTCTTTTTTGGAGGTCAGTCTCGCTTTTTGTGGTTACGGATGGACCAAGAAAAGGGCTTCTTTGGCTACCATCTCCAGATGGATCAGACAGACGGTGACTCAGGCCTATTCCATTAAAGGAAAAGAGAAATGGACAGAGGGCGCACCAGCCTAGCGCATTATCTTTAAAACAATTTATTGTAATAGACATGTATACACATTATACTCACAAAACGATTATGAAACACGGGCAATAAGCAATGAGGGACCACCAGGGGTCTCCACTGGGCATCCTCAGCTGCCGCAGGCCATGGAAGAATGTAGACCTCCAAAAAACCGCTTACGCGTTTCGGGGTGTTCCCCCTTCATCAGAGCTAGTTGGGGGAATGAGTGATAGGGCTTTTGTATATTCCAAAAGGTCACATGATCAATTCCCACAGCTCCACCCTTTGTGGTTGGTCAAGAACAATATAAATGTAAAGACGTATATTACTAGTGACAATAAAAGCATATAAATATATATAAAACCAATGCATATGCAAAGAAATCAATAAAAGATGATTACCACAATACATGACAATATGACCATGGAAGAGCCAGCCATGCAGAGTTGCCTGACATGGAACAAACATCAGACCCTATTACCTTGTGCGATCATAAATGCCATCCAAATGCAGCCACAGACTTAGTGTATGGTAGAAGAAATCGATCGAAATTCCCTGCTATATAATATGTTATAGTACATAAAAGAAAGGAAAAGGAGGCGCAAACACCTAGTGCATTACCCGTGGTACTGTTAAAATAATTTAATAAAATGCTGAATGCATACTCACAAACATGAAGAATTAAAATCGTATTGCAAATTCCCGTCACCCATGTGTTGGACCATGTCCTGGAAATTGCGACCGCTAACGCATTTCGGGAGTCAAACTCCCTTCCTCAGAGCTGGTCATGCCATAGCAGATTGAAGTCTATATAGAGAGTAGCTCAATGTTCCTCCACCTCTTCCCCTCCCTCCCCCCGGAAGGAGGGGGCGGGACCATCCAGTGTCAACAAACCTGCTCTTAATGGGCCTATCTTAGTCCTCATGTCTATGTGGCCTCTAATATTAGGTTTCATGCAACACTTCAAGTGGAGACTGTCTTCAAAACCTATAGCCACAACCAGCAAACAACAAAACAAAGGGGTCCCCAAGGCTGGGAATGCGATCCAGGAACAGCATCTGGACAATATGCAGACAAATGTTCCATGCCATTATGAAATCCTGTGCACACTCCAGACATGCCACTTCCAATGCACAGATGGGACCTTAAGTGTATGTGTGACTTACCCCTCCCAGAACTCCTTTGTGATTGCCCGTGTCCACCTTCTATGATGAAGTGAGCTGCCACCTAGATAAAGGTATGCCTGTGGATGTGGTGTATCTGGACTTTGCGCAGGCCTTTGACACCGTTTCCCACAAACGCTTACTGTTCAAACTAAGGAAGGTAGGTATGGACTATAAGATGAGTACATGGATAGAGAACTGGCTCCAGGGGAGAGTGCAAAGGGTGGTGATTAATGGGGAGTACTCGGATTGGGCTGGTGTGGAAAGTGGGGTCCCCCAGGGTTATGTCCTGGGGCCAATCCTGTTTAATTTATTCATAAATGAATGAACTAGAGGAGTGGATATCTAGTACAATCTCAGTATTTGCGGATGATACTAAACCAATAATGCCAATATCTTCTATGCAGGATGTGGAAACCTTACAAGCGGATCTGAACAAAATAATGGGGTGGGCAACTACATGGCAGATGAGGTTTAATGTTGAAAAATGTAAAGTAATGCACTTGGGTGCCAGAAACCAGAAAGCAAGCTACTCACTAGGGGGGGAACCTCTGGGTGAATCTAAGATGGAAAAGGACCTGGGGGTACTGGTAGACAACAGGCTTAACAGTGGCATGCAATGCCAAGCCACTGCAAGCAAAGCCATCAGAATACTGGGATGTATAAAAAAGGGTATTCACTCCAGAAATAAAGAGATTATTCTCCCTCTCTACAAGACTCCGGCCACATCTGGAGTATGCTGTCCAGTTCTGGGCACCGGTCCTCAGGAAGGATGTGCTGGAACTGGAAAGAGTCCAGAGAAGGGCAACAAAAATAATTAGGGGAATGGAGGACATCAGCTATGAGGAAAGACTACAAGCACTGAATTTATTCTCTCTGGAGAAGAGACGCTTGAGGGGGGATATGATATCAGTGTACAAATACTGTACTTGCGACCCTAGCTTAAGGAACAAACTATTCAGAGAAAGGAAATACAATAAGACACGTGGCCACTCACTAAAACTAGAGGCAAAGCGGTTTAACCTTAAAGTACGTAGGGGGTTCTTTACTGTCAGAGCAGTAAGGATATGGAATTCTCTTCCGCAAACAGTCGTATCAGCAGGGAGCATCGATAGTTTCAAAACACTATTAGATGGGCACCTTAAAGACCACAACATAGAGGGGTATACAATGTACGGTTAACAGCAAACACACACACACACACATCATAGGTTGAACTGGATGGACCAATGTCTTTTTTCAACCTCACTAACTATGTAACACCACTTGAAGACCAAGCCTTTTCAGACACTTTTTGTTTACACAAAAAAAGTATTTTCTTTTTTACTAGAAAATGACTTTGAATCCCGAAACATTATATATATTTTTTCTCTTACGTCCTCCGACAGTCGCCGCCTCTTCATATTCGTCACAATGGGGTATTAGACTTTGCTCCGAAGGAGTAGCTAGGCAACAGAATATGTTAACATTAAAGCTTTTAACATATCCCTCCCTCAAGGGGTGGTCCCCTCAGTCAATACCCTCCTACTTCCTGCAACCATATCTCAGTTTCAATGTCTAGCTTGTCAGGAGTAGCTGGTTCTCTCTGTGCTGGGGCTTTTTGCCCCAGCCTCTGTTCTTCTTTTTGGATTTTTGTTTGAGTTTTTTCTCTCTCTCTTTACTTAGCTGTTCTTTTTGTCAGCATTAGTTAGTCTTCTGATGAAGAGGATTATGCGGGCTGGGTCTCGGGCTGATCCCCCTGGTCGCAGGTCGTGGGTCAGTGGCTTCCCAGCCTGCCATCGAGCGTTCAGCCAGGTAACGCTCCTGGCGCAGTGAACGACCCATCCCTGTTTGGTGCAGGGATGATCGGTGAGGTGGCTACCTCACTGGACGCTGTGCGGTTTCTTAACCCCGTTTTGTGCGTCCTGAATGCGACTCTCCCTGCCTCATGTGCAGCGGCTTGTTCGCCTGTGCGGGTTCCCCACGCCATTGAGAGGTAAGTGTATCTATGTGGGGACCTGTATATCGGGGGGGTGTCAGTCTGGGACTGTGTAACCTGCTCCTGTTCACACTGTTTTGTCTCCCTATCACTCTGCTGCATGCTGTGGGCTGCAAGGGGGGGGGGGGGGAGCTGTGTGACACTGTCTGTGTCAGCCTGTGTTCAGTGTGCAGGGCTGTGTGCTGTGGGGCATGTCTTCTGTCATGTTAGGGCACAATACAGCGATCGCTGCGGCGATCTGCCATGTTTTTTTGCATGGATAGTGTTATCTGCATAACTGTATTGTAGGAGCGGCGGTTTCGGCGCCAAACGGCGCCATTTTGCCTGCGCTCGCTCCGGCCGCATGTTCTACATGTAGGCGGCCATTTTCTTGTAGCCTTCCATAGGCTTTAATAGAGCGCCCTGGTTTCATCACTTCCTCTTCTCCTGGGTGCACCGATCGAGGCAGCAGCAGCGGCAGGGATCTCCTCAGGTTTTATCCTTCTGTTCTTCCTATATCCATTGCCTGTGTTCAGTTTATTGTCCCTGTGGGGGTCTCATTGTGCTTGTGTGAGGTGCGGTGGGCTGCGCTCGCCGCGCTTGTTAAAGGGGCAGTTAACCCTTTATTCTCCGGCATATTATATTGGGGCAATGGATTCTCAGGAGGGCAAATTTCCTGCCACCTTGGTGGAAAGCCAGGGGTCTGCTGTTTCCCCCCCAGGGGGGGATTTGGCCGCTATAGTGGCTGGCCTTGCTGCTCAGGTGCAGATGCTGGTGGCTGCTCAATCTACTAAAAGACCCAGAGTTTCTAGTTCCTCTGATTCTGAGGGTGAAGGTGATGGGGCTGTTATGGCGGGGGTCTCCTTGTCAGGGTCCCGTTCCTCCCTGGATCTCGTGGGGTCCGAGGTGGAGGCTGAAGTTGAAGGGGTTGATAATTCTCCCCCTGGCTCGCCTGAAGAGCTTGCAATCATGGATGAACTGATTACTTCCATAAAACAAACGCTGCGTTTGCAGGATGAGCCGTGTCCTCCTGCTGCCTTGGCGGCTTATGGGACGCAGAGAAAACGCAGGACACCGCAGGTTTTTCCCTGCACTGATGATTTTCAGCGCGCTGTTAAGGAACAATGGCGCCACTTACGCAAACCTTTTGCTGTACCTAGTAGGTTCAAGCTGCATTATGCTTTTTCGCCTTCCACTGATGAACGGTGGTGTGTGCCACCCCCGGTGGATCACGCGATTGTGGTTTTAAACAAATCCACTGCGATTCCTGCAGAGGATTCCCCGGTGTTTTCCGTGATGCCACGGATAGGAGAATGGAGTCTCTTGCCCGTCATACTTATTCTGTTGCGGGTTCGATGCTAAAAGCTCTGTTTGCCTCTCTTATGGCAGCCCAGGCTGTCGCAAGTTGGACACAGATGCTTAGGCGCGTCCTAGTGGCTGATTCGGCCTCGCCGACGACACTGGCTATGGTGGATCAAATCCATCAGGGTGTCATGTATCTGTGTGATGCGGACTTGGACTTAGTCCCGTTGGCTGCACGTGTACACAGTGTGGCGGTGTTGTCTCGCCGCCTGGTTTGGTTGAAGTGTTGGTCGGTGGACCAGTCTTCGCGTAAAACCTTAGCCAATCTGCCTTATGATGGGTCTCGCCTTTTTGGGGAGTCCTTGGATGCTTTGATAAAGGGGATCACCGGAGGTAAGAGCACTCTCTTGCCCCATTTCCCCAAGGCTAAGGGGGCTCCTGGGAAGAAGCATGCTAATTTTAGGCCTTCTCAGGGGTCCTTTCGTGCCTTTCGGTCGCACTACAAGGGCAAACCGTTCAAGGGTCAAGGCTCTCAAAAGAAGCCCTGGTCTAGGAAACAGAAGTCCGGTCGGTCCGGACCCGCTGCCCATAACAGTGCGGCCTGAAGTGACGCCCTCACCCAGTTCTGGGGTGGGGGGACGCTTGCTCGGTTTTCTTCAACCCTGGTTGGTCCGCGTGTGGGACCGGTGGGTTCAGGAAATCGTTCGATCTGGTTACAAGATCGAGTTTCTCTCTCGGCCGGAGAGCAGATTCTCTACAGGAGTTTGGTTGGACGATAAATTTTCCAAAGTCGACGCTGAGTCCGTCGGTTCGTCTTCCCTACCTGGGAATGATCCTGGACTCGGTCCAGGCGAAGGTCTTCCTGCCGGAAGACAAACTCAGGACTCTTCAGGAGGAAGTCAGGTCCCTCAGGGACGTTCCACACTCGTCTCTGCGGGCGTGCATGAGATGTCTGGGATTGATGGTCTCGGCCTTCGAAGCGATTCCCTTCGCCCAGTTTCTCTCTCGGCCGGAGAGCAGATTCTTTCCCTCAAATCTTCAACTGTCTCCGGAGCGTTTAAGGGTCAAGGCTCTCAAAAGAAGCCCTGGTCTAGGAAACAGAAGTCCGGTCGGTCCGGACCCGCTGCCCATAACAGTGCGGCCTGAAGTGACGCCCTCACCCAGTTCTGGGGTGGGGGGACGCTTGCTCGGTTTTCTTCAACCCTGGTTGGTCCGCGTGTGGGACCGGTGGGTTCAGGAAATCGTTCGATCTGGTTACAAGATCGAGTTTCTCTCTCGGCCGGAGAGCAGATTCTTTCCCTCAAATCTTCAACTGTCTCCGGAGCGTTTACGGGATCTGCACCTGGCAGTGCAGGACCTGAGGGCTCAGGGAGTGGTGGTTCCGGTGCCTTATCGGGACAGATTTCGGGGGTTTTATTCCAATCTGTTCACCGTGCCCAGGAAGGAGGGCAAGGTTCGTCCAATTCTGGACTTAAAGGCTCTGAACCGCTTTGTGCGGGTTCGCAAGTTCCGCATGGAATCCCTGCGGTCGGTGGTGGCTGCCCTGGTTCCGGGGGAATTCATGGCCTCCATCGATTTGAAGGATGCGTACCTTCACATCCCGATCTTCGAGGGTCACCAGAGGTACCTTCGATTCGCCTTTGCGGAGGATCATTACCAGTTCGTGGAGTTACCTTTTGGTCTCGCCTCGGCTCCACGGGTTTTCACCAAGGTGCTTGCACCAGTTCTGGCCTTGTTGAGAGCCCAGGGCATCTCTGTCCTGGGGTATCTGGACGACATTCTGGTTCGGTCTGCGTCCAGCCAGGGTCTGGAAAAGGACCTGTCTGTCACAGTGCAAACTCTACAGGAGTTTGGTTGGACGATAAATTTTCCAAAGTCGACGCTGAGTCCGTCGGTTCGTCTTCCCTACCTGGGAATGATCCTGGACTCGGTCCAGGCGAAGGTCTTCCTGCCGGAAGACAAACTCAGGACTCTTCAGGAGGAAGTCAGGTCCCTCAGGGACGTTCCACACTCGTCTCTGCGGGCGTGCATGAGATGTCTGGGATTGATGGTCTCGGCCTTCGAAGCGATTCCCTTCGCCCAGTTTCACACGCGGGGTCTCCAGGCGGAGATCCTGTCCAGGTGGGACGGGCGACCTCACTCTCGGGATCTTCAGATCTCGTTGAGCCATCGCACCAGAAGGGATCTTCGGTGGTGGCTCCAGTCCCCGATGGTATCGGGGGGCAAGTCCTTTCGTCCTGTCTCGTGGACGGTGATCACCACGGATGCCAGCCTGTCGGGCTGGGGTGGTGTTCTGGGCGTTCTGTCCGCCCAGGGAACTTGGTCGGAGGGGGAGTCCTCCCTTCCGATCAACATTTTGGAGTTACGTGCAATAAACCTCTGCCTTCGACCGGCTGCAGGGCTGTCCGGTTCGGGTGCAGACGGACAATGCCACGGCGGTGGCCTACATCAACCACCAAGGGGGCACCAGGAGTGCCCGAGCGGCTCGGGAAGTGGCCGACATTCTGTCTTGGGCCGAGACTCATGTCCCGGCGATAACGGCAGTTCACATTCCGGGGGTGGAGAACTGGCAGGCGGACTATCTGAGTCGCCAGACCCTGGATCAGGGGGAATGGTCTCTCCACCCGGCTGTCTTCCAGATGTTGTGCGCGAAGTGGGGTCTTCCAGATGTGGACCTGTTCGCGTCTCATCTCAACAACAAGGTGAGAAGGTTCGTGGCAAGGACGCGCGACCCTCGGGCAGACGCGTCGGACGCGTTAGTGGTCCCGTGGCATCAGTACAAGCTGATGTATGCGTTTCCACCGATTCAGTTGCTATCCAGGTTCCTTCGCAGGTTGCACTCGGAACGCAGCATGGTGATTCTTGTGGCGCCGGACTGGCCTCGCCGGTCCTGGTACGCAGACCTCGTGAATCTGGCGGTAGACGCCCCGTGGCGTCTACCTCTTCGAGATGATCTCCTGTCTCAGGGGCCGATATACCATCCTGCTTTACAGTCGCTGGCTTTGACGGCCTGGCTGTTGAGACCGAGGTCCTGAAGGAGAGGGGTCTCTCCCCTGAGGTCATTCATACATTGGTCAACGCGAGGAAGTCTTCCTCGGGGAAGGTTTACTACCGAACCTGGAAGGCCTATTTTGCCTGGTGTGAGTCCAGGGGGTTTTCACCCCGCACGTACTCGGTTTCTCGAGTGTTGTCCTTCCTTCAGGCAGGTGTCGATCAGCGTTTGGCGCTGGCTACGATCAAGGGTCAGGTGTCTGCGCTGGCTGTTCTTTTTCAACGTCCCGTGGCTTCCAACTCTTTGGTTGGCACTTTTGTTCAGGGAGTGCGGCATCTGGTACCTCCTAGGAGGGATCCTCTGCCCCCTTGGGACTTGCATCTCGTTCTATCTGTGTTACAACGTGCTCCTTTTGAACAGATCAGGGAGATCTCGTTGTCCATGTTGTCCAAAAAGGTCGCCTTTTTGGTTGCGATCACTTCGGCTCGCAGAGTGTCGGAGCTGGCGGCTTTGTCCTGCAAGTCTCCGTATCTGGTTATTCACTTGGATAAGGTGGTCTTGCGACCTAATCCTTCTTTTCTTCCGAAGCGAGTTTCGGAATTTCATCTCAATGAGGATATTGTCTTGCCTTCGCTGTGCGCGAAGCCTAAACATCCGAAAGAGGTGAGGTTGCATTCTTTGGATGTTGTTCGGGCGATTAGGGTTTACCTTAAATCGACTTGAGTCTTTTCGAAAGATGGATTCTCTGTTTGTTCTTCCAGAGGGTCCTCGGAAGGGCATGGCGGCGTCGGCCTCTACCATCGCCAAATGGATCAGGCAGACCATTGAACAGGCATATGTCTTGCAGGGGAAAGTTCCCCCTATGCCTGTGAAGGTGCACTCTACTAGATCTCTGAGTACGTCTTGGGCCTGTCGTCATGGGGCTTCTGTGGCCCAGGTGTGTAAGGCGGCGACCTGGTCGACCGTACACACTTTCACAAAATTCTACAAGGTAGATGTTCAGGCATCGGCGGATGCTTCCTTTGGCCGCAAGGTTCTTAGTGCGGCAGTTTCCTAGGGTCCCTTGTTGGGATCCCTGGCTGTTGGGATACGTTTTTTATCCCCTGGTTATTTGTTTTTCCTGGGTTGTTGCTCCTGTTGAGCAAGTTTTTTTCCTGTTGCCCAGCTGGTTTCCTTCCTTTGGTAAGGTTCCTTTCTCTGATGTGGAGACGGCGTTGCCTTACGGCGCGGATGCGTTTCCCACCCCTCATGTTTGCACTGCTTTGGGACGTCCCCATTGTGACGAATATGAAGAGGCGGCGACTGTCGGAGGACGTAAGAGAAAACGGAATTTTTGTAAAATCTTACCTGTAAAATTCCTTTCTCTGAGTCCTCCGACAGTCGCCGCCCCCGCCCCTCTTTTGGGGTTTGGTTGTATACTCTACTGCTATTCCACTGAAACTGAGATATGGTTGCAGGAAGTAGGAGGGTATTGACTGAGGGGACCACCCCTTGAGGGTGGGATATGTTAAAAGCTTTAATGTTAACATATTCTGTTGCCTAGCTACTCCTTCGGAGCAAAATCTAATACCCCATTGTGACGAATATGAAGAGGCGGCGACTGTCGGAGGACTCAGAGAAAGGAATTTTACAGGTAAGATTTTACAAAAATTCCGTTTTTAAGAAGGAGGCCCTACAGAACAAATGGTACGTGTTGCAAATTTTGTCACACGATATTTGCTTGGAGATTTTCCAAACGCAATTTTTTTGTGAAAAAACTTTTTTAAATTTAATGCACAAATACACTATATATTGTAAAATATATAAAATGATCTAATGCCAATTACATAGATACCAAACATAATTGCTGGTTACGTATGACCCCCAGACCTATGCTTGCGTTCGCCTTTGCGCGCAAACACAAATTTTATTCCTGATTTAGATAATAGTCTGATTTTTTAAGTTGGATAAAAAATAGGGTGTTGGCGCTGCCTATTTAAAAAACAATAAAAACGTACAGACTGTAAATACAATAAAGTGACAGTGACAAATAATTTAGCGTAAATATTGCATGCTAAAACATAACTCAATACAAATGAGTGCTAATCAAAATAAAGGTGCTTAGCAGATAAAGTGCTTATCAAATAAAGTGTTGTAGTGCACGTGCAAAGAAATCCCAACTGTATCATACAGTATATGGAAAGTGCTGTAAAGAGCTGGGAAAAGAACTAGTATACAAAGGATAAATATACAAATGCCAGAAAAATGTAATAAAATGAAAACACAATCAGAATAGTGTTGGTGTACAAATAGAATATCCTAAAAGGAAACACAATCCAAATAGTGCTGGTGTGCAACCAATCTGTGAATAGTCCCAACACAATCCAAATAGTGCTGGTGTGCAACCAATCTGTGAATAGTCCCAATGATGGAATTTTTGTAGTCCAGTGACTGAGTATATTGTGCAGGAAAAAAATATATATATATGAGTGGTAGGTGACAATCACTGTATTCAAAAGGGTGACCCCGTGCCGTGTGGTAGGGTGCTGCGTGGTCCTTTCTGGTGAAAAAGGCTCGCTTACCAGAAGCACCCACCCCACACAGGGGTATAAGGCGGGTGTATAAGAATCAAGGGTCTCGGTATCTCCCCTCCTCCTGGGTCGATGGGTCCCTGAGGTGGTCCCTGAGGTCCTAGCTGGAGGTATCCCTGGGGTATTGGTGGATCCTACTATTCTCCTATAGGCTGGGGATGATCCGAGAGGTCGCGTCACTTCCGGTTCCCGCACACAGAGAACGAGGCTTGGACCACATCGCGCTCCACACTCGTACCTGTGCTTGTTTACTTACTTCTGATTGTGAGTACCTCTCTGTTTTATATTGAATAAACCTCCTAGACAGTATTACGCTATGTGCCTTGTCTATCTATCATCCCTTGGTATACGGCTATGAGCTATATCTGGCGGACCTCTCGGATCATCCCCAGCCTATAGGAGAATAGTAGGATCCACCAATACCCCAGGGATACCTCCAGCTAGGACCTCAGGGACCACCTCAGGGACCCATCGACCCAGGAGGAGGGGAGATACCGAGACCCTTGATTCTTATACACCCGCCTTATACCCCTGTGTGGGGTGGGTGCTTCTGGTAAGCGAGCCTTTTTCACCAGAAAGGACCACGCAGCACCCTACCACACGGCACGGGGTCACCCTTTTGAATACAGTGATTGTCACCTACCACTCATATATATATATTTTTTTCCTGCACAATATACTCAGTCACTGGACTACAAAAATCCCATCATTGGGACTATTCACAGATTGGTTGCACACCAGCACTATTTGGATTGTGTTGGGACTATTCACAGATTGGTTGCACACCAGCACTATTTGGATTGTGTTTCCTTTTAGGATATTCTATTTGTACACCAACACTATTCTGATTGTGTTTTCATTTTATTACATTTTTCTGGCATTTGTATATTTATCCTTTGTATACTAGTTCTTTTCCCAGCTCTTTACAGCACTTTCCATATACTGTATGATACAGTTGGGATTTCTTTGCACGTGCACTACAACACTTTATTTGATAAGCACTTTATCTGCTAAGCACCTTTATTTTGATTAGCACTCATTTGTATTGAGTTATGTTTTAGCATGCAATATTTACGCTAAATTATTTGTCACTGTCACTTTATTGTATTTACAGTCTGCACGTTTTTATTGTTTTTTAAATAGGCAGCGCCAACACCCTATTTTTTATCCATTTTATATTTAGTCCCCGGACTAATATTCAGGGAGGCTGCAGCCTACACTCACACACACTATCTATACATTTTATTTACTCCACACACTTGTCACTGGGACATATTTTCTTTGCACAATTTTTGGGCATATCCTATTAGAGTCCTTTTGCGCGGAGTTTATACATCTGATTTTTTAAGTTGTTTTGATTTTGCACTTTCATGGAAATATACACTGAATTAATTTTGTTATTTTGCATTATGCACTTTAGGTTATTTTGCACTACTACTAATTTTTCCAGTCTTCATATACGGCACTTTATATGTTAGATCAATCCAATCATGTTTTAAGACTTTAGCGTGGCACTGTTCTACTTTTTTTTTTCTTCTAAATTGCTTCTAACAATATTGTTGTGTTGTGCCAGCAGCTGTTCATATTCAGTAAACGCAGCAGTTTTATTGAGCCAAGACTTTTGTGAAGACCCGAGGAGCAGAGGCGAGACCAAAGCTTTGGCTCCGATTCTGAACCTTTAGAAGTCGTCCCTGGTCCTTTCCATGAGACTGGATTATCTGGGCCTCACTTTGGACTCATCCTCAGCCAGGGTGTTTCTTCCTCTGGAAAAACTTAAAAAACTCCAGACTGCGATTCAGCTATTGCTGTCCAGCAAATGGTCATTCTTTTGGACTTGTATGAGAGTTCTGGGACTGATGGTGTCGTCCTTCGAGGAGGTCCCTTTCACTCAATTCCACACGAGCATCCTCCAGAAGGAAATCCTTCGGTCTTTGACGTTTAAACAAGGACAATCGTTCCTCCCCTTATATTGGACAGTTGTCGCCATGGATGCCAGTCTGTCCGGGTTTGGAGGTGTTCTCGGCAGGCTTTCTGCTCAAGGGGTCAGGTCCCTGGAATAATCCAGGTTACTGATCAATATTCTGGAGCTGAAAGCGATCAGGCTTTGCCTAGTCCATTGGACAGAGTACCTTCAGGGCTGTCCAGTGCGCATTTAATCGGACAATGCTGAAGCCATGGCTTATGTCGATCACCAAGGGGGCACCAGGGGGGTCCTTGTGGCCTTGAAGGTGGCAGGCATCCTTCAATGGGCAGAACGCTATGTTCCAGCTCTCTCTGCTGTTCACATTCCAGGAGTGGAAAATTGTCAGGGGGATTACCTCAGTCGACAGACTTTGGATCAAGGGGAATGGTTTCTCCACCCGGAGATGTTTCAGTATTGGGCCTTCGTTAGGGAACTCCAGAAGTAGATCTGTTGGCGTCTCAGATCAACAGGAAAGTGCAGAGGATTGTGGCCTGCTCTCTGGACCCTCTGGCAGACACCAGAGATGCACTGGTGGCTCCATGGAGTCAGTATCAGCTGATGTATGCATTTCCCCCTCTCAAGTTGCTGCCAAAACTTCTTCGCATGATCGAGGCGGAAGGGATTCCGGTCATCCTTGTGGCTTCGGACTGGCCTTACTGAGCTTGGTACACCGACCTGGTTAGGCTAGTCGCAGGCATACCTTAGAGACTTCCTCTCAGGGAGGATCTACTGTCTCAAGGGCCAATCATCCATCCTGCTTTACAGTTGGCTTGGCTGTTGAAAGCCAGGTGCTAAAGGACAGGGGATTGTCTGCTTCTGTGATTCCCACTCTGCTTAAAGTGAGGAAAGCGACTTCTAGAAAGATCTATCCTCGTACGTGGAAGTCGTATATTGCATGGTGTGAGTCTCTTGGAATTTCCTCTCGCGCTTACTTGGCTTTCCTTTAACCGGGAGTTGATCAAAAATTTACCTGGAGTATTATCAAGTGTCAGGTTTCGGCCTTGGCAATTTTTCTTCCAAAGGCCATTAGCCACCCATTCCCTGGTGCGTAACTTTATCCAGGGGTTGCGACACTTGGCACCACCGGTGCGACCTCCATTGCCACCTTGGGACCTTAATTTGGTGCTATCGGTTCTCCAGAAAACCTCCCTTTGAAAATATTCAGGAGATTCCCCATCTTACCTTATCCCAGAAGGCGACCTTCTTGGTGGCTATTACTTATGCGCGCAGGGTGTCGGAACTGGCAGCATTGTCCTATCTTTCTCCCTATCTGGTGGTTCACAGGGATAAAGTGGTGCTTCCTCCGGATTCGTCCTTCCTTCCAAAGCTGGTTTCCAGTTTTTTCCAGTGTCAAAAGTGGATTTGGTTTTAAAAAAGGCTACTCGTAAAAAGTGCCCTATGTCCTCCCCTGTATCTTGAGGTATTCTGAGGTAGATATGGCCGATGCAGACGCATGCCACCTTGAGGGATTTACGCCATCGCACTCGGATGGCAAGGACGACAAATCCTTGCCTGCAGCCGCATGGGAAAGCGCGCTGAAGGAGGCACTTAATGTCAGTACGGGAAACTCGAAAATTTGAGGATGATTCTGCAGCACCAGTGATGCAGGTATCTTTTGGTACCCGCAAATCCCAGAAATCGGGCAAGGTTTTCCATTGTCCGGAACTTTTTGACAAAATTGTCACTGAACAGTGGGGGGCGCATCAAACCAATGTTAGTGAACCCGAAGCATTTTAAAAGGCGCTACCCATTCGCGGATGCGGTATCCGTAAGATGGACCGTACCACCGAAGGTGGACCATCTGGTTTGCAGACTGAACTAATCTGCTCTGGTCCCGGTGGAGGAGTCCCCTATCCCGCAACTTGCATGTGATAGCGGGTTCAATACTTAAACCAATTTTCGTGATCACTCTGGTGTCCCAGACCATAATGGAATGGGCAAAGTTTACTAAAAAGTGACTTAAGCCTCGTACACATGCAACAAATTTCCGCCGACCGGTCGTTCGTCTTTTGTCTAGAGTGGTGTCTGTTGGTTGGAATGTGCTCTAGACTGCACACGAATTTTGTCGTCCGACAGAATTATACTTCAGAAGTTATGTCATGTGTTGGATTGCTTTCTTTGTGGTGTTTCACCTCTGAGCATGCCCAGTCTTGCTCATAAGATTTTTCCCTGTCAAAATATGTACTGACTGCACGAAAATCAGACGTGTTTTGACGGTGGACAAAAATTTTATAGCCTGCACACCAGAATTTTTTCGACCGAAAAGTCGGAGTCGGTTGTCGGAAGCATCATACTAACAAGCCGAAAATTGGCGGATCAGTCGTCGGACGAAAATTCCCTGCCGAAATTCGACGCGTGTGTACGAGGCTTTAGAAACAGCTCTCTGGGCCTGACGATATATGTGATGCATCGCTAGATGCGGCCTCTCTTGTAGCCAGAGTGTCCGCGGTGGGGGTAGCTTTTAGACGCATGATGTGGCTAAAAAGCTGGTCTGCAGATCAGGCCTCAAAAAAGGCGCTATCGGATCTCCCCTTTACGGGAGACTGTTTGGTTCCTCATTGGATGAGTTAATCAAAGGACTCACAGAGGGAAAGAGTTCACCTCTTCCTCAATCTGCCAAGGGCAAGTCACCGCATAATACTTGGGGGCCTTATTTTACAGCCCACAGGCGGTCCTTTCGTGCCTCCGGCACGCAGGGGAAAGGATCAAAGCCATTTAGGTCTTCTGGGGGTTTCAAGAAGACATGGTCGGGTAAGCCGAGAACAGGCCAATCCAGACCTGCAGACAAATCCCTGTCTGCATGAAGGGATGCCCTCACCCATATCTGGGGTGGGGGGATGTCTTTGCTTCTTTACGGAAATATGGACTTCCTTGATTAAGGACAAATAGGTCCTTGAACTGATCCGATCGGGTTACAAGATTGAATTCTAGTCTCGACCGTCGGACAGGTTCTTCCTGTCCAATCTACGCCTATCTCCAGATCGGTTAAGGGATCTATGAGAGGCGGTACAAGATTTGCTGTTGCAAGGGGTGATTGTGCCGGTTCCCTCTCTAGAATGCTTTCAGGGATTCTATTCAAACCTGTTCTCAGTGCCGAGGAAGGAAGAAAAAATACGTCCAATTCTGGACCTCAAGGCTCTGAACCGCTTTGTGCAGGTACAGAAGTTTTAGAATGGAGTCCATTCGCACGGTAGTGTCGTCCTTACACAAAGGAGACTTTTTGGCCTCCATTGATATCAAGGACGCATATGTACACATCCCTATTTATGCTGGACACCAGCGTTTTCTTTGCTTGCTGTAGGAGAGGAGCATTATCAATTTGTGGTGTTACCCTTTGGTCTCGCCTCCGCCCCCAGGATCTTCACCAAAGTGTTGGCTCCGGTATTTGCATGACTGCGACAATGGGGGATTGCGGTACTGGGGTACTTGGACGATCTCCTCTTAAGAGCAGACTCACATTCGGCCCTGTTGGGTGACTTGACAATCACTGAGCGGACTCTGCAAGAGTTTGGTTGGAATATCAATTTCAAAAAATCAGTCCTGGTGCCATCCTCAAAACTGTATTATCTGGGCCTGACTCTGGACTCCGCTTTGGGGAGGGTTTTTCTTCCTCCGGACAAGCTGCAAAAGTTGCAGGGGGTGATTTGTTTGCTGTTATCCAGCAATCTGTCCTCTCTATGGACTTGCATGCGAGCCTTAGGTCTGTTGATGTCAACTTTCGTTAGCTCAGTTCCACACGAGGCCCTTACATAGGGAAATTCTTGTCAAATGGAACAAAGATCCAAAATCCTTGGACACTATGATTCGGTTAAGTCAACACAAAGACTGCTCTTCTATGGTGGCTTCGTTCGTTAGCACTACACCAGGCAAGTCCTTCCTCCCATCGTATTGGACTGTGGTAACCACAGACGCCAGCCTTTCTGGCTGGGGAGGAGTGCTGGGTAAGCTGTGTGACCAGGGGTCCTTGACAGTAGAAGAGTCCAGATTTTCAATCAATATTCTGGAACTCAGAGCAATAAAGCTTTGCCTGAGTCACTGGACAAATAGTTTACAGGGTTGTCCAGCCGGGATTCAATCGGACAATGTCCGGCTGTGGCTTACATTAATCATCAAGGGGGCACCAAGTGTGTCTTGGTGGCCCAGGAGGTGGCTGAGATCCTGAAATGGGCAGAAAATTTTGTTCAGCCCTTTCCGCGGTGCACATACCATGTGTGGAAAACTGGCCGCCGGATTACCGAAGTCGTCAGGTGTTGGATCAGGGGAAATGGGTCTCTGCATCCGGACGTGTTTCACCTCCTGTGTGTCCGTTGGGAAGAACAAGAAGGTTCAGAGGTTTGTAGCCAGGTCACGGGATCCTCTGGTCGACGCCACAGACACACTGGTGGCACCTTGGGGTCAATATTGGCTGATCTATGCCGTCCCTCTGCGGAATTTCCTGCCAAGGCTTCTGTGCAGAATAGAGGTGGAAGTGATTCCGGTCATTCTGGTGGCCCTTAGTACGCAGATCTGGTTCTTGGTACGCAGATCTGGTAAGTTTGGTCACCGATGCTCCTTGGAGACTTTGTCTCCGGAAAGATCTGCTGTCTCAAGGGCCAATCTTCCATCCTGCTTTACAGTCACTGGCTTTAACGGCGTGGCTGTAGAAAGCCAGGTATTGAAGGATAGGGGTCTTTCTGATTCAGTGATTCCTACACTGTTGAACGCCAGAATGTCTACTTCCAGGAAGATCTAGCATCATATGTGGAAAATGTACATCTCATGGTGTGAATCGCTGAAGGTGCATCCTCGCCATTTTTCGATGGCTAGGATTTTGACCATACAGTGGTTGGCTTTGGGCACTATCACATGCCAAGTGTTGGCTTTGGCTATGTTTTTCCAACGTATTTTAGCTATGCATGCCTTAATTCGAACTTTTATACAAGGGGTCCACCATATGGCTCCTTTGAGGCGATCCCCGCTACCTCCGTGGGATCCTAATTTGGTATTGTCTGTTCTTCAAAAACTTCCTTTTGAGAACATTAGGGAGATTCCTTTGCTTACACTGTCTCAGAAGGTTGCCTTTTTGGTGGCTATTACTTCTGCCCGCAGAGTATCTGAATTGGCGGCGTTGTCCTGCTGTTCACCCTATCTGGTGGTCCACAGAGAAAAAGTGGTACTTTGACCTAATCAGGCATTTCTACCTAAGGTGGTTTCTGATTTCCATCTGAATGAAGACATTGTGCTGCCTTCACTCTGTCCTAAGCCCAAGCATCCCAAGGAAATTGCTTTGCATTCTTTGGATGTGGTTTGAGCAATTAGGGTTTACCTGGCGGCTACTGAATCTTTTAGGAAATCCAGACTTTGTCCTCACAGAAGGACCTCGAAAGGGATTGGCTGCGTCTGCTGCGACCATAGCCAGGTGGATCAGGCAGATGGTGGTACAGGCTTATTCACTGAAGGGCCGGGTTCCACCTTTCCCTATGAAGGCGCATTCTACTGGGGCGCTGAGTGACTCTTGGGCTTTTTGCCATCAGGCATCTGTAATGCAAGTTTGCAAGGCGGCAACGTGGTCGTCTGTGCACACATTACCAAAATTCTAGAGAGTAGATGTGTTGGCATCTTCGGATGCTTCTTTTGGCAGCAAGATTTTGCAGGCTGCTGTTTAAAAGAGCAATTTTATTATCTTTGAGGGTGTATGTTTCTAGATGAGCTCCAGTTGTTCCTGGTTGAGCTCCATGTCATCTGGTTGGCCAAGTTTAGCCTTTGGGGAATTGCGTTCTTTTCTGTGTTTTTTCCCACCCCTCATGCAAATACTGCTTTGGGACATCCCAATGGTCAAGAAGAATATGGAGCTGCGTCTGTCAATAAACAATAGAGATAACTGGATTTTTGACTTACCGTAAAATCTTTTTCTCTGAAGTTCATTGACAGGCGCAGCATCCGCCCCTCTCTTTCTGAGTGGGTTGAGGTTTTTTTTCTTCTAAACGCTGCTTGCAACAAAACTGAATCCTATAGCAGAGTGTGTGGGTGTATGCCTGTAGGGACTGCCCCATAGGCGTGGTAAAGATTTGTTCTGCCTAGTGTCCTAATCCTGTAGTGGGCAGCATAAACCAATAGTCAAGAAGAATATGGAGCTGCGTCTGTCAATGAACGATAGAGAAAAGGGATTTTAATGGTAAGTCAAAAATCCAGTTTTGTTGCTAGTGTCTGAAGGTGATGGGCCTCTTTTCCTTCGTAGAGATATCCGCTTTTACTAGTTTTACTATTTTTGTGTATTTTCTTTTAACTCCTTTAATCAACACCTCACTGCCTTCTAATGCCTACACAGAAGCAGTGTATCTGGATCAGTGAGACATACCCAGACCCCATGCTGTAGGGTCAGTCTGTAATGGTGCTTCGAGCACTGGATCCTGCAAAGGCAGTCACCTTGGCACTTGGTGCAATTCATTGAGTTTGCCCCAGGGTGCTATACAAGTTCAGGGCCATGGTTCATTGCTATAGAACACAGTTCCTGAAGACTTCTTTGAGGGGTTTGGCTACCATGACTGACGAAGCCTGGACAATATATACTGTCCAGCATTGTAGATGGGTAAGACAGGGTCACCCTGCAATTGTGACTGCTGCGGTTATGGACTATGTTTGGAATGTAATCACTGCAACATTTTCAAACTTAGTGGATGATCAAGTGTTACAGCACACCACTGTTCACACACTTAAATGCCACTTCAGCCTAGAGTTCTTATAAGGTAGCCTTATAAGGCTTTTCCTGCCCTTACGTCAGGAGGATAAATTACAGGATGGTCTATACCTGGGTTACCGTGTACTCCTTACGGACATGCTTGCCCTATCTTGTAGTTATAGCAGAGATGAGGAGAAAAGGAGCGGTGATGTATCCCTTGCACCATGACAGGGCCTGGTGTTAACACCGGGCTCTATCTGTACTAGCTCTATTTAAAGTAGAGAACACGTGGTGCATTTGACTAAACCAATGTTCTCTGCCTGTATGTCACATTTCCATGAACAGATTACAGTCTTAATACAGCTATCTTTGTCCAGGGCTCAGAAATGCCCAGCCTTCTCTCCCACTCTTTTTTTACAGCTAGAGTCAGATCCAGATACACTGGTCCTAGAATACGCAGACTAAGGTAGGCCATACACAGTTCGAATCATGGCCGGTTCAGAAGGAACGGGGCAAGATTCAAACCTTGTATGGGAAGTCTGAATGTACCAAGTTGATCGATCAATCAACTTGTGTACAACCAGTATGCAGGGTTGTACCTGCGATTATTGCTAGTGGCTGCTATAGCCGCTAGCAATAATCACTGCCTTCTTCAGTAGCCAGGCAGGAGGGATACATGCTTCAACGCTGTCTGAAACCCTTGGTTTCAGGAATTAAATTTGCTCCGTTTTTGGCTTGCCAAGCGCTGGCCATACACTATACGAAAAATAGTTTGAACTCCTTTTTGAACGAACACTCAGCCGTCAGAGCAAATTATTTCTCCATCCTGTAATGACCAAATTTTGATCTTTCAAAGGACATAGATTAGTTTTTCGTTCGTTTTGTCACATATGCCTAGTGCAAACCGTTTGGAAGAGAAACACATTAACCTTTTTAATTCATCGTTCGTTCGGCAGAAAAGTTCCATACTTGTCAATTTTTTTTTTTTTCTTTGGCTCAAAAACGTCATAACCGATTTGTGCATTAACTGGCTGAAAGACAACTGTCCAAATTACAGATTTCTCGAACAATTTTTCGTCTAGTGTATGGCCACCATTGGAAGTGAATGAAGAGGATTGTGGAAGATTTCTGTCCCTCCAGATTATCACTATCTTGAACAAAGAGCTTCATGCAAAGTGGGTAATTTTAGCCTCCATATTAAACAAAGCTGCTGCTGTTACCAGAACAAGGGATCCTCTAACCCTGGCCTTGAATGCCCTAGCTATTCCCTAATCTCTGTTCAGGCTAATGTATGCCTACCCTCCAGTATTAATTCTGCCTTGCTTACTACAAAAAAAACAGGCAAGGTAAAAACCTGTATTTTTATCTGATCTGGCCCAAAATAACCTGAAAAAAATCAGACCTACCCAAATGTCTAGCAAATGACCCCTGGCCTCTACCCAACAAGCCATATCTGCTATCACAAGGCCTTATATTTCATCTTGCTTCAGTCTCTGGCTTTAAAGGCATTTGAGTCTGTGATTTCATACCTTGCTGAGAGCAAGAAAAGCCAGATGATCTGTTTTTGAACCTGGAAATTCTTTTTTCTGTCTTGTATTCTGGCTTTCCTGAAAATGGGTCTTGACCAGAAATTGGCTCTTAGTATCCACCCTTTTCCAAAGGCCTCTGGCTAGCATTCCCTTGTTTTAAAAAATAAAAAATATTCAAGGTGTTTATTGTATCGGGCCCTCTTGTAGCACCCGTTCTTCCGGGGACCTTCATTTCTCTCTCTGCCTTGCAGAAACCATACTTTGAGCACATCAGGGATTACCCCCTGGAGATTCTTTCCAGCAAAAAACTATTTTTGGTAACAAACACTTGTACCTGTTGTCTACGCCCAAGACCATCCTTGGGCGTAGACAAGGATGTTTTACGCCCCAAGACCATCCTTTCTTCTAAAGATTGTGTTTCATCTCAATGACCTGGTTTTGCCATCCTTGGGCCCTGATCCTAGGCATGCAAAGGAATTCTCTCTGCATTGCCTGTATGTAATCAGAGCCATTAGAATATACATTAAAGTTACTGCTTCCATCAAACAAATGGATTCCCGCTTTGTTCTTTCCTTGAGTCCTTGCAAGGAACACCCTACTTTAAAATCTATCACTGCATGGAGGATAAAGAACATATGCTCTTAAAAACTCCTCATGCATTGCTGCATGCCAACTCCTCCAGATCTGTAGGTGTTTCCTTGTCATTTTGGCACAGCCTCTGTAGCCTAACTGTAAAGTCCACTGCCTGGTTTTCTGTCAATACTTTTCTCAAATTTTTACCAGGTGGACATATTTTGCAAGTGCACCTTTTGGGCAAAAGGTTCTTGCAGAGGCACTCTGTGCTTGGGTTGTGTGTTTGGCCTGTTGGCACAGTTCCCGTTTCCGAATTGTGGCCCAACCTCTGTTTTCATTGCTTGGGGATATGCGTGATTATGAATATGTTGCCTGTGTTCTGTACTGTATGATTCGGAGAAAAGGAATTTTGATTTACCTGCAATTTCCATATCTTGGTAGTACAGGTCACAGGCTACCCGCCCTTCCTTTTCTTGGTTTACTATGAATTACTTTCTACAAAGCTGATGACCTATGGAGTAGGGTAGGGTTATGGTGGGTGTGTCCTCAACAGCTTGCCAGTGTCCAATCACCTGAAGGTACACGCCTAAACCCATTGTGTATGAATATGCTTTTTTTTTTTTTTGTTTTGTTGGTTTCCTGGAGTTGCATGTAATTGGTAGATTTTATATTAACTTTGTTCTAAAATTTACTGTGCAGTAGAGGGGTCCCAGTATTTAACAAAATGTAATTTAGTGGAGAACCAAAATGGGCTGCCTTCAAACAATTTTCGTGTAGTCAAAGGTGGTTTCCCCAAAGCCTGGCTAGTAAACTTTCTTTGAGAGAGATCCTCTCCTGTGCAGATCTAGGATATAAAAAACAGTTGGGCGCTCTCCATCTCACATACTGTACAGTCACATATTCGCTCCTCTGCCTCTGTCACATTAGTGACTAAGATCAGTGGCTGCTGTGACGGTGGAGGAAGAGTGCACTGCACACGCATGGTTGTATGTCTGAAGGGAATTGCTTGTTTCTTGGATGCGGTTGCCCGGCCCAGCAGTTCTCATGTCCTAGATTCTGTACAGGATGCAACCGATCTCTCTCAGTAAATGTTTTCTGACCAGGATTAGGGGAAGCCACCCCTACAGGAAAAGCTTACTTTTTCCCCAGTAATGTATAATACAAAGGAAAACTAATCCTTTAAAAAAATACAATGAAGTAAGCTCTCCCAAGCAAGCAGACCTTCTTTTTTTTTTTTTTTTTTTTTCTAAATCATTTTACATGCATGTTGACACATTTTTTGTTTTCTTTTCTTTAAAGCATTGGCTGGACCATACGAAACCCATTAAGAAACAAATAAAAAGTATGTATCTCAATATTTTGCTTTTTTTTTTTTAACTTTGAATTGTATCTGTTTTACCTACAGCTTGAAAAGTTCCAAGCAAATAATATAAAACGATTTTAAAATGACATACTGATAAAATGGGTAAGCATTGGTTTTGATTCCTTAGAGATGTATACAGTGCACCCGGAAAGTATTCATAGCGCTTCACTTTTTCCACATTTTGTTATGGTACAGCCTTATTCCAAAATGGATTAAATTCATTTTTTCGCTTTCGTTCATTGAGGGACACCGCTCTAGATCTTTTTGAGCCTTGGATTTATGCTGCCCCCTACAGGAGTGAGACACTAGGCGGAAACATGTTTTACTATGCCTATAGTGCAGCCTTGTAGGGGTTACTAGCGGGGTCTCCCCTTACCGCCCAAGTGTACCTGGGGTCCCGGGAGCCGCGTGTAGTCTCCATTTTGGGGTAGATGACTGCTGTATAATCGGCAATCATGTTTTTGTACTCTGGCGGCCATTTTCCGGTTTCCCATTGCTATCACATGGCGGCCATGTTTTTGAAGCCTTTGGGGTGGTGAATCTGTAGCGGGCCTCTTGTGGCAGTTCCTGAACTTCCTCTTTCTCTTTGAACACCGCATAGTGTGCAGCCTGGCTCTGCTTCTGAGGAGGGGGTGGTGAATCCCTGTGAGTGCTAAACGGCTCCCTCTTACTGCTATAGCTGTAATTGGTGCGCTGGGACTTGCGGTGCCGCCGGTGCAGTGGTGGGGGGGAACTTTTAACAGCAATTTTTACACATCTTGCTGGCGGTCCCCATGTTAATCCATGGAGTCCCTGGGGCGCGTCACCACCTGATCCCCTCACAGGGTCCCAGTTCGCCTTGTCTGCTATGACGGCGGTCCTGCAGTCACTGGTGTCCAAAGTAGATATGGCCCTCCAAAATAGGACAAGCAAAAAGCATCTTCTACCTTCACCTGCATCCTCTGTCTCCTCAGATTCTGAGGTTGATTTGGTCACCGCGGACACGAGTCACCCTACTGGGTCCACGTCCACGCACCCTGAGTGCTCTGATAGTGAAGATGGTTCCTCTTCCAATACAGCTGTGCAGGAAAAAGCCGATTGTATCAGTGCGGGAAACTTTGAAATTGGAGGACGCAGCTACCGCTTCGTTGGCTGCGCGGGTGCAATTTGGTACCCGTAGAGCCTCCAAAGTGGCAAATGTGTTTTCCTTCCCCACCTATTTTGACAACATTGTCGTGAGTCAGTGGGGTTTCCTCCAAATGCAACGTCGGGGGCCCTAAGAGCTTTGCTAGAAGGTATCCTTTTGAAGAGTCCATGTTAAACAAAAAACAAAACAAAACTGACAGTACCACCTTGTGGTGGACTCGCAGGTTTTCAGGTTGAATAAAGCCACCCTTCTCCTGGTGGAGGACTCTCCATCCTTTAACCACTTAAGCCCCAGAAGATTTTACCCCCTTCCTGACCAGGGGTTTTTTTGCGATTTTTTTTTTTTTTTTTTTTTTTTTTTTAACTGCGTAACTTTAACGTGCGACACTGTACTTAAACTAATTTGACGTCCTTTTTTTCCCCACAAACAGAGCTTTCTTTTGGTGGTATTTGATCACCTGTGCGATTTTTTGATCATGCGCCATAAACAAAAAAAGAGCGTAAATTTTGCAAAAATAACAATTTTTTTTCACATTTTTTTATATGAAATTCCCCAAAAAAATTTAAAAATCAAAATTTTTTTAAATTTTCGGCCAATTTTGTTCTATGCTACATATGTTTGGTAAAAAAAAAATCACAAAAAGCGTATTTTGATTGGTTTGCGCAAAAGTTATCGCGTTTACTAACAAAGGGAAAGATTTTTGTCATTTTTGGTGTTTTTTTTTTTAACGAGTAATGGCGGCGATCTGCGATTTTTTTTTTTTTGCGGGACTGCGACATTGCGGCGGACAGATCGGACCCTTGACTGACATTTTTGACACTTTTGGGGTTACCAGTGACATTACTGCAGTAATCAGTGCTATACATATGCACTGTTACTGTAAAAATGACACTGGCAGGGAAGGGGTTAACTGTATTGGAGAGGGAGGGGTTAAGTGTGTCCTAGGGGCGTGTTTCTAACTGTGATGGGACATGTCTACTATTGTCAAAACAGAGATCAACGGTTCTACATAGTAGAACCGTCTGATCTACATTTTTACACAGGGGAGAATGACAGTCGGCTTGTTTACATTAGCCGCCTGCCTTTCTCCCTCTCTACCGACGATCACCGATTGACCGGCGAACATCGGGTCCGCCGGTCACACGCACTGACTGCTTAGTGAACGAGCCGCGCTCGCCCGCTATTGGCTCACAAGCGGGTCACAGGCTAGTGACGTTAAAAAAAAAAAAAAAAAAAAAAAAAAAAAAAACAAACCCTGCAAGACAAAGGCATAATGAGCTAGTATGCATCGCATACTAGCTCATTATGAATTACCTTAGAACGAAGCCCCGACACGGACCCCCGGACACCACACCGCTGCGGGCGCTGACATGATTCCACGGCGTCTCTTCCGGGTTTGGCGGCTCCGGCACTGTGATTGGCCGGGGCCGTGATGATGTCAGAGATTTTCCGGCAAGCTCCGGCAAGGGAAGCTGTAGGTCCGCCGGACCTTCAGAGTGCATGCGCCGATCACGTGAGCGGCTGCATGCACTGCAAATATCTCCTAAACCGTGCCGGTTTAGGAGATATTAATTGTACCTACAGGTAAGCCTTATTAGAGGGCTTACCTGTAGTTAAAAGTGAAAAAAAGCAGGATACCCTTTTGACAAGAGAGCTGAATCTCTGGTCCGATACCTTTTTTATTTATTTTTTTTATTTTTTTTACCATGGCTGGCTCCATTCTGCGGCCAATTTTTTGCCATAACCTTGGTTTCCCAGACCTTAACGGAACGGGTTAAGCTCCTGTGCCAGGATTTGGAAGAGGGACAGTCCACCCGACCTTGCAGAGCTGGCGGACCAGTTGGTCTAGGGGTTGCAGTATATCTGTGATGCCTTTCAGGATGCAGCCCCCTTAGCCTGCAGGGTGTCCGTGAGAGCGGTGACTCTTCGCCACATCATATGGCTAAAATACTGGTCTGCGAACCAGGCTTCCAAGAAAGTATTGACTAATTTCCCTTTTGTAGGAGACCGCTTGTTCCGAGCTTCCATGGAAGAGATTAAGGATCTTACTGGAGGTTAGAGTACTCTGCTTCCACAGACTACCAGCAGCAAAGAGTCTCATCACAAACATGGCCCTTTCTTCTCAGCCCATAAGCGGTCCTTTCTTCTCTTGGGATCTAAGGACCAGGGATCAAAATCAGCCCTTAACCCCGCAGGGGGCCTGGTAAGTCGAGAGCGCGTTCCTCGGGAACCGCAGATAAGCCCACTTCTGTCTGAAGGGACGCCCTCACACGTATCTGGGTTGGGGGACGTCTTCACTTCTTTCCGAGTCTGTGGACCTCCTTGATTCAAGTCAAATGGGTCCACGAGTTGATTCAGTCTGGTTAACAGGTTGAGTTCCGGTCCTTGCCTCCAGCAAGGTTCTTCCTTTCCAACCTGCGTTTAGCCCCAGATCGCCTATGAGGTTTTCTTGAGGCGGTACAGTATCTACTTTTACAGGGGTCATCATACCGGTTTCGGAATTGGAACGCTTTCAGTGGTTTTATTCAAACCTATTTACTGTTTCCAGGAAGGAAGGCATGTTCCATCCAATTTTGTACCTCAAGGTCTTGAACCGCTTTGTGCGGGTCAGAAATTTAGAATGGAGTCCATTCGCATGGTAGTGGCATCCCTTCATATAGGGGATTTCCTGGCCTCTATCGATATCAAGGACGCTTACCTTCATATACCAATTTATATCGCGCATCAGCGTTTTCTTCGCTTTGCCGTGGGCGAGGAGCACTATCAATTCGTAGTGTTACCCTTTGGTCTTTCCTCAGCTCCTAGGGTGTTTACAAAAGTTTTGGCCCTGGTGTTAGCGTTGCTAAGGCAGAAAGGGATCGCGGCACTGGGGTACTTGGATGACCTTCTTCTTCGAGCCTCAGATTCTCTGAATGCTTTAACCTCCCTGGTAGTTTGATTATGTCCAGATTTCTGTGCTAAAAGCGGAATATTGTTTTGCACGGGAATCTGTTGTTTTAAAACTCCCCTTCCCCTGCGATCCCCTGCTGTCCTCCCGCTGTCCTCCTGCTGTGTGCTCCGCCGATGCCGGCACCTGTCTTCCGGTTCCCTTCCCTGCAAGCGTTGCAACGCAGGGGGGTGGAACCGGTGGCAATTTAAAAACCTGTAAATACACTAAATGACATGATACAAAGTTGTGATCCTAACGGATTACACTGTATCATGCCATTTCACCACAGGATTGCACCTGGTGACTTTTCCAGTGTCCTGCCTGTGCTTTTCCAGTTCTTTGTGCCTGGAAAATTGAGAACGACCATGGCGTCCAAAAAGCGTTCTTTTTGCGCAAAAGCACTTTTAGACGAACTGAAAATGGTGACAGCGAAACGGAGTTACTTGAAGAACTGAACAATAGCGATTTGTGGGAAAATTCGTTATCCGGTACGGAAAGTGATGACGGCGATGATTCTGATGTCTCTTTCTGGCACATAGCTCCGTTGGAAATTCTGAAGAATCATTTGATATACTTCCCAAATTCCACAAGCTATGTGCCAGAAAGAGACATCAGAATCGTCGCTGTCGCCACTTTCCGTACCTAATGACGAATTTTCCCACGAATCGCTATCGCTCAGTTCTTCAAGTAACTCCGTTTCGCTGTTGCGGTTTTCCAGTTTGTCTAAAAGCGCTTTTGCGCAAAAAAAAACTTTTTGGACGCCATGGTCATTCAAAATTTTCCAGGCTCAAAGCACTGGAAAAGAACAGGCAGGGCACTGGAAAAGTATCCAGGTGCAATCCTGTGCTGAAATGGCCTGATACAGTGTGATCCGTTAGGATCACAGCTTTGTATCATGACATTTAGTGTATTTACACTTTTGAATTTGCCGCCGGTTCCACCCCCCAGCGTCACAACGCTCGCAGGGAGGGAACCGGAAGGCCGCAATCAGCCGGGGAGGACGTCGGGGGGATCGCAGGGAACGCGAGTAACATTGCGGGGGTAATCCCGAGTGTGGCTCGGGGTTACCGCTTTTGGTACTGAAAATTAACCCCGAGCCACACTCGAAAATACCGCCAGGGAGGTTAAAAGACAGTCTGGACATTTTGGTGCGATCTCTGCAACAGTTCGGCTGGAAACTGAATTTCCAAAAATCTGTTCTTGTCCCATTCACCAAACTGGATTATCTGGACACGGCCTCAGCCCCAGTGTTTCTTCCGGAGGTGAAACTTAGGAAGTTGCAAGATGCGATGCGGCTTCTGTTGTCCATTTGGCAGCCATCTCTCTGGACTTGTATGCAATTGCTGGGCTTAATGGTCTTCACCCTCGAGGCGGTTCTGTTTGCTCAGTTCCATACCAGATCCGCAAAAGGAGATTCTTGCCAAATGGAACAAGAACCCACAGTCTTTAGACAATCTGATACTGTTGAGCTGGGGTTCGAGGGGATCCCTGATCTGGTGGCTCCACGCTACGATGATTCGACAGGGAAAATCCTTTCTCCCCCTGTACTGGACAGTGGCCACCATGGATGCCGGCCTGTCCGGGTGGGGAGGTGTCTTAGGCATGGATTGTTCCCTGGGGTTTTGGACTCCCGAGTCCAGCCTGCTGATTAATATCCTGGAAATTCTGGCGATCATGCTTTGTCTGACCCAATGGACGGTTCATCTGCAGGGGCCCCCGGTAAGGATTTAATCGGACAATGTCACGGCCATTGCATATGTCAATCATCAAGGGGGCAACAAAAGTGTCCTAGCTGCCTAGGAAGTAGCCAACATTCTAAGGTGGGCAGAAAGATTTGTTCCAGCCATCTCTGCTGTGCATATTCCAGGAGTAGAAAATTGGTAGGCAGACTAGCTCAGTCAGCAGACGTTGGATCAGGGAGAATGGTCTCTCCGTCAGGTGGTGTTTCATCGACTGTGTCTCAGGTGGGGGACTCCCGAGGTGGACCGGTTAGCCTCTAGTCTAAACAGGAAGGTGCAGAGATTTGTAGCAAGGTCTCTGGATCCTCTGTCTGATGCTGCAAACGCTCTTGTGGCTCCTTAGGGCCAGTATTGTCTGATGTAGACATTTCCCCCGATACCTCTTCTGCCAAGACTCCTGCGAAGAATCGAGGCAGAAGGGATTCTGATCATCCCAGTGGCTCCAGACTGGCCTTGCAGGTCCTGGTATGCAGACCTAGTACGGCTGGTCGCTAATGTCCCTTGGAGACTCCCTCTCAGAGAAGATCGGTTAGCTCAAGGACCGAATTTCCATCCTGCTTTACAGTCGCTGGCTTTAATGGCTCGGCTGTTGAAAGCCAGGTGCTGAAGGATAGAGGAGTGTCTGAATCGGTGATTCCTATGCTGTTAAAAGCTAGAAAATCTACTTTTAGGAAGATTTATCAAATCTGGAAGGTGTACATTGCTTGATGTGAGTCTCGGGTGTCTCGTGTTTTGGAGTTTCTCCAAAGAGGTGTGGATCAGAGTTTTGCCTTGGGTACCATCAAAGGGCAGATTTTGGCCCTGACTATTTTCTTTCAGCGCCCGTTGGCCACAAATTACTTGGTTCACACCTTTGGAGTCTGCCACCTGGCTCCCCCAGTGAGGTCTCCGTTACCTCTGTGGGACTTCAATTTTGTGCTAGCAGTTCTTCAGAAACCGCCTTTTGAAAATATTCGTGAGGTTTCTCTGCTTACTCTGTCACAGAAGGTAGCCTTCTTGGTGCCTATTACTTCTGCGTGCAGGGTGTCGGAGTTGGCTGCATTGTCTTGTTGTTCACTCTATCTGGTGGTTCTTTGTCCCTGCCAGTCGTTCCTTCCCAAAGTCGTCTCTGGTTTCCATTTAAATTAAGACATTGTGTTGCCTTCCTTGTGTCCTAAGCATCCTAAAGAGATTGCCTTACATTCTGTGGATGTGGTTCGGGCAATCAGGGTGTACCTGTCGGCAACTGGGTTGTTCCGAAAATTGTGTTCTTTATTTGTCCTTAATGAATGGACCCTGTAAGGGGCTGACTGCGTCTGCTGTGACCATTTCTAGATAGATTAGGCGGACTGTGGTGCAGGCCTATTCCATTAAGGGTCAGGATCCTCCTTTCCCTGTTAAGGTGCATTCTACGAGGGCAATTAGTTCCTCTTGGTTCTTCCATAATCAGGCGTCGATAGTGCAGGTTTGTAAGGCGGTCACCTGGTCGTCCATGAACACTTTCACAAAATGTTATAAAGTGGATGTGTTGACATCTGCGGATGCTTCTTTTGGCCGCAAGGTTTCGCAGGCCGCTGTTGGCGAGGATTAGGCCTTTTTAAGGGTGTTTTTGTCAGGTGAGCTCTAGGTGTTCCTAGTTGAGCTCCTGTTTTACCTGGTTGGCTATGTTTAGCCTTTGGGAAGTGTTTTTCTTGCTGTGTTCTTCCCACTTCATGTCGACACTGCTTTCGGACGTCCCAAGGGTCAAGAAGATCTGGAGCTGTGTCTGTCAATAAACGAAAGAGAACTGGATTTTTGTCTTACCACAAAATCCTTTTCTCTGATGTTGACTGACGGACACAAAACCCAACTCAATGGGGGGGGGGGGGGCAGTTGCTATGTTCTTCTGACACTGCTTGTTACAAAACTGAAGACCTATATCAGGAAGTGGGAGTATACCCCCTGGGACTGCCATGTAGGCGTAGTCTAACTTTTTTCCACCTAGCGTGGTAGCATAAACCCAAGGGTCAAGAAGATCTGGCGATGTGTCCATCAATGAACATCAGAGCAAAGGATTTCACGGTAAGACAAAAATACAGTTTTTCCTCAAAACTCTACAAACAATACCCTATAATGACAACGTGAAAGAAGTTTGTTTGAAATGTTTGAAAATTTATTAAAAATTAAAAACGAAAAAAAAAAAAAATCACATGTACATAGGTATTCACAGCCTTTGCTCAATACTTTGTTGGAGCACCAATTACAGCCTCAAGTCATTTTGAGTATGATGCTACAAACTTGGCCCACCTTTTTTTTTGGGCAGTTTTTCCCATTTTTCTTTGCAGGGCCTCTCAAACTCCATCAGGTTGGATTGGGAGCGTCGGTGCACAGCCATTTTCTGATCTCTCCGGACATGTTCAGGTTGAAATCTGGGCTCTGGCTGGGGCACTCCAGGACATTCACAGAGTTGTCCGGTATCCACTCCTTTGTTAGCTTGGCTGTGTGCTTGGGGTCGTTGTCCTGTTGGAAGATGAACCTTCACCCCAGTCTGAGGTCCAGAGGGCTTTGGAGTAGGTTTTCATTAAGGATGTCTCTGTACATTGCTGCATTCATCTTTCCCTCGATTCGGACTAGTCCCTCAGTTCCTGCTGCTGGAAAACATCCCCACAGCATGATGCTTCCACTACCATGCTTCCCTGTAGAGATGATATTGGCCAGGTGATAAGCTGTGCCTGGTTTCCTCCTTGCCATTCAGGCAAAAGAGTTCAATCTGTTTCATCAGACCAGATAATTTTGTTTCTCATGGTCCTAGATTCCTTCAGGTGCCACTCCAGGTGGGCTGTCATGTGCCTTTTACTGAGGAGTGGCTTCTGTTTGGCCACTTTACCATACAGGCCTAATTGGTGGAATGCTGCAGAGATGTTTTTTCTTCTGGAAGGTTCTCTCCTCTCCACAGAAGAACACTGGAGCTCTGTCAGAATGACCATCGAGTTCTTGGTCTCCTCCCTGACTAAGGCCCTTCTCCCCCGATCGCTCAGTTTGGCTGGGCAGCAGGCTCTAGAGTCCTGGTGGTTCCAAACTTATTCCATTTTTGGATGATGGAAGCCATTGTGCTCATTGGGACCTTCAAAGCTGCAGACATTTTTCGATACACTTCCCCAGATATGTGCATTAATACAATCCTATCTCAGAGGTCTACAGACAATTCCTTGGACTTCATGGCTTGGTTTGTGATCTGACATGCACTGTTACCTGTGTGACCTTATAGATAGATGTGTGCCTTTCCAAATCATGTCCAATCAACTAAAATTACCACAGGTGGACTCCAATCAAGTTGTAGAATCTCAAGGATGTTCACTGGAAACTGGATGCACCTGAGCTCAATTTTGAGTGTCATGGCAAAGGCTGTAAATACTTGTGTGATTTTTTTTTTTTTTCCAATTTTATTTTTAATAAATTTGCAAAGATTTCAAACAAACTTCTTTCATGTTGTCATTATGGGGTATTGTTTGTAGAATTTTGAGGGAAATAATGAATTTAATCCATTTTGTAATTGTGCTGTAACATAAAATGTGGAAAAGGTGAGGCGCTGTTAATACTTCCCGGATGCACTATATTTTTATGCTAGATTAGAGCTGTATTTTATAGTGTATTTTAGGAATAAAAAAAAAAAAGGCCTGTAATGTTTTTTAAAATATAAATATGCATTGAATTACTGTGCACTGTGCAATGCATCAGTTATTATGACTATTTCTAAAAATAATTTGCCTCAAAAGTTTTTGACTCTTGATGCACAGAGAATTTTGCATATTTTGCAAGAACTAGGAGTATCTACAGTATTTAACAAAAGTGAGTACACCCCTCACATTTTTGTAAATATTTTATTACTACTAGGGCTGGGCGATAAATCGATTTAATCGATTTATCGATTTTTTGGCTTGAAACGTTTTTTTTTTTTGTCAAACTCGAGTTTTTTTGTACAATACTAACCACTACTAGCCACTGAACTCCCCACCGCCGCGCCTGGATGTGACGTCGGCTGCGGGGCAGGCAGTGCGTCTGTACAGGCCGGGCCTGCGGCGCGCTGTGATAGGTACAGTCTCCCCGGCCTGGATGTGACGTCAGCTGCGGGGCGGGCCGGGCGTCTGTACAGGCCGGGGCTGTGGCGCGCTGTGATCATCACAGCGCGCCGCAGCCCCGGCCTGTACAGACGCACCGCCCGTCCCGCAGCTGACGTCACATCCAGGCTGGGGAGACTGTCTGTACCTATCACAGCGCGCTGCAGCCCCGGCCTGTACAGACGCACCGCCCGCCCCCGCAGCTGACGTCACATCCAGGCGCGGCGGTGGGGAGTTCGGTGGCTAGTAGGTGGCACTGGCTAGTATTGTACAAAACTCGAGTTAAACAAAAAAAACCCCTTTCAAACCAAAAAAAGTTTGTGTACCCAAAGGTGCCCCTGGTCTACTAGGACGCCAGAAAAGCCTCTGTATTGCAAGCTTGAAAAAAAAAGGTCATTTAATAAAAAAAAAAACGTTTCAAAATAAACGTTACTGGGGACTGGAGTTCTGTTCCTGTGGACTAGGACCTGGCTGGACTGGAGCCAAGGGCAGGCCCAGGGTGTGTGTAGTTACGTGGGGGCTGGCTGCACAAGGCAGAAAAAACTATTTTTGAAAAAACTCAAAAAAATAGTTACTTTCAGTTTCAAACAAGTCAAAGTCAAAAAAAGGTGGCCGGTTACTGACTGTGGACTCGTTCTCTGGACTGTCACTGACTGTACCTATCACAGCGCAGCGCCGCAGCCCCTGTACAGACGCACCGCCCGCAGCTGACGTCACAACATCCAGGCGCAGCGGTGGTCTGTCAGTCAGACACACATATACAGCGCTTCTCCTTCCTCAGTCCTCCCTCAACACAGTGAGCTCTCCTCCCTCCCCGCTCAGCGTGACGCCCCCGCGTCTTCTTTTACTGTCTAATGTCTAGTAGTCTATTAAAAGAACAACACAGTCAAAAAATTAACATGGCAGCGTGTAGTACTACTAGCAGCACTAGCAAAGAACTACTTCCAAAGAAAGGCACAGGTAATTCTGTAATTTGGAACTGGTTTGGTTTTGATGCAGCAGACAATACACAGACGAAGCCTTGCTGCAAAATATGTTTCAAGGCTGTTGATACTGGAAGCAGCAGTACAACAAATCCTTTTCCAGCACCTGAGGAATAAACATCGCGAAGAATGGAAGAAGTGCAGCCGGCTCCGTAGCGAAAACAGCTCCTCTAGCACACCTACTAAGGCTACTATTGCTGCTAAAAAGCAAACTACACTTCCTGACAGCTTTACAAACTGTGTGCCTTATGATAAGAACGGAGCGCGATGGAAAGCGATTACAGAGGCGATCACGTTTTATATTGCCACAGACATGCTGCCAATTTATTCTGTCGAAAAGCGAGGCTTTAATCACATGATGAAAGTATTAGATGCGAGGTACGTTGTCCCCAGTCGCAAGTATTTTGCCGAAGTAGCGCTGCCTCACCTATACAATACAACTCGGGAAAAGATCCGCAGTGAGATGGAGGAGATGCAGTTTTTCTCAGCCACAACAGACCTGTGGTCCAGCCGGACGATGCAGCCATATCTGAGTCTGAGACGGTTCACTACATCAACACTAGTTGGACTCTGCGCAGCTGTAAGATTCTGGTACCTCTGGTACCCTTAATAATTTATTTCCTTCCAAATATGCGTCCCACCTTTCTTACTAGGTGGTACGCATACACCTTTAAGACAGATGATGTAATCGCTGAGCGCCGCAGAGCGGCTATTTCAACCGCCGGCGTTCTCACTCACATCGTTCGTTCAACCTGCCTTGTGTATCCACATGCTTTCAAGCCTGTCTTGCTGTCGGAACCTCCAGCTGGTTACTTCTGCCTGGAGCAGACTGGAACCTCGCTACTGATCCCTGTATCTCGCTACCGGATCTTTCCCTCTCTACTGGACCCCTCTACTACTAACATTTACTAGAGATAAGTACCCCACAGGGGAATCCTCCATAACCTTGCTTACACTATCTATCATCTGCACTGTTGCATAGATTGCTAGCTCTTGAGTCTACTACCATCTACCATCTGCACTGTTACATAGATTGCTAGCTCTTGAGTCTACTACCATCTATGCACTGTTACATAGATTGCTTGCTCTTAAGTCTACTACCATCTATCATCTGCACTGCTACATAGATTGCTAGCTCTTGAGTCTACTACCATCTATCCTTGCACTGGGTAAGTCTATCCTGTAATTGTCATTTGCTGTCCTTACCACCTGTTACCATACTCGATTACTAACCTATCTGCACTCTACCTAATACCATCTAGTACTCTCCTGAACAAACCTATCAAGTGCTTACCATCTCTATCACTGTTCACACCTGTCCCTTCAGCACATCACCTTCATACTGTCATATACATTCTACCACTCCAGGAACATCTTATTGAGTGTGTATATATCTGTATGTTGAAGCTGACAGGCCCACAGTGATGAGTCTGGAGAGTTGGATCTGGTTATTCAACACATCTCTACATGACTACTGAGTGGAGATTTTGCAGCTGCATATCCAGCCTACTACAAAAACGCAGGAGCGTTACAGCAGCATCTGCCTTCAGACAGCGTATTTCCCCGACAACCACACTGGTGACATAATTGCCCATGGCTTAAAAGACGCTCTCAGCTCCTGGGGACTTTCGGAGGAACAACTCGTCTGCATGACAACAGATAGTGGCACCAACATCATAAAAGCCCTTAAAGACCACAACTGGCCCAGCTTGCAGTGTTTTGGCCACAGACTCCACAATGCTATAGGTAAGAGTTGGTGTAAGAATAAATAGGTGCACAATACTTGCACTTGCACATTGTAAAGTACTGTTTGCTCATAATTTAAATAGCCAGAACTGTTACATAAAATATACTAAATATCTTTTCACATTTATTACAGAGAATGGTGTAAAGGATCCAAGGATCGATCGGGCCATAGGGGTCTGCAAAAAAGCTGTATCAGCCTTCTCCTACAGCTGGAAAAAAAGGCGAGACATGACAGAGTTGCAGGCTGAGCTTGGACTTCCCCAGCATCTTTTGATCTCAGAATCCCCAACACGTTGGGGGTCTCGTCAAAAGATGATTGAGCGCTTTCTTGAGCAAGAGAAGGCAATAACTCGTGTCCTGGGTGCGGACAAGAAAACGCGTCATCTTGTTCCCACGTGGCAAGATTTGGAAGTATTAGAAGCCACCAACAAAGCAGTGAAACCTCTCCAGGACTTCACTGATGCACTGTCAGGGGAATCATATGTCAGTGTGTCGTGCATCAAACCAGTGCTGCATTTGTTTAAAACAAGTCTCCTCCTGCCAGAGGAGGAAGATTTGGAGCTAACAAAAACAATCAAAGCTGACATCATGCGTTACCTCGAAAGTAAATACTCTGATTTGGAGAAAGAGGAACTTTTGGACATAGCCACACTTTTAGACCCGAGGTTCCGTACAACCTACATTGATGCTAGCAAATTGGAAGTTGTCAAAAAAAGAGCGGTGTCTGAGATCTCTGCTCTCTGCAACTCTACCACAGAGGAAGCTGGTCCCTCAGCTGTTCAAGAGAAGAACACCCCACCACCATTGCCACCAAAAAAGAAAATGACTCTGGGTGCCTTCTTTAAAAACAGTGCACCATCCACCACGCCACACCCACAATCTGAGAAAGCTAAAATTGAGACTGAGCTTGCAACGTATTTACTTATTCCAGACATAGAGCCAGACACAGATCCTCTTGAATGGTGGAAGCTGCATGAGCCCAACTTTCCAAGGCTAAGCTTACTGGCTAAAAAATATCTTTCTATTCCAGCCACTAGTGCCCCTTCAGAGAGGGTATTTAGTGTGGGTGGAGGAATAGTTACCTGCAACCGGGCCTGCCTTAAGCCAGAGGTTGTGGACAGGCTCATCTTTCTTGCAAAAAATGTTTAGAATGACTCTGAGCATGCACAATGTTTCAGAGATCTAACAAGCACGTGTTTTGTTGTTATAGATAACTTAGTTTACATTTGTTTTGTTCACGCTTTGAGCAGGCTATATGTTTGCCACAGGCATGTTTCATTTTTTATATTCACAGTTCACACTGAAGAGTTTATTTTTTTTAATTGTGTAATGTTATATGTTACAAAATTTGTATTTATCTGTCTTGAACAGAAAATTTAAGCTACTGTGAAGTTGTTGCACTTTAGTTTTGCTTAAACCTGGGTTAAAGCTTGAAATTGTTGTATGACAGAGCCTTGTTTACTTTTTGTTTTTGGATTCTACGCATTTTAACTCTTGAGGAGTTAAAATAGCAATAAAGTTGAACTTTTGACACTATATCTGATGTCTGCAGCCATTTTTTAAGTACATTGGAAAAAAAATCGAAAATCGAATCGAAACTCGAATTTTTCTTTAAAAATCGAAGATTTTTTTTTTAGGCAAAATCACCCAGCCCTAGTTACTACAAAGAAATTACACTTTGCTGCAATGTAGAGTAGTGAGTATACAGTTTGAATAACAGTGTACATTTTCTGTCCCCTCAAACACACAGCCACTAATGTCAAAACCCCTAAGTGAAAATGTCCAAATTGGGCCCAAAATGTCAATATTTGTGTGGCCAACAATATTTTCCAGCACTGCCTTAACCCTCTTGGGCATGGAGTTCACCAGAGCTTCACAGGTTGGCACTGGAGTCCTCTTCCACGACGACAACACGAAGCTGGTGGATGTTAGAGACCTTGCGCTCCTCCCCCTTCCATTTGAGGATGCCCCACAGATGCTCAATGGGGTTTAGGTCTGGAGATCTGCTTGGCCAGCTTCTTTAGCAAGGCAGTGGTCACCTTGGAGGTATGTTTGGGGTTATGTTGGAATATTGGCCTACGGCCCAGTCTCTGAAGGGAGGGGCTCATACTCTGCTTCAGTGTGTCACAGTACATGATGGCATTCATGGTTCCCTCAATGAACTGTAGCTCCCCAGTGCCGGCAGCACTCATGCAGCCCCAGACAATGACACTTCCACCACCATGCTCGACTGTAGGCAAGACACACTTGTCTTTGTACTTTACACTGTTATACAAGCTGTCCACTCACTACTTTACATTGTAGCAAAGTGTCATTTCTTCAGTGCTGTCACATGAAAAAATATGATAGAATATTTACAAAACTGGGAGACGTGTACTCACTTTTGTGAGAAACTGTAAATTCCTCAAAATGTGCACTATACAAGGGTATCCACTTCCAAAAAATAAGCACAGCCAAAAATTCAGTATACTGGGACTTTTAGGGATACCAAAAAGTCCTAACAATAGTAAATCTGTTTTTTAAATGTTCTGCTTTGTTTTCATATTCACTTTTAAAGGTAAATTGTATACCCAATAAAAAAATATAACAAATAGCTGTTGTGTTTTTTTTTTTTAATGCTTCAATTTTATCCTTAATATCACAAATAACTATCAGTACCTAATGATCTAGGTATAGTATGTATCACCATCAGGTGTTTAACTCTTCTCATGTGTCAAGATTGTCACAACCATATGCAGTATCTTCTTGTCTGGAAACTTATGCTGGCCATACATTAGCCAAAAAATCTTTGAAAATTTGTCATTTGGTTTGTTCATTTTTTTGTCCAGTTAATGGGCACAAATAGAAAATCAGCATTAACGTTTCAGAGCCGAAAAAATCGAAGGAACAGGTTGGAAGATACGGGACAAAACGAAAAACTGAGTAATATGTCCATTAAACAATTTATCGATCAAAATTCGGCCATTGCATGATGGCAAAATCGTATGCTTTCACGGCCGAGTGTTTGTTATTTGAAAATGAGATCTAATCATTTTTCATATAGTGTATGGCCTGCATTAGGCACTCTGTTTATTGATGCACTTCAGATTAATCTGATTTATTAGGACAGGCGTTATGTTTTAATTATTAAAGTGCCCTAAATCAACAGTAAAGTGTTGTCCCTACCACCCTTGCACACTCAGCAGACTTCAGACTGACTTACTGTTGGCTAGGGGAACTTATTCCCTATGGCAATGGAGAACCATCCACAGGTGGTCCAAGATGGAAGCAAGGGCTTCGCTCTGTTGATTTGGCGTAGTTTTGTTTAAAAACGACAGTGACTGTTCTGATGAAGTGATGCAATCTATGAAATACATTGAGAAAGAAGCAGTCTGTGTGTTTCCACCCAAATACAGGTTTGTGACAACCTTGATGCCCAAGAAAATTTGAACACCTGTGGTGATTATCACTAGAAACGGAGTGTTATTACAGATAAGTTACTTGCAATATCAAGGCTAGACCTGACGCATGATGAAAATACACCATCAATTATTTTTTGTTAAATGTTTTTAATGAGTGTATTATGTATTTTTAATCATACAAAATAAAAAATACTTTAAAACAGGGCTCAACAAACCCCAGGCGGCAGGTCGCATTGGCGACTAGAATTAGCGGCCTGGTGCCTAGGCTACACTGCGCCCCCCATCCGCAGGTGCGCTGACTAAGATTCTGCTCCAGCCATTAATTGAGGCTGTGGTTTTGCGGCCTGCTGTATAGAGACACTTCAATCTGAGAACTGGCACTGTCTTGTGGTGGCCGGGGCTGCAATAAGCAGTCACTGACGGCGCTGAGTTTTTCCCCTGCCTGTTCTCACAGCTCGGAGAAGAGGTTGAGAGCTTGATCTGGTGCCCTGTCCTTACCGGCGAGTGGACAGGGAGTGTGGGGCAGCTGGTCAAAACAGCCTCCGTTCCATTTTCAACCCCACAAAGATAGAAACGGGTTTTTTTTTCCCTTGAAATTAATTTTTTATTATTTTTTATTATCTCCCTTTCATGTCACACAGCCGAAGCCCCCTTTCTCACGGGCTGTCTAAACAAGCCCACCTATCATGTTATTCAGGTGGAACTGATGAGACCCTCCAGTCTCCTGGAGTGGCGGATGTCCGCTGGCCACCGCTGCCATCCGATCCTGTCGGCCGAAAACAGATGGATGGTGGTCCTAATTCTCTTCTGTCCGACGGATTGAAATGGAGAGGCAGTCCATTTCCATCCAAATGCCCCATAGAGGAAAGCAGGACTGTGTCCATGTTCATGTTCATTTTCCATGACATGGGCCGAATGCCAGGCAACATCAGCCGGTTCATTAAAAACTGGCCGCCATTCAACCCGTGTGTGTATGGCAGCCAGTCTTAACAGAAGCAGGCCATTCGGCATCCGCAAAAAAAAAAAAAAAGGGACTCCTTTTTTAGCTGGCTCCTAAATTTCAAGCAAATTTGTCAAGCACTGCTTTAAAATACATTTTGTTAATGTTAGGATTCCCTTTGTGTTAATGTCTTGGTTTCTAAGCTCACTTTGTCATTGTAAAAATCAGCCCTTCCCCCTACAGTGACATCATATCTTCAGTACACAAACTGGTCCCTCCAGTGAGATCTCCTGTAATCCTCCTCCAATACACACGTGGGTTTTCCTCTGTGTCCCTTCATCAGCACATATTCCTCAATCTGCACTCACACACAATCACAAATAGCATATTGAACACTGTTCATGGCCTCACCATAAACAGTGCACACTATAGCTGGCCATAGATGGGTCAGTTTTTTTTTTTTCGTTCAACCACTGAGATTGACAGGAAAAAAAAATCACCCTTTCAGACTCTCTATGGGAATGAGGGAATCCTCCCCACTTTGTCCTTGTTTTCTGACAGCTGGAAGCCTTCCTGGCGTCAATACGCAAATCAGAGCTGCAAGCTAAAGCCAGCAGGGTTGATTGAGTGGAAATTTTCCAACAGGCTGGTTGAACAGAAGTCAATTGATAGATCGTCTTCTGTTCAACCAGTGTCCATGCATGGACCGAAATCCAGCCAGTCCCTGCTTAACCAGCTGAATTTCGATCCATGTATGATCGCCTTAAGCCCAGACCCAGAGTCTGGAGGTGCAGCAGCACTCAAGAATGAAGGTCAGCTCAGCAGCAACCGGTTTCTACCCCCCTCCCCTCCTCTCAAAAGTAAGGGCTCCTATTACTTACCATTGTGTACTCCACAATTGTGGTTTTTCAGTATCCTTGCCACTACCTTCAGTCTGCCATGCTACTAACATGGTCCCCACCACCTTCACTATCCCAGAATAACCTGCTCTAATTTTAGCAGACACATTCCTGGATGCTTATTTTTAACCTTATATTCCTTCTCTGTAGAATCCTCTCTATGAAGAGATTGGCTCCCATGCTGCTTCTCTATAATTGGTTTCATTATTGGGTGCTAAATGTTTTTGGTTATGGAAAATGATGAAAAAATAATCAAAGACCACCATTTAGAAGTTAAGATATTAACTGATGTTCCCACTGTCATACCCTCAAAACTTCTCCGCATAATGCTTGCTATTCTATCTTCCACAATTCTTTCCTACACATACTGCCCCTCTCATACCCCAAGAGTCCTCTACTGCACATATACTGCCCATTTTTTTTTATCTCTCCTGCACATACTGCCCCCTGTAATACTCTCCATACCTCAGTTCCTCACACTGTAATACCTTTTGCACTCCTCTTCTACAAATACTGCCTGCTGTTATATGCTGCACACTCCTGCATGCAGTCATGTCAAAAAGTAACTATACTGCACGGAAGCTCACATTTTCAAATGAATGAAAACATTTGCTCTTCATTCAAATAGTGCCTGTAGATAATGGTGATATACGTAAAAAGAAACACAAGGAAAATTGACTTGGTATTGCCTCCGCCTTATAGGCATTTTGCATAACTGCTCACCAGTCTCTGACATCAATCCATTGAACATTTTGACCAAGAACTGCCTATTATCAAATCAATATTTCAATGGAATTCAGATCAGGGCTTTGACTGGGCAAGACCACAACTCTTTTTTGCTTCTTTTTGAGCCATACCTTGGTGGATTTGCTAATGTCTTGCATTTCCAGTGCAGATTCATCTTTCAGACAGCTTTTCAATCTTATCAAGCACACATTGATCTGTTGCAGAATTCAGAGTTTAAATGAATGACTGTAAGCTGCCAGGCACTGAAACCACAAAGCAATCCTACACAAAACATTTTCACCACCATACCTCCTGTATGAGGCATTTTTTCCTTACATGTTGTAATCCTTTGTACCAAACATATTTACTGTCACTGTAGCCAAAAACTACTGTATCCTTATTCATCACTCTACAACACACTATTTCAGAAGGTCTGGTCTTGTTTGATTGCAAACTGAAATCCTAATCTAATGTTTTTAGCCAGCAAATACTTTCCTGGCATACCTTCCTGCTGCTCAAATTGGTGCAATCTTTCTGATTGTGGATGAATTCACTTTGACACCAACTGTTGAAAGACTTACCTGCAAATTCCACTATGAAATTTAGGGGTTCTTAGAAACTTCTTTTAGCATCAGACATCCCACTTTTGGGGTACATTTTCTGGGCTGGCCAGTCCTAGACAAATTTAGCAGTTAAAAAAAAACAAAAAAAAAAAACAAAAAAAAAAACACTTGTACAGTAAACCCCCCGCTCCATCGCGGTTCAGTTTTTGCGGTCCCGATATATTGCGTTTTATTTTGTAATGTTATTTTACTATATAAATCATTAAAAATGAAATATTTTTGTGTTTTCCATAGCTCTTGCTATGTCTCTCAGTATCTTTTATGTGTTTAAATGAGTTTCTATTCTTTTAAAAGTGTGTTTAAAGACCTTAAAATGCTTTTACGCATACAGTGACAGTAAAAAAAACATGCCTACAATGAATTTTAATAGGGTTTTTCTATTTTGTGGATTTTCACTTTTCGCGGCTGGGTCCGGAACGTAACCCCCGCAATAGAGGGGGGTTTACTGTATATTTAAAGTTTTAAATGATCTGTTTTATAATAATGGGATCTTTCTAAATCTCTTGCCAGGCTCCTAGGCATCCCCAACATTCTTTCTGATTACCTCAGAGAGCTTCTTTTATCTTGGCATGATGACACCACACACATCAATAGTCAAGATTCAAGAGAATGCCAGGCCCTAGATATCTGAGGTCCATGGACAGACCTGTTCCACCTACATTTTTCCCAAGAAGGTTTTAATCATTAACATCTCATCAAAAGATCGGATTCGAATTTCATTGGTTTCAAGCGGTGGTAAATGTAGGGGTGTACTAGACATCTTACATTCTCTAGACACCGTTTGAATAAATATCTGTTTGCTTGTTCAGATATGTTGAAGAAAAAAAAAAAAGTCCATGAGTACTTTTTCAAATGATTGTACATTGCCTGCTTTCATACTTTCTGTACGTATTTCCTGCACATACTGTCTATTATACCCTCCCCATTCATGCTACACATTTCTGCACTGTCATACCCTCTTCACGCCTCTTTTAAACATACTGCCCTCATCATACCTTCCACAATCTTCTCTTGCACATACCGATCCCTGTCATACAGTTTGCCCTCCTCTACTGCACATACTGCCCACCATCATACCCTTCATACACCTCTCCTGCACATAACAGCTACTTTCACACCTCTTACTCTCTGTCTCCGCACAAGCTGTCTACTGTCACTTAGTTTGGTAAATTTCCCAACCTCTCCTGGTTGGGAACACTTTTGCAAGAAGTGTCTTAATGGGCAGTGTTTGCTGGTTTAGTGCATTTGACAGTAGGCAGGAGAGACGTACAAAGGATTTGACGTGGGACAATCTATACAGGAAGGGAGTGTGGAAGGTATGACAGAGCAGTATGTGCAGGAGCAGAGAGTTGTTGGGGCAGCATGTGCAGAAGAGGAGTGTGCAGGGTATGACAGGTCAGTATGGGCAGTAGAGGAATGCAGATTATATGACATGGATGAGTTCTCTGATTGCTCAGCTAGACTTACTTTGCCTCAGGCTCCCCTCCTTTCCTTGCCTGCACAAAATCCCCTTTGCCTATATGTCTCTCCTCCCTGCTTTGATGTTGGTCCACTTCATGCTGACCATTTGGGCTGGCAACATCTCCAGGCATGTAAGCAGGGTGTGTAGTGTGTTTTCTGTAGGAAGGGACCACAGCAGCTGTAGTCCGTTTCACTGAAGGCTGTTGCTCTGCTAAATGTGTCCCACCCTCTGTAGCCAGTCTGCTGTATTTTCTGGTTTGACTTTACTGCAGCATTCCCACAGTCTTCTGAGAGGAGAGCTGGGTGTGGGGGAGATGGCAAGGGCACTGCTTCTCATTACTGGAACTGCTTTGATCCTTCAGAGAAGCTGGGGAATGGACCTGGAATGAAAACTGCAGGTGCTATGTGGCAGAATGTGTGTCAATGTTCAGCAGGGCTGGGAGCAGTACCAACCGTTGTGCTCCCTCTATTTTCAACCGCCATTATTTGGGGGCCCTTCCATGCCTGGCCAGGTCTTAGAAGTCTAACGACAAAATGCATTCTTTTTCGTACGTGGCACAGGATTTGTAGTCCTAGACCATGGGTTGTATGCAGGCAAACTTCAGGTAACACTGCCAAAAAACTTACTAGGGCTGCCTCTAGTGCACACTCATATAATCTGCCCACTCTGTAAGGCTCCAGTATTTTTGGAAGAGTCCTAGGTGATTGACCTGTTCTCCACTGGAGAAGTATTTTTGTTTTTAAACCATTCTTCTTTTTTTTTTTTTTTTCTTTTGCCACTTTCATCACTTATAAGGGAAGGCAGGGTTTCTTTATATGTTTGCACTGGTTCCTACCTTTTTAAAACAGTTGTAAAGGCTGTTTCTTTTATTTAAAAAAAATAAATGAATAAATAACAAACTGGCTTACATGTTGGAATTGGTATAATGGTATTGTACAGAGCGGCCTTGCACCTCATCTTCTGGAGTCCCCTGCCAGCACTTCTGGCCCCTCCTATTTGTCATACCTCACCATAGCACTCCGCCTGCTTTGGGGGTGCATGTGCTGGCTCACTCCTAAGCCAGGCTGTATGTGTCCAAAGATGCACACAGTCTGGCTTGGCCCCACCCCCTGCACCCAACCCACAGGTTTTGAATCACAACAGCAGGAGCCAATGCCTCCCGTTGCTGCTTATGTGTCCATTGAGGAGAGGGAGAAAGAGAAACCAGCCTCCATGCAGTAAGTATAAGGGGTTGAGGGGGCGATTACAAATACTGGAACTTTTTTTTACCTTTATGCAGGGAATGCATTTAGGTAAAAAAATATCCTGCCTCTTCAACCACTTTAATATGGTAATCTGCAGTGCGTAGGACAATATGCGGTTTTACAGGCAGAGAATTTGGGGGTTATTTACTTTTTTGCATAACAATAAAAGATGCACTATCCGTTTTTAAAACTCACTCTATCAGCATTAAAAGTAAGAATTGCTACAAAAATCAGTGAAATCCGTTATAAAGCAATAAAGTATATGTGCTTTACAGTTGTGTAAAGTAATGCAGATTTAGTGCAAATAAAACAGCTGTTTTTTGAAAGGTTAAATACTAGATGCAGAATAAATGTTCCTAAAAGTGCTGTGCTTTAATAAATTTAATTAATTGCACTTCAGTGTCAAAGTGCAAACTGCTTGCTTCCTACACTACCAGATGCACACGCTCCTTACCAGAAGGACTCACCTCTATGCTATAGGAGATCACGAATGCTTGTGTAATAGGGGGCCGAGTGACTTCAGTATGCTACATCAGTCCCACCTCCAGGACCCATTCATAAAGGCAACCAACGCAATCCAAATGGTAGTGTACCACCATAAACAAGGAAGCCACAAAAGAGCCCAAATAGTAGAATACCATTAGAACTGATTAGGTTTATTATAAAAAAGGTACTTGCAAAGGAAAAGCTTAGGTAACAGTCTGTAAGCACCATGCTCTTGGCCGGTGGTGTCTCCGTTGGCTTCACCCAACACATTTTGTTATATCAGATGTCCTCGGGGGACTGGAACTTTTTAAGAACAACTATTTGATTTGCAATCTTGGTACGCTGTATTCACTCAATGGTATTGCACATATGTTTTTTGTAGATTGCACAGATTTTTTTTGTGGTGGCTTTTACTTAAATGCTGATTAGTATGATTTTTAAAGGATAAGTTCACTCTTTAATAACAATGCACATTTTTTTTAGGTAAAATAATGTGCATTTATTTTTGTTTTTATTTTCGGAGCCTGGAAAACATTGCACCAGCGATCAGCAGATCATTGATGCCATACAAGTCTCCTGTAGACTGTCAGTGTAAAACCTTCTGCCCATACATTCATTGAGAATTACAAGCCGACAGCCAGAAAGGATGTCGGTAGTTGTAGTCCACTCATTCACAGAACACTCAATAAATGACGTCCACATGGCCGTGTTTTCTATAGATATTGGTAGCGAGTGGGTGGGAGAAAACCCTTTTACAACCTGTTACAAAAGGTGAACTTACCCTTTTAACCACTAGCTGACCGCACTATAGCCTGGATAACAGCTAGTTCTGGGAGGCCATCATATGAAGTGACCATGATCGTTGGGTCCACGGGACCCAGCACATCACAGATTGGGGTAAAGGGCCAATCACAGCAGCCCGTTACCACGTGATCGCTCCTTCCAATGATGGGCCAATCACTTTGTCAACAAACCGGGATCATGCCCGGTTCAGTTCAAGCTGCTGCAGTGTTTCTCTCCCCTCTCCTCACACGCTGTATCGGTGTGAGGAGAGAGAGAAACCCTGCAGCAGCGTGAGTTGGCTTGATCCTCACATAGTTTGTGAGGTTGAAAAAAGACATCAGTCCATCCAGTTCAACCTATGATGTATGTGTGTGTTTGCTGTTAACCGTACATTGTATACCCCTGTATGTTGTGGTCTTTAAGGTGCCCTTCCAATTGGTTTTTTTAAACTATCGATGCTCCCTGCTGATACCACTGCTTGTGGAAGAGAATTCCACATCCTTACTGCTCTGACAGTGAAGAACCCCTTACGTATTTTAAGGTTAAACCGTTTTTCCTCTAGTTTTAGTGAGTGGCCACGTGTCTTATTGTATTCCCTTTCTCTAAAAAGTTTGTTCCTTATGCTAGGGTCGCCAGTACAGTATTTGTACATGGATATCATATCCCCCCTCAATCGTCTCTTCTCCAGAGAGAATAAGTTCAGTGCTCGTAGTCTTTCCTCATAGCTGATGCCCTCCATTCCCCAAATTGTTTTTGTTGCCCTTCTCTGGACTCTCCAGTTCCAGCACATCCTTCCTGAGGACCGGTGCCCAGAACTGGACAGCATACATATTGCATGCCAATGCCAAGCCTGTTGTCCACCAGAACCCCCAGGTCCTTTTCCATCTTAGATTCACCCAGAGGTTTCCCCCCTAGTGAGTAGCTTGCTTTCGTGTTTCTGACGCCCAAGTGCATTACTTTACATTTCTCAACATTAAACCTCATCTGCCATGTAGTTGCCCACCCCATTATTTTGTTCAGGTCCGCTTGTAAGGTTTCCACATCTTGCATAGAATATATCGGCATGCTTAGTTTCGTATCATCCACAAATACTGAGATTGTACTCGATGTCTCTTCCTCTAGATCATTTATGAATAAATTTAAACAGGATTTGCCCCAGGACAGAACCCTGGGGGACCCTGCTTTCCACACTCGCCCAATCTGAGTACTCCCCATTAATCACCACCCTTTGCAACCTCCCTTGGAGCCAGTTCTCTATCCAGGTACTCACCTTATGGTCCATACCTACCTTCCTTAGTTTGTACAGTAAGCGTTTGTGGGGAATGGTGTCAAAGGCCTTTGCAAAGTCCAGATACACCACATCCACAGGCTTACTTTTATATAGGTGGCAGCTCACTTCATCGTAGAAGGTTAATAGATTGGTTTGGCAAGAACGATTTTTCATGAATCCATGCTGATTACTACTAATAATACCGTTTTCATTACTAAAGTCTTGTGTATATAGTCTCTTAACATCCCCTCCAAAATCTTGCAGACTACTGATGTTAGGCTGACCGGCCTATAGTTACCCGGGATATATCTCGGCCCTTTTTTAAATATTGGTACCACATTGGCTTTTTTCCAATCAGCTGGCACCATACCCGTCAGTAGACTATCCTTAAAGATCAAGAATAATGGTCTGGCAATCACCTGGCTGAGCTCTTTAAGAACCCTCGGGTGCAAGCCATCCGGTCCCCGTGATTTATTTATGTTAAGTTTCTCTAGTTTAGTTCTAAGTCTATCTTCTGTTAGCCATGGGGGTACTTCCTGAGGTGTATTATTTAGTTTAGCATTACAAGCTGGGTTAGTGTAGCACCCCAATTCTTTTGTGAAGACTGAAGAGAAGAAATTATTTAACACTTTCGCCTTTTCCCTGTCCTATGTGGCCAAATTTCCTTCGTCTTTTATGGGGCCAATGTGTTCTGGCCTCGCTTTCTTACTGTTTATATACTTAAAGAATTTTTGGGGGTTCTTTTTACTCTCTTCCGTTATATGTGTCTCGTGTTCTATTTTAGCCGCCCTGATTTTGCCTTTACATTTCTTATTACACTCTTTGTAATGCTTGAATGCTGCCAATGACCCCTCAGCCTTGTATTTTTTGAAGGCCTTTTCTTTAGTATTAATATGCATTTTTATGTTGGAGTTTAGCCACCCAGGGTTTAGTTTTGCTCTTTTAAATGTATTTCCCTTTGGAATGCACTGGCCAATCCCTTTGTTTAGTATGCTCTTGAAGAACTCCCATTTTTCCTCCGTGTTCTTTGTTCCCAGGGTTCTATCCCATATATTTTCTAGCAGAGAGCGCAGTTTTGGGAAATTGGCTCTTTTGAAATTCAGTGTCCTTATATTTAGGGCTGAAGCAACTAATCGACTAAATCGATAATAATCGATAATTACAATCGTTGTCAACCATTGTCATTATCGATTAGTTGCTCCGTCGATTAGTTGTGCTCTTTCACCGTCTGTCAGCGAGCTCCGGCTGCTCTGTGAAGCCGTCGGCTGCATTGATGCATTCACTGTCTCTCTCACAGCTCTGCACTTCCGTGACCTCCCTCCTCCTTTCCTCTCTGCCTTTCCTCTCCGCCTTCTTTGTGACGTCAGTGAGGGAGTGAGTCAGTGAGGGAGTGAGTCATATCAAAGTAAGGGAGAAAAGAGAGGACAGAAGCAGCAACAGAACGTTGAGTGCAGAGCTTAGTGTTAGTGTCCTGTCAATGCAATGCAGCCCACCAAAAAATATAATAAAAGCTTCTCCAGATAAAAGAGTTATTATTCCTTCTAAAGTGCAATATTATAATAGAAAAATAAGTGATTAAAAACGTCCATATAGCACATATAGGTGGTCTTTCTATGCTGCCTATTTCAGATCTATGGCTGACAGGGATGTTTTTATTTACTTATTTTTCTGTTATAATATTGCACCTTATAAGGAATATTAACTCTTTTATCTAGATAAGCATTTATTATATTATTTACAGTATATAGCAGCTTAATTAAAAAAATATATATATTTTTGGTATAAGGCTCGGTTCACACTTGTGCGATGCGGGAAGGCTGCGAATTTGCAGCCTGTTCCCGGATCGCATCCGCACATCTGGCAGTTCACATTGCCATATGCGATATGCAGGGGGTGTCAATTTAAATGTTAACGACACCTCCAGTTTGATCACATATCGTAGTGCGATCTTACAGTTCGCACAGGATTAGATCGCACAAGTGTGAACCACTGTGCGATCCAATCCTGATGCGGCTTAAAAAAAGCCTCATGTGCGAGTTTTCTGCGGATGCGCTGCAAATTCAGCCATACAAAGTGTATTACATGCGATCTCGCAAACCGCACTAAGTGCCGGTTCACACTACTGCGGGTGCGCTGATCGCATGTAATTCAGAGCGCACTGCTCCTAAATTACATGCGATCTGATGTGCGGATGCAAATTCAACCATACACTTTGTATAGCTGAAATTCGCACTGCACCCGCACAAAAGTCGCATATGACCCTTTTTTCAGCCGCATCAGGATCAGATCGCACAGTGGTTCACACTTGTGCGATCTGATTCTGTACGAACTGTCAGATCGCACTGCGATATGCGATCAAACTGGGGGTGTCGTTAACATTTAATTGACACCCCCTGCGTATCGCATATGGCAGTGTGAACTGCCTCTTGTGCGGATGCGATGCGGGAACAGGCTGCGAATTCGCAGCCTTCCCGCATCGCACAAGTGTGAACCGGCACTTACTCGGTTCGTTCATTATTATTTTAAATAAATGAAAAAAAAGGCATATTGTTTTTTTTATGATTTTTATCCGATTAATCGATTAATCAAAAAAATAATCGGCAACTAATCGATTATTAAAATAATCGTTAGTTGCAGCCCTACTTATATTACCCTTGTGTTTCCTATTACTATAATTAATACTGAAACTTATTGACCTATTGACTTATTGATCTTGAGTGCAACTACAGTACTGAACAATGCCTCTACAGTGCTCATTGTGCCCTGCAGTGCCCCTACAGTGCTCATTGTGCCCTGCAGTGCCCCTACAGTGCTCATTGTGCCTTGCAGTGCCCCTACAGTGCTCATTGTGCCCTGCAGTGCCCCTACAGCGCTCATTGTGCTCTGCAGTGCTCCTACAGTGCTCAGTGCCCTACGATGCCACTACAGTGCTCATTAGTGGCACTACAGTGCTCATCAGTGCCATCAGTGTGTGCTCATTAGTGCCCTACAATGTCCTATTAGTGCTCATCAGTGGCCAATAGTGCACATCAGTGCCCATCAGTTAGTGCCACCCTATTAGTGGATCCTCATCAGCACCAGTCAGTGTCATAAAATGTGTAAACAATGAGTAAAAAAAAAAAAAAATAATAATTTTCTTTCCACATTTTTGAAAACTTGTGGGGAAAAAAATTACATGTTCAAAAGATTCATTATGCCTCCTAGAATCCAAAGTTGAGTTAATTTTGTGGGCGTTTCCATTGTCCTTGTGCTCCAGTGCCTTCAAAAGTGTAATTGGTAGTCAAGAAATTAGATGTGTAATTTATGTCCCTAGAACACCGGACGGTCCCCCCTTGTTTTAGGCCTCTTTATGTGGCCAGGCTGTGAAAAAGTCTCACACATGGTATCGCCATACTCAGGAGTGTCAGAATGTGTTTTGGTGTGTAATTGCAAGTATGCATATGCTGTGTGAGAAAAAATAACCTGTTTATATGAAAATTTTGTGAGAAAAAAAAATTTGTGGGGAAAAATTACAGCTTAAAAAAAACTCAACGTGCCCCTTACTAAATACCTTAGAATGTCTACTTTCCAAAAAGGGGTAATTTGGGTGGGGGTTATTTGTCGGGCCGAAACAACTGATCAATTGGCAACTAGCCGATTATGAAAATAGTTGTCAACTACTTTCATAATCAATTAGTGAGCCTGCATGTAGACTGCATTATTTGTTCACATATCAGGAAATACAGTGAAGTACACATACAGCTCAGTACACCATCCACACATGTTGGAATACACAGTGCAGCACACATACAGCTCAGTACACCATCCACACATTAGAATACACAGTGCAGCACACATACAGCTCAGTACACCATCCATACATGTCAGTAAGTGCCTGAGAACTTGTGAATGTGAATATGAGGAGCAATGCCTCATGGGACATGTAGTCCTTTGGCAGGAAGTGGATGGTTCTAAAGACAGAAGTTTTTTTTTTTTACCTTGATAGGGGCACTCTATACTATACTTTGCAGCTTACTATTGGGGCACTCTGAAGGCGGGAGGAGCCAGAAGCGTCTGGGGGGGGACCCCAGAAGAGGAAAATCAGGGCTGCTCTGTGTAAAAGCATTGCACAGAACAGGTAAGTATACCATGTTTGATGTTTTAATTTAAAAAAAAATCACTTTAATCACTTCCCGCAAACCAACGTATCTGTACGTTGGCTTAAAGAAGCGGTTGTACCGGGGTGATGCCTGCAGCTTTTAGAGCCTACAGTTGGCTTTCCGGCGATAACAACCGATGCGGCTCAGCAGCTGCTCGGCTGTTATCCCAGCGAGCTGGAAGGGACACTCCCCTCCCACCGCCTTCCGTGGCTCTGCCCAGGGCTCCCGTCCTACCGGGAGACCTGAGCTAGATTCGGCTTTGATCGGATAACCCAGAAACAACGTCACAATGTCACTCCAGTTTACACAGCTGCCAACGGCGCCTATTTTAAAAAAAGTGACCGTATTCAAAATGATAAATTTTGGCATTTTGAATACTTTGAAGTGCAGTGGGAGGGGTCTGGGGTCTTTTAGACCCCAGAACCCTCCATAAGGAGTACCTGTCACTGCCTATTACTGTCACAAGGCATGTTTACATTCTTTGTGACAGCAATAAAAGGATACATTTTTTTTCTTTGTTTTTTTAAAAAACAGTGTTAAAATAAAAACAAAATAAACCGGAAAAAAAAAAATTAAAGCGCCCCTGTCCCCGTGAGCCCACGCACGAAAGAAAACGCATACATAAGTCGTGCCCACAAATGAAAACTGTGTTCAAATCGCATGTGAGGTATCGCTGCGATCATCAGAACAAGAGCAATAATTCTAGCAAAAGAACACCTCTAACTTTAAACTGGTAAACATTAACATTTTTTAAAGCGTCGCTAATGGAGATTTTTAAGTACCGTAGTATGTCGTCATTCCGTGTGCACAATTTTAAACCGTAACATGTTAGGTATTTATTTACTCATCGTGGCAATCGTCTTTCACAATATAAAAAAAAATTGGGCTAACTTTACTGTTTTTTTTTTTTTAATTCAGTGAAGTGTATTTCATCTTTGCTAAAAAAAAAATATATATATATATATATATATATATATATATATATATATATATATATATATATATATATATATATATATATATATATAATGTTTGAGGGTTCAAAGTAATTTTCTAGCAAAAAATGCTAATTTTAACTTGTAAACAACATGGCAGAAATAGGCTTGGTTCTTAAGTGGTTAATAGGGAATATCAGCATCTGAACTCAGAGAAGCTGGAGGCTCATAGACTAGAGTAATACAAGGCATTACAATTACATTTTAGTAAACACTTAGCAGTATTGTACAATATATTTAAAATGATCATATCCATGAAAAAGTCTCTGCTTTTATTACTACTTTAATATAAAATATTTATATCTCCCTTCCACCCTTCATATAGCTTCATGTCTGACTCCTAGTTAAAATGCCCATATATCCTACTTCTGGGTGTATTTATTTTACATAATATATGATATATGATATATATATATATATATATATATATATATATATATATATATATATATATATATATATATATATATATATATAAATATATATATATATATATATATATATATATATATATATATATATATGTTATAAATTATCAACATTTCTCAGGCTGAGAGACAACTAGAAACATGTTTTACAAGGTATAATTTCGTTCTTTCAGATCAAAGGGTTGAACTTTGGTCTGAAAATGAGGTCAGTTTAACCACTTTAAGCGGAGTTCCACCCAAAAGTAGAACTTCCGCTTTAAGTACTCCTGACATGCCACATTTGGCATGCCATTTTAGGGGGCAAGGGTTACCCAGTTTTGACAGGTACCCACTCACTTCCACTCAGGCCACCTAGGCGGCTCAAGCGGAAGTTCTCCTCTCCCCCACACTCCCTCCCTGCAATCTTCTGGCACACGTCACAGGTCCCAGAAGATTGCCCGGCCATTGAGGACGCGCAGCGCAACTTGCTGATTGTGGCTGTGAAGCCGCAAGCTGTCACAGCCGGATGCCAACGCTGCCGAGAGGACAGGGGGAGGATCGAGGCTTCGGGCGGCCGCATTGCTGGATCAGGGGACAGGTAAGTGTATGTTTATTAAAAATCAGCAGCTACACTTTTTGTAGCTGTTGACTTTTAAGAAACACAGACAAGGCTGGAACTCCGCCTTTAAGAACTCCGCCTTTTTCTGACACTTGTTGCTTACAAGTTAAAATCCATATTTTTTGCTAGAAAATTACTTAGAATCCCCAAACATTGTATATATTTTTTTTAGCAGAGACCCTAGAGAATATGTCACACTGTATTTGTGCAGCGGTCTATAAAACACAATGTTTTGGGGGGGAAAAACACACTTTAATAAATTAAACAAAAAACAAACAAACATAAAGTTAGCCCAATTTTTTGGTATAATGTGAAAGATGATGTTACACCGAGAATGGTGAGAGAATTGTGATCTTTATTCTTAGCAAAAAAATTGCGATTCCCATTTTATCCAGAATCGTGCAGCTCTAGACCCAGCTGATATATTCAGTTTAAGTTCTATTGTTTGTTTTCTCTTTCGTTCATTGATGGGCACAGCTCCTGATTTTCATGACTATTGGGTTGCACTGCCCCCTACAGGAGTAGGACACTAGGCAGAAAAAGAATCTGGCTACACCTATAGGCAGTCCCAGGGGCTATACTCCCTCTTCCTGCTATAGGTACTCAGTCTTTTTCTGCTTAGTCAGGACTAAGTACCTAGTTAGTTTCTGAGATTTCTGGTCCTGGTAAAAAAATTTTTTTAGATAGAATTTTTTTTCTCCTGTTTTTTTTCCTGTAAGATCTACAATCAACTGCCGAACTTGGCGGCAGGCTGGATAATCTAGATCCAGTGGCCCCCCTAGTCTGGCCAGCGAGCGCATGCAGACCTCAACTCCGTGCTTGGTCGGCTGCGATGCAACCCCACTGGAAGGGGGCTGGCCTGCGAGTTAAACGCCTTGCAAGGTCGCAAACTACCAGATCTTGGCCTTTGTCGCAGCACTCCTCCTGGCCGACAGCCCTCCATTTCAATGGTGAGGGGCTCTGTCTAGAGCGGTGCCCGCCTCGTTCCTTGTATGGTGAGTAGCTGTCCCCCCTCTCCTCCTCGAGGGATTGGGGTGGGCCCCTCCTTGGGACGGTCTGACCCCTCGGTTTTCCTCCATCCTGTCAGGCACCCCCCTTCCTCTGTCCCCCATCCTACCCCCCTCATGCTGTGTGGGTGGTCTGGTCCACCTCCTGGGGTGGGGGCAGGGTGCTGTGCTGGTGATGGGGGCTGGGTAGGGTGTGCCGCCAGCGGCCGGATGATCGGCTGTGCCGGGGGAGGGTGTACCTGGTGGGGGCTCCTGCCAGGGCCCCCTGTTCCACCTGGGTCTGTCCTTGAGCCTAGGGATCCCTCCTGGGTCCCTAAGAACCTTTTGCTGCCCCCATTTTGCTGTAGCCTGTGTGTTTCTATGCACTGCGGCCATGTTTGTGTAGTCCGGCGGCCATTTTGTGGTAGTTTGCCATTGCAAATAGTGGCAGCCATGACAATGGAGCCCTGTGGGCAGCAATTTCGGTAGTGGGAGCCCCTCCTTATCCCCTGGTCCTGACTCCTGGATCTTTTCACTTCCTGATCACGGCACGTGTAGTGCAAACTATCCTGGTGGCTGCAGGTGCCTGTTTCTGATGGGTGGTGAGTCTAGTGGGGTTCTCTCTCTCTCTGCAGAGGATCCCTTAGTGCTTGTGCCTGGCGACTGGGTGGTGCTGCCAGTGCGGTGGGGGTTGTCCCTTTGCAGTGTTTTACTTTTTGTGGGGTCCCCCTGGTGACTCATGGAGTCTTTGAAACCCATCTCCCCACCTGTCCCCTTCTCGGAGGCTTCGGGGCCCTCTGGGTCTCAACCATCCATTGATGCACTGACAGCGGTCCTGGAGTCCTTTGTGTCCCGTGTAGAGATGGTTTTCTGGCGACGGGCTAGCAAAAAACACCCTCCGCCCTCCCCTGCCTCATTTGTCTCATCTGTTCCATCTGACCCTGAATCTGATTCGGCCGCCGCTGACGTAGGTCGCCCTGCTGGGTCTGCGCCCACACGCCCGGAATCCTCAGATAGTGAGGATGATTCCTCCACATCTGCAACTGTGCACAAAAAGGCGCTGGTGGACACACTGATTGCATCTGTGCATGAGACCTTGAAGATGGAGGATGCAGCTGCGACAGAGGCGCAGGTTCCTTTTGGCACTCGTAAACCATCCGGAGCAGCAAAGGTGTTTCCTTTCCCCGCCTATTTTGACAGATTTGCGCTAAAGAGTGAGGATTACCAAAGCGTCCCCTTGGGGTCCCTAAGCGATTTACTAGGCGTTACCCCTATGAGAAGTGGACTGTTCCGCCGGTGATGGACCCGCTGGTTTCCAGATTGATCAAGGCAACCATGATTCCGGTTGAAGAGTCCCTGGCCTTTAAGGATCCGGCTGACAGGAAGGCGGAGACTGTGGCCTGCAATATGTACACTCTGGCTGGTCCAGCACTGAGGCCGGTATTTACCATTGCCCTGGTGTCGCAAACAATGAGCGAGTGGGCTAAGCTTTTACGCTATGACCTAGAGGGAGAACAGCTCCCCCCTGTCTTCGCTGAGCTGGCGGACCAGCTGGTCCAGGGGCTGCAGTTTATCTGTGATACCAATTTAGATGCGGCTCCCCTAGTGGTTCGGCTCTGTTTCCGCAGTGGTCCTTCGGCACAATTTTTGGCCAAAATGCTGGTCTGCGGATCAGACTTCTTTAAAGGCCTTGACTGATCTCCCCTTTCAAGGGGATCGCCTGTTTGGGGCTACCCTGGATGGCATCATTAAAGGTCTCTCTCTTGTTCCGCAGGCTACTAAGGGCAAGGAACCTCATCGTAGACGTGGGCCCTCCTTCTCGGCTCATGAGAAGTTTTTTCGTCCCTCCGGGTTGATTGACAGGGTCTTGAAACCTTTCAGGGCCTCTTCTGGAGGATCCAAATGAACCTGGTCTGGCAAGCCGAGAGCAGGCTTCTCCAGACCTGTGGAGAAGGCTTCTTTAGCATTAAGGTGCGCCCTCACCCATATTGAGGGTGGGGGGGGGGTAAGGGACGTGTTCTTTGGTTTTCGGACCCTGTTACAAGACAAGTGGGTCCACAAAGTTGTTCGGTCTTGCTACAAGATCGAGTTTCACTCTTGTACCCCCGGCAAGGTTCTTTCCTTCAACTTGCGCCTGTCCCCGAACCGTTTACAGGGTCTGTTTGGTGCTGTACAAGACCTGTTGCTTCAAGGGGTGATTGTCCAGGTTTCCGACTTTGGAACATTTTCAGGGTTTTTACTCAAACCTGTTTACATTTCCCAGGAAGGAAGGCAAGGTGCGTCTAATCCTGGACCTCAAGGCGCTGAACTGCTTTCTGTGAGTGCAGAAGTTCACGATGGAGTTCATTTGCATGGTGGTGGCATCCCTGCATCGGGGGGCATTTTCTTGCCTCGATCGACATCAAGGATGCTTACCTTCACATTCCAATATATGCCGGTCACCAGCGCTTCCTGCGCATTGCCGTTGGAGAGGAGCATTATCAGTTTTAGTTACCCTTTGGTCTCGCCCTCTGCTCCTCTGGTCTTCACAAAAGTGTTAGCCCCATGGCTATCGTTGTTACGCCAACAAGGGATCTCGGTACTGGGCTACTTGGACAACCTCCTTCTGCGAGCGTGGTCTCCTACTGCTCTGGTGGAAAACCTGGAAATCGCCATATAAACTTTGAGGGAATTTAGCTGGATTCTGAATTTTCAGAAATATTCTCAGGTTCCGGCCACAAAGCTGGACTATTTGTGTCTGACTCTGGACTCGGCCTTAGCCAGATTGCTCCTTCCTCTGGACAAACTCCAGAAACTGCAGGCTGCAATTCATCTCCTGCTGTCCAGCAGAAGGTCATCCCTTCGGACTTGCATGTGGGTTCTGGGCCTGATTGGTGTCTACCTTTTTTGGTGGAAATCAATGGTGCTTGGCGCATAGAAATTCTCTACTAAAAAAAACAGCGGTGTGTGGAGACCTTCAATGCGCTTAAAAGCGCAATTGAGGATATGAACACATGCCAATCACCATTAATCCCTTGTACTGAAAGTACGATATACAGCTCTTTTGTATAAAGAAATTCCAGCGCGCTCTGCAGCAAAGAATAAAACGGGCAGAAGCTGTGTCCCGATTGTTGCCAATAAAAAAAAAAAAGTCCTGCTGCAACACAGGGCTCTTATTTATTTATGGCCAGAAAACAGGGGTTTACAGTGGGAGGTGATGGGAATACAACACAACCAGTTACACACATGTATACATTCAAATGTTCAATAGAAGGGGGAGTGTATGTTGATGAATGAGCTGAGCAGCGTGAATGAGTTCCCGCTGTTTGGTGCACGAGGAATCGTGCACTATAGCTAACAATGAGACCCATGTGTAGTAAAATGCCTGCCAAACACTATACAATGGAACTAGCGTGAATCTCATGAACGCTGCCTCGCTAATACATGTGCATGCACTCCGATCATAACCTTTTAGAGTGAATCCTATATACTATAATTCACAAAAACCATATTTGATAGTGATTAAGCTACTGTTCCAGTAAATGAGATTTAATCTGCAAAGGAAATAGCAGCAGTGTTTCAATGTGGAAAGAGCATAACCGAAAGCTACCAGCCATTATTCCAGCTAAAGGGCAGATACTTAGCAAAACAATAATAATTCCACATCACAAACCTATCTCCGCCAGCGAATAATGGGGCCCCGGCTGACTGATCTACATATGCGCGGTGGTCCTCATATTGCACTTCCATAGATCCGGACCGGCGTTCGCTCCAGCGGTAGCCGCTCAGAGCACCCACCAGCCGGGATGATCAGGCGAGTAGTATGCAGTCTCCATTTAATGGAAGGTTTCCACAACTAACGGCCTTTCCTCAATTCTGGTTAAAGCCAAATTTTCTGTACATAACGAATACCGGTAACAGACACTGGGAGACATTATGGCAATTTAACTATTACACATCCTATCAGATAGTGTCCACATCAGTCCACATAAGTATTAAAAAAATTTCCACAACACCGTTGAGGCGGTTCTGTTCGCACAGTTCCATACAAGGTCTCTGCAAGGGAGATTCTGGCCAAATGGGGCAAGAATCGGCGGTCTCTGGACAATCGGATCCGGCGCTTCGGCGGGACAAATCCTTCCTCCCCTTGTATTTGACAGTGATCACCACGGATGCCAGCCTGTCCGACTGGGGAGGCGACCTTGGCAAAAAATTTTGTTCAGGGGATCTGGACACTGGAAGAGTCCAGACTACCAATGTCTTGGAACTCCCAGCGATCAGGGTGTGCCTGGAACATTGGATGGATCGTCTTCAGGGATGTCCAGTGCACATTCAATCGGACAAGGCCACGTCCGTGGCTTATGTCAATCACTAGGGGGGGGGCACAAGAAGTGTCCTGGCACGTCTGAAGGTAGCTGGCATTCTAAGGTGGGCAGAACAGTTCCTTCCAGCCCTCTCTGCCATACAAATTCCAGGGGTGGAAAACTGGCAGGCGGATTACCTCAGTTGGCAGGCGATGGACCAAGGGGAGGTGCCTTTTTATCCGGAGGCGTTTCATCAGTTGTTTTTTTTTTTTTTTTTCACAATTTTTATTTGCCGGCAATTTTTTTTTTTTTTACACTCAGCTGTCAGCAGGGAAATCAAAATTTTTGAACATTTTAGGCCAATTTGTTTTCTGCTACATATTTTTGGTAAAAAAAATCGCAATAAGCGTATTTTGATCGGTTTGCGCAAAAGTTATTGCGTTTACTAACTACGGGAAATAATTTGTCATTTTTATTGCTTTTTTTTTTAACTAGTAATGACGGCAAACTGCGATTTATTATTATTTTTTTTTTTGGCGATATTGCTGCGGACAGATCCGGACCCTTGACTGACATTTTTGACACTTTTGGGGGTACCAGTGACATTACCACAGTAATCATTGCTATAAATATGCACTGTTACTGTCAAAATGACACTGGCAGGGAAGGGGTTAACTTTATTGGTGATCAGTGGGTTAAATGTATCCCTAGAGGCGTGATTATAACTGTGGGGGGCGTGGCTAGTAATGTAACCACAGAGACCTACGATCCTACATAGCAGGATCGTATAGTCTCCTCACTTACATCAGGGAGAATGACAGGCGGCTGTGTTTACATCAGCCATCTGCCTTTCTCCCTCTCCTGAGCGGGATCGCGAGTGGCTAGCGGACATTGGAGCCGCCAGTCACGCGCGCGGGGATGCCTGTGAACGAGCTCCTGGACGAGCGACGTAGTACTACGTCGGTTTGCCCAGGAGCGGCTGACTGCTGCAGTAAATATACTGACGACGGTCCGCAAGTGGTTAAAGACACCGGCGGGCCCCACTCCTAAACAACGCTAAATCATTAGCCCAGTTTTCAGCTTTCTAAAGTGCTTGAAGCCTAAGGCCGTGTTCACACCTGAGCATTTTTCAGCTCGTAAAACGCTCATCTCTAAAGTCTCAAAACGCTCAGCAAGCTAAATTTTATTAATTTCAATGGCCCCTGTTCACATATGAGCGTTTTGTCCCCTGAAGCAAAACGCCTGAGGCTCAAAGTACATGAGCTTCTTTTTTGGCAGATTACAAGCGTTTTTGTTGGCTATCAATGCCTGCCTCCAAACACCTGCAAAAAATGCCAAAAAAAAACACCCAAAAAAAATGCCTGAAAACGATACGCTCAGGTATGAAATGAAGCCTAAAATTATTATTTTTTTTTTTTTTTTTTTAGCACATGCTACGTATGAAGTGTGGAAGAAATAAATTTGCTTGTAAGAAAACACATCTCTGTGACTCCACTCATTTGGAATTAGATGTGTATGCAGACACACATCTGGTTCAAGACCTTCTTACATGTCTTATGTCTCCATTTCTGGCACATTTGCTGTGAACTTGAGCAAGTTATTGCCTTATGCCTTCTGGTGCTCATTATCCTTTTTACCTGCTTCTCTATAGATATTGACTGATCTGTAATTTTGTGATAGGAATAAAGGGCACAATGCCTCTTGTGTGGCTAGTTTAATGTAATGTTCACTGTATCTTTCTTGTAGAACTGAGATTTAAAACCTAGCACTTTTTGCCACTTTGGAAAGGGAGTTTAAAAAGAAATGCTATGAAACCAGACTTTTTTGCACTTTATTATGTTTCTTTATATATTTCTTATTTATATATATTTAGGCATATTTTCTTTCAGCAGAACAAGTTGGTAAATTTAGAAGATATTAAAAATGTATACAATTGCGTTTAAGTTTGTTATTCTGTTTCATGACAGTGAACTTTTTTTTATTTTAAACAGTTGGCCCTCCGTATACTTTGCACTTTCGAATTAAATATTACTCCTCAGAACCAAACAATCTTCATGAAGAGTTTACAAGGTATGTTATATATACCCAGATTTGTCAGCATATTTGTGACCAATTTGTGTGTGTGTGTGTGTACGTATATAATCTATACATTTGTTTAAAATCCCTCCCCCCTGTGGTTACATTGATCATCAGAAATATACTCTTCATGTCAAAATAAAAGCAGATCTCTGCAAAGGGATTTAAATAGTTGCAATTAAAATAGCAGCCTGGACACACCTATACACCCCCTCAAGTCAAGTATTTACGTGATGGACCTTTGGGTGCAGTGACAGCCTTGAGTCTGTGTAGCTATAGGTCTTTATCAAGTTTGCACTCTGCTAGTTTCCCTCTTCAGTCCAGCTACAAATTCTGTATTAAATTGAATTCTGGACTTTGACCCAGTCATTCCAAAACCTTAACATTAAAGCAGTGTTAAACCCAAAATCAAATATGTAATCTGTCGCAGCTTACCAATGCTTAGATGGTGGTCGCAGCCTTAATTTTATTTTTATTTTTAGTTTTTTTTTTCCCTTTTATTTCACCTGGGTATCCAGCCAGTAACACACTTCCTGTATTGGGTATGCTTGCAGTTTTTTTTTTTTTTTCTTCATGTAACCAGCTGGTTGAATAGAGTCAGATTCCCGCACCCACACAAGCTATGCATGCTACACATGGACCAACAATCAGCCGGTTTCTGCTTAACTGGCCAAATTTTGGCACGTGTACCTGGCTTGGGGTCCTTTCACACTGGTGTTCTGCCCAGTTGACGCCGCTTTGCTAAGTGGGGGTTCGATCCGCTGATCCCTGCTGAGTAGGCGGCTGAGGGGTTAGTCTCCTCTCACTGTGCTGAGGCAGACTTGTCAGAGCCCTGTTCTCCTCTATAGGGAGATCAGTTGAAAACTGATGGAAAATAGGGTTACCATCCATCTGGATTTCACGGAGAGGATCGTATTGCAGCGGGTTTCAGCCGACATGTCAACTCTGAGATCGGCTGCCCCATAGGGGTAAATGGAGCGTCCGATCCGATCCGCATGCAAAATTAACAGGTGGAACTGATTGGAAAGCCCATGTGAAAGGGGCCTTAGGGTGTCTGCATTGTGGATGAAGTAGTACAGCAGAAACCTTTGGACAGCGGCATTGTCAGTCTGTGGAAATGGTATATTTAGGCTAGCAGATTTAGATGAACTTGGCTATGGAATTGACGCTAAGCTCCAGCTGAACCCTTTAAGAGCAGTTACAGCATACCATTTTTTTCTATCCATTTGGGATACAGATTTTACATAAATAAACGCTGACCATTGTAAGCACCCTTGTTAATTCTATTGGTTTGTATCAGCCCGTTAAATGCTATTTTGTCTGGGTAGCTTGTTCTATTGAAGTAAGGTGAAAAATAACACTTAAAGAAATAAATAAACTGCGCTAACCCACCTAAATAGTGTATAAGCTGCTAGCGCAAACTACTGACAAACCGATTGATACAAACATTAAATATAGAAAAGTGCAGCGCTAAATTAAAGAGAACTATGACAGCTTCCAATACAAGTGATAAAGTGCATAAATATCCAAATCAATGGTAAAAGCAATCAAAGAAATAATATAAAGTCCCAATGGTAAGTGCAGGATAAATTATCCAAAATGATGAGGTAGATCGTGATGTGAGTATGTCCCGTCACCAACACCAAAATAAATACTGCGCTCACCAGATGGTGTTGACCCAAAATTACTATACAGCATAAGGGTCAAATAGAGCTCATAAGATGATATAGGATTCCTTGTAATGGGTTGACAACCTGGAGTCATTTTGTGCACAGATGGTGTACAGAACTCCCCCCCCTGAATATGTAATTTCCTGCTTGTATGATTGGATTACTACAACTATGATTTTTTCAGAAGTCTGCACTAAGATGCAAGTCAGATTTTTTTTGGCATCCCCTGCAACAAAAAAGTAATTTTTGTGAGATCCTCCCAAAGAAAAATCACATCTAAAGGAATGCAGATGTTGCCAATTTCTTCATTAGAGCCCTGCAGGTGCAGCAGGTGATTGATAAATGTAAAACCACTCCCATACAGATTCACTCTGAACATGGACACACGCAAACCGCTATTTCGCTTTCGTTCATCGACGGACACAGCACTCCATAAATCATAACTAGTGGGTTATATTGCCTCTTCCAGGAGTAGGACTAGGCAGAAGAAAAAACACCTGGCTACGCCCATGGGCCTTCCTCAGCTGGTATATAACCCCCCTGTCTGCTCTAGGTAATTGGTTTTTATCTGTCTAGTCAGGAGTAAGGACCTAGGCTCCTGGCTGGGATCTCTGGCCCTAGCAATTTTCTCCTTCCTTACATCTTTTTTTTGTTTTTTCTCTCGGGAGATCTACAATCAACTGCCGGGCTGTATAATCTAGATCCAATGGTCTCCCAGTTCAGCCAGCGAGCGTGTGCAGACCGCAGCTGCGCGCTAGGTCAGCCGCGACATAGCCTCATGGACAGAGGCTGGCCTGCGAGTTAAACGTCTCGCAGGGTCACATACGACTGCGCCGACAGCTCCCCTACTTCAGGGGCGAAGAGTTCTGCCTGGAGCATTACCCGCACCATGGAAAGAGAAGTACAGTCCCCCCTCCCCTTTTGGTGATTTTCTTTGTGGTGGACGTGGGTAAACTCTAGGGACGGTTGGACCTGCCTGCAGGTTCCCTCCTCCCATCCTTAAATCCCTCACTGAGCTGGGCTTCCCCTACTCCCATTCCCCACTGTCTGGACTTAAAGTCTGGTGGGGGTCCCAGGGCAGAGGATGCAGCAGAGACCCCTGGCGTCTCCCTTGCTATCCCCATTCTGTAAGAGTCCTGAGATGGTGTGTGTCCCGTCCAGGTAGTCTGGAGGGGTCCCAGTGTAGGAGACCCCTAGGTACATGCCCTGCTATTTGCAGTGTGGGTATAGTGCAGGGGGTTCCCAGTGCAGAGACTGGTGCAGTGTACATGGCAGAGTCTCCCCTAAACGTGTGTCCTACCTTCAGGGAGGGTCATCTTGCAAAGGGTGCAGCATTGCAGAGGATTCAGGAAAGATCCTGGCAGCATGCTTCAGTGTGTTTAGCTGATGGTGGCCATTTTCCCGAAGTCTGGCTGGTCTCCGGTTGGCAGCCATGTTTGTGTAGTCAGATGATGTCACGGGGGCCATTTTCCCTTAGTCTGGGAGATGCTTGAAACAGCTCAAGCCTCCTGGGGATGCTGAAGCTCCTTATCTTCCTCTTCCTCCTTGGTTTCTTCTTCCTCCTTAGTTTCCTCTTCAGGATGATGCTGGGTTCGCTTTGAAATCTCCTCTGGTCAGTAGGTTGAGTCTTTGGGGGTCCCTGATATCGCTCTCTCTGCTGATGGGTAACCTGAGTCTTGAGGGGATCCTTTTAGTGGTGCCAAAACACAAAAGAAAAAAAGTTTTTGTACTGCAAGGTCTTCCTTTCCTTATGAGCCTCAGGGTCACATCCCTCCCACTTGACCCCCTCATGGAGGTGGCAGGTCCCTTGGAACCCCCGCTTCCCATGATTGCACAGAGGGCGGTTCTGCAGTCCTTCGTGTCCCTGGTGAAAATGGCATGTGGGAAAAAGCCCAGAAGGAAGCCTCCCCCACCTTCCCCTGCTCAGTCTGTCTCATCTGATTCTAAGCTTGATGATGCTGTGGACGCGGCCCTGTTAAGGAGGCTTTAGTATCACACCCACTTATCCGATATTGTGGATGATGCCTCTGTGGTCGCAGCATTGAATGAAAAAGCGCTGGTAGACGCCTTTATCACTGCAGTGCATGAGACTTTAAAAACGGAGGATGCTGCTGATGCAGCCACGCTCGTGGCTGTGTCGTTTGGTACGCACAAGTCTCATCGTACTCCAAAGGTGTTTCCTTATATGCCCTATTTTGATACGTTTTCCTGTAAGGAATGGGAACAACCAAAATTACCTTTTGTTGTCCCCACAAGTTTTGCTGTACGTTACCCTTTTGAGGAGTCACTTTTAAAAAAGTGGGCAAGTCAACCAGTGTTGGACCCTCCTGTTTTCAGGTTGAAAAAAGCAACCATGATCCCAGTAGAGGAATCCCCGTCCTTTAATGACCTGGCTGACAAGAAAGCGGAGGCTGTGGCACGCAGCATGTTTACTATGGTTTGTTCGGCATTGAGGCCAGTCTTTGCCTCAGCCCTGGTGTCTCAGACCCTAACTGAATGGGCCAAGCTTTTGCACCAGGGCCGGGGGGGGGGGGTTGGTGAGCAGGTCCCCGCTGCTTTTGTTGATTTAGCGGACCAGTTGGTCCATGGGCTTCAGTTTATTTGTGATGTAGCTCTGGATACAGCGCCTGTGCTGTCAAAACGTTGTTTTCACTGTGGTGATTGGGCGTGTGCTGGGGCTTAAGAATTGTTTCGCAGACCAAGCCTCTAAGAAAGCCCTCATTGATATTCCCTTTTAAGGTGAACGCTTGTTTAGGGCTACCCTGGATGACATAGTTAGGGTATCACGGGGGGAGGGGGTAGATTACCTTCCTGTCAGTCAAGGGAAGGAGCCTCACCGCAGACGGGGGCCCTCCTCAGTCCATGGAAAATTCTTTTGTGCTTCTGGGACGGAGAATAAGGGGGACAAAGCCTGCCCTTTTTAGGTTTTTTTAGTTTACTTGTGCGGATTTTATTCCTGCAAAAGTTCAGGTGATGTCTGAACTACCTAAGGCCCCCCCCCATCCCTATCCAGGAAATAGATTTGCCTAGGTCTGATTCTATTTCTGACCAGGGTGGTCTTTCTTCTGCACAAACTTCAGGCACCACAGGCCGTGATTCACCGGCTGCTGTCACACATAGTTCTCTCCCATTTTGCATACAGGTTCTGAGTCCGGTGGTATCCACCTTCAAGACAGTTCTGTTTGCACAGTTTTACATGCAGATCCTTTAGCAGGTTCGGGTCCACAGGAGGATACCAAAGTTCGTGACGAGGTCACAGGGTCCTCTGACAGACGCTGCAGGCTTCCAAGGGCCATGGTAAGGCTAAGGCTTCTTCCGCAGTTCCTTCAAGGAATTAAGAGCGAAGATCTTCCAATCAACCTGGTGGCTGTAAAACGTCCCTTGGGGGCTTCCTCTCAGAGAAGACCAGTTGTCCCAAGGGCTGATCTACCATCCTGCTTTACAGTTGCTGGTTTTAATGGCTTAGCTATTGAAATCCAGGTACTGAGGGATAGAGGTTTGTCTGGATCAGTGATTCCTACTATGGTGAAGGTGAAGGTTGTCTTTCAGCAAGCTATACCATTGTACGTGGAAAGCGTACATTTCTTTGTGTGGGTCAATTCGCGCTCATCCTCTATCCTTTTCTGTGGCTTAGATCTTAACCTTTCTTCAACAGGGCTTTGATCAGAAGGTGGCCTTGAGTACCATCAAGTGCCAGGTGTCTGCCCTGGCAATCTTCTTTCAGCGACCCCTAGCCACGCACGTTCATTCAGGGGGTTCGACATGTGGCTCCACCTGTACGGTCTCTTTTGTCACGACTGGACTTCCAATTTAGTACTTTCAGATACCTCCATTTGAGAATATTTGTGAGATTCCCTTGCCTACATTATCCCAGAAGGTGACACTTAGTGGCTATTACCTCGGCCCGCAGGATATCGGAATTGGCGGCATTATCTTGTCAGAGTCCCTAATTAATGGTCCATATAGATAAACTGGTTCTTTGTCCCTCTCCATCATTCCTGCCCAAAGTTGTCTCTGACTTCCGTTTGAATGAGGACATTATGCTGCCTTCCTTGTGTCCCAAGCTGGCTCATCCCAAGGTATTTGCTTTGCATACCTTGGATGTGGTTCATGCGATTCGGGTGTATCTTGCAGCTACTGAGTCTTTTCGGAGGTCAGACTCGCTTTTTGTGGTTACAGACAGACCAAGGAAAGGGCTGGTCACTTCTTCGGCTACCATCTCCAGATGGATCAGACAGACGGTGACTCAGGCCTATTCCATTAAAGGTCAGGTTCTACCTTTTCCCTGTTACGACACTGAGTGCTTCTTGGGCCTTCCGTCATTCGGCTTCAATAGCGCAAGTTTGCAAGGCGGCCATTTGGTCGTCCGTGCATTCCTTTACAAAATTTACTAAATATTTAAAATATTACTAAAGTAGATACTTTGGCATCTGCTGATTGCTTCTTTTGGCCGCAGAGTCTTACAGGCTTCTGTTTAAGAGGGGTTATTCCCTCTTGAGGGGTTATATTTTCTTTAAACCTTTATTTTTTAGACGGGGCTCCTGTGACCCGGTTAAGGGCTCTTATGTTTAGCCTTGAGTAATTTTCCCCCACCCCTCATTTTCCTTTTGGCACTGAGAAAATAGGATTTTTGTACTTGCTGTAAAATCAATTTCTCAGAGTTAGACAGACACAGCACCCACCCCTCTATGGAGTTCTGATACTTCTAATACTGCTACTAAACTGATTACCTAGAGCAGAGAGGGGGGGGGGGGGGGTTATATGCCAGCTGAGGTCGGCCCATGGGTGTAGCCAGGTGTTTTCGTTCTGCCTAGTTCGACTTCTAGAAGAGGCAATATAACCAACTAGTTATGATTTATGGAGTGCTGTGTCGGGCGATGCACTCAGAGAAATGGATTTTATGGTAAGTACAAAAATCACATTTTCTTTAGAATAACAAGGTAGGAATATGCAATCAATTTTTTTTAAAAGGGTAGTCAATCGCAAAAAAAAAAATCTCCCTGCAAATTAACCACCACTTGCTGGCCGCCCGGTGTGATCTCACACTTCAACTTGCCCCCTGTGATTATTCACAGCAAAAGCTGACATGCGGGTGCTGTGCCCTTTGTCCCCTGGCACCCACTGATCGTTGGGGACAGACTCAGAACAAGGCAGCCTTCCATTCTGACGGTGGGAAGGGATAGGTTTTGTGTTCCTGGAAAGCAGGGAACAAAAATAATCTCTTTCCCTAGTAAAAGCAGCGCACATAGTAAACACAAACACTAGCTAGGCACACAGTTCACCCTTTGATCGCCCTAGATGTTTAACCCTTTCCCAGCCAGTGTCATTAGTACGGTGACAGTGCATATTGTTAACACTGATCACTGTATATTTGTCTCACTGGTTCCCACATGTCAAGTGTCAGTGTCTGATTGTCCACTGCAGTATCGCAGTCCTGCTATAAGTCGTTGATCGCCGCCATTCCTAGTATAAAAAAAGTACAAATTCCAGTAAATATCCTATAGTTTGTAGACGATAGACCATTTGCGTAAACCGATCAATATACACTCATTGGGGTTTTTTTTTTTTTTTTACCAAAAACTTAGCCGAATACATATTGCCCTAAATTTATGAAGAAATTAAAATGTTTTAAATCTTTTCATTGGATATGTTCTAGAGCAGAAACTAAAAAATATTTTTCTCCTTCGTTCACTAACAAACACAGCTTCAGTTCTTCAGACCATTAGTATTATACTGTCACTCTTCAGGAGTAGGACTAGGCATTCCCACGGATGCCAGCCTGTCGGGCTGGGGTGGCGTCCTGGGCAACCTATCTGCCCAGGGCACTTGGTCGGAGGAGGAATCCTCCCTTCCGATAAACATATTGGAATTGAGAGCGATCAGGCTGTGCCTGCTCCACTTGTCGGATCGTCTTCAGGGCCATCCTGTACGGGTGCAGATGGACAATGCCACTGCGGTGGCGTACATCAACCACCAAGGGGGCACCAGGAGTGCCCGGGCGGCCCAGGAAGTGACCAGTATTCTGTCTTGGGCCGAGACTCATGTCCCGGCGATATCGGTAGTTCACATTCCGGGTGTGGAGAATTGGCAGGCCGATTATCTGAGCCGCCAGACCCTGGACCAGGGGGAATGGTCCCTGCATCCGGAGGTATTTCAAATGCTGTGTGCGAAGTGGGGATCCCCGGATGTGGATCTGTTCGCGTCTCGGCTAAACCACAAGGTGGAAAGGTTCGTGGCAAGAACGCGCGATCCTCTGGCAGACGCCTCGGATGCGCTGGTGGTGCCTTTGCATCAGTATCGTCTGATCTATGCCTTTCCTCCGATTCAGTTGTTGTCTAGGTTCCTTCGCATGTTGGCCTCAGAACAAACACTGGGGATTCTGGTGGCGCCGGACTGGCCACACCGGTCCTGGTACGCGGACATCGTTCACCTGGCCGTCGAACCTCCATGGCGGCTGCCAATGCGAGAAGATCTGCTGTCTCAGGGACCGATCTTCCATCCTGCTTTACAGTCGCTGGCTTTAACGGCATGGCTGTTGAAAGCCAGGTCCTGAGAGACAGGGGTCTCTCTTCAGAGGTCATTCCTACTTTAATCAAGGCTAGAAAAGCCTCGTCTTGTAAGATTTATTATTGTACATGGAAAGCTTATTTTGCCTGGTGTGAGTCCAGGGGTTTCTCTCCTCGTTCATACTCGGTGGCAAGGGTGTTGGCTTTCCTCCAGTCTGGTGTGGACCAGCGCCTTGCGTTGGCCACAATTAAGGGCCAGGTATCTGCACTGGCTGTTCTTTTTCAGCCCCTTGTGGCATCTAATTCTTTGATTCGCACCTTCATTCAAGGTGTGCGTCACTTGGCCCCTCCTAGAAGGGAGCCCTTACCTCCATGGGAATTGAACTTGGTTCTGTCCATGTTACAACGTTCCCCCGTTTGAAAACATCAGGGAAATTTCGTTACCTCTGCTGTCTAAAAAGGTTGCCTTTCTGGTAGCGATCACTTCTGCTCGCAGAGTGTCGGAGTTGGCGGCGTTGTCTTGCCGCTCCCCTTACCTGGTGGTTCATAGGGATAAGGTGGTCTTGCGACCTAACCCATCCTTTCTTCCAAAGGTGGTTTCGGATTTTCACCTCAATGAGGACATTGTTTTACCTTCGCTCTGTACGAATCCTAAGCATCCTAAGGAGATTGCCTTGCATTCTTTGGATGTTGTCAGGACGATCAGGGTTTACCTGTCGTCGACTGAATCCTTTCGAAAATTGGATTCTCTTTGTCCTTCCTGAGGGACCTCGGAAGGGTATGGCTGCGTCTGAGGCGACCATTGCAAAATGGATCAGACAGACCATTGTTCAGGCCTATTCATTGAAGGAACGGGTACCACCCTTCCCTGTCAAGGCACACTCTACCAGATCAGTGAGTGCGTCCTGGGCTTTCCGGCATCAGGCCTCGGTGGCCCAGGTGTGCAAGGCTGCGACTTGGTCGTCAGTGCACACCTTTTCCAAATTCTACAAAATTGATGTTCTGGCATCAGCTGATGCCTCCTTTGGCCGCAAAGTTCTCTGTGTGGCAGTACCGTAGGGGACCCAGGTTTTGTGTTGGGGTTGTTTACCCCCTTGGTTATTTGCTTTCCTGGGTTTTTGCTCCTGTTGAGCCTTTTTTTATGTTACCCAGAAGGTTCCCTTGCTGTTCACGTAAGGTTCCTTTCTCTGATGTGGGTACTGCGCTGCCTTTTCTGACGGTTGTGTTTCCCACCCCTCGTGTCTACACTGCTTTGGGACATCCCCATTGGTGAAGACTGTATGAGTGGGCGGCGACTGTCGGAGTACGTAAGGGAAAACTGAATTTTTGTAAAATCTTACCGTAAAATTCCTTTCTCTAAGTCCTCCGATAGTCGCCGCCCCCGCCCCTCTTTTGGGGTTCTTATACACTTAACTGCTTGCTACTGGCTATTGCAGGGGGGTATTGGACCGGTGGGACAGCCCCCATGGGTGTGTCTATGTAAATGCTTTTGTTTTAACAAGTCTTATGCCTAGCTACTCCTAAGGAGAGGAAGTCAATACCCCATTGGTGAAGACTGTATGAGTGGGCGGCGACTGTCGGAGGACTCAGAGAAAAGAATTTTACAGTAAGATTTTACAAAAATTCCGTTATTAGCATAGAGGCCTGTTGATGGTAATCATCGATAGCTTTACAATTGCGTTGTTTCCTCAGAAATTGACTTTGGGGCAGACTGCAGCCAGGAATGATGATGCCAGCTCCCCTGGCTGATGAAACTTTTACGGTCTGTCTAAAGCACCATCTTTAACCTCAATGTTCAAATCTAAAAAAATTAACCTGTTCATGGCTGGCCTCGTGCTGTAAAACCATTTCTAAAGCTTTTATGTTCAACTGGCAAATATACTCTTCAAGGACCTGCATGTCACCATCCCACAGGAGGAGGACGTCCTCTATATACCTCCTCCAGATGACCAATTCTCCATAGACAATGTCCTCCTCCCCTTTGGCCATGAACAAATTGGCCATACTGGGCGCGAACTTCGCACCCATGGGGACCCCCTATTTTGCAAATACAAGGAGCCGCCAAACCAAAAATGATGTTTCATAGCAAACGACAATAGTTGTAAGAGGAAACTACACTGCGCCGGAACCAAACTGGAATCTCTCTCAAGAAGGGGTGTCCACTGCCTGATAACTGTAGTCTTGAGAGATGATAGGATGCAGCGAGGCTACGTCAGCCGTGGCCAAGATGTAACCATCCTTTGATAGGATATCCCCCAAAAGGTTCAAAACCTGGGTGGAGTTCCTGAGATAGGAAGTGGTCTATGTTACTAAAGGTTGTAGAAAACCATACATAAACTGTATTACCAAAAGTATTGAGATGCGTGCCTTTACATGCACATGAACTTGAGTGGCATCCTAGTCTTAGTTCATAGGATTCAATATTGAGTTGGCCCACCCTTTGCAGCTAGAACAGCTTCAACTTTTCTGAAGAGAAAAAGTGACCGCACTCAGAGATGAATGAACTTGAAGTGTTTATTCCCATTCATAAAAGACAACGGTGCATCGAACAGACATGGACACGGTTACCACCGGTAACCGTGTCCATGTCTGTTCGATGCACCGTTGTCTTTTATGAATGGGAATAAACACTTCAAGTTCATTCATCTCTGAGTGCGGTCACTTTTTCTCTTTGGAAGTTTGATCACTGGACGGCAGATCCGACCAGCACCTGGATATCTGTGCCTCACCTGAGCGGCTTTCCCTGTGTTGCTTGAATTCAACTCTTCTGGGAAGGCTGTCCACAAGGTTTAGGAGTGTGTCTATGGAAATGTGTCCCCATTCTTCCAGAAACACATTTGTGAGGTCAGTTACTGATGTGGACGAGAAGGCCTGCCTTGTAGTCTCCGCTATAATTTATCCCAAAGGTGTTCTGTCGGGTTGAGGTCAGGACTCTGTGCAGGCCAGTAAAGATCCTCCACCCCAGACTCGCTCATCCATATGTTTATGGACCTTGCTTTGTGCACTTGTCTAAACCATTTGGTGGAGGGAAATTATGACAAGAAATGTATCCTGTATAGACACATGTGCTGGGGAAGCTGGTGACTAATAAAAGAGAGTTATGTGGACCATTAAGATTTTTTTTCCCCAGAACCCCCTGGTGTTGCACTATGGCATCGCCTAATATCAAAGAATGTTTGGTAATCCCAGTGGTAAACCATTCTCCAAGTATATCCAATGAAAAGTTCAAGATCCCCCTGATAAACGGATCAAGAAGTTTAGGAATCTTAGTTATTCTTGAAGTACTATATGTATCTTTCACATCATCCATGATTCAGGCAACAATAGTGAAATTGTGCACCGGTGTGAATGCGATCACTAGATAGTCCTGATAGAGATGACATCATAAGTAAGATTTGGCTGCCACGGAAATGCTACGATGTGTATTGCATATCTGCACATGTGGCACTGCTGGGTATAGTGAGTGCTGAACATACGCTTGGAATCCAAAGATAATTTACCCTCCCAGGTGTAATCAGTCCTTCGTGGAGCGCCGCTGCAATCCTGGGCCGTTGTACTCTGGGGATGTAAGGACAATCCCTGGTGGTGTCCTCCTTATGCTGGTGTGACTTTGGTAAGTCAGTCTGACCAGGGTGTCCTGTGCGTATCTCGACTGGTCCATCCCAGCCTGCTTCCACGGAGCTCGCCTCCCATCTGGGGATACGAGAGGAGGCGTCCCGGCAAGAGATAACGTCAACGCAGTTCGCAAGACCAATGCAATGGTGTGGGGTGGTTTTTCAGGGGTTGGTCTTGGCCGCTTAGTTCCAGTGAAGGGAACCCTTAAGAATCAGGATACCAAGACATTTTGGACAATTTCATGTTCCCAACATGGTGAGAACAGTTTGGACATAGCCCCTTCCTGTTTCAACATGGCTGCACACCAGTGCACAAACCAGGTCCATAAAGACCTGGATGAGCGAGTTTTGGGTGGAGAAACTTGACTGGCCTGCACGGAGTCCTGACCTTAACCCGATAGAACACCTTTGGGCTGAATTAGAGCGGAGACTGCAAGCCAGGCCTTCTCATCCAACATCAGTGCCTGACCTCACAAATGCACTTCTGGAAGAATGGTCAAACATTCCCATAGAAACACTCCTAAACCTTGTGAATAGCCTTCCCAGAAGAGCTGAAGCTGTTATAGCTGCAAAGGGTTGGCCAACTTAATATTAAACCCTATGGATGAAGACTGGGATGCCATTAGTTAGTGTGTGTAAAGGCAGGTGTCCCAATACTTTTAGTAATATAGTGTAAATTAATACTATATTCTTTTGCAGGGATCACAAGTGATCCCTTTGTTTTTTTTTTTTCTTCTTTTTGGATGGCAAGTGGTCAGCTCGGTGGGGTGTGGGTACCATTCTTTAATAAGTTTCTTAGGCTCTGTGGCCCACTTCATCACGAAGAGGTGCAGTACAGCAGGGCTTGACAAATTTTCTTTGAATCTAGGAGTCAGCTAAAAAAGTTAGGAGCCAGTTTTTCAAATCAGCTGCCCGGCGCCCAGAAAAAAAGAAAGCAAGATAGCGAAATAAAAGAGAGTGAAATGGAAAGAGGAGAACAAAAAAGAGAGGGAAAAAGAGAGAGAGGTAGAGAAGAGGAGATAGAGTTGGGGGGGGGGGGTGTAGGAGAAAGGCAAAGCGAGGGGGGGGGGTGAGGCGGGGGGGGGAGAGAAGGAAAGAGAGGGGAGGGGGAGAGAAGGAAAGAGAGGGGAGTGGGAGAGAGGGAGGGAGATAGTGTGAGTCTCGGGCAGATGTTTATACAGTGCCTTGCGAAAGTGTTCGGCCCCCTTGAACTTTGCAACCTTTTGCCACATTTCAGGCTTCAAACATAAAGATGTAAAACTGTAATTTTTTTGTGTCAAGAATCAACCACAAGTGGGACACAATCATGAAGTGGAACGAAATTTATTGGATATTTCAAACTTTAACAAATAAAAAACTGAAAAATTGGGCGTGCAAAATTATTCAGCCCCTTTACTTTCAGTGCAGCAAACTCTCTCCAGAAGTTCAGTGAGGATCTCTGAATGATCCAATGTTGACCTAAATGACTAATGATGATAAATAGAATCCACCTGTGTGTAATCAAGTCTCCGTATAAATGCACCTGCACTGTGATAGTCTCAGAGGTCCGTTTAAAGCGCAGAGAGCATCATGAAGAACAAGGAACACACCAGGCAGGTCCGAGATACTGTTGTGGAGAAGTTTAAAGCTGGATTTGGATATAAAAAGATTTCCCAAGCTTTAAACATTCCAAGGACCACTGTGCAAGCGATAATATTGAAATGGAAGGAGTATCAGACCACTGCAAATCTACAAAGACCTGGCCATCCCTCTAAACTTTCAGCTCATACAAGGAGAAGACTGATCAGAGATGCAGCCAAGAGGCCCATGATCACTCTGGATGAACTGCAGAGATCTACAGCTGAGGTGGGAGACTCTGTCCATAGGACAACAATCAGTCGTATACTGCACAAATCTGGCCTTTATGGAAGAGTGGCAAGAAGAAAGCCATTTCTTAAAGATATCCATAAAAAGTGTCATTTAAAGTTTGCCACAAGCCACCTGGGAGACACACCAAACATGTGGAAGAAGGTGCTCTGGTCAGATGAAACCAAAATCAAACCTTTTGGCAACAATGCAAAACGTTATGTTTGGCGTAAAAGCAACACAGCTCCTCACCCTGAACACACCATCCTCACTGTCAAACATGGTGGTGGCAGCATCATGGTTTGGACCTGCTTTTCTTCAGCAGGGACAGGAAAGATGGTTAAAATTGATGGGAAGATGGATGGGGGCCAAATACAGGACCATTCTGGAAGAAAACCTGATGGAGTCTGCAAAATACCTGAGACTGGGACGGAGATTTGTCTTCAAACAAGACAATGATCCAAAACATAAAGCAAAATCTACAATGGAATGGTTCACAAATAAACATATCCAGATGTTAGAATGGCCAAGTCAAAGTCCAGACCTGAATCCAATCGAGAATATGTGGAAAGAACTGAAAACTGCTGTTCACAAACGCTCTCCATCCAACCTCACTGAGCTCGAGCTGTTTTGCAAGGAGGAATGGGCAAAAATGTCAGTCCCTCGATGTGCAAAACTGATAGAGACATACCCCAAGCGACTTAGAGCTGTAATCGCAGCAAAAGGTGGCGCTACAAAGTATTAACTTAAGGGGGCTAAATAATTTTGCACGCCCAGTTTTTCAGTTTTTTATTTTTTAAAGTTTGAAATATCCAATAAATTTCGTTCCACTTCATGATTGTGTCCCACTTGTTGTTGATTCTTCACAAATTACAGTTTTATATCTTTGTTTGAAGCCTGAAATGTGGCAAAAGGTTGCAAAGTTCAAGGGGGCCGAATACTTCCGCAATGCACTGTAGATACTTTAAATACTTGTTTTACATGTTACCCCTGGATTACACTCAATCAGGTTTGCATTTTCAGAAGAGTATTTAAGGTTAACTCTTTTTTTATACAAGGCAAATATCTGAACTCTAATAGACAATAAATAGTGCGTCCATTTCCTACCCTTCAGATCCACATGCGTTCCTAGCAGGTAATCCATTCTTTGGGTTCTTATTATATCCATCCTGGGCCTGGGAGTGGTGATGTATATGTCTTGATGTTTTTACGGGGTTGGACTGATTGGTGCTTACTATTGGGGAAGCATATTCCATATATATATATATATATATATATATATATATATACAAATGTAAGTCCTTTATAATTTTGAAAACCATATCAGAGATGTAATTTGTGTATAAAATGTTAATATTTGTATTTTATAGAATTGTATTCTACCTCTTTCTGTTAGGAAATGTGTTGAAGAGTTGTACCCACACCTCATCAAGCTGATGCTTTCCATCTATGAAAATAGGGTAATTTGTGATCCCCCACAAAGGAATATAGTGTTGATACGCCCATTTGCTGGGATGTTCGCCACGGGCTACTGGAGGTGTTTGGAGGCCAGACTCCTGCCCACGGACTATGGGCCCTGGCTTGTAGGGGAGTGCACCTCTTGTGTGGGGGTATATGCTGGAGGACCATGGGAGTAGTGTTGCTTTGGACTCCAATCCATGTCACCCCAAGATACAGACTCTGAGACTGGGATCAATGTTACAGGCCTAAAGCTGCCTGTTGCAGCAGAGGACTTCTCCACACAATGAGAGACTAGAGATTCTAATGACGTCAAACTCAGCTATTGTCTACTGTGGGGATGTGTATTGACATTTATAGTAAGGTGTTTTGAAAACGAAAACGGGAAGTCTGCGAGCCTACGTCTTCTGCTGTCATCTGTTTAGAGGTGGTTTTGTCTTTACACCTCTAGGAATACGTATTTGGCTTTGTTTTGGGGGCTTGTTGTTTGTTGAGTTAATTATGATAATGTTGCAGTCTCATTCACCTATTGTCTCTTTCCAGATGACCAAGGTATGTTGACTATGTTCTGTATGCAATTGCATTTGCATATGATAATGAAATCAAACACATGAGACTGTATATATTGGAAGTGAGTTGTTGAATAAAGTGTCTTTTGTTTTACCCTTCATCGAGCTTAGGTTGATGTTTGGGGGTAATTGAGGGGGCCATGTCACTGCATCACGCGAGCGTCCAAGTATTGGGGATCTGTTACACTGTATATGTGAGGTTTGCACACACGATTATACAAATTGATTATCTTTAAACAAAAGAGAATATGTATATCAGTATAACAAATGTTTATTTTAAACAAAGGTCTTTTGTGACTGTTTGGTATCTGAGAAATTTCAATTATCTTCTTTCTCAGTACTATAACTAATCAGGGAATGTAGTGTAATTTGCCGTACTATAAATAATCAAGGAATGTAGTGCAATTTGACTGTCTAGGCCACTTCACATTTATTGTTCTTATTAAAGTACTTTAACGTATCAAATCATATATAAACTTTTTTTAGGCTTCACGCAGAACTTGCAAAAACGTTGTACATGGGCATGCAACCCTGGATGTAGACAGCTCGTGTACAGGGTTGTACACCTATGCGCATCTACAAATTTACACAAGCCCCGGTGTAACCCCTTTAGATAGAAATGTACCAACGTACAGCCATTCATTGCATTGGGAGGCTATACACTGCTCCTGCGGCTCCCTTAAGCTAGCTTTTTGCACTGCACGCATGCTATAGGTCTTCTTGAGGCTGTGTGCAATAAAGTGATTAAACTATCACCTTGTAAAACAGCCCATTCAATTTAAATCAAAACAAAAGGCAAAATTATTTATTTATAGATCACATTCGATTCCCTCATTATACATTGTAAGTGTTCACATTTCCTCTGCTCCTTCCGTTCTCAGCTGCATAGGAGCTGGGGGAAGGAGAAGCAGCAGTACACTGAACTTCTCAGTGAATGGCTGTGCAGGGGGGGAGGGGGCTGTCAGGGCAAAAAAAAAATAGATATCAAATAGTCCTGCGCCAGATAAAACTGCAAAAAGTGCTAATAATTCAACAATAATCGCATCGGATATTAATAATGTAAAGAAATAGTCCATAATGTGCAAAAAGTGGAAGGTGCTAGCAATAAAAATATTAATAATAAATACCATAAAAATATTACAATAATGTGCAAAAAATAGTCCATAAAATCTCAGTGGGTGATACTTCAGTGCAAAAATCTATAAAGTGCAAAATGCCCTGTGCTTCTCCACCACCCTACTGTAGAAGTCAATACCGGCGTAACGTGTATAGGGGCCGGAGCCTCATCGTCTATTTCAAACTGTGGCAATGGTAGCCATTGAATGTCTGTAAAGCCCGCACAGCTGCTTGTGCCTAATTTGTGGGTATACATTGCTTTTAATAAACTGTGATTCCTAAATGACAGAGCACTAGATTTCTTCCTTTCTGCCCTATATATGGATTGTTTTCCTTGGAAGGCATTTGAAGGATATAAACCAGAGATCTACACCTGATTGGATATATCCCCACATGGGGAACTGCTTTATCTGACCTGCTGGTGAAACAGAGGTCAGATAGTAAGGTGAGAGGCTCATCCATAGGGGTGGTGGAGTGTAAACTTTACACATTATGGATTTTTGCACTGAAGTATTATCACCCACTAAGATTTTATGGACTATTTTTTGCACATTATTGTAATATTTTTCATGGTATTAATATTTTTATTGCCAGCACCTTCCTCTTTTTTTTTTTGCACTTTATGGACTATTTCTTCACATTATTGATTATTTGATGCGATTTAATATTTGATGCGCTTATTTTCAAATTATTAGCACTTTTTGGCCGTTTTTGCTCCCGCAGAAATATTTGATATTATGTCTAATTGAAGTGGTTTACACATACAGTGTTGGCAGCTGGATATCTATGCACTATACACTTTATAGACATTGTTTTTAGATTGCGCTGATTAACATTTGTTTCCGAGTGTCAGGAAAAGTCTGCTTATTGGAGGACAGCAGGCGGAGTTCCTAGCACAGCTAGAGAACTGACCACAGTGTACTGTCATGTCTAGTATGTTTGGCTTCTTAATAGGATAGCAGAGGGACTGGCAGGAAACACCAGGTATTTTACAGAAAGGAAGCAATACAAAGAGCACAAGAACATTTTTAATACAAGCACATGGTACAACAGGCACATATCCGAAATATTTAATCCTGGGGTAACAAACACTTTAAGCCTAACCCTTTAATTCATGATGATTATTCAGCATGCAGTGCAGCTACCGAATGACAGTAGTACTCATACCTATTCTGACAAGCGATTTGTCATCTGATCTGCATAAAAAGGAAGGATTTTAAACCATAGGTTTAATTCACATAGCTAAACACCCTAGCAAAATTAGCTCATTGGATTATTAAGTTAGATCCTAAGGTACCTCATCCCTAGTTCTAGTACAAAAAGTATCGAATGTTGGGGCGTAGGTTGGGATTTTAAGGGTACCGTTTTGACAACCAATATATCACAAAGAAATATGTGATCTGTAGTTTCTCTAAAATTGTATCTTTATTGTATACAGACATTTCCCGACAATGGGGTACATGAATCATATATCAAACAAACATAATAACAAACAATGTATAAAATATAAAATGTGCCATAATGGCAAACATCAGTTATCAACATAAGATCAAATGCTAGATTAGGTGGGTGGACTCCTCAAAGGTCACCACCGGCTTGGACGACCATAGCCAGTATGTGGTCCTCTAGTGAATCCAACTTCCACTACCCGACATGTTTCGCGGTATATACCGCTTCCTCAGGGGTATAAGGGATTGAGCTTAACAATGACCAGCTAGAAGAGTAACAAAAAAATATAAAATTATTGTGATAGAAAATACAATTTACACTTTATCCTCATATGGTTTTGTTATTGCGAATATCAATGTATAGTTAAATGTCCAATCATATACATTATATCTTACTAATGTGTGGAATACTTAATAGTATCCATTAGCACTTAATGTACCAGCTTACTAGTACATTGTGTACCCTCTACCATGCTAGGCAAGGTTGCCTTCCTTTGTGGTCGTCCATGCCCGCAAGGGGGACGATAGTTGGCACCCAGCACTCATATCTCGGATGTAAATTGAGCCTTATGTATCCTACGCTGCTTTGATTAAAGTGGTTCTAAAGCAGGGGTGCCCAACCTTTTAAAGAGAGGGCTACTTCAGTGACTTGGTAACTTGCTAATGAGCAGAACTAACATATGACCTGTCCGTGACCACTCTACATATGCAGAGCAGACACTGACACAGCCCACTCTACTCTATGGGCCCTCTTATCCTATCCACCCAGATGGAAGGGGACAGATCCCTTTCTTTTTTTTTTTTTTTTTTGGATCGGATTGGAGGTAGACGGGTGTAAATGGACACACAAATTAGTTTTACATCTGCCCCTCTAAAGAGGTGCATGGAGGATCCGATTGTACTGATCTTGTGAAAGGGGCCTAAGGCTGCTTTTGCACTGATGCGCTGCAGTGCACCTGTGACTTTCCTGCGGATTAGCTGCACTTTGCCATACAATTCTATTCTATCTTGCAGGTGTGGTGCACTTTCTGAAAGCACACCAAACCCGCAGGTAATAGCGGAAGTCTATGACTCTGTGTGAAAGCAGTCCAGTGTAGCTAGTATACATAGTAGATGAGGTTGAATAAAGACAATAGTCCATCCAGTTCAACCTGTGTAGGTGTGTTTGGTTGTAATCATCTCACATAGCCCTGAATGTTCTGATCCTTGAGATGTACGTCTAAGAGTCTTTTGAAAGCCACCATACTTCCCGCAGAAACCACCTCTTGTGGTAGAGAATTCCACAATCTTGTAGCCCTCACAGTAAAGAACCCCCCACGTTGCCTGAGGTTAAAACGCTTCTCCTCTAATCGCATTGTATGCCCTCGAGTCCTCGTGCAATCCCTTCGACTGAACAGCTTTTTTTCTAAGCTGAGAACCCCATTGAGATATTTGTTAATTTCTATAATGTCCCCCCTCAGGCGTCTCTTCTCCAGGGAGAATAAATCAAGCGATTGCAGACGCTCTTCATAATTAAGGTCCTCCAATCCCCTAATCAGTTTAGTTGCCCTTCTCTGGACTCTCTCCAGCTCCAACACATCCCTCCTGAGGACTGGTGACCAGAACTGGACAGAATACTCCAGATGCGGTCGGACCAGAGTTTTATAAAGTGGAAGGATTATAGCCTTATCTCTGGAATACATCCCCTTCTTTATGCATGCTAATATTCTGCTGGCTTTGGCAGCTGCCGCTTGACATTGCATGCTATTGCCTAATCTATCATCAACCAAGACTCCCAGATCTTTCTCCATTTTTGATTCCCCCAAGGGTTCCCCTCCTAACGTGTATTGTGATTTTATGTTTTTAGTCCCCAAGTGCAAAACCTTACACTTCTCCACATTAAACCTCATTTGCCAAGTCGTTGCCCACTCCGTTATTTTGTCCAGGTCATTCTGTAGGATATCTGCTTCATGCTGTGAAGTTATTGCCCTGGCCAATTTTGTGTCATCTGCAAAAACTGATATCGAACTACTGACCCCGACCTCAATGTGGTTTATGAATAAATTGAACAAGGTTGGTCCCAGGACTGTGCCTTGGGGGACCCCGCTTACTACCTCAGACCAGTCTGAGTATGCGCTGTTTATTACCACCCTTTGGACACGCCCTTTTATCCAGTTCCGTATCCAACAGCAAACCCTGCTGTCGATACCTGCAGACCTTATTTTATAAATTAAGCGTTTGTGGGAAACTGTATCAAATGCCTTTGCGAAATCCAGGTACACCACATCCACTGGTCTGCCCCTATCATATCACTAGTATACCAGTGTAGAGAACAGATATGCCCATTGCTGTTTGATTTAGTTAAAAACTAACCTAAATCTTCACTTCCCCAGCACGTGCATGGCTGGCGGCTGCTGCTGCACCCCAGCACGTGCATGGCTGGCGGTTGCTGCTGCACCCCAGCGTGGGCGTGGCTGGCGGCTGCTGCTGCACCCCAGCGTGGGCGTGGCTGGCGGCTGCTGCTGCACCCCAGCGTGGGCGTGGCTGGTGGCTGCTACTGCACCCCAGCGCGGGCATGGCTGGCGGCTGCTACTGCACCCCAGCATGGGCATGGCTGGCAGCTGCTGCTGCACCTGGTATCGCTGGCTACTTCTGTCCCAGACAGAGTGCATTTGATATCACTCCGCCTGTGCTATACTGGAAGCATTGGCTCTGCTCTCTACTGCAGCCACTTGGTTCTCTACAGCTGGCTCCATTCTTCACACTGATGCGGGTCGGGAACCCGCAGTCTGGGCTTACCAACCCACCATCTCAGAGCAAGAGGTCACAGGCCAGTGGTTGGGCACCCCTGTTCTAAAGCCTGGACATTTTTTTTTTTTTACCTTTTAATGCATTCCTTAAGGTAAAAAAAATAAATGTCCCGCTATTTGTATCACGCTTCAACCCCCTCTTAACCTAAATACTATGTTGATCTAGCACTGCCTATCTGCAGTGACTCTCCCCCTTCTCACAGAGGCAGGAGCCAATGGCAATTAAATCCTTTAAACATTAAGCTGGATATAGCCCCGAGAACTATCTGTATGCTGTTAATTAAAGTTTCTGATATAGGGGGGGGCGCCCTCTCCTCCGGATGCAGTTTGATCCCCCGGGTGGGGGGGGGGGGAGCTTCTCGTTTCTGCCTAGGACTTTGGTTCATGCTATAGACTCCTTATGTAGCAGTCATGTTCCCTTGTTCATTGCTATTTCTGTATGCATGACGTTGTCATTTACCAACTTCTGCTTTGCGATTGTTTTGCATATTGTTATCCTTTTTCATTCAAAAAAAGATTATTGAAACTAAATCCTTTAAACAAGGAGCAGGGGAACGGGGCTCAGCCAAGCTGTGCTGTGTGTCAATAGACATACACAGCCCAGCTTGGGCTCAAGCCTGCAGGTGTGCCACCATATAAAGCAGCTTCCTATGATTGCACACCAAGGAGAGAAGCAGCTTGGCGCTTCAGCAGGGGATCCTAGAAGAAGGGGTTCAGGGGCTGCTCTGTGCAAAACCATTGTAAAGAGCAGGTAAGTCTAGCATTGTTTTTAAAAAACAAAAAAACAAAAGCGAAAACCTTTACAAACGCTTTAAAGCGAAAGTGTTTTATAAATTCCTAGGTATAAAGCATTTTTTTGTATATTTCACCCTTTGGTACAACAGGATTATACAGTATGTTCACTAGATATGTTAATTCATGTACTTATGTTATAGGGTCTCTCTTTGAGATTTTTTTTTTTTCCTTTGATGAAAAGTCAGTTTCTCATCATTATGCCTATGTCCTTTTGCCAAGAGTGGAATACAGAAAAGAGTGTGCACTTGTGCATAGAGCATTTCTGCTCATCTCATACATATGATTACTTGCATTTCAAAATAGTGCTTATTGTCTTGTGTGCCCCATGTTCAAAAATGTACTAAAATGTGTCTGTTTTTTATTTAAGGTATTTATTTGTACTACAGCTTAGACAAGATATTCTTACAGGAAAGTAAGTACATTTTATTGTATTACATATGTGTAAATAAAGCGCTTTAGATAGAAGGAACTGGTGGCATATGCTCCTATAAGCAGACTTTGACATCGCGTATAGATTTAAAATGCATTTTACGCTTTAATAAATAGTATTTGCATGACTTAAACACATATATAAATTAGAAAGAGTCCTGCTATTCTAAATTCCCTTCTCTATCCCAATAAACTTTTAGCAGGCACTGGGCTACTGCATATAGGTGTCCGTTTATGAAACTGAGAAAAGCCGTGATCCTTGGGATTCTCTCTCGTGTACTGTTTATTTAGCGGAGATGAGGAACACAGAACATGTTCTCAGCATCCCATTACAGCACACAACCATTGTGTCACAAACCGTTTATGAAAGTGAGAAGATCTCACTAGCTGTTGCACTGAAATCTCTTCTTCCAAGATTCTCCAGCTCAGAGGTGCGATTAGAGGAAGAAGCCTTCTTTCTTCCTATAAATCAGCACCAGTGTGATTAAAATGTGTGTGTATATATTGTATATATGTATTTACAGTATCTCACAAAAGTGAGTACACCCGTCACATTTTTGGAAATCTTTTAATATATCTTTTCATGTGACAACATTGAAGAAATTACACTTTGCTACAATGTAAAGTAGTGAGTGTACAGCTTGTATAACAGTGTAAATTTGCTGTCCCCTCAAAATAACTCAGCACACAGCCATTATTGTCTAAACCGCTGGCAACAAAAGTGAGTACACCCCTAAGTGAAAATGTCAAAATTGAGCCAAATTAGCCAATTTCCCTCCTCGGTGTCTTGTGACCCGTTAGTGCTGCAAGGTCTCAGTTGTGAATGGGGAGCAGGTGTGTTAAATTTGGTGTTATCGCTTTCACTCTTTTATACTGGTCACTGGAAGTTCAACTTGGAAAAAAAAGTATTATTGTTCTACACAGGGCTGTGGAGTCGGAGGAAATTTTGGGTACCTAAAGTCGGAGTCGGCAAACAATGCACCGACTCAGACTCTGACTCCTACTAAATTTAGATTGGAATCTAAAAATAAAGCAATTTTAAATGTCCCAATTCACAAAAAGTTATAATTAATGACTTCGCATAAGGAAACTTATAATTGAGGAGGCCAAATGTGTAAAAAGGAAGAACTGCAGAAAGTTCTGAAAGGACGTTTTGTCTTCCTTAAAATGGATGCATGCACACAGAGTCAATTATTTTGCTATTAATGTTAGATTTGTGGATGAAAATAACAAAACAATAACACGGACCCTCGGGTTAAAGGACACTCAGGCACATCACACCAGTGATTACCTCCAGAAGTTAGTGGAGGGTGTTCTAGAAGATGGATGATGGACTGGCCAAGCATGTCTCCAGACCTAAACCCTATTGAGGCATCCTCAAATGGAAGGTGAAAGAGCGTAAAGTATCTTAACATCCACCAGCTCCTTGATGTCATCATGGAGGAGTGGAAACCTCCAGTGACAAGCTGTGAAGCCCTGGGGAACTCCATCCCAAGAGGGTTAAAGCAGTGCTAGAAAACATTGGTGGCCACACAAAATATTGAAACTTTTGGCCCCATTTGGACATTTTCACTTAGGGGTGTACTCACACTTGTTGCCAGTGGTTTAGATATTAATGGCTGTTTGTTGAGTTATTTTGAGAGGACAGCAAATTTACACTGTTATACAAGCTGTAAACGCACTACTTTACATTGTAGCAAAGTGTCATTTCTTCAGTGTTGTCACATGAAACAATATAATAAAATAAATACAGAAATGTGAGGGGTGTATTCCTTTTTGTGAGATACTGTGTGTATGTGTAATATATTAGAGCTGCACGATTAATCGTTAATGCAATCTCGATTCACCCCGCACAATCTTAAAACGCCATGTCCTCGATTCTTATGAAGCTGTTCTCTGCTCACTGCTGTCAAAAGAAAGAAAAAAAGCCTCCCGCAAATGTTTATCAACATTAAGGCTGGCCATACACTATACAATTTTCTTGTTCAACTTTCCTTTAGATTTACCAAAACCATGTAATATAGGGTCAAACCTAAACACTTTCAATTTGTATGCAGTCAGGCAGGCCCTTGCACTACATAGTTTAAGGTAAATCTAAAGGAAATTGAATAAGAAAATTGTATAGTGTATGGCCAGCCTAAGGCTGCTAGAGACTTCTGTCTGTAAGTGAGGGCAGTTTAACCTCTTAAAGACTTAGTCCCTTTCATACAGGGAGTCGTTCAAATCCGCCTGTCAGTTTTTTTGGCGGATCTGAACGGACGCCCAATGCATCTTTCCGCTGACATCCGATCCGATCCGTCAAAACCGGATGGATGGAAACCCTATTTTCCATCCATCTATCGGATCGGATAAGAACGGACAGGCGGTACGTTCCCATCCGATTCCCCCATAGAGATGCATGGGGACCTGAGTGCTGTGTCTCCGCACACAGCGTGGAGACACAGCTGTCATCCGCCTTGCTCAGCAGGGGATCGGCGGATCAATCACCCCACTGAGAAAAACAGAGTCCGCCTGACAGACTGCGTGTGTGAAAGGGGCCTAAGCCTTTTTCTGACACTTGTTGCTTACAAGTTAAAATCAGTATTTTTGCTAGAAAATCACTTAGAACCTCCAAGTTTTATTTTATATATATATATATATATATATATAATTTTTTTTTTTTAGCTGAGACTATAGAGAATAACATAGCGATCATTGCAATCTTTTTGTCATACTGTATTTGCGCCAAAGTCTTTCAAATGCAGTTTTTTGCGAAAAAAATACACTTGAATTAAACCAAAAAAAAAAAAGCTAAACGGTAAAGTTAGCCCAATTTTTTGTATAATGTAAAAGATGTTATGCCGAGAATTGTGAGAGAATCTAGAATTTTAATCTAAGCAAAAAAATTGTGATTCTCATTTTATCCAGAATCGTGCAGCTCTAAAATTATATATACGGTAAAACCTTGGATTGCATAATTCGTTCCGGAAGCATGCTTGTAATCCAAAGCACTCTTATATCAAAGCGAATTTCTCCATAAGGAATAATGGAAACTCAGATGATTCGTTCCACAACCATTTATTCATAAATCCTTCAATTTATAGTCCATATAAAAAGATTATAGCATTGCCATAGGTTGTGTAACCATAAAATGTCCATCCACAAATAGCCACTTCCACAAGGGGATTAGAAGCAAAATCCAGCAGGAGCTACAGAGTATTTAATAGAAGAGAGGCGCCTCTAATGGGCCATACACACTATAAGATTTTCTGAAGACTTTTTCCTTTAGACTTACCAAAACCATATAATATGAGGTCAAACCTAAACACTTTCAATTTGTATGCAATCTGGCAGGCCCTTGTACTACATAGAAAAGGTAAATCTGAAGGAAATCTAACCACAAAGTTGGATAGTGTGTATCCAGCTTAAGTGTAGCAATAAGGTTCCATTTAATGAAGGTACAACATTTAGCAACTCACATGGTTGATGAATAAAACAGGCACATCTAAGTATGCAGGCATCCGGGGTAAAGCTGTCCACATAGACCATCTTCTGCACCGCCTGCTGCCAGTCTGTAATCCTGACCAGGAAAACCACCCTGCAGTAAAGCGATCTGAAAGCAAGGGGCAGCATGGAAAGGATGACGTAGATAACGGTGCGGAGGATGGTCCTATGTGGACAGCTTTACCCCGGATACCGGCATCCTTAGATGTGCCTGTTCCAATCATCAACCATGTGAGTTGCTAAATGTTGTACATTCATTAAATTTAACCATATTGCTACACTTAGAGGTGCCTCTCTTCTCTTTTATACTCAGCTGTGACTTGAGGCTACTTGTATATCAAGACATCGCTTGTATATCAAGACATCGCTTGTATATCAAGTCAAAATCTATTTGAAAATTTTGCTTGTCTTGCAAAACGCTCTTAAACCAAGTTACTCTCAAACCAAGGTTTTACTGTGTATATATATATATATATATATATATATATATATATATATATCTCTATATCTATATCTATATCTATATATATATATATATATATATATATATATAGTTGTGCGTATAAGTTCACATACCCTGGCAGAATTTATTTCTTGCCCATTTTTCAGAGAATATGAATGATAACACAAAAACTTCTTTCACTCATTTTTCACTTAGTTTTTGGCTAAAGCCATTTATTATCAATCAACTGTGTTTACTCTTTTTAAATCATAATGACAACAGAAGCTACCCAAATTACCCTGATCAAAAGTTTACATACCCCAGGTAATACTGGGTATTGCCCCCTTTAACATCATTGACAGCTTGAAGTCTTTTGCGGCATTTGTGGCTCTTTGAGGCTCTTTATCTTCTCCGATGGTAAAGCTGCCCATTCTTCCTGGCAAAAAGCCTCCAGTTCCTGTAAATTCTTGGACTGCATGAACTGCACGTTTGAGATCTCCCCAGAGCAGTTCAATGATATTGAGGTCAGGAGACTGAGATGGCCACTTCAGAACCTTCACTTCTGCTGTAGCCAATGACAGGTCGACTTGGCCTTATGTTTAGGATTGTTGTCATGTTGGAATGTCCAAGTACGTCCCATGCGCAGCTTCCCGGCTGATGAATGCAAATTTCTCTATTGTTAATTGATGGACGCAGTCTGTTGTTCAGAACAGTAGGGTTATACTGCCCCTACAGGAGTAGGACACTACACAGAAAACAAGATCTGGCTTTGCCTATGGGCAGTCCCAGGGGGTATACCCTCTCTCCCTGCTACAGGATGTCAGTTTAATCTGCCTAGTCAAGAGTGAGGACCTAGTTCCTTGCTGGGATTTCTGGTCCTGGCAAAAGTTTTTTTTTTTTTCTCCAGATTTTTTTCCTGTGAGATCTACAAGCAACTAAGCCGGATCTGTGTGACGGGCTGGATATATAGATCCATCCCATGCGCAGACCCCAGCTCTGTGCTTGGTCAGCCGCAACATAGTCCTACCGGACGGGGACTTGCTCTGCGAGTTAAATGTCTCGCCAGGTCGCATAGGCCGGGTCTAGGACTTAATCGCAGCGTTCTTATTGGCCGACATCCCCCCCACTTCGGCGGAGAGGGGTTCTGTCAGGGGATGGCGCCTGCCTGTTCCAGGTATGGTAAGTAAAATGTTCCCCCCTGGCGGGTTTTGGGGTGGACGCGGGCCCCTCCTTAGGACGGTCGGACCCTCGTACCCCCAGGTTCCCCTCTGTCCTGTCACGCCCCTCACTACTGGGGCTATGGGACGCTCGATCGATCATGCGGGGGGATTCACCTGTCACTTCCAGGGTCCTCTTCCTGTCGATCCCGTCCAGGAGGCTGGGGGGATTCCCATTGAAAATCACTGGCGGCCATGTTGTTGGTGTCCCTAGGCTTTTTTTTTTGGTGGTGGTGGAGGCCCTCCCTATACCCTGGTGCTGGCACTCAGGTTTTTCTCTGCTGATCGAGATCACTGCAGACACGTGCTGTACAGATATTCTAAGCTTTCCTTGTGCATCTCTGGTGCGGGTGGTGAGTCTGGGGGGTCTCTTTCTGCTGGGGGTCCTCTTGTGTGCATTCTGCCTGACCTCTTAGGGGCGCTATAGCGTGGTGGGACATTCTTAAAAAAAATATATATATATTTTTTTTTTGCTGAGGGGTTTCCATGGTGCAGCATGGACTTTCTTCCCCACCGGGCCCTCCAGATCCCAGCTATCCATAGATGCAATGTTGGCGGTCTTGGAATCCTTTGTGTCCCGGATGGAGGTGGCCTGTAAGGGACAAGGTGCCAAAAAACTTGCCCCCCCCCCCACCCCACCCCTGCCTCATCTGATGTATCAGATTGAATCTGATTCAGCCACCGCAGACGTGGGTCTCCCCGCCACGTCTACTACCTCGCGCCTTGTCTCCTCTGATAGTGAGGATGACACCTGTCCTCCGCAACCGCACAAGAAAAGGCGCTGGTGGACGCACTTGTTTCTGTGCATGAGACCCTTAAAATAGAGGATGCGACTGAGGTGCCGGTTATGATTGGCATTCACAAGCCATCCAGAGTGGCAAAGGTTTTCCCCCTTCCTGTGTATTTTGACACCATGGCCAAAAAAGAATGGGACCGCCCAAAGCGCCCCCCTGGGGTGTCTAAGCGGATTGCTAGACGCTACCCCTTTGAGGAGTCCTTTTTTTAAAAAGTGGACTGTGCCACCTACGGTGGACCCTCTGGTCTCCAGACTAAATAAAGCTACTATGATCTCATTGGAGGATTCCCCGTCCTTCAAGGATCCGGGGGATAGAAAGGCGAAGTCTGTGGCCCGCAATATGTACTCCCTAGTGGGGTCTGCACTAAGACTGGTGTTTATTATTACCCTTGTGTCACATACCTTGACTGAATGGGCTAAGTTTCTACACCGTGATCTGGAGGGGATACAACTCCCCCCTGCCTTTGCGGAGCTGACAGACCAGTTTGTGCAGGGGCTGCACTTTGCGATGCCTCGCTGGATGCTGCTCCAATATTGGCCCGACTGTCAGTTTCGGTGGTGGTCCTCCGGTGTATACTTTGGCTAAAATGCTGGTCTGCGGATCAGACCTCTAAGAAGGCCTTGACTGATCTACCTTTTCAGGGTGATCGCCTGTTTTGGGCTACCTATGATGGCATTATCAAAGGCCTTACAGGGGGAAATGGCCTTTCTCCCACAGGCTAACAAGGGTAAGGACTCTCGTTGTAGACTGGGTCCCTCCTTTTCAGCACACACAAAGTTTTTTTGTCCCTCAGGGACAAGTGATAAAGGATCAAAGTCCTTCAAGTCCTCCTCGGGTGGCTCTAAGCGACCCTGGTCTGGAAAACAGAAATCTGATTTCTCCAGCCCTGCGGATAAGATCCCTTCGGCCTGAAGGTGCAATCTCATCTGTATCGGGGGGCGTCTTTTCCGGTTCCCGAACCTGTGGCTATCCCATATACAAGACAAGTGGGTTCACGAAGTGATATGGTCCAGTTACAAGATCAATTTTCGATCTGTCCCACCGGTAAGGTTGTTCCCTTCCAATTTACGACTGCCCCGGATCGCTTACAGGCTCCCTTTGGGGCGGTACAGGACCTGTTACAACAAGGAGTAATAGTGCCAGTTCCGTACTCTGTACGTTTACAGGGTTTTTCCTCAAGCCTGTTTACGGTCCCCAGGAAGGAGGGCAAGGTGTGTCCAATTCTAGACTTAAAGACAGTGAATTGCTTTGTGCAAGTTCAAAAATTCAAGATGGAATCTGTTCGCACGGTGGTGGCTTCCTTACACCAGGGGGATTTCCTGGCCTCCATAGACATCAAAGATGCCTACCTTCACATTCCGATATATGTGCAGGACATCAACTATTTCTTTGTTTTGCCGTGGGGGAGTATCACTATCAGTTTGTGGCGTTACCCTTAAATCACGCCTCTGCTCCTCAGGTCTTCACAAACGTGTTGGCTCTGGTCCTGGTGTTGTTACGCCAGCGAGGGATATTGTCTTGGGTTACCTGGACGATCTGCTTCTCCGTGCAGAGTCTCCCACAGTGCTGGTGACAAACTTGGAGATCACCATAAGTACTCTGTAGGAGTTCTGGTGGATTCTGAACCTTCAGAAGTCGTCCCTGGTTCCTTCCACGAGACTGGACTATCTGGGCCTGACTTTGGATTTGTTTCCTCCAGAAAAACTTCAAAAGCTCAAGATTCAGCTATTGCTGCCCAGCAAATGGTCGTCCCTTCGGACTTGTATAAGAATTCTGGGACTGATGGTGTCGTCCTTTGAGGCGGTCCCTTTCGCTCAATTCCACATGAGAATCCTCCAGAAGTAAATCCTTCTCAAATAGAACAAAGATCCAAATTTCCTGGACAACCAGATCCAGGTGACCAGGGAGTCCCTGATATGGTGGCTTCGGTCCCCGACGCTCAAACAAGGAAAATCTTTCCTCCTCTTGTATTGGACTGTGATCACCACGGATGCCAGTCTGTCCAGAATTGGACTGTGACTGTGATCACCATGGATGCCAGTCTGTCCAGAATTGGGCTGTGATCACCACGGATGCCAGTCTGTCCAGAATTGGACTGTGATCACCACGGATGCCAGTCTGTCCAGTGGGGAAGTGTTCTCGGCAAGCTTTCTGCTCAAGGGATCTGGTCTCTGGAAGAATCCAGGTTACCGATCAATGTTCTTGAGCTAAGAGCGATCAGGCTTTGCATAGTCCACTGGAGGGAGTACCTTCAGGGCTGTCCAGTGTGCATTGAATCAGACAATGCCACAGCCGTGGCTTATGACAATCACCAAGGGGGCACCAGAAGTGTCCTTGCGGCCTTCGAGGTATCAGGCATCCTTCGATGGGCGGAACACTTTGTTCCAGCTCTCTCTGCTGTTCACATTACAGGAGTGGAAAATTGGCAGGCTGATTACCTCAGTCGACAGACTTTGGATCAAGGGGAATGGTCTCTACATCCAGGGGTGTTCTGGCAGTTTTGCCTTTCTTGGGGCACTCTATAAGATGATCTGTTGGCATCTTGGATCAACAGGAAAAAGCAGAGGTTTGTGGCCTGCTCTCTGGACCCTCTGGCAGACGCCACAGACGTGCTGGTGGCTCCATGGGGTCAATATTAGCTTATGTATGCCTTTCCGTCTTTCAAGTTACTGCCAAAACTTCTTCGCAGGATCAAGGCGGAAGGGATTCAGGTAATCCTTGTGGCTCCGGACTGGCCTCGCCGAGCTTGGAACGCTGACCTGATCAGGCTAGTCCCAGACATTCCTTGGAAACTTCCTCTCAGGGAGGATCTACTGTCTCAATGGCCAATCTTCCATCCTGCTTTACAGTCGCTGGCTTTGACGGCTTGGCTGTTGAAAGCCAGATGCTGAAGGACAGGGGATTGTCTGCTTCAGTTATTCCCAATTAGCTTAAAGCGAGAAAAGCGACTTCTAGAAAGATCTATTCTCGTACGTGGAAGTCGTATATTGCGTGGTGTGAGTCTCTTGGGGTTCCCCCTCACTCTTACTAGGTGGCTCTGATCTTGGCTTTCCTTCAATAGGGAATTGATCAAAAGTTGGTCTTGAGCACTATCAAGGGTCAGGTTTCGGCCTTGGCAATTTTCTTCCAAAGGCTATTAGCCACCCATTCCCTGAAGCGTAACTTTATCCAGGGGGTGCAACCTTTATTTGGTGCTATCGGTTCTACAGAAACCTCCCTTTGAAAATATTTGGGAGATTCCCCTGCTTACCTTATCCCAGAAGGTGGCATTCTTGGTGACTATTACTTCTGCGTGCAGGGTGTGAGAACTGGCGGCATTGTCCTGTCGTTTTCCCTATCTGGTGGTTCACAGAGATAAAGTGGTGCTTCGTCCGGATCTGTCCTTTCTTCTAAAGGTGGTTTCCAGTTTACACTTAAATGAGGACATTGTGTTGCACTTCTTGTGTCCTAAGCTTCAACATCCCAAGGAATTTGCACTACATACTTTGGATGTGGTTCAGGCAATCGGGGTGTACTTGGCGACCACTGAATCTTTTCGGAAGTGGGATTCGCTCTTTGTGCTCACGGATGGATCAAAGCAAGGGCTACCTGCGTCTTTTGCGACTATTTCCAGATGGATCAGACAGACGATTGTGCAGGCTCATTCAATTAAGGGTCAGGTTCCACCTTTCCCTGTTAAGGCGCATTCTACTCGGGCGCTTAGTGCTTCCGGGGCCTTTCGCCATCAGGCATCTTTGGTTCAGGCTTGCAAGCCGGCTACCTGGTCGTCTGTTCATACCTTTACAAAAATTTATAAGGTGGATGTGCTGGCATCTGCAGATGCCTCCTTTGACTGCAAAGTTTTGCAGGCTGCTGTTTAAGGGTGTTTTCAATCTCCCTTGAGGGTGTTTAATGTTTTTGTCAGGTGGGTCTCCTCTTGTTCTGATGAGCTCTATGTTGCCTGGTTGGCTGTGGTTCAGCCTTGGGGAATTATTTTCTGCTGTACTCACCCCTCATATTTTATGGCACTGCTTTGGGACGTCCCTACTGTTATGAAGAACAGAGACTGTGTCTGTCAATGAACGATAGAGAAAATTGGATTTTTGTCTTACCTTAAAATCCTTTTCTCTGAAGTTCATTGACGGACGCAGTACCCGCCCCTCTATTTTGAGTTGGGTTGGTATTGTTTTCTCTAACATTGCTTTGATACAAAACTGACATCCTATAGCAGGGAGAGATGGTATACCCCCTGGGAATTTTTTTCTGCCTAGTGTCCTACACCTGTAGGGGGCAGTATAACCCTACTGTTAAAAAGAACAGAGACTGTGTCCGTCAATGAACTTTAGAGAAAACGATTTTGCGGCAAGACAAAAATTCAATGTTTCCTCTAGTATTTTTGGATAACCTACTGCATTCATCTTGCCATCAATTCTGACCTAATTTCCTGTGCCTTTGTAGCTCACACATCCCCAAAACATCAGCGATCCACCTCCATGTTTCACAGTAAGAATAAGGTACCTTTCATCATAGGCCTTGTTTACTCTCCAAATGTAGCGTTTATGGTTGTGGCCAAAAAAGCTATATTTTGGTCTCATCACTCCAAATGACTTTGTGCTAGAAGGTTTGAGGCTTGTCTGTGCTGTTTGGCGTATTTTAAGCGGGATACTTTGTGGCATTTGTGTAGTAATGGCTTTCTTCTGGTGACTCGACCATGCAGCCCATCTTTCTTCAAGTGCCTCCTTATTGTGCATCATGAAACAGCCACACCACGTGTTTTCAGGGTGTCCTGTATTTCATATGACGATATTTGTGGGTTTATACTTTGCATCACGAACAATTTTCCTGGCAGTTGTCACGGAAATTATAGTTGGTCTACCTGACCGTGGTTTGGTTTCAACAGAAGTCCTCATTTTCCACTTCTTGGTTTGAGTTTGAACACTGCTGATTGGCATTCTCAATTCCTTGGATATCTTTTTATATCCCTTTTCTGTTTTATACAGTTCAACTAGCTTTTCCTGCAGATCCTTAGACAATTATTTTGCTTTCCCCTTGACTCAGAATCCATAAACGTAAGTGCAGCACTGGATGAAAGATACAAGGGTCTGTCAGGAGTCCAAGGTCAAACTCATTGACCTTTTATACACACACACACACACACACACACACACACACACTAATTACAAGCAAACAGATCACAGGTGAGGATGGTTACCTTTAATAGCCATTCAAACCCCTTTGTGTCAACTTGTGTGCATGTTATCAGGCCAAAATCACCAGGGTATGTAACCAGGGTATTGATCAAGAGTCATTTGGGTTTCTTTTGTCATTATGATTTAAAAAGAGTAAACACAATTTACAGTTGACTGATAATAAATGGCTACAGCCAAACACTAATCATGAGTGAAAAAAAAAGTTTTTTGTGTTACAATTCATATTCTCTGAAAAATGGCCAAGAAATCGTAAATTCTGCCAGGGTATGTGAACTTATGAGCACAACTGTTTGTGTGTGTGTATGTATATGTTATATATATGTTATATATTTATATATACGCCTCTCAAAAAAATTAAAGGAACACTTTTTAATCATAGTACAGCATCAAGTCAACTAAACTCTTGGTATATTGATGTGATCAGTTAACCACCTCAATACTGGGCACTTAAACCCCCTTCCTTCCCAGACCAATTTTCAGCTTTTAGCGCTGTTGCATTTTGAATGACAATTGCGCGGTCATGCAACACTGTACCTACACCAAATTTATGTAATTTTTTCCCCACAAATAGAGCTTTCTTTTGGTGGTATTTGATCACCGCCAGGTTTTTTCTTTTTTGGTGCACAAATAAAAAAAGGCCGAAAAGTTTGAAAAAAAAAAAAAAAGTTTTTTTGTTTAGGTTATAAAATTTTGTAAATAGATTTTTTCCTGCACTGATGAGCACTGATGACGCCGCACTGACAGGCACTGATGAGAAGACACTGATGGGGTGGCACTGATAGGTAGCACTGATATGCAGCACTGATGGGCACGGATATGTGGCACTGATAGATAGCACTGATATGCAGCATTGGTGGGCTCTGATAGGCAGCGCTGATGGGCACTGATCGGCGGCACTGATGGGCACTGATCGGCGGCACTGATGGGCACTGATCGGCGGCACTGATGGGCACTGATCGGCGGCACTGATCGGCGGCACTGATGGGCACTGATGGGGGGCACTGATGGGCACTGATGGGGGGCACTGATGGGCACTGATGGGGGGCACTGATGGGCACTGATGGGGGGCACTGATGGGCACTGATGGGGGGCACTGATCGGCACTGATGGGGGGCACTGATCAGCACTGATGGGGGGCACTGATGGGCACTGATAGGCAGCACTGGTGGGCAATAATGGGCACTGGTGGGCGGCACTGATAGATGGCAATAACGGGCACTGGTGGGCAGCACTGATGGCATTGGTGGGCAGCACTGATAGGGGGGCACCACTGGCAGGCTCTCTGAGCCCTGTTTGCCGTTCCCGGTGGCCATGGTGGGCATCCCTGGTGGTCATGGGTGGGCATCCCTGGTGGCTCTAGTGGCACCCCCTCCCCCCAGGGCTGCACTGGTAATCAATCATCTGTTTACCAGCACAGACCCCCCCTGTGATCAGTAATTTGAAATACTCACTGATCACCCCGGCTGCAGAATTGATCCTCTCCTCTTCTCTTCACTGACAGGATCTGTCAGGAGGAGAAGAGATCAAAGCCGTTACAACTGCTGTATTGACATTACATGACGGCTGTGATTGGACACAGCCGTCATGTGATCAGGAGGGCCAATCACAGGGCCCTCCTGCCGAGTCTTGTTGCTCTGTGTCCTAGGGACACAGGCACATCGAGATCGCTGCGCGTGCACGCGGCGGCGCAATCTCTCTCCTTCTGAAGGACGTTCCGGAACGTCTGATCAGAAGGACGAGACTCCCACCCGGCCGTATATATGTACAATGGCCCGGGTGGGAGGTGGTTAAGTAGCGCAAGGTGGTGTTCAGTTTCAGCTGCTTGGTGTTAATGAAATTAACAGGTGCACTAGATGGGGAAACAATGAGACAACACCCAAAACAGGAATGGTTTTACAGGTGGAGGCCACTGAAATGTTTTTTCCCTACTCCTTTTTTAATGGTTTTTCGTGAGGCGATACCTTGACCCTGAAGAGGTTGCACAGGCAGTCCAACTCCTCCAGGATGGCACATCAAAACATGCTATTGTCCCAGCACAGTCTCAAGAGCATGGAGGAGATTCCAGGAGACAGGCAGTTACTCAAAAAGAGCTGGAAGGGGCCGTAGAAGGTCCTTAACCCATCAGCAGGACTGGCAAATGTTCCTTTGTGCACAGAGGAACAGGATGAGCACTGCCAGATCTGTACAAAATTACCTCAAGCAGGCAACTGGTGTGAATGTCTCTGACCAAACAATCAGAAACAGACTTCATGAGGGTGGCCTCAGGGCCCGTCATACTCTAGTGGGCCCTGTTTTCGCTGCCCGGCACCGTGGCACTCATTTGGCATTTGCCATTGAACGCCAGAATTGGCAGGTCCGCCACTGGCACCCTGTGCTTTTCACAGATGAGTAGCTGCACCCTGAGCATATGTGACAGACGTGAAAGGGTTTTGAGAAGCAGTGGAGAACCTTATGCTGCCTGGAACATCGTTCAGCACGACCGGTTTGGTGGTGGGTCAGTGATGGTCTGGGGAGACATATCCATGGAGGGACACACAGGCCTCTGCAGGCTAGACAATGGCACCCTGACTGCCATTAGGAATCGGGTTGAAATCCTTGGACCCATTGTCAAACCCTACACTGGTGCAGTGGGTCCTGGGTTCCTCCTGGTGCATGACAATGCCCAGCCTTATGTGGCGGGAGTTGACAGTCAGCTCCTGGAGAATCAAGGAATTGATACCATCGAATGACCCCCACGCTCGCTTGACTTAAATCCAATAGAACACCTCTGGGACATTGTTGCGGTCCATTCGACACCGCCAGGTCTGTTGTCTGTTCAAGAGCTCAGTGATGCCCTGGTCCAGATCTGGGAAAAAATACCCCAGGACACCGTCAGGGCATGCTCCTAATGAGATGACTGACGTCAGGCATGCATACAAGCATTTAGAGGCCATACAAAATACTGAATACTATTTGGAGTTGCTGCAATGAAATTTTAGCAAAATGGACTATCCTGCAGCATCATTTTTTTACTTTGATTTTTGAGGGTGTCTTTGAGTCCTCTGTAGCTTGATAATTTTAATTTCCATTAAATGATTTGGCATCCTTTCGTGCCAAACACATTACCCAGTCCATATCAGTATACATATCCAGCATGATATTTTTCCCCATTGAGATCTGATGTGTTTTCAAAGTGTTCCTTTAATTTTTTGAGCAGTGTATATATCTCAAATATGTATATGTGTGTAAAGTAGTGCATGTACAGCTTGTATAACAGTGTAAACTTGCTGTCCCCTCAAAATAACTCAACACACAGCCATTAATGTCTAAACCGTTGGCAACAAAAGTGAGTACACCACAAAGTAAAAGTGTCTAAATTGGGCCCAATTAGCCATTTTCCTTCCTCGTTCTCATGGGACTCGTTAGTCTAACAAGGTATCAGGTGTGAATGGGGAGCAGGTGTGTTAAAGTTGGTGTGATCACTCTCACTCTCTCATACTGGTCACTGGAAGTTCAACATGGCACCTCATGGCAAAGAATTCTCGGGGGATCTGAAAAAAAGAATTGTCGCTCTACATAAAGATGGCCTAGGCTATAAGAAGATTGTCAAGACACTGAAACTGAGCTGCAGCACGGTGACCAAGACCATACAGCGGTTTAACAGAACAGGTTCCACTCAGAACAAGCCTCGCCATGGTCGACCAAAGTTGTTGAGCGCACATGCTCAGCGTCCTATCCAGAGGTTTTGTCTTTGGTAAATAGACATATGAGTGCTGCCAGAATTGCTGCAGAGGTTGAAGGGGTGGGGGGTGGGGTGTCAACCTGTCAGTGCTCAGACCATACGCTGCATCAAATTGGTCTGCATGGCTGTCATCCCAGAAGGATGCCTCCTTTAAAGATGATGCACAAGAAAGCCCGCAAACAGTTTGCTAAAGACAAGCAGACTAAGGACATGGATCACTGGAAACATGTCCTGTGGTCTGATGAGACCAAGATAGACTTTTGTGGTTCAGATGGTGTCAAGCGTGTGTGGCGGCAACCAGGTGAGGAGTACAAAGACAAGTGTGTCTTGCCTACAGTCAAGCATGGTGGTGAGAGTGTCATGGTCTGGGGCTGCATGAGTGCTGCCAGCACTGGGGAGCTACAGTTAATTGAGGGAAACATTAAGGAATATGATCCCTCCCTTCGGAGACTGGGCAGCAGGGCAGTATTCCAACATAACCGCCCCAAACACACCTCCCAGATGGCCATTGCCTTGCTAAAGAAGTTGAGGGTAAAGGTGATGGACTGGCCAAGCACGTCTCCAGACCTATATCCTATTGAGCATCTGTGGGGCATCCTCAAACGGAAAGTGGAGGAGCGCAAGGTCTCGAACATCCACCGGCTCTGTGATGTCATCATGGAGGAGTGGAAGAGGACTCCAGGAGGCTTAAGGCAGTGCTGGAAAATAATGGTGGCCACACAGTATATTAATACTTTGGGCCCAATTTAGACATTTTCACTTAGGAGTGTACTCACTTTTGTTGCCAGCGATTTAGACATTAATGACTGTGATGAGTTATTTTGAGGGGACTGCAAATTTACACTGTTATACAAGCTGTACACTCACTACTTTACATTGTAGCAAAGTGTCATTTCTTCAGTGTTGTCACATGAAAAGATATAATAAAATATTTACAAAAATGTGGGGGGGTGTACTCACTCTTGTGAGATACTGTATGGAAATCCGTGTGTATGTATGTAGATATTCAGTTTGTTGTTGTGTCTATATACATGTTCTTTTTAAATTTTGGCTTCACTTTCTAAACTCGAGGGCACTAATCTCACTATCTCACAAGATTACAGGCAGCCCACCTCCTTCTACACAGATCTCATCCATTTTCAGTGTAAAAAACTCACTCTGAGAACAGAAGTTCTCGGATTCATAAATAGGCTGCATAGGAGATAATTTTCCTCTGAGAACTGCTGAAAACTGAACTGAGAGAAAAAGCGTACACCATAGTTTTGTATAGTAAATGCTGCATTCCCAGAGATCCTTTAAACCACTTAAGCCCCGGAAGATTTTACCCCCTTCCTAACCAGGGCCTATTTTGCGATTCGGCACTGCGTGACTTTAACGGACGTCGTGCGACGCTGTACCCAAATGAAATTGACGTATTTTTTTTTACCACAGAGCTTTCTTTTGGTGGTATTTGATCACCTGTGCAATTTTTTGATCATGCGCTATAAACAAAGAGCGACAATTTTGCAAAAATAATATTTTTCACATATTTTTATATGAAATTCCCCCCCAAAAAAATGTAAAAATCAAAATTTTTTAACATTTTAGGCCAATTTGTTTTCTGCTGCATGTTTGGTAAAAAAAAAATCGCAAAAAGCGTATTTTGATTGGTTTGCGCAAAAGTTATTGCGTTTACTAAGGGAAAGATTTTTGTCATTTTTATTTTTTTTTTAACGAGTAATGGCGGCGATCTGCGATTTTTTTTTTTTTTTTTTTTTTTTTTGCGGGACTGCGACATTGTGGCGGACAGATCGGATCCTTGATTGACATTTTTGACACTTTTGGGGTTACCAGTGACATTACTACAGTAATCAGTACATATGCACTGTTACTGTAAAAATTACACTGGCAGGGAAGGGGTTAACTTTATTTGAGAAGGAAGGGTTAAGTGTGTCCCTAGGGGCTTGATTCTAACTGTGATTGGATGCGGCTGTGTGTGTAACAGCAGAGATCAACGGTCCTACATAGCAGGACCGTACGATCTGTGCTGTTACACAGGGGAGAATGACAGGCGGCTTTGATTGCATTAGCCGCCTGCCTTTCTCCCTGTGTAACCGACGATCGCGAGTGACCGGCGGACATCGGGTCCGCCGGTCACTCGCGCGGGGGGTCTGTGAGGGGCTGACGTAAATCGTCGTTAGGCAGTCGGCAAGTGGTTAACAGTACACACTCCAAATGTTCAGTTGGCTGACAGCACTCAGTGTATCATAACAATATATGCAGATTCTAAAGGTGTCGCGTTTTACTTATGGTCACAGCATACAATTTTATTAGATCAGCATTGTAATAGCAATACAAACAATAGTTATTTTTGACATTCCAATGTATGTTGATTGCTGCATGTCTGCTAGCCATCTCACTCTACAATTTCCTGAATTCCCGGCATGTTTTGCAGCCTCTCCTCTGCTGCACTTAAATATTGTAAGGACTACATATTCCCACTGTACCTTGCTTCCTCCACTGACACTGCCTCCTGAAAATTCAGCTCCCCATCTCTGTAGTTCAGGAGGCAGGCTCTGTGAATTATGGGGCTCAGTATGAATACATATGGGGCTCAGTATGAATACATATCACAGAATGTAAACATGCGAGGGACATCACAGGTTTGTAGATTTCAAGATCATTTAGATAAATAGGAGTAGGCTAGAAATAATTGAAATACAATGTAAAAAATAATTATAGAATATAATGAATATATCATTTGACATTTTTATGCTTTAACACCAAAGAAAACCTTCAACTCCCCCCCCCCCCCCCTTTATTTCAGTATGCTTCCAAACCGTTCACCTAAGGCATAATTTGTAAAAAAAAAAAAAAAAACATGATTTCGGGGCTGCATTAAATAAACCATAGAAAACGATATAGCAATTTATTTTTTGAGTACTAATGTTCTAAGAAAATGTATGCTTTTATGTTTACGCCATATATTTTATTTTGTTGCAAATATGGCCTTAAGTTATGGTTAAGAAAACATCCAAATATACACTGGAATATTTGTTGTATAGGTGATGGACAAAACGGTAATGTGCCAAACTTCTTGATTACTTTGGCGCTACCTATATGCTTCTTATGACCCAAAACAAAGTTTACAATTCTGCTGTGGACCTGTTTGTTCAGTGATAATTTTTTGCCATTACTTAAGATAACAAGTAATACATGTTTGTTCTTTTAATCATACTGCTTTGCAGATTGTTCATTGAGGGGACATACCTTGATGATGATTACGCAACTTATAATTCTACTGCTGCCCACATGAGAAACCGACACTAGCCAAAAAAAACATGAAGCAATAATCAACCCAAAACAAAAAAATGTAATATATTGCAGCTTGCCAATCATTGGATGTGGTGGCTGCATTAGTTTAGACTGGGCAGATGGGTCTTTACAGGGCGGGACTGGCTGTAAGCGAAGAACAGAGCTGGGTGGATGGATCTGAAAAGGGTATGACTGGGTGGATGGGGCTGGACAGGGTGGGCCTGGCTGACAGCGAAGAACAGTTACTGATTACACTACTAGGAGGTGTCAGTAAGCAGCCACATTCGGCTGCACCGATCAAAGATTGCCGGTCACCTTGATTAGACAGTTGTTTCTAATCAGCCATTTGGCAATCCAAAAAGTGCATATTACATATGTTTATCAAATAAATGAAGGGTAGACTTTGATTTTTTGACTGGAATTCCACTTTAACCTGTGCTACTTAAGGGCAAGGTTGTGTTGAGATCTAAGAAGGCTTCTTTTCTTGTTCGCTAGAACATTGTTCTCTTTCTGTTCTTGACATCTCAAGGAGATTTTGTTCCTTGGGCTAGGTTCACACACATTCAGGGTGAATTTCCTCTCAGTTTTCAATGCAAATTTCCAAATCATCTGTTCAGCTGGAAATTTAGAAGCGGTTCAGATGTGAATTTTTGGAGCCGGTGGCCACCGATGTCTTAAACATTAGCTGGTTGTTAAGGAGCGGAGCGGGAAGCGTTTCTGAGGCATTTGACAGGGAAGAGTCAATGTCGCCTCCTCAACAGCTGTTTTTAACTCCCTAAATGCACCATCACTGTGCTGTAACTGTGAAATGCAGAGGTTTCAGGGCAGTTGCAGCAAGGCCCCATTCATGTGTTCGACCATGGTTGCTGCCTTTGCAGCTAAATGGGGAGCAGTTGGGGAATAGCAAAAATGTCTCAACCACATAGTTTTACTGCCCCCCAACCTCACAATAAAAAAAGGCCTTGGTTCACATTTCTGCAGCTGCATGTAGGGCAGCCCATTAATTTCAATGGGCTGCCCTACTCACAATAATGCAGGGAAAGAAGTCCCCGACCATTTTTGTAAAATCACTCTGCACCAAAAATGCATCATGTTTACTATTACGTGGGGTGTACCTTTCACAATCAGTGGCACCCCTACTCTGCTAAAAAGCAGCGTATTTATATGAGTATCAGGAACACATCCAATTTTGCAAGCATTCCCTGACACGCAGTAATGTGACCCAAGCCATAAACTGTAGTGCCTCAAGACTGAAAATACTTTCTCTTACGTCCTCCGACAGTCGCCGCCTCCTCTAAGTCATCACTATGGGTATTGTCCACCTATCCGTAGGAATAGCTAGGCATATAGACTTAGTCAAAAGACAAAAGGCATTAGCATATACACACCCACGGGGGCTGTCCCATCTGGTCAATACCCCCCCTGCATCACCACTCCCAACTCCGTTTTAGTTTGCCTAGCTTAGGAATAGTCAGGCTACCTTGTGCTGGGGCTTCAGTCTCAGCCTTCCTAAATCTTTCATTTGATTTTTCTTTTAAATGTCAGTTTTTTTCTCTCACTTTACTAGCTGTTTATTTTACCAGCTCTAGTGTTAGTTTATTCTTCGGATGAAGATGGATCATGCGGTGCTGGGATTCTGACTGGCCTTCCTGGTTCTCCAGGGCACAGAGGGCCAGATGGACCCCCAGCCCGCCATCGAGCGTTCAGCTATGGTTCGCCCTGGCATTAAGAACGACCCATCCCTGTTCGGTGCAGGGATGCAGCTGTGAGGTGGCTACCTCACAGGACTTGTCTGCGATGCTGCAGCGTCATGTCCCTGGCTCACGGCACTCCGTCAGATGAGGACAGAGGTTTATCCGTGCATAGAGGCTCCCCCACGCCATCTGGTACAAGTAAGTACTTTTCTGTGTGGGGCCTCTGTCTGGGGTGACAGTCTGTGTTGCTGTGTGTCCCCATGTCTGTGCCTGTGTGACTCCCTGTGCGATCCCTGCGGGGTTCGCTGTGTGCACTGTATGTTTTGCCGGGGGTCCCTGTCCCAGTGTCACCTTAGGTGCATGTTTGGGGGTACAGATTTGTGTGTTGTGCGGCGACCGCTGTGGGGGAAAAATCGCGCGGTCCGCCATGTTTTTTAATATGCACACGTGTATAGCCCCTCTGGGGCGAGTTTACAGCTCATTTTGGCGCCATCCGCCGCCATTTTGTGGGCGGTGGAACGATCGGTTCGGCCGCATGTCGGCGGCCATCTTTGTGTAGCCTCCTATGCATCCCTATGGGGCAGCCATTTTCCCTTATAGCCAGCCCCCTCCAGCAGCATTTCCTCTTCCTCTCAGACAGCACAGGCACAGGTAGCAACGATCTGCGGGCTCTGCAGTGTATCTCTCTGTCTTCTTCTGCATACTGCTTCTGGCTCAGTTTTCTTTCTCCTTTTGGGGGTCTTCATAGCTGTGACAGTAGCGGTGGGCTGCGCACTCCGCAGCACTATTTAAGGGGACAGTACATTATTTTTTTGCACTGTAGTTTTTTATTATCTTGAGCCATGGATTCTCAGGAAAGCAAGTTTCCTCCAGCTTTAGTGGGGGGCCCCAGTTCTCCTGTGGCCCCCGCTGCGACCTGATCTGGCTGCTGTGGTTGCGACTTTAGTGGCAAATATGGAAATGCTTATGTCTGAACGGGCTGCGAGAAAACGGCCAAGGCTGTCTCTCTCTTCTGATTCAGATGGGGATATGGATGCTGCTGCTGCAAGCGTGCCCTTTTCAGGGTCCCGCTCATCCTTGGACCCCCCGGGGTCTGAGGGGGAGGCTGAGGTGGAGGGTGTTGATACATCATCCCCAGGGTCACTCAAAGAACGGGCGACCATGGATGAGTTGATTGTTTCTGTTAAGGAAACCTTACATTTAGAGGATGAGCCCTGTCCTCCAGGCGTTGTGTCCTCATTTGGGACGCACAGGACCCGCAAGTCCACGCAGGTTTTTCCCTGCCCAGCGGAATTCCATTACACTGTTAATGAAATGTGGCGCACGTTGAAACGTCCATTCCTGGTACCTAGTCGGTTCAAATTGCTTTATCCTTTTGCGCCGGCTACGGAATCACGATGGTGTGTGCCTCCACAGGTAGATCACACTGTGGCCGTGCTGAACAAGGCTACCTTGGTTCCTACTGAGGATACCCCGGTTTTTCGGGATCCCACGGACCGGCGGTTGGAGTCTCTAGCCCGCCATTCCTATACGGTGGCGGGTTCGTTGCTCAAACCGGTTTTCGCGTCCGTTATGGTGGCTCAGGCGGTGGCTGATTGGATTAAGGTGCTTAGAAGCAACCTAGTGTCCGATGACGTGCCGCCTGCACGACTGGAAATGGTGGACCAGATCCATCAAGGAGTCATGTATCTGTGTGATGCAGCCCTGAATGAGGCCCGCCTCTCTCTCTCGAGTGTCGCGGTACTTAACCGGCGACTGATATGGCTGAAGAGCTGGTCGGCCGACCAGTCCTCGCGGAAAACTGTTGCGGATTTTCCCTATGCTGGCTCTCGCCTTTTTGGCGAGGCGTTGGATACCCTGGTGAAGGGCGTAACAGGGGGTAAGAGCACTATGCTACCCCAGAACCCGAAGAACAATTCCTTCCGTGGCAAGCGGGGTTCTGCGCCTAGATCTACTCAGGGGTCCTTTCATGCCTTTCGGAACCAATCCAAGGGCAAGGCCCAGGGCAACCAGAAGAAACCCTGGGCGGGTAAGCAGAAGACCGGCAATGCCGGTTAGGCGGGACAGTCCGCCTCTGCCTGAAGGGGCGCCCTCACCCATTTCTGGGGTGGGGGGACGTTTGCGCGGTTTCCTCCAACCTTGGCTGCTCCGGATTTCGGACAGGTGGGTCCAGGAAATCGTACGATCAGGTTACAAGATCGAATTCCTTTCCAGGCCGGCGGACAGATTCTTTCCCTCCAATCTCCAGCTGCTTCCGGAGCGTCTGCAGGACTTGCATCAAGCGGTGCAGGACATGCTTGCTCAGGGGGTGATTGTCCCGGTGCCTCATCGGGACAGGTTTCGGGGGTTTTATTCGAATCTGTTCACTGTGCCCAGGAAGGAGGGCAAAGTGCTTCCTATTCTGGACCTAAAAGCGCTGAACCGCTTTGTGCGTGTTCGGAAGTTTCGAATGGAGTCTCTCCGTTCGGTTGTGGCCTCCTTGAGTCCAGGAGAATTCCTGGCTTCGATAGATCTGAAGGATGCATACCTGCACATCCCCATTTTCGAGGGTCATCAGCGGTACCTTCGGTTCGCTATCGCGGAGAACCACTACCAGTTTGTGGCGTTACCGTTCGGTTTTGCTTCGGCACCCAGGGTGTTTACCAAGGTGTTGGCACCGGTTCTGGGCCTGCTGCGGGCCCAGGGCATTGCGGTCCTGGGGTACCTGGACGATCTGCTTCTGAGATCGCGTGCCAGTCAGGACCTTGTGCGTGATCTGTCCATCACGGTACAGACGCTCCAGGAGTTCGGATGGACCATCAACGTTCAAAAATCAGCGTTGACTCCATCGCTTCGCCTTCCCTATCTGGGAATGGTTCTGGACTCTGCTCAGGCAAAGGTATTCTTGCCGGAGGACAAGCTCCGGACTTTGCGGGACGAAATCCAATCCCTCAGGGACAATCCGTCCTCGTCACTCAGGGCCTGCATGCGGGGCCTGGGTTTGATGGTGTCGGCCTTCGAGGCAATTCCCTTTGCCCAGTTCCACACACGGGCTCTCCAGACGGAGATCCTGGCCTGGTGGGACAGACTTCCTCCGTCCTTGGATCTGGAGGTCTCCTTGAGTCGCCGGACCATATTGGCTCTTCTGTGGTGGATCTAGTCCCCGTCGGTGGCGGAAGGCAAGTCCTTCCGCCCATTGGTGTGGACAGTGGTTACCACAGATGCCAGCCTGTCGGGCTGGGGTGGAGTCCTGGGCACCCTATCTGCCCAGGGCACTTGGTCGGAGGAGGAATCCTCCCTCCCGATAAATGTGCTGGATCTACGAGCGATAAAACTCTGTCTCTTCCTGTGGTGGGACCGTCTCCAGGGCCTGCCTGTTCGCGTACAGACGGACAATGCTACCGCGGTGGCTTACATCAACCACCAGGGGGGCACCAGGAGTGCTCGAGCAGCCCGGGAGGTGACCGACATCCTGTCTTGGGCCGAGACTCATGTCCCGGCGATCTCGGCAGTTCACATTCCGGGTGTGGAAAATTGGCAGGCCGACTATCTGAGCCGGCAGACCCTGGACCAGGGGGAATGGTCCCTACACCCGGAGGTCTTTCGGTTGCTGTGTGCGAAGTGGGGGAATCCCCAGACGTGGATCTGTTCGCATCCCGGCTAAATCAAAAGGTGGAAAGGTTTGTGGCAAGAACGCGCGATCAGTTGGCGGACGCCTCGGATGCGTTGGTGGCCCCTTGGCATCAGTATCGTCTGATGTACGCCTTTCCTCCGATTCAGTTACTATCCCAGTTCCTTCGCAGATTGGTCTCGGAACCGCACATGGTGATTCTGGTGGCGCCAGACTGGCCTCGCCGGTCTTGGTACGCCGACGTCGTTCACCTGGCAGTGGTGCCTCCGTGGCGTCTGCCTCTGCGGGAAGATCTCCTGTCTCAAGGTCCGATCTTCCATACTGCTTTGCAGTCGCTGGCTTTAACGGCCTGGCTGTTGAGACCCAGGTCTTGAAGGACAAGGGTCTATCTTCTGAGGTTATCCCTACCCTGATCAAGGCTAGGAAATCTTCCTCTGGTAAGATCTATTACCGTACCTGGAAAGCCTATTTCGCCTGGTGTGAGTCCAGGGGGTTCTCCCCTCGTTCTTACTCGGTGTCGAGAATCTTGGCTTTCCTCCAGTCTGATGTGGATCAGCGCCGCGCGCTGGCAACTATAAAGGGCCAGGTGTCAGCACTGGCGGTCCTTTTCCAACGCCCTGTGGCGTCTCATTCCTTGGTGCGCACATTTGGCTCCTCCTGGGAAGGAGCCTTTACCTCCATGGGACTTGAACTTGGTCCTGTCCGCATTGCAGCGTGCTCCTTTTGAAAATATCAGGGAGATTTCGTTTCCTCTGCTGTCGAAAAAGGTTGCCTTTCTTGTGGCGATCACTTCGGCTCGCAGAGTGTCGGAGCTGGCGGCGTTGTCTTGCCGCTCCCCTTACTTGATAATTCACAAGGATAAGGTGGTGTTGAGAACACCCCCGTCCTTTCTTCCCAAGGTGATCACTGATTTCCACCTTAATGAGGAAATTGTCTCGCCTTCGCTTTGTATAAAGCCTAAGCATCCTAAGGAGATTGCTTTGCACTCCTTGGATGTTGTCAGGGCGATCAAGGTCTATCTGAAGTCTGTGCGGGCCTCGGTGACCCAGGTGTGCAAGGCGGCGACTTGGTCATCGGTGCACACATTTTCCAAGTTCTACAAAGTAGACGTTCTGGCATCAGCTGATGCTTCTTTTGGCCGCAAAGTTCTCAGTGCGGCGGTGCCATGATGGACCCTTGAATTTTTCTCTGGGTCCCTGGCTGTTGGCATTTGCTTTCCTGGGCTGTTGCTCCTGTTGAGCATTGTTTTTTTCTGTTGCCCAGTTAGTTCTTACGGTGCATGTAAGATTCCTTTCTCTGATATGGGTACTGCGTTGCCTTTTCTACGGTTGCGTCTCCCACCCCTCATGTCTATACTGCTTTGGGACATCCCCATAGTGATGACTTAGAGGAGGCGGCGACTGTCGGAGGACGTAAGAGAAAACTGAATTTTTGTAAAATCTTACCTGTAAAATTCCTTTCTCTGAGTCCTCCGACAGTCGCCGCCCCCGCTCCTCTTTTGGGGTTCTTATTACCTACTGCTATGCTACCAAACTGAGTTGGGAGTGGTGATGCAGGGGGGGTATTGACCAGATGGGACAGCCCCCGTGGGTGTGTATATGCTAATGCCTTTTGTCTTTTGACTAAGTCTATATGCCTAGCTATTCCTACGGATAGGTGGACAATACCCATAGTGATGACTTAGAGGAGGCGGCGACTGTCGGAGGACTCAGAGAAAGGAATTTTACAGGTAAGATTTTACAAAAATTCCGTTTTTTAGTATGCCATGACTGTAAAAAGAAACTGGAGAAACCCTGGTATAACTTAATGTACCAAAACTATGTCTTGTGCAGTTTAATGTACTCCCAAAAAATTTTTACGGAAAGACAAAAATTCAAATTCTTTTTTTTTTTTTTTTTACATTATCTTTACTATAGATTAGGAGTATACTTTTTTCTATAATTTCTCATTTAGAACACTAAATTTAAACTAAACCATGAATGTGTACCAGGTCCACATACCCTGTCCATACAATGGGGTGGCGGTCCAGCTTGTCACTGAGGCATAGGTGGATGACCGCACTCAAATAAAACCACTCTTTTTTGCAAATCCATAGAACAATACATCACAGCAAAAGAGTAGTCTGATCTCTCCTGCCACCCTGTATTCTATTGATTTATTAAAACTGACTAATTTTATTGTAGTGCGGTCATCCACCTGTTTTTTATTGAAAAATGTAGGATTCTGGTTCAAAGCTTTGGAAAGTTATTCACAAATATGTTTTTTTTTCTTCTTTTTCAGATTAGCAAAAGTAAATTACCGATTTTAAAAAAAAAACTAATTTCACTTTTGTTCATTGACTACCACAGCTTCATATCTTCATTAACCGTTGGGTTATGCTGCTCTTCCTAGGAGTAGGAAACTTGGCGGAAAAGGGTTAACAAAAGTTAGGACTTTGACTACACCCATGGGCGGCCCCAGGGGGTATACTCCCACTTCCTGCTCTAGGACGTCAGCTTTTTTTTTTTTTTTGCCTAGTAGGAGTAAGGACCTAGCTCCCTGCTGAAATCTCTGGTCCTGGCATTTTTTCTCAGTTTTAAACAAAATTTTTTCATTTTTGATTTTTTTTCCTTCTACAATCAAGCTGTTCCTGTGAGAACTGCAATCAACTGCCAGACTGGGTGATGCACTGGATATTCTAGAACCTTAAGGTCCCCCCAGTCTGTCAAGCGAACACATGCAGACTGTAGCTCTGCGCTCAGTCGGCCGTGACATAGCCCCACTGGATGGGGGCTGGGCGGCGATTGGAAAACCTTGCAAGGACGGACGGGGGCCCGCAGCTCCCCAATACCAAGATGAAAGAACACGGAGTAAAAATGGGAGTGCTTCAAGAGCATACTAAACGAAGGGATTGACCAGTGCATTCCGAAGGAAAATAAATTTAAAAGAGCAAAACTAAACCCTGGGTGGCTAAACTCCAACTTAAAAATGCATATTAATGCTAAAGAAAAGGCCTTCAAAAAATACAAGACTGAGGGGTCATTGGCAGCATTCAGGCATTACAAAGAGTGTAATAAGAAATATTAAGACGAAATCAGGGTGGCTAAAATAGAACATGAGAGACATATAGCGGAAGAGAGTAAAAAAAACCCGAAAAAATTATTTAAGTATATAAATAGTAAGAAAGCGAGGCCAGAACACATTGGTCCCATAAAAGACGACAAGGGAGATTTGGCCACAGAGGACAGGGAATAGGCAGTAGTGTTTAAATAATTTCTTCTCTTCAGTCTTCACAAAAGAATTGGGGGGCTACACTAACCCAGCTTGTAAGGCCAAACTAAATAATACACCTCAGAAAGTACCGCCATGGCTAACAGAATATAGACTTAGAACTAAACTAGAGAAACTTAACATAAATAAATCAACGGGACCGGATGGCTTGCACCCGAGGGTTCTTAAAGAGCTCAGCCAGGTGATTGCCAGACCATTATTCATGATTTTTAAGGATAGATTACAGGCGGGTATGGTGCCAGCTGATTGGAAAAAAGCCAACGTGGTACCAATATTTAAAAAAGGGCAGAGATATATCCCGGGTAACTGGAAAAACAAAAAGAAGGGTATGGGACTTTGGTTGAGGTCAACTGGACATGAGAGTTTATTCAATAAATACATCATGTAAAAAAAAAAAACAATGTTGCATAAGCAACAGCCAGAGAGGACACACACAGTAGATAAAACCATACATAATGAATCAAAAATAAATACAAATATTTCTAGCACCAAAAATGGATCACTCAAGCATATCATGAATACAATATGACATCAATTGTAGTGTGCTCACAATCTTTTACATATATAACAATTTTATGAAACATCTGAGTAGTTATAGGCTCGACGCGTTTCATGGACCTCCGTCCATTCATCAGGAGCTTGAATGTAGGTTATACAGTGGGGATCGAAAGTTTGGGCACCCCAGGTAAAAATTTGTATTAATGTGCATAAAGAAGCCAAGAAAAGATGGAAAAACCTCCAAAATGCATCAAATTACAGATTAGACATTCTTATAATATGGCAACAAAAGTTAGATTTTATTTCCATCATTTACACTTTCAAAATAACAGAAAACAAAAAAATGGTGTCTGCAAAAGTTTGGGCACCCTGCAGAGTTAATATCTTGTACTGCCCCCTTTGGCAAATATCACAGCTTGTAAATGCTCTTTGTAGCCAGCCATGAGTCTTTCAATTCTTGTTTGAGGTATCTTTGCCCATTCTTCCTTACAAAAGTCTTCCAGTTCTTTGAGATTTCTGGGCTGTATGTCACGCACTGCTCTTTTAAGGTCTATCCATAGATTTTCAATTATGTTGAGGTCAGGAGATTGTGAAGGCCATGGCAAAACCTTCAGTTTACGCCTCTTGATGTATTCCCCCGTGGATTTCGCGGTGTGTTTAGGATCATTGTCCATTTGTAGAAGCCATCCTCTCTTTAACTTCAGCTTTTTCACAGATGGCATCAAGTTACCATCCAAAATTTGCTGAAATTTTATTGAATCCATTTTTCCTTCTACTCAGGAGATGTTCCCTGTGCCACTGGCTGCAATATAACCCCAAAGCATGATTGATCCACCCCCATGCTTAACAGTTGGACAGAGGTTCTTTTCATTAAATTCTGTGCCCCTTCTTCTCCAAACGTATCTTTGCTCATTCCGGCCAAAAAGTTCAATTTTAACCTCATTGGTCCACAGAACTTGTTTCCAAATTGCATCAGGCTTGTCTGTATGTTCATTTGCATTCTTCTGATGACTCTTCCATGAAGACCATATTTGTACAAATATCTCTCTTTATAGTGGATAGTGTACCACAACTCCAGTGTCTGCCAGATCTTTCTGGAGGGATCGTGCAGTCAAACGTGGGTTTTGAATTGTTTTTCACACAATCCTGCGAGCTGTTATGTCTGATATTTTTCTTGGTCTTCCAGATCTTGCTTTAACTTCCACTGTTCCTGATGACTGCCATTTCTTAATTACATTCCGAACAGAGGATATTGACATCTGAAAACGCTTTGCTATCTTCTTATAGCCTTCTCTAGCTTTTCAGTTTTCTAGACAACTGCTTAGAAGATCCCATGGCGCTGATTGTTGGGGCAAGGTCAGATGAGTCTGGGAATTTAAAACCTTTGAGATTGACATCACTTGGTCTTCCCAGAAGATGATTGAGAACAATCCATGACACTGGCAGGTCTCAGCCTTGCAAAGGGGCAGTGCGTGCTATAAATTCTGCAGGGTGTCCAAACTTTTGCAGACGCCATTTTTTTGTTTTCTGTAATTCTTTATGCACATTAATTCAAATTTTTACCTGGGGTGCCCAAACTTTCGATCCCCACTGTATGTCTAAAAATAAGAATATGGGTTTTTGTAAATGTACTTATAAAAATATGAACTATAATGGGGGATAAGCTGGAATAAACACTACCTTAGGCAGTGTCAGAGCTTCACGAGCAATCCAGTGTAGAGAGGAGAGGCAAAAGTCGATCCAGGGGATGCCTAACCCAGGGCTGAGGCATGGATCACATCCAGCACAACGGGGCAACAGATAGGAGAGGACCCCAGACAGGGTAGAAGACAGATTGAGAAATTCCAAATTAGTGAAGTTTAAGATGGATTGGAAAAAGAAAAAAGATAGACTTGGAGTGAGAGAAGGAGAAGAAAAAAAAGGGGGGGGAAGGGACACCCCTTAAGGGGGGGGGGTCCTGGAATGGGGGTGAGGATAAGTGCATGAAAGGGTGACCAAAGCAAAACGTGCACTAATCAAATCTGTGACATAGTGATAGATAAATGTGCATGATAAGTGGAAGCAATAAGGCTAAGTAATGAAATATTCCTGGAGAAACCAGAAGATGAAAAGTCCCAATGAAGGTAGACCTTGATCCAATGCAAGCCGTATGTCCCAAAGTGCAGGAGTGATCACACGCCAGCGCCATGCTGACGCCAGTATAAATAGGCGGCCAATGTAACTCCCACATCCGGTCAGTCAGACCGGGTATAGGTAGGGACAGAGACCGCCCCTGACGTAGGACGAAGGGGGAAGGGTTGCCATGGTAACATGACGCCATAAAGCGTCACGTACCATGCATACCCAGCATGGCGCCGATGGAAGGCGTGACACTCCGCCCCCCCCCCCTCCCGGATACTGCCGCAGAGACAGGCTATAACTGTCACAGATTTGATTAGTGCACGTTTCGCTTTGGTCACCCTTTCATACACTTATCCTCACCCTCATTCAAGGAACCCCCCCCCCCCTTAGGGGGTGTCCCCCCCCCCTTTTTTTCTTCTCCTTCTTCTCTCACTCCTAGCCTATCTTTTTTCTTTTTCCGATCCATCTTAGACTTCACTAATATCTCCTTCATGCACACTTCATTGGTTATCTCCTACGGATACATTCTTCTTGGTGGTCTCTCTGTAGGCACTGCCCCTTGGCCTATACATCTGATTATATACACTTTTTTATTTATATGTATTTCAAAATTGTTTTTCTCAGTATATTTATTCAATGATAATATACACTTTCAGACTGCTTTTGGTTCCCATATGCTTTCACCATCACCTCCTGGAGTTACACCCTTGGAATTTCTCAATCTGTCTTCTACCCTGTCTGGGGTCCTCTCCTATCTGTTGCCCCGTTGTGCTGGATTTGATCCATGCCTCAGCCCCGGGTTAGGCATCCCCTGGATCGACTTTAGCCTCTCCTCTCTACACTGGATTGCTCGTGAAGCTATGACACTGCTTAAAGCGGAGTTCCGGGCACAGAAACATTTTTTCAATGAACATACCCCCGGGACAGTCAGGGCTAGTACATTTCACAATGGCTAGCCTCTGATCTGTCCCGGTTTGCACTTACCTGCAAGAAGAAATACTCACTTATAAAAATTTCTTCCACAGCGTTGCCATCTCTGTTGTGGGCAGCTGAAGCCTGCGCGATCCTCTTCTGCGTCCTCTTCCGCGTCTTCTTCTCCCAGAATGCGCTTTCACCGGCCCCTCTCGGCCCCTCGCCGGTGCCGTCGCATTGATTCCTGGGAGCGATGACATTCAGCTCCCAGGAATCATTGCAAACCGGAAGTGACTGCGCGGGCCGCGGCCACAGAGTGAGGAAGTGAAAAAAGGTGAGTATTTCTTTCTACTATTACAAGGTAAGTAAAAAAAAATAAATAATAATCCTAACTATCCAATTCCTTTTCAGGTGAAGCAAAGCAAGCGGATGGGCACAAAATCGATTAGGTCTCCGCTTTAAGGTAGTGTTTATTCCAGCTTATCCCCCATTATAGTTCATATTTTTATAAGTACATTTACAAAAAAACATATTCTTATTTTTAGACATATAACCTACATTCAAGCTCCTGATGAATGGACGGAGGTCCATGAAACGCGTCAAGCCTATAACTACTCAGATGTTTCATAAAATTGTTATATATGTAAAAGATTGTGAGCACACTACAATTGATGTCATATTGTATTCATTATATTCTTGAGTGATCCATTTTTGGTCCTAGAAATATTGTATTTATTTTGGATTCATTATGTATGGTTTTATCTACTGTGTGTGTCATCTCTGGCTGTTGCTTATGTAACATTGTTTTTTTTTTTTTTTTAACATGACGTATTTATTGAATAAACTCTCATGTCCAGTTGACCTCAACCAAAGTCCCATACCCTTCTTTCTGTTGTTCCATATATAAAAAGGGATGGAGGCAACTAGACATTATTTGGCAAACCATATACATTGTTTTCTCATATCCCGGGTAACTATAGGCCTGTCAGCCTAACATCAGTAGTCTGCAAGATTTTGGAGGGGATGTTAAGGGACCAAATACAAGACTTTAGTAATGAAAATGGTATTATTAGTAGTAATCAGCATGGATTCATGAAAAATGGTTCTTGCCAAACCAATCTATTAACCTTCTATGATGAAGTGAGCTGCCACCTAGATAAAGGTAAGCCTGTGGATGTGGTGTATCTGGACTTTGCAAAGGCCTTTGACACCGTTCCCCACAAACGCTTACTGTTCAAACTAAGGAAGGTAGGTATGGACCATAAGGTGAGTATCTGGATAGAGAACTGGCTCCAGGGGATGTTGCAAAGGGTGGTGATTAATGGGGAGTACTTGGATTGGGCGGGTGTGAAAAGTAGGGTCCCCCAGGGTTCTGTCCTGGGGCCAATCCTGTTTAATTTATTCATAAATGATCTAGAGGAGGGGATATCTAGTACAATCTCAGTATTTGCGGATGATACTAAACTAAGCATGCCAATATCTTCTATGCAGGATGTGGAAACCTTACAAACGGACCTGAACAAAATAAGGGGGTGGGCAACTACATGGCAGATGAGGTTTAATGTTGAAAAATGTAAAGTAATGCACTTTGGTGCCAGAAACCAGAAAGCAAGCTACTCACTAGGGGGGGAACCTCTGGGTGAATCTAAGATGGAAAAGGACATGCGGGTACTGGTGGACAACAGGCTTGGAAGTGGCATGCAATGCCAAGCCGCTGCAAGCAAAGCCAACAGAATACTGGGATGTATAAAAAAGGGGATTCACTCCAGAAATAGAGATTATTCTCCCACTCTACAGAGACTCTGGTCCGGCCACATCTGGAGTATGCTGTCCAGTTCTGGGCACCGGTCCTCAGGAAGGATGTGCTGGAACTGGCAAGAGTCCAGAGAAGGGCAACAAAAATAATTAGGGGAATGGAGGACATCAGCTATGAGGAAAGACTACAAGCACTGAACTTATTCTCTCTGGAGAATAGATGATTGAGGGGGGATATGATATCAATGTACAAATACTGTACTGGCAACGCTAGCATAAGGAACAAGCTATTCAGAGAAAGGGAATACAATAAGACACGTGGCCACTCACTAAAACTAGAGGAAAGGCGGTTTAACCTTAAAGTACATAGGGGGTTCTTTACTGTCAGAGCAGTAAGGATGTGGAATTCTCTTCCGCAAACAGTCATATCAGCAGGGAGCATCGATAGTTTTAAAAAACTATTAGATGGGCACCTTAAAGACCACAACATACAGGGGTATACAATGTATGGTTAACAGCAAACACACACACACACACATCATAGGTTGAACTGGATGGGCTGATGTCTTTTTTCAACCTCACTAACTATGTAAGGTGTTCTGCCTGGAGTGGTGCCCGCATGGTCTCCAAAGGTATGGTGAGTAACTTGTTCCCTTTTTTTTCTCCTCTGGGAAAATTTGGGTGGAAGCGGGCCCATTCTGAGGTGGTCGGTACCTCTTTTGACCTGCCGACCCCTCTGGAACCCCATTTACAAAAAAAAAAAAAAATGGCAGTAATGGGGTGAGGACTGTGTATGGGGAGCTTTGGCTGGTAGGGGCTGAGAACGCAATGTGGCGGATCCCACAATAAATTGCACAATTTTTTTGGCCAGGTGGAAGGTCCCTAGTAAAGCTCTCCTTGCTGACTAACACATTTGTAATAGGCCCTGGGGTCTAGTGTGCCGCACTCCCACCGCGTGGCGCTGCCATTTCATCATAGCCCTTCTTTGCTGCATTTGGCGCCCATGTTTCTAGAGGAATCCATAGAAGCCTATTGGCGGCCATTTTCCTGTAGACAGAGGAGCAGCGGGGGGCCTTTAGTGGTGACATGGCTGTTCCAATTTCCTCACAGTTCGGCATGGAACAGGCTGACTAATGCTGTTGACTCACTCTGTGACAGTGTGGTGAGTCTTCGGGGGTGTATGGGACCCCCTCCTTCCTGCTGTACCATTAGCTGGGACATGTAGTGCCATACTTAAATGGTGGGCCACATTGTTTTTTTTTTTTTTTGATCTTGTGATACCAGGCATTTTCAATAGAACCTTCAGAGCATCTGTCACCACCGGGTCCACTCTGAGGCCACGGGACCCTCCGAATCTACAGCTGACCTGGCGGCCATGACGGCGGTCCTGCAGCCGCTGGTATCAAAAGTGGATCTAGCCCTGCTGAAAAGACAGGGAAAGAAGCGCCCACAGCCCTCACCTGCCCCCTCTGGGTCCCCAGATTATGAGGATGAAGTGGCTGCCGTGGACGCCAGCAACCCCAAGGGGTCTGCTTACATGCAACTGGAGGATACTACTAGTGCTGCATTGGCCACGCCAATACAGTTTGGTTCCCGCAAACCGTCAAAAAGGTACTTAAGGTTTTTCCCTTTCCCACCTATTTTGATGGGATTGTCACCAGTCAATAGAGTTCCCCGAAATGCATGGTTGGGAAACCTAAGCGTTTTGCTCGGAGGTGCCCCTTTGAGGAGTCCCTTATTAAGAAACTGACGGTTCCACCGGTGGTATATTTGCAAGTTTCCTGGCTGAATAAGACCACCTTGCTACTGGTAGAGGACGCTTCATCTTTTAAAGATCCTGCGGACAGGAAGGCTGAGGTTCTTCTCCACCATCTTTTCACTGTGATAGGTTCCATTTTGAGGCCCGTGTTCGCCATTACCTTGGTCTCTCAGAATCAGCTAGAATCCTGCGCCAGGATTTGGAAAGGGGGTCAACATCCTCCTGAGCTGGGTTGCAATATATCTGTAATGCCTCCCTGGATGCGGCCCCATTGGCCTGCAGGACATCTGACTGCGGTTACCCTCTGTCGCCTGCTTCGGCTAAAGTGTTGATCTGCAGACCAAGCTTCCAAGAAGGTGCTGACTGATATCCCATTTGTTGGGGGTTGTCTGTTCAGAGCTTCAATGGAAGAGATCATTAAAGGTTTCACTGGTGGTAAGTGTACACTGCTTCCGCGGAGCACAAGGGGTAGAGAGCTTCTGCGCAAACGTGGTCTGGTATTCTTAGCCCACAAGCGGCCCTTTCATCCGACCCAGGACACGGGTTCAAAACCCTCCCGAGCATTCTCGGGGGGGTTCAAGAGACCCTGGGTTGGTAAGTCAAAAGCAGGGCCCTCTGGCTCCGCAGACAAGTCCTCTTCGGCCTGAAGGAATGCCCTCACCCATTCAAGGGGTGGGGGGGACATCTTTGCTTCTTTCCAGATAGTTGGACTCCCTCATCCAAGACAAATGGGTTCACAAATTGATCCGATCCAGTTACAAGATCGAGTTTCGGCCCTTGCCTCTGGCAAGGTTCTTCCCTTCCAATTTACACCTGTCCCTGGATCAGTTGCAGGGACTAATGGGAGTAGTGCAAGATCTGCTCTTGCAGGGGGTCATCGTGCCAGTTCCAGAAATGGAATGCTTTCAGGGGTTTTCAAACCTTTTCACTGTTCCCAGAAAAGAGGGCAAGGTTCGTCCAATTTTGGACCTTAAGGCCTTGAACTGCTTTGTGAAAGTTTAAAAATTCAAAATGGAGTCCATTCGCACAGTAGTAGCTTCCCTTCAGCAGGGGGATTTTTTTTGTCCTCCATCGACATCAAGGACATCTATCTCCATATTCCAATATATGGTGGACATTAACGCTTCCTTCGCTTTGCAGTGGGAAAAGGGCATTATCAATTTGTGGCATTACCCTCTGGTCTCTCATCAGCTCCTCGGGTATTCACTAAGGTGTTGGCCCCGGTACTTGTCTTACTCGAACAGAGAGGAATTGTGGTACTGGGTATATGGACGACCTTCTTCTGCGAGCAGGATTGCGTTCCGTCTTACAGAATGATCTGAAAATCACTGTGCGAACTTTACAAGAGTTCGGCTGGATGCTGAATTTTCAGAAACCAACTCTGACTCCTTCCAACAGGTTGGATTATCTGGGATTTATTCTGGATTCGGTCTCAGTTCAAGTGTTTCTACTGTAGGAGAAACTGCAAAAGCTGCAGCATGCAATTTAGCTGCTGTTGTCCAACCGCTAGTCATCTCTCAGGACTTGCATGCAAGTGCTGGGGTCGATGGTTTCCACTTTTGGGGCGGTTGTTTCAGGGTTCGTACGGTCCTGGAAATCCTTGAAAAGTTTTGGAAATTTTAGATGACACTTTCCAGGCCTGGAAAGGTCATGGAAAATTAGGAAGCACACTAGGTTTTGGAAAAGTCATGGAATTCAATTACTGTGGAGGAGCGGGGGGAGCGGCGGGGACCGGGGTGCTTAATTATTTTATGATAATTATATTGGCACATACTGTATTTACATTTCGCTGTATTAGCGTCCTTCCGGGTCCGCGGTATTCGTGTGCTGTCATTGGCCAGCAGCAGCCGAAGAGATGACCCAATCAGGCAGCGGGGAGGGCCGGCCGCGGTTTGCCTGGAGACACTGTGACTGGCTAGCAGCAGCAGTAACAGCCGGGAGATTATCAACCCATGAGGCAGCAGAAGCGTCACTGGAGGGCGGGCCGGCCGCATGAACATGATGATGACGCGGAAGGGGGTGGTAACCGTTTCGGTCCACCTCCTGTATCATTCTTGCAGCCTCTGACCAACTCCTGTATCATTCTTGCAGCCTCTGACCACCTCCTGTATCATGTCCGCAGCCTCTGACCACCTCCTGTATCATGTCCGCAGCCTCTGACCTTCTCTTGTATCATGTCCGCAGCCTCTGACCACCTCCTGTATCATGTCTGCAGCCTCTGACCACTTCCTGCATCATGTCCGCAGCCTCTGACCACCTCCTGTATCATGTCCGCAGCCTCTGACCACCTCCTGTATCATGTCCGCAGCCTCTGACCACCTCCTGTATCATGTCCGCAGCCTCTGACCACCTCCTGTATCATGTCCGCAGCCTCTGACCACCTCCTGTATCATGTCCGCAGCCTCTGACCTTGTCCTGTATCATGTCCGCAGCCTCTGACCTTCTCCTGTATCATGTCCGCAGCCTCTGACCTTGTCCTGTATCATGTCCGCAGCCTCTGACCTTCTCCTGTATCATGTCCGCTAAATGTACAGTGTGTGTCGTAAAACGTTTGACATTTCGAACATGGGAGAGGCAGCGCTGTCTAGCCACGCTAAAGGGGCAAAGCACCAGTCTGCAGCTGCGTGCTTGACAGCTTCCAATCCGATCGCTGGCTTTTTCACCCGTGCGCCTGAAGTGACACCGGCTCCCAGCTGCGGCAGCGGTGCTTCCATCTCATCCACTGTAAAACAAGTGTATCCAGAAATGAAACCCTAACTGCAGAGGTACTGTACACTAAAAAGATTGTCGTTTATTTTAGTAAAAATATGCTGGGTGTGACATGGATTTTTCTTCTTATTTAACATGTAGACATTTCATGAAACATTAGGTCATGAATATTTATGTGAAGTCATGGAAAAGTCATGGAATTTTATTGGTGAAAATGTGTATGAACCCTGTTTGCTAAGTTTCACACAAGACCTCTGCAAAGGGAGATCCTGGCAAAATGGGACCGAAATCTTTGTTCCCTGGACAATCTGATCAGGTTGACCCAGGATACGAGGGGCGCTTTTTTGTGGTGTCTCCACTTTTCAGCGCTTCGTCTGGAAAAATCCCTCTTTCCCCTATACTGGATGGTGATCTCCACGGATGCCAGTTTGTCCGGGTGGGCAGGTACCCTGGGCAGACTTTGGCCCAGGGGGTTTGGACTCGCGAGGAGTCCACTCTGCCGATCAACATCCTGGAAAAATGGGCGATTAGACTTTCTGTCCCACTGGACGAATCGTCTACAAGGGTGTCCAGTAAGGATTCAGTCGGACAACCCCACGACCGTGGCATATGTCAATCATCAAGGGGGCACAAGGAGTGCCCTTGCAGCCAGAGAAATTGCCTTCCATTCCTTGGATGTGGTTTGTGCCATCAGGGTGTACCTGGCAACAACTGAAACAATTCTTAAATCGGATTCCCTATTTGTACTTACGGATGGTTTGTCTGCTGCGACTATTTCCAAGTAGATCAGGCAGACGATGGTGCAGGCCTATTCCACTAAGGGTCAGGTCCCTCCTTTCCCTGTCAAGACGCATTCTACAAGGGCGCGAAGTGCCTCCTGGGCCTTCCGTCATCAGGCGTCGGTGGTCCAGGTGTGCAAGGCGGCCACCTGGTCGTCTGTGCATATACGTTCATCAAGTTTTACAAGGTGGACATCCTGGCATCTGCGGATGCTGCTTTCGGGCGCAAAGTTTTGCAGGCCTCTGTTGTGGAAGTTTTTTTGTTTTGTTTCCGGTTGGTGAGCCCCAGTTGTTTCTGGTTGGGCTCTTTATTGCCTAGTTAGCAATTTTTTTCTGTTAGCCATTTTTTTGTTAACCGTTTGCTGTGTGCCCACCCCTCATGATGACACTGCTTTGGGACTCCCCAACGGTCAATTAAGATATGAAGCTGTGCCCGTCAATGAACGCAATAGAAAACTGGATTTTTGTCTTTTTCTCTGATGTTCACTGAGGGACACAGCACCCACCCCTCCATGGAGTTGGGTTATGTAATCTTTTGACAACGCTTGTTACAAAACTGACATCCTAGAGTAGGAAGTGGGAGAATACTTCCTGGGAGTGCCCATGGTAGTCAAAGTCTTGTTAACTTTTGTTAACCCTTTTCCGCCTAGTGTCCTACTCATAGGAAGAGCAGCATAACCCAATGGTCAATAAATATATGAAGCTGTGTCCGTCAATGAACATCAGAGAAAAGGATTTTACGGTAAGACAAAAATCTTTTTGCTTCTCTTCTCTTCTTTTCCTTTCCCATTTGCTTGTCCTGTATATATTTATTTTTTTTTTTTATGCTTCCAAGTAGCCCAACACCAACTCTCCACAAATTTTTATCCCCTAGCCCTAAAATCTTGAGACTGGACATCCTCAGGATCGTTCTTTATAAATAACATTAATCCCTTCACGCCTAAGGGTAAAACAAATCTTATTGCAATGCCTAAGCACATTTTTGCAATTTTGACGTGTTAGTAAAACTGTACATATCATCACAACTACTTGCACAAATTGGACTTTCATTTGGTAGTAGATAGTTATAGATCACTCCTGATTTTTTATTTTTTTTGTTAAGGAAAACTGGCCCAAAATAGTAAAAAAAAATTTGAGCTGCAAATACTGCATGTGTGTGTCAGTTGTTGTTTGTACGTGTAGTACAAACCAGAATACTGCACATTTCGCTTTTTTTTTTTCCCTACCTAAAACACTCTGACACTAATTGATACGGATGCTAATTTAAAGGAAAATTAAAATGTGTGTGTATACGTGTGTGTGTGTGTGTGTGTGTGTGTGTGTGTGTGTGTGTGTGTGTGTGTGTGTGTGTGTGTGTATATATAATTTTTTTTTTTATATATATTTACAGTATTTCACAAAAGTGACAACACCCTCACAAATCTTTCCATGTGACAAAACTGAAGAAATCACACTTTGCTACAATGTAAGGTGGTGAGTGTACAGCTTGTTTAACAGTGTAAATTTGCTGTCCCCTCAAAATAACTCAACACACAGCCATTTATGTCTAAACAGCTGGCAGCAAAAGTGAGTACACCCCTAAGTAAAAATGTCCAAATTGGGCCAATTAGCCATTTTCCCTCCCTGGTGTCATGTGACTCGTTAGTGTTACAAGGTCTTGGGTGTGAATGGTGGAGCAGGTGCGTTAAATTTTGTGTTATCGCTCTCACTCTTACTGGTCACTGGAAGTTCAACATGGCACCTCATGGCAAAGAACTCTCTGAGGATCTGAAAAAAAGAATGATTGCTCTACATAAATATGGCGTAGGCTATAAGATTACCAAGACCCTGAAACTGAGCTGCAGCATGGTGGCTAAGACCATACAGCAGTTTAACAGGACAGTCTCCACTGAGAACAGGCCTCTCAATGGTCGACCAAAGAAGTTGAGTGCACATGCTCAGCGTCCTATCCAGAGGTTGTCTTTGTCTAATAGACGTATGAGTGCTGCCAGCATTGCTGCAGAGGTTGAAGGGGTGGGGGGGTCAGCCTGTCAGTGCCATACCCATCGGGGGAGGCTTGTGATTGGCCCCAAATTTATTCTGCAGCAGGACAACAAACTTAAACATACAGCCAATGTCATTAAGAACGATCTTCAGCATAAAGGACAAGGATCTTGGCGTCATCATCGATTCTGTCTGGCATTACATGAAGGAACAGACGGATTTGAGGAGGGGTACATCCACATAAGATCTTTGGTTAGTTCTCCAAGATGTTTGGAACAACCTACCTGCCGAGTTCCTTTAAAAACAATGTGCAAGTGCACCTAGAAGAATTTCTGCTGGTTTGAAAGCAAATGGTAGTCACACCGAATATTGATTTGACTTGGATTTCTCTTCTGTTTATTTACTTTCCGTTTTGTTGATAAAAAATAAACTATTAAGCGCCGGTTCACATAGGAGCGACGCTACTTTCAGGGGCGACCTCCGAGATCGTGGTGCGAGCAGCGCGCCGCGACCTCGGAGCGGCCGCCACGGACTTCATAACATTGAAGTCTATGGCGGTCGCCTCCTGGTCGCCCCAAAGAAGCTCCGGACCCTTTTTCTAGGTCGGAGCGACTTGTGTCGCTCCTATTAGAACGGGTCCGCAGCTTTCCTATGGGAGGCGACCTGTGAGGCGACCAGGTCGCCTCACAGGTCGCCCTAGTGTGAACCGGGGCTTACACGATTTCTGAACTAAACCATTAAAACAAACTTAACACTATTTCTGAAAGCATTCTTCATTCACAGCATTTTTTCACACCTGCCGAAAACATTTGCACAGTACTGTATATACAAATATATGCACAAATGAACACCTTAGACAATGTATGCTTTTTAGAATGTGGTTTATAAAATATTTTTCTATTCCAGATAGTCTTGATACTCAATATAATGGGGGCTTTTTTCTTTTAATGTGTAGATTGAAATGTCCATATGAAACTGCAGTGGAGTTGGCAGCTTGGTGCTTGCAAGGTGAGTAGATTGTCATTGACTGCTAAATTTGTGTTGTCCTTACCCCCAGCAAGGAAACACTATTGTGGCTTAAGTAGATGAAAAACTAAATGAAAGCTCATCTTCATGGAGATGAACACCATTTAAATTGGGTATATTTTATTAAAAATATGTATTTCTCAAAGCAATCATGCTTTGATTTTGGGTTTTGGCTTCTAGGAGGTTAAACACTATGCAGTGGCATAGCTCAGGCCTTGTCTTTACCCCTGCAGATACTGAGCTAGCTCAGTTTAGCTTAGGGCGCTTTTACACTACCCTTGATATGCTTTGGCCAGAGCATGGGTGCTTTGCAGTGTACCCACTGTTTTCATGCAGGCTAGGTGTGCTTTCCCAAAACCACAGGTCCTAATAAGTCAAGAAAACCTACAAGAAAACACATTGTATTACACCTACGCTGAAGCCAAAGCACAGCAGATCAGTGCTCCTTAGTGTCAGATATTTACTGCTTGACCATCCCACTACTTGTTTCATACCTGATCCAGATATTCATCGCCATGACCATTAGTTATCTTGTCACACCAGACCTCCAAATTTAGATATGTACTGATAATTCACCCCACTGGTGTTGAGTAGACTGTATAAACTGTAAAAAAACTGTATCTGCTGCTTAGGACAGGGGTGAAAGAATGGTTTCCACAACTGTTCTTTATTCCTGTCCGGGGCAGTTTTTACTTTCACTGTAGGCATTTGTGATGTAATTTCTAGAGTACGGGATTAATGTTTGCTGCACCTTTCCAGCGCTACAATTGTCTTTGCAGGGGCAGTGGGCTTTTTGCATTTGGCCTTCTGAAATGTATGCAGCAATCCCCAGCAATAACCTATGTCTTCCAGGGGCCAAACACTATGGAACTACACTACTGGGTTATCCTGGTGATAGGAACACCTCCACAAGAAAAAGAACACCTGCATCTTTTTTTTCAGGCTTATTCTCCGGGCTGGTGGTTTCTAGCACTTCCTGGACAGTCCTGTGGAGGCTGCAATCATGTCAGGCGCTGGGAGCGGTGGGTGTGGCAGACGTTCAGAGCAGGCATGCTCCTTCATCAGGCCGTGGGGATGGCCATGTTAATGGTGGTATTTTATGTGCAGGAGTTGGGTGGAAGACTAGATACGTCAGCATAACAGTACCATGCAATTCAAAGCCCTGCTGCCCACTAAAAGGAGACACCCAATATAGTACATTTCAGTTGTGCTCATACAATTACATATCCTGGCAGAATTTATGATTTCTTTGCCATTTTTCAGAGAATATGAATGATAACACAAAAACTTTTCTTTCACCCATGGTTAGTGTTTTGCTAAAGCCATTTATTATCAGTCAACTGTTTTTACTTTTTAAATCATAATTACAACAGAAACTACCCCAATGACCCTGATCAAAAGTTTACATACCCCAGTTCTCAAAACCGTGTATTGCCCTCTTTAACATCAATGACAGCTTGAAGTCTTTTGTGGTATTTGTGGATGAGGCTCTTTATCTTCTTACATGGTAAAGCTGCCCATTCTTCCTGGAAAAAAAGCCTCCAGTTCCTATAAATTCTTGGGCTGTCTTGCATGAACTGCACGTTTGAGATCTCCCCAGAGTGGCTCAATGATATTGAGGTCAGGAGACTGAGATGGCCACTCCAGAACCTTCACTTTATTCTGCTGTAGCCAATGACGGGTCGACTTGGCCTTGTGTTTAGGATCATTGTCATGTTGGAATGGTCATGTACGTCTTATGCGCAGCTTCCAGGCTGATGAATGCAAATTTTCCTCCAGTATTTTGTGATAACATACTGCATTTATCTTGCCATCAATTCTGACCTAATTTCCTATGCCTCTGTAGCTCACACATCCCCAAAACATCAGCGATCCACCTCCGTGTTTCACAGTAGGAATTGTGAACCTTTCATCATAGCTTTGTTGACTCCTCTCCAAATGTAGCGTTTATGGTTGTGGCCAAAAAGCTCAATTTTGGTCTCATCACTCCAAATGACTTTGTGCCAGTTTTGAGGCTTGTCTCTGTGCTGTTTGGCGTGTATTGTAAGCTGGATACTTTGTGGCATTCTCCTCTATGGCGCAGTAATCTGCCGCCATCTGATCCTGTCTGCCAAAAACAGACGGATGGTGGTTCTATTTTCTATCCATCCCGTGGATCGGATCAGATGGCATCAGATGGAAAGAGACAGACAGTCTGTTTCCATTCAATTGCGCTATAGAGGAGAGTGGGGTTCTATTCGTATTTATGTGTAAATTTAGTATCCGTTTTATTAAATAAAGCTTGGTTGTTTAAAAAAAAAAACTGGCTTCTAACTTTTTTAGCTGGCTTCTAGCTTTCAGGAAAATTTGTCAAGCCCTGCCTTATGCTGTGTGGTTAGAAAAGAAAAAAGGAATTGAAATGGGGAATAGCAAAGATGCAAAAATGCAGGAAAAAAACATGGTATGGGAAGAACAGAGACGCCTTTATATTTTGTAAAAAAAAAATAATAAGGTAATGGGCTATATGCTATATTGCGCCAACAGGATAAATACAGTAAATAAGTAGGGCTCAGTATACACATGACCAGGGGTGGTCAAGGCCATTTTACAAGTGGGAATTTACCTATAAATGTTAGTGGTTTATAGCACTGTATGAATAATTATTTCCTCATTGAGGCTGTCTGAAGATAGAGCATCAAGCGTATATATCCAATATGTCTCTCTAGCTCACAAGCACTTAAATCTTTTGAACCGAGGCGCAGTTCCCCAGGCAATACTTATTACGTAGAAACGCAATGAGAGGGGCCTCACTAAGTCATACCGCAAGCCTGGTTAAAGCTTGGACATGGTGGCTATTTTTTAACTACACTCGGTTTAAGATCTTGCCTTGTGTAAGTGAATTAAATTATTTTGGTAAAATACTACACTATTTGGTCCTCCTGATGCATTTACATCCCCTCTTTGGAGTGCATTTGCCTTAGGAGTCCTATTTTTGTTGCATCGTGACATATTTGGCTGCAGTTTTGGATCACCTTGTGGAATCCGAATAGCTGGTACAAAGCCCTGTTAATGATTTGTGGTGAAGAGGCTTCGGGAACACTTTCGTGTGGTGGTGTATTCTAACATTTTCTACACTTCGAGAGGAGATTGTCAAGAATTATATCTTTAGCACTAATGTTTGCACTTTATTTGGACATTTTGTTGCACCTTTGTGGACTTTTCTACACTTTATATGTTGCACTTTTTGTTTATCGATTCATATAAGTAATGAGTTTTTTTATAACGCTGCTTATGTATTTGCTCATGTGAATTATTTAGTTTTATCTTAATAGATAAACATATATTTTTTGGACAGAGCACTTTGAAATTGATTTTTTTTTATAGTTTTCAAAACGGTGCTCCCTAATTTATGTTGGTAGAATTTTTTTTTTTTGGAGTTTGTGGACACAGATCCCATCAATGTTTTTCTCTTGTTAGCCTGTTGCAGTAGCTAAGTGATGCTAAACACACACTGTTTAATTCACAATATCCCTTTTCCTTCTCTATGTGGATAATGGCACTGTAATTATTTTACTAAAAAAAAAAAAATCGAAGTACTCTTTTTATAATTAGAGTTAGAGCCAAGCTGTGATCTCTATTAAAGTCTATGGGACCCGCACTTGTAAAATCAAAAGTCCCCGTTTTGAAGTCTTGTATGCAAGTTATTGGTTACAGAAAAGATAAGTCACTTCCAGCATTTAGAGGTCCTCTGTTGCAGAATGAACAATGGCAAGCTCCGGTTTGGGCAGATGCAGCCCTCCTCGGAGTAATCCAAATTGATACTAAAAAACAAGGAAGGCACAAGCACCTGGTACATTACAAAACTACATTTATTTGTATATTCAAAAGGATAAAAATGGGTACTCACAAAGTGCAACTGACAATTAGCCAAAGGACCACACCATGCTAAGCTGTACGTACACACATGTGCCGTTCACATCGAGTGAATCTGGCGCGTTTCAGGGGCGTACCTCTTTCCTCAAAGCTAGGTTATTCAAGACACCTCAAGGCAAGTGCTTAAATAGGGGAGTCAACATTAAGTAACTGCACGCCCCAAAAAGGGCAGGGAGAAAAAAATTCCTCCATATTTAAAAAAAGTGGAAAATTATATTAAATGAATAAAGTATACATAAGATCACATACTATGGGTCCACAAATTGACTATAGGTTTTTCATTTTAATAGCGGTTAGGATACACTTAGCATTAAGGTGGATAGTGACTTTCTATTAGCTGTGTCCAGGCAACAAAAACGGTCGCTGGAACACAAACGGCATCCCCTGGAGCGCCAGTGAAGCTGGATGTACAGGGCCATCTATAGACCAGAAGTACAGGGACTGGACGTTCTCCACCAGACACAGACAAGGCCACTTTGCCGTGGTGTGATCCAGACAAGCAGCAAACGCTGATATCCCGGAATGCGGGCCAGTCTTTTGCCCACTCTTAGGGTGTGGGTGACCAACACCTGACAGACTCCATCCTCTCGGGACTCCCCGGAAGGGGCAGATGATGTCACCTCTGGCTCATGGCGGAAGTCCAAAGCTGTGTCCCCATATATAGGAGACAACAGACATGACAAAAAAAGGAGGGGATTTCAGTATAGTAGGACTAATCCCAACAGCGGAAGGCTAGCGATGCCCAAGTGCTGGACCCCAACATAACGTGTTAATATTCCATATAGTTGCTATAAAATAAATTGATTAGTATTTAAAAAGTAAAAATAAAAAATATTAATAAACAGTAATGAACTAATTAAATGGGCAAAATACTTGTATGGATACTGTAATCAATATGATAAAAATGGAGTTAAAATAAAAAATATTATATGGGCGGATTATGAGAGCGGTGCATATACAGTATGTAATATCGGCAGATGTACATACAGGCAGCAAATGCTATCAACTAGAGGTCATGCGCCATTTGTCATGTCTGTTGTCTCCTCTATCTGTGGACTTCCGTCGCGAGCCATAGGCGACATCATCCCACCCCTTCCGGCGAGTCCCAAGAGGATGGAGTCTGTGTTGGACCCCCCGCACCCTCCAGTGGGCAGGTGACTGGCCCGCGTTCCGGCATATCAGGATTTCGGCAGGAGCTACCTCGTCTGTGCCTGGTGGTAAACTTCTGACCGGACAAGCTAGGCTGGCTCTGATTGGTCAGCGCTGACCAATTAAAATGCGTTCTATCCGTACGTGCTGAGAAGTACCTATAGGAGATTAAGCCACAGGGATTTCAAATCTACGGACTGGCGAAGCAGCGACTCGAAGTCTCAAAGCACCATGGGGGGGGGCGGGTCCAGTGTAAGATCCACTTACAGATCTTTCTGTAAAGGTGAACTAACCCTTGAAGATAGCCGTGGCTGGTAAAAATGTTGCCCAATCAGGGCTTAGAATGCACTGTGCAATGTGCAGTTTATTGCGAGGCACTCAGTGGGCAAACAGCCCTCACCCTGCAAATTCGAACGGGCGATGTTCGGGCCGGAATTATGCTCGGCCCGAACCGCTTGCCCAACACTATTCCTAATCGATATATTGCTATATATAGTATTGCCAACATTATATATATATATATATATATATATATATATATATATATATATATATATATATATATATATATATATATATAATTTTCCAACATTGCTCTGCAAAATCCCCAACTGCAGTGCGGTCACAGAAAGAACGGGGAGATAGAGAACAGCAGGATCAACCAGGTTTTTTTTGCAGAAAACCATTTTTACTAGTGGTGCACCAAAATTTCGGCAGCCGAAAATAGGCCTATCCCATTTCGGCCGGGACAGTCCTGCCAAATAGGACCTTGTCCCGGCTAACTTACTCCGCCGGGACTTGTCCCAGCCAGTGGGGGAGGCTCTGACCTTTATTTTCCCTAACGGTGTCTCCCTGCTCCAGCCGCCATCTTCAGGCTCAGGATGGCCGGCATGCTACCTGTGATTGGGCGAATATGGCGGGGGCTGACTTGTGCCTGTCCAGTCACAGCATAGGGTGGGTGGCGCATGTGTGGATGGTGGTTTCTTCTGGAGCTGCGCTCAGCCTCAACACACCGGCCGCCTGCTGCTAAGCTCTTGACCCAACCACGGACGTTCTTCCTCTTACTGTGAGTACCGGCAGATAATTGTCATTAAAGGATCGCTTCTCAGCCTTTTGGCTAAGATCAAGTGTAGTATCTGTTATTATCAGTGGTATGGGCCTGGAAGGTTAGTATCGGCAGGGACTGAAAACCGGAGCGCCTGGGTGTAACTGGGGGCCGGGAGTAAGTCCTGTCAGAGAAACCTAGAAGGGTCCATCACCTCCTGATTTGAATGGGATCTGTTCTTATCAGTTTGAAGGGAGCGAGAAAGCTGGTAGTCCCAGCCGATTAGTACTGCTCCTGGGTTGGTAAGGAATGGTGGTGGGAGGGCCCTTCCTCCTGGATTGAATCTGGCCTTGCAAAAGGCTTGTCCCCAGTTAAAGGCAGGCTCTCAATAAGTTGTCTAAGTTCTGATGCCGAAGGTCGGGACCGAAAGAAGTCTGTGGTGTATGTGCCCCTGAGGTGGCAGCCCAGGGGTGCCATAATTCTCTCTGGTGGGGGAGCTCACCTTGAGTTTTTTGGCACCTTGGTCACTGCACCACACACAATTTTTTCGCACCTGCCTCTAGGGACGGGCCTTTTGGCTGGGACCAGAGGAATTTTTTATTCCTGGCCGAAGGGCCTGTCAAGGTTTCGCACCTTGACACCATGCACTTTCTCCACTTCCCCTACTTCCCTTTCCCCACCTGTGTGCCCGTGTGTTTTTTTTTTTTTTTTTTTTTTGTGGTTTGTCACTCCTTTCTTTCTCACTTTTTTCATGATGAGTAGGTCCTCGGGTCTACCTTGAAAGTCTTTGGAGGGGGCGGATATGGCCTTCTGGCTTAGTTCGCCCTCTCTCATGGGGTCTCCCTTTGGGGGAGCCCCACCTAGTACTTGGGGTGGGCTGTTTCGGCAGTCCTCTCAGTCCGCTTGTTTACGGACCCCCCCCCCCCCCCGCGCGTGTGCCCGGCAGACCCGATGTCCACCGGGCACTCGCGATTGTCCGTTACAGCGGGAGAAAGGCAGGCGGCTAATGTAAACACAGCCGCCTGTCATTCTCCCCTGTGTAAGAATGGAGAGCATACGGTTCTGCTATGTAGGACCGTTGATCTCTGTTCTTACACATCAAGCCACATCCAATCACAGTTAGAAGCACGCCCCTAGGGACACACTTAACCCCTCCCTCTCAAATAAAGTTAACCCCTTCCCTGCCAGTGTCATTTTTACAGTTACAGTGCATATGTATAGCCCTGATTACTGTAGTAATGTCACTGGTAACCCCAAAAGTGTCAAAAATGCCAGTCAAGGGTCCGATCTGTCCGCTGCAATGTCGCAGTCCCGCAAAAAAAATCGCAGATCGCCGCCATTACTCGATAGAAAAAAAAACAACAAAAATGACATAAATCTTTCCCTTAGTTAGTAAACGCAATAACTTTTGCGCAAACCAATCAAAATACTCTTTTTGCGATTTTTTTTTTTTTTTTTTTTAACCAAACATATGTAGCATAAAACAAATTGTCCTAAAATGTTAAAAAATTTTGATTTTTACATTTTTTTGGGAATTTCATATAAAAAAATTTGAAAAATGTTATTTTTGCAAAATTGGCGCTCTTTTTTTTGTTTATAGCGCATGATCAAAAAATCACACAGGTGATCAAATACCACCAAAAGAAAGCTCTGTTTGTGGGGAAAAAAAAGGATGTCAAATTAGTTTAGGTACAGCGTCGCACGACCGCGCAATTGTCCGTTAAAGTCACGCAGTGCCGAATCACAAAATAGGCCCTGGTCAGGAAGGGGGTCAAATCTTCCGGGGCTTAAGTGGTTAATTTGCAAACGACTGTGAAAAGCAGTGGTAGAACATGTTTTAAAATAGTCACTCACATCACAGTACTCATGGTTACTGTAAATGTTTATCCTAGTATATAGTGAGGGATTGACCTGGCTGCTTGGTAACAAACCACCAGTCATAAACTGTATGATCCAAGTGCTTTGAATTGATTTTGTCACATGACACCTCTGGTCATGCTTGTCTCAAGCTACAAAGGGTAGAAAAGGTGTTCTGATACAACAATAAACAATGGCAGAAATATAAATTACATTATTGCTTGCTATTGGCTCTGTCTGTCTGATATTCTTGCTGAAAGGTATACTATGCACACTGAGAATCCATTGGCTATTTCTGTCAATTTTTTTTCTTCCCAGGAAGTGCTTTTTTGCTTAAAATGTGGTGCACCTGCTGGAAAGATGACCCTTTTGGCAGACACTTGTCCATACATAATAGAGTATAATGGGGGATAAAATAATGAAAGAATGGTGGATGAAATATATAGCGTGCACCACAGCCTTAATGAAAACTGACATTTTTCTTTTTTATAGGTAGGGAGATAAAATCATATTTTTTTTAATAGGGGGTGGACTAGCACCCTCACCATACCTATCCTAAGAAATGTATAGTGTTCTTGTATAGTTTTTTTTTTTTTTTTTTGTTTTCAGAACCCAAAAATAAAAATGTATCTTTCCTAATTTTTTTTTCTTTTTAAATAAATATTTACTATTACCATTTACCACTTGCACTACCATTTACACTTGATACTTAATACAAGTGATGTACAAGATTTGTTTATTAAACCAGTATAAAACCCAAAAGCAAACCTTTATTATATTGCAGCTTACCAATTAGTTTTCTTTTTTAGAATTTCTTCTATTTTCATTTTGTGATCAGAACAGCAAGTCTGCTGTTTCTAAGAAGATCAAGCTATACCACTTGCAGGGGTTATTAAAATGATCAGCTTTTATTTTTCTAAAACGGTTATCCCAAAAGGAAAAAAACAGTTTGCTGTAACTGAAAAGTGTGAGCTGTGATTTAGCTTAATTTTATTGTATTTAAATCTTCTCCTATACTTGCCACTACTACCCCCCCCCCACCCCAACTGACAATGCTGCAGTTTGACGTACCTACCATCCTCATTCCTCCAGAGTCCCTCACTAATACTGGAGGCGTGTCACTGGCCAGATCGCTAGGTGAAGACAATGGAAAAAGTCAAAAGAAGACTGATGCAGCCACCATATTGATAAGCTGCAATATAATATATTTTTGGTTTTAATATTGCTTTAATTTGTAAACCTTTACAAATACCATCAACCATATATTTATGACCGCCCACTTGAACATTCAGAAGTTTTGAACGCTTTCTTTAACCAATGCAATCAGTATGTTTTGCAACAATAAGTTTGCAAAGTTCTTGAGAGAGCTCTTTGCTTTTACCCATCATGAAATGTTTCTTGTATGACGCCTTGGTAATGAGACACCTTTTTATAGGCCATCATTTGAGACTGAACCAGCTGATATTTGCACTGACAAGGGGCAGGATTGCTTTCTAATTACTGATAAATTTCAGCAGGTGTCTTGGCTTTCCATGCCTTTTTGCACCTCCCTTTCTTTGTGTTCAATACTTTTTTGCCTGTATTATTCCATTTAATTTCTGAACTTATTTGTTTTGGTTTCTTTGTATGTATTCATTGCATGGGCTGTTAGAGTCGGTTCACACTAAGGCTCCGTTCACATATAGGCGTTTTGGGGCGTTTTTGGAGAGTTTTTCTGCTCTAGGATCAGCTCTCAAAACGCCCAACAAGACAAATCCTATTCATTTTAATGGCCCCTGTTCACATCTGAGCGTTTTGACGCTGTAAGCAAAACGCCCAACGCTCAAAGTACATGAGCTTCTTTTTGGGCAGATTACAGGCGTTTTCCATTGGTTTCTATTCAATCTAAAAACGCCTGCACAAAAAACGCCTGTAAAAATCGCAGCAAAATCGCGGTAAAAAACGCGCGAAAACGCTACGCTCAGGTGTGAATGTAGCCTAAGGCGACACGACCCCTTACTACTTCAGGGGCGACTTGTGCATTACCATGCACCACGACTTCGGAGCGACTTGCAGGGACTTCACAAAATGGAAGTCTATGCAAGTCGCTCCAAGGTCGTCCCGAAGTAGTAACATAGAAACATAGAATGTGTCGGCAGATAAGAACCATTTGGCCCATCTAGTCTGCCCAATATATCTGAATCCTATGAATAGTCCCTGGCCCTATCTTATATGAAGGATAGCCTTATGCCTATCCCATGCATGCTTAAACTCCTTCACTGTATTTGCAGCTACCACTTCTGCAGGAAGGTTATTCCATGCATCCACTACTCTCTCAGTAAAGTAATACTTCCTCATATTACTTTTAAACCTTTGCCCCTCTAATTTAAAACTGTGTCCTCTTGTGGTAGTTTTTCTTCTTTTAAATATGCTCTCCTCCTTTACCGAGTTGATTCCCTTTATGTATTTAAAAGTTTCTATCATATCCCCTCTGTCTCTTCTTTCTTCCAAGCTATACATGTTAAGGTCCTTTAACCTTTCCTGGTAAGTTTTTTCCTGCAATCCATGTACTAGTTTAGTAGCTCTTCTCTGAACTCTCTCTAGAGTATCTATATCCTTCTGGAGATGTGGCCTCCAGTACTGCGCACAATACTCCAAGTGAGGTCTCACCAGTGTTCTGTACAGCGGCATAAGCACTTCTCTCTTTCTCCTGCTTATACCTCTCCCTATACATCCAAGCATTCTGCTGGCATTTCGTGCTGCTCTATTACATTGTCTTCCCACCTTTAAGTCTTCTGAAATAATTACTCCTAAATCCCTTTCCTCAGATACTGAGGTCAGGACTGTGTCAAATATTCTATATTCTGCCCTTGGGTTTTTACGTCCCAGGTGCATTATCTTGCACTTATCCACATTAAATTTCAGTTGCCAGAGTTCTGACCATTCTTCTAGTTTTCCTAAATCCTTTTCCATTTGGCGTTTCCCTCCAGGAACATCAACCCTGTTACATATCTTTGTGTCATCAGCAAAAAGACAAACCTTACCATCGAGGCCTTTTGCAATATCACTTATGAAGATATTAAACAAAATTGGTCCCAGTACAGATCCCTGAGGTACCCCACTGGTAACATGACCTTGTTCTGAATGTTCTCCATTGACTACAACCCTCTGTTGTCTGTCACTCAGCCACTGCCTAATCCACTCAACAATATGGGAGTCCATGCTCAATGACAGCAGTTTATTGATAAGTCTTCTATGTGGGACAGTGTCAAAAGCCTTACTAAAATCTAGATATGCAATGTCTACTGCACCTCCACCGTCTATTATTTTAGTCACCCAGTCAAAAAAATCTATAAGATTTGTTTGACATGATCTCCCTGAAGTAAACCCATGTTGTTTTTCATCTTGCAATCCATGGGATTTAAGATGTTCCACAATCCTATCCTTTAATAGGGTTTCCATTAATTTGCCTACTATTGATGTCAGACTCACTGGTCTATAGTTGCTCGATTCCTCCCTACTACCTTTCTTGTGAATGGGCACGACATTTGCCAATTTCCAATCTTCCGGGACGACTCCTGTTACTAATGATTGGTTAAATAAATCTGTTAATGGTTTTGCCAGCTCACCACTAAGCTCTTTTAATAATTTTGGGTGTATCTCATCAGGACCCTGTGACTTATTTGTCTTCACTTTAGACAGCAATCTTAGAACGTCTTCCTCTGTAAAGACACATGCATCAAACGATTCATTAGTCATCCTTTCAAGTGGAGGTCCTTCTTCTTTTTCTTCTGTAAAAACTGAACAGAAGTATTCATTAAGGCAGTCGGCTAGCCCTTTATTCTCTTCTACATACCTTCCGTCCTTTGTTTTTAATTTAGTTATTCCTTGTTTTAATTTCCTTTTTTCATTTATATATCTGAAGAATGTCTTATCCCCCTTTTTCATAGACTGAGCTAGTTTTTCTTCTGCCTGCGCTTTAGAAGTTCTTATAACTTGCTTGGCCTCTTTCTGCCTAATCTTGTAGATTTCCTTATCTTCATTGCTCTGGGTTTTTTTATAATTACAAAATGCTAGCTTTTTATTTTTAATGATTTGGGCCACTTCTGCTGAGTACCACAGTGGTCTCTTCCTTTTTTTGCTTTTACTGACAAGTCTAATGCAATTTTCTGTTGCCTTCAATAATGCACCTTTTAAGTAGTCCCATTTCTCCTGGACTCCATGTAATCCGTTCCAGTCTGATAAGGACTCATTTATGACTAATTTCATTTTTGAAAAGTCTGTTTTTCTAAAATCTAAAACTTTTGTTTTTGTGTGGTGTGACTCTTTCACAGTTCTTATATTAAACCACACTGACTGGTGATCACTGGATCCCAAGGTTTCGCCTACAATGACCTCATATACCGAATCCCCATTTGTGAATACCAGATCCAAAATGGCCTCCCTCCGGGTTGGCTCCTCAACCACTTGTTGCAGAGACAACCCCAGTAGGGAATTTAGAATATCTGTACTCCTGGTAGAACTTGCTATTTTGGTTTTCCAGTTTATATCTGGAAGATTGAAATCTCCCATAATGATAACTTCTCCTTTCATTGTCATTTTAGCTATTTCTTCAACTAGTAGATCATCTAGTTCTTTGACTTGACCAGGTGGTCTATATATCACACCTACACGAGTTACTGCATGATTAGCAAACTGCAACGTAACCCAAACTGACTCTATTTTGGCCTCACCAACTTGTATTAGGTTAGATTTAATGCTATCTTTCACATACAGGGCCACTCCTCCTCCTTTCTTGCCTTCTTTGTCTCTTCTGTATAAAGAGTACCCTGGTATGGTTATGTCCCAGTCATTTCTTTCATTAAACCATGTCTCCGTAACAGCCACTAAATCTACATTCTCAGATGCCATAATTGTCCCAAGTTCATTGATTTTTTTACCTAAAATGCGAGCATTTGTAGACAGGACTCTGAGCTTATCATTTCTTAACCTCTGTGCTTCTGACCTGTTCTGGCATTGTTTCGGGGGGCAATTGGACTCTTGTAATTCCACTCTTTTGCCCCCCCTTCCTAGTTTAAATACTCTTTCGCAAATTCTTGGAGTTGTTCACTAAGTACATTTGTTCCTTTGAGAGAAAGATGCAAACCATCTTTTTTGTACAGTTCCTTTCTATTCCAAGTAGAGCTATCATGAGAAACAAAGCCAAATCCTTGCTCTTGACACCATTTACTAAGCCATATGTTGAACTCCTTTATGCGCCTCTGCCTATCATTCTGAACATTATGCACAGGCAGAACTTCAGAAAATGAAATGGTGGATGCAAAATCCTGTACGTCATTTCCAAGTGTGTTAAAAGATTTTTTCACCTCTGACACTTCATTGCAAGCCAGGTCATTTGTCCCTAGATGGACAAGAACATCCACGTCCCCTTCCTGCTTTGCTTGCTTAACAATATTAATAATACGTCTTCTATCTCGTCCAGCAGTAGCACCAGGGAGACATCTCACAAAACCATTTTCTTTAAGCTCCACACTTCTTATGATTGAATCATCCAGCAACAGCTGCTTCCTTTGAGACTTCACTTTATCTTTTTTGTCCTTGGCTGCAGTCTTGCATACATTAGACATAGGAGTCGATGGTTTCTCACCCTCTGTGCTTGAGTCCATATCCATGTTGTCCTTACATTCTGAGAGTGCTGCAAATGAATTTTGGAGAACCACCGACTGTTCTTTTGGAGAACCACCGACCCGTTCTAAGTCGGAGCGACTTGTGTCGCTCCTATTAGAACGGGTCCTGTAGCGGTCAATGGACCTCGAGGGAGCGCGACTTGTCAGGCTGACAAGTCGCCTGACAAGTCGCGGCAGTGTGGACCGGCTCTTACCGACATGTTTTGAAAATTTTCGATTTTTTTCAATATTTTACCCACTATATACGATATATATACACTATATACTATGTATATGTATATATATATATATATATATATATATATATATATATATATATATATATATATATATATATATATATATAAAAGAATCACCCCCTTTAAAATTATCACATTTTGTTGCTTTGTAGCCTGAAATGAAGACCGTTTTTTGTTTTATCCAGCTGTATATAACCCCAACTTATCAGAAAAAAATAAAAAAAAAAGAATCACTGAGTTGGAAAATATCACCCTCCTTGTGTCAGCATTTTGTTGGACCACCTTTTTCTTTAATTACAGCCTTTAGTCTGCTGGAATATGGCTCTACTAACTTTGCACATCTGGACTTTGCAATATTTGCCCACTCTTCTTTGCAGAACTGCTCAAGTTCAGTTAAATTTGATGGTGACCATTTGTGGACTGCAGTCTTCAAATCATTTCACAGATCTGACTGGGTCATGCAAGGACGTTCACTTTTTCCTCATTCAACCACTGAGTGGTCATTTTTGCTGTGTTTTTTGGGTAATTGTCACGTTGGAAGGTAAACCTTCTTTTCAATGACAACTTTCTGACAGGGCAGCAGATTTTCCTTTAAGAATTTTATGGTATTTAGCACCAATCTGTTTTTCCTTCAATCCTGACAAGTGCTCCAGTCCCTGCTGCAGAGAAACACCCTCATAACATGCTATTACCGCCTCCAAGCTTTACTGTAGGAATGGTGTTATTTGGATGGTAAGCTGTATTGGATTTCTGCCAGACATATCATTTGTTGTTCAGGCCAGATAATTCAATTTTAGTCCTGACCATTAAGCCTTTTTTCTATGTGGCCTCAGAATATTCAAGGTGCCTTTTGGTAAAGCTCGTGACTGCATGTGGCCTTTCTTGAGGAGAGGCTTTTTTCTTGCAACCCTCCCATTCAAGCCACATTTGGAGAATTTGTGATATTGTTGTAACATGCACACTCTTTGTCATAATGATTGCCTCTTGGTAGCCTCTCTGACCAATTCCCTCCTGGTTCTTTCATCCAGTTTGGAGTGACATCCTGATCCAGGGAGGTTCAGTTTTGTACCAAATACCTGCCACCAGTGGCGGCTGGTGCTCAAAATTTTTGGGGGAGGCGCAAAATGTAATAGGCATTGCTTCGTGGCAAAAAACGCGATAAAAAAATTGCGTGACTTTGAGGTCACACAAGTGTGAAAGGGGCCTTCAGTAATCAAGGTACAGTGCCTTGAAAAAGTATTCATCTCTTCCAACTGTTCAGCAGCTCAGTTCATTATCTGCAGTCATTAAAGAGGAAGTAAACCCTCCTCTGACACTTTGACCTATAGGTAAGCCTATATTAAGGCTTACCTATAGGTAGTGTAAATATCTCCTAAACATGTACCGTTTAGGAGATATTTACCTTGCATGCAGCCAGTGACGTCACTGGCGCATGCGCTCTGAAGGAATGTCCGCTGGTGCCGTTTCTTCAGAGCCCCGTGCCGTGACCGTTGGCTCCCTCGGCTCCAGCCAATCAGATGGCCGGATGCCGCGATCCCGGAAGACGGGCGACTGGACATGTCGCCCGTCATACAGGTGAGTGAGCGGCACGGCGGGGGCTCGTTCTAAGGTAAGTATTTCATAATGAGCTAGTATGCGATGCATAGTAGCTCATTATGTGTTTCTCTTTCAGGTTACAGAAAAAAAAAAAAACGTTCAAGGTTTTACAACCTCTTTAAGTGTCGGTTCATACATATATGCGATGCGGGAACCCTGCAAATCCACTGCAGGTTCCCGCATCGCACTTGACTCCCAGGCAGTTTGCACTGCCATATGCCAATCACTGGGGGTGTCAATACAAAGTTAATGACACCCCAAGATTAATGTGCATATCGCAGTGTGAACTGTCAATTCGGACATGAATCGGATCGCAAAGGTGTGAACACCATAGTTACATAGTTTGAGGTTGAAAAAAGACATCAGTCCATCCACTTGTCAAAAGTTGAAAGACACGGGACTTAGGGCTTTGGAGAGAGATAAGTAAACACTACAGATAATGCCCAGGTCAAATTTCATTAATGGCGTTTACATCCACTTTAATATAGGAACACATTTCGGGAGAGAAAATAATGAGGATTCACTTGTTGCACAAACGTTATATACTATATATTAACATTGTATGAAATATATAAGTTGAGATGTGGACTTTCACAGGGATTCCTGGTGTACAAACATGTACTCATAATGATCTAAAGAACTATCAGTGGAAAAAGGCAGTGCATTTTAATCATACGCAGGACAGAACACAGTGTAATTTCATCCCTGTAGATATTTCACTTGGCAATATCAGTCCTGTCACTTACCTGACAATTATCTCTATGTATACATCATTCTAAAATGAAATGGATGGCAGTGAGATGTACACAGGGATGGCAGTGAGATGTACACAGGGATGGCAGTGAGAAGTACACAGGGATGGCAGTGAGATGTACACAGGGATGGCAGTGAGATGTACACAGGGATGGCAGTGAGATCCACACAGGGATGGCAGTGAGATGCACACAGGGATGGCAGTGAGATGCACACAGGGATGGCAGTGAGATGTACACAGGAATGGCAGTGAGATGTACACAGGGATGGCAGTGAGATGTACACAGGGATGGCAGTGAGATGTACACAGGGATGGCAGTGAGATGTACACAGGGATGGCAGTGAAATGTACACAGGGATGGCAGTGAGATGCACAGAAGGATGGCAGTGAGATATGCACAGAAGGATGGCAGTGAGATGTACACTGGGATGGCAGTGAGATGCACACAGGGATGGCAGTGAGATGCACACAGGGATGGCAGTGAGATGCACACAGGGATGGCAGTGAGATGCACACAGGGATGGCAGTGAGATGCACACAGGGATGGCAGTGAGATGCACACAGGGATGGCAGTGAGATGCACACAGGGATGGCAGTGAGATGTACACAGCGATGGCAGTGAGATGTACACAGGGATGGCAGTGAGATGTACACAGGGATGGCAGTGAGATGTTCACAGGGATGGCAGTGAGATGTTCACAGGGATGGCAGTGAGATGTTCACAGGGATGGCAGTGAGATGTTCACAGGGATGGCAGTGAGATGTTCACAGGGATGGCAGTGAGATGTTCACAGGGATGGCAGTGAGATGTTCACAGGGATGGCAGTGAGATGTACACAGGGATGGCAGTGAGATGTACACAGGGATGGCAGTGAGATGTACACGGGGATGGCAGTGAGATGTACACGGGGATGGCAGTGAGATGTACACGGGGATGGCAGTGAGATGTACACGGGGATGGCAGTGAGATGTACACGGGGATGGCAGTGAGATGTACACGGGGATGGCAGTGAGATGTACACGGGGATGGCAGTGAGATGTACACGGGGATGGCAGTGAGATGTACACGGGGATGGCAGTGAGATGTACACGGGGATGGCAGTGAGATGTACACGGGGATGGCAGTGAGATGTACACAGCGATGGCAGTGAGATGTACACAGGGATGGCAGTGAGATGTACACAGGGATGGCAGTGAGATGTTCACAGGGATGGCAGTGAGATGTACACAGGGATGGCAGTGAGATGTACACAGGGATGGCAGTGAGATGTACACGGGGATGGCAGTGAGATGTACACGGGGATGGCAGTGAGATGTACACGGGGATGGCAGTGAGATGTACACGGGGATGGCAGTGAGATGTACACGGGGATGGCAGTGAGATGTACACGGGGATGGCAGTGAGATGTACACGGGGATGGCAGTGAGATGTACACGGGGATGGCAGTGAGATGTACACAGCGATGGCAGTGAGATGTACACAGGGATGGCAGTGAGATGTACACAGGGATGGCAGTGAGATGTACACAGGGATGGCAGTGAGATGTGCACAGAAGGATGGCAGTGAGATCCACACAGAAGGATGGCAGTGACATGCACACAGAAGGATGGCAGTGAGATGCACACAGAAGGATGGCAGTGAGATGCACACGGAAGGATGGCAGTGAGATCCACACGGAAGGATGGCAGTGAGATCCACACGGAAGGGTGGCAGTGAGATCCACACGGAAGGGTGGCAGTGAGATCCACACGGAAGGGTGGCAGTGAGATCCACACGGAAGGGTGGCAGTGAGATCCACACAGAAGGATGGCAGTGAGATGCACACAGGGATGGCTGAGGTACTATAGGAGACAATTGAATATATACTATGTCATCAATCTGATCCCCATAAGGTAAATCTGTCCCTTCAGCATTGCACAGCTTCTAAAAAGCATACACGGACAAACATGCTTCAGCTACTGATAAGCTGCTAAACGATAAAGCATAAGGAAAAGACCCCACTCCCACCTGTTGCAATCCAGCTCCACTCGGACAGGAGACAGTAAAGTGCTGAGTAGCTGAAAGGGGCGGAGTCAGTTCCCATCATAAGGCTCAGTATGTCAGGCAGGAGCAGGACAGAGCAGTGTTAGCAAAACAAAGCGAAGTTACCGTAAGCTTCACCAAGCAGGCTCACTGTTTCTAACAGCATGTCAAACAACAAGTCCCCTGCTCTAAACCCCCGGGGTGCTGCACACTGATAATGCTCCTACCGCTGATCATGCCAACAAGCCGCTGCTTAACTCTGTGTGCTGACTGCTCTCCTTGCATAGAGCATAATTTTGCTTTCCGCCCTGTCAACTTTTCAGCCACCTCCTGTTCAGCTGGGCACTGTGTACATCGCTAGATATGTGCCGCTGAGCTGCTTCCCATTGTCATTTCAGTCTCCCTCTCCCTCCACACACATGGACAGCAGCTGCTTCATTTACCTGCTCCTGGGCTGGTTGACTCCAGACATCTCCACGCTGCTCCCCCTCGTTCTGACGGCGGGCGTGAACCGGGAAGGTGAGTGAGTCAGAGTGACTGACTCACGCACCGCCCCCACGACGACGTCAGACGGGAGTCCTGAATGATTGGTCCAGGCTGGAGTCTGGACCAATCACAGGACTAGAAGTGTAGAAGTGGGAGTGTCGGGCGCATTGCTCTGCGCCCCGATGACACCCAGAAGGCCACCAATCGGCGCCTCAGCTCCAACCACGTGGGATGCCAAACCCCACCCCCCCCCATTAGCCTTAGCAGGCTTTAAAAGGCCATTTTTTTTTCCTTTGAAGATTCTGATTGGGGGTCGGTGCCCCCTATAGACCGGCTGCCACTTCCTTATAATAGTCTTCACTGTGCTTCTAGGCCTTGATAAAGCCTTTGACATTGCTTTGTATCCATCTCCTAACTTGTGTTTGTCCACAACTTTTCTGTACTCTTCTTTGACCGTCAAAGATCTTTTGACAGTTCCCTGCCACCCACCAGTTGATTGCTTCAGTTGCACTATCAGGGACTGAAATGCTCCAGGAAAGCTCTTTTCACACTGCGCTAATCAAAATGACCTCAGCTGATTAGAGTTGAAAGGGAAATTGCTTTGTGTGTCAATATGAAGGTGATTAGCTGTACCTGATTGAGTTTACAAACCATTTTTAGGAGGGGATGATCCTTTTTCCAACTCATTGATTCTGTGTTTTGATTTTTTTTTCTCTCTTTTTGACATGTTGGTGCCATATCTTTCATTTGGATGTTATAACTTGAACAGAGTAAATACAGCTGGATAAAACAAAAACTGTGTCTATCTTCATTTCAGGCTGCAAAGTAACAAAATGTAATTTTTTTAAAGTGGGTGATTCTTTTCTTTACCCACTGTGTATAGGAGTGTGTATGTATACTGTATATGTACACAACATAATGTGATACCCATTTTTCTGCTTTCAACACATCTTCAAAGGCCACATGTTTACTTGGTGGATAACCTATCCCACCAACTTTCATATACCATTAAAACGCGATAACCAGTGTTATTCACCTAACTTGTCAGTGGTCATAATATCATAAGTGATCAGTATATTTAAATATTAAGGATAAAATTGATCAAAAATCTTTATCATTTCCCATAAACACCTACTATATATACAAATGACTTGTAAAATTAATAGCACCTTTCAAATCTTCTATATTTAGAGGATGATGACTTCTTGGCTCAAAGTCCCATTTGCTATTTTTGCTGCCATATGGCAATTACCTGCATTACATTTACTCCTTAAGAAAAACAGGTCATTCCCATTAATAAAGAATTTTGCTGCACATATCCTAATTGTACAGTGCAAGACATATGCTGAATATATCTTGGCAAAACGCATTGGAAACTGAGCATGCCCCTCTAGCCATACCCCTTTAACCCCACCCTACTCCCCCTAGTCCCCCTATGCAGACATTTTCTATGCTTAAATAGATTTCTTCTACTTTAACTAGATAATAGAAGTAGTGCATCCAGATCGGTGTAAACTCAGTAATACCTTAGGAACTTTACCCTGACCCCATGCTGTGGGATCGGCCTGTAATGTTGCTAGAGCCTGCTTGTGCACTGACCTTGGGACTGAGTGCAATGAGTGTAGTTAGCCGCAGGATGCTATACAGGTCCTGGGTTGGGGATGTTTGTATGGTTCCCAGACTCTAAAGACCCCTCCAGGGATATGCACACAGTGATAGGCAAAGCCTGGACCCATATAGGGACAAGCAACATAGAAAAGTAAGACAGATTTTTCCTGTTATGGGACTAATACTGTAGCTTTATAGCAAGTATGAGAATAAAGCTATCCATTGCTTGCAGTATTCTTATTAGTACTCTCCTGAATAGTATTTATGTTAAAGCTAGCAGGAAGCAGGGAATGTTTAAGTTTATTCACTTATTGGGTGTATAAACTTTCAACTTTGTTGGAAAAAAAAAATTCCACCATTCAGAGCTTAGTCTAAGGTGGATGACTAGGTGTTGCATCACACCACTGGTCACACTTTTACCTCCAATTCAACCCAGAGCTTTTCGTACCCAGGCACATCCTTATGCCTTTTTTGCCACCAGATTTCACTACTGGACAGTCAACACCTGGCTTGCTGTGTATCACTCAATTTACACACTTGCCCTATTCCCACACCCTACATTGTTAGTAACCCACAGTGGAATACCCCTAGAGTTAGCAATGGTGAAAATTGGGTCAAAGGGAACCACTGCAAAAATTCAGGCAAACACTTGCTCTGCCAAGGGTTGCAAAACAGTCAAACCACTCAGTGACTGTTTACCTTGCACAGGAGTGGCACCCTCTTTCTATTTCTTTATCGACTGACACAGCGCTCCATAAATCATAACTAGTGGGTTATAGTGCCTCCTCTACAAGTAGAACTAGGCATAACAAAAGATACCTGGCTACGCCTGCTGTCCTCAGCTGGTATATAACCCCCTCTCTGCTCTAGGTAATCAGTTTTATTCTGTCTAGTCAGGAGTAAGAACCTAGGCTCCTGCCTGGGATCTCTGGTCCTAGCAATTTTTCTTCTTTTTTGTTTCTTGGAGTCGATTGGCCCTCATCCTCGATCCTTTTCTGTGGCTCGGATCTTAACCTTCAACAGGGAGTTGATCAGAAGTTTGCCTTGAGTACCATCAAGGGCCAGATATCTGCCCTGACAATCTTCTTCCAGTGACCCCTAGCCACGCACTCTTTAGTTCGTACCTTCATTCGGGAGTTTCAACATGTGTCTCCACCTATACGGTCTCTTTTGCCACCACGGGAGTTGAAATTTAGTACTTTCGGTTCTCCAGAAACCTCCATTTGAGAATATTCTGGAGATTCCCTTGCCTACGTTATTCCAGAAGGTGACATTTTTGGTGGTTATTACCTCGGCCCGCAGGGCCCAAAGTTGTCTCTGACTTCCATTTGAATGAGGACATTGTGTTTGCCTTCCTTTTGTCCCAAGCCGGCTCATCCCAAGGAATTTATTTCCACCTTTCCCTGTCACGGCACATTCTACTCGGGTGCTGAGTGCTTCTTGGGCCTGCAAAGTTTGCAAGGCAGCCACTTGGTTGTCAATGCATACCTTTACACAATTCATTAAGGTAGATACTTTGGCATTTGCAGATGGTTCTTTTGGCCGCAAAGTTTTGCAGGCTGCTGTTTAAGAGGGGATGTTCCCTCTTGAGGGGTGTTTTTTCTTTAAACCTTTATTTTTCAGATGGGGCTCCTGTGTCCTGGTTAAGGGCTCTTATGTTTAGCCTTGAGTTATTTTCCCAACCCATCATTCTCCTTTTTGGCACTGCTTTTGGACGTCCCACTAGTTATGATTTATGGAGCGCTGTGTCCGTCAATAATGAAAGAGAAAATGGGATTTTTGTACTTACTATAAAATCAGTTTCACAATATAAATCAAAAAAATTCTGCGCTAAGTCAAAAAAATGTGAATAAAATGGGATACAAAAAAAAGCTGCAAACAGACTCATAGAACAAATAATATGTAGTAAATATGTGTAGCGCTAATAAATGAAAGATATACATAATTAATTTATTGTTTGGTGTTTGTTTTTTCACTTGTTTAAGTGTTATAAACACCCTATAGAGATATGAATAGTATAAACCAGTATTAAGAGGGACTACAAGTCCCAGCATATATGATTGTAGTGTCAAAAAAATAATAATAAAGTCCTCCAATCATTTATAGTCCCAATAATGGTGAAGAATCCTTAAGTGGGGAAAAAAAAGGAAAACAAAAAAGTGCCAAAAAAGGAGTAGTGAAACACACTTGAAAGGAACCACAAGTCCCAGCAATGGCAGTGTCCAGTTAAGCATCCATGAATGGCACCCGTGACCAAAGAGATATTTCTATAAAAAGTCGCGCTAACTTGAATAATGGAAAATAAAGTCCATAAAGTCCATATAAATCAGGAACACAGTATCCAAACAGGCTCCCTATGGGTATACGCTTACCAGAGCTGGTAAATCAAAAGGCAGGTTCTCAGAAGCTAATCTCGTCTCTTTGATAGTAGACTGGAACCAATCTCTCGCGTAGACTCAAAAAATTGGAAAAAAGATAAAAACGCAATAGCATAAAACCCAACAAAAACGGATGAAAAAAATTATACACCAAAATGGGTGACTAACAACTGGATGAATAGTGTGAACTCCACCAGTGTATGGAAAAAAGAAAAAGAGGAATGCTCTGATAGGGACACCTAAGGTACCCCTTACCAAAGATAGCTGAAAAACATGCAATCATATAAGTGCAATCCTGTGACAGCCGGAGTCGCCTCTTACCACAGTGTAAAGATATGTTTGCCAATGTGAATAGAAAATCCTATGGGTGTCTTCTATGTAGATAACCACCACCAATAACACTCGCCTCTTACCAGATAGAAATCAGATTGAGCCAAATAAAGCAAGAGAGTATGACAGGACGCCAGCCTTCACCAGTAGAATTTGCCTCTTACCCTAAGGGGATGGTAAATGAGCCTATAGGGATGATGAGCTTCACGGAACCTGCAGTGGACTCCAGGGCAAGTGACTCCAATACGAGTAACTCCAATAAAACCAGGGTATTACCACCTCTGATCACTCCACTCTCAGTCCTCTGAATAGGGAACCGCCATGACAGCCCCGCCCTACGGGCGGTTCCCTATTCAGAGGACTGAGATTGGAGTGATCAGAGGTGGTAATACCCTGGTTTTATTGGAGTTACTCGTATTGGAGTCACTTGCCCTGGAGTCCACTGCAGGTTCCGTGAAGCTCATCATCCCTATAGGCTCATTTACCATCCCCTTAGGGTAAGAGGCAAATTCTACTGGTGAAGGCTGGCGTCCTGTCATACTCTCTTGCTTTATTTGGCTCAATCTGATTTCTATCTGGTAAGAGGCAAGTGTTATTGGTGGTGGTTATCTACATAGAAGACACCCATAGGATTTTCTATTCACATTGGCAAACATATCTTTACACTGTGGTAAGAGGCGACTCCGGCTGTCACAGGATTGCACTTATATGATTGCATGTTTTTCAGCTATCTTTGGTAAGGGGTACCTTAGGTGTCCCTATCAGAGCATTCCTCTTTTTCTTTTTTCCATACACTGGTGGAGTTCACACTATTCATCCAGTTGTTAGTCACCCATTTTGGTGTATAATTTTTTTCATCCGTTTTTGTTGGGTTTTATGCTATTGCGTTTTTATCTTTTTTCCAATTTTTTGAGTCTACGCGAGAGATTGGTTCCAGTCTACTATCAAAGAGACGAGATTAGCTTCTGAGAACCTGCCTTTTGATTTACCAGCTCTGGTAAGCGTATACCCATAGGGAGCCTGTTTGGATACTGTGTTCCTGATTTATATGGACTTTATGGACTTTATTTTCCATTATTCAAGTTAGCGCGACTTTTTATAGAAATATTGCTTGGGGTGTGGTCACACTTGAAGTTGCTGCTGTTCTCCTGTACCATTAGCGCGGTTATTACTTTTTATCTACCAAAGAGATATATATGGTAGGCTCCTTACCAGACCCTTATGGCCATCTAACCTAATAGATAGACCACATATCGCTTAGGAATGGGGTGAGTCAAATGGATCCCACGGAACAGGTGTCATCAGTGTAAAGCCAATCTTCATGATATGATGGGTAAGGCCCATACATGAATGATCAAGGAGAGGAAAGAGGCACATAGAGTGATACCGTTACAAATAAAAGCTCATTTATTTAAATTTGCACTTAACTAAAACATGGTAGCAGGCGAGCATTTCACAATAAACCCAACGCCTGTAAAAACCGAAGTTGCGGTGTCCCGCGTGTACATAGGTCTTGGCCCGGCAGTGGGAGCGTGGCAACGTCACATCTGGAACCACCCGACTAGTTTCATCATAGACTGACGTCTTCCGGGGCGTGACGCAAAAGCCTCAACATAGATGCACTTAATTCAACTCACCATGTCTCCCTAAGAACTAAGACATTTGCAAGTCTAAAAAGATAGCAAGTGCATGTGCAAGTCTGTAAAAGGCGCCTCGCTCACAATGTGGAATAGTCTCCCTCTAGATCTGGTCCAGGCCAGCTCAATAGATTGAGGCCTGGATTATTTCCTAAATGTACATGATATAACTGGATACTAACGTTGATAGGTATAGTTGATCCAGGGAATATCAGATTGCCTCTCGGGATCAGGAAGGACATTTTTCCCCTGCTGGAGCAAACTCAATCATGCTTTGCTGGGTTTATTTTTGCCTTCCTCTGGATCAATTGTGGATATGGAATTGTGTATATGGGATTGCATGATTTTTTTTCCCCTTTTTAATTTGTTGAACTTGATTCTTTTTTTTTTTTCAACCAGACTAACTATGTAACTACAGTTAATCGGAGAAAGTGTTTAGGAATTACAGCTTTTAAGAATAGACATCCCCTCTTTTTTCAAGAGACCAAACGTAATTTCACAATTGAATCAAAAGCGGTTTCATGGTCAGGTCTGGGCTACTCCTTTATTTCTTCATCAATTAAGCAAGTAAAAAGGTCTGGAGTTGATTCTAAGTGTTGTATTTGCATTTGAGATGTATTGTTGTGAGCCTACATCATGCGTTCAAAGGAGCTGTAAATGCAAGTGAAACAGGCCATGGTAAGGCTTCAAAAAATCAACCAATCCATCAGCAGCAACATTAGGAGTGGCCAAATTAACAGTTTGGTACATTCAGAAGAAAGAAGAATGCACTGGTAAGCTCAGCAACATAAGGCCTGGACATCCACGGAAGACAACAGTGAAGGATGATCACAGGATCCTCCCTATGGTAAAGAAAAACCCATTCACAACATCCAGACAAGTAAAGGACACACTCCAGGAGGTGGGCATATTATTGTCAAAGTCTACAATCAAGAGAAGACTTCACAAGGGTTCACCACAATGTGCAAACCATTTAGAAGCTTGACAAATAGAAAAGCCAAATTAGACTTTGCAAAAAAAAAAAAAAAAAACCCAGACAAGTTCTGGAAAAGCATTCTTTGGATGGATGAAACTAAGATTAATTTGTACCAGAATGACGGGAAGAAAAAAATGTGGAGAATGCTTGGAACAGCTCATGATCCAAAGCACACAACATCATCTGTAGAACATGGTGGAGGCAGAGTTATGGCATGGACATTCATGGCTTCCAGTGGCACTGGGTCATTGGTGTTTATTTCACACTTCACAGTACAGATGGACAATGATCCAAAACACACTGCAAAGACAACCCAGGAACTTTTAAAGGAAAAAAAAATTGGAAAATTCTGCAAGTGCCGAGTCAGTCACCTCATATCAACCAAATTGAGCATGCATTTCACTTGTTGCACCAGAGCACCAAAGCACCAGAAAGGAGGAAACCCAGTCTTTGGTAATGTCCATAGGTTCAAGACTTCAGGCAGTCATTGCCAGTAAAGAATTCTCAACAAAATATTAAAAGTTACATTTTATTTATGCTTGTATTCATTTGTCCAATTACATTTGAGCCCTTGAAAATAGGGGGACTGTGTATATTCGAATTAAAGCTGAAAGTCTGCACTTCAAATTTATTTGGATTTTTCCTTTTTAATTCTATTCTGGTGGCATAAAAGTATAAAAATTGTGCCTGTGTCGAAATATATATGGACCTAACTATGCAACTCGTATGTCTTTTGAAGGAGGGCACGATGCGCTTGATAAGTTAATAAAAACAGTCACTGGAAAAGTCCTCCACAATAGGAGACTTCATAACAGTGCTCCATGGGGGCTTCTAGCTCCTCTAAATGAAGAGCCTCTCTTCCAATGCATCCTTCCAGTCAAGCAAGGAACTCGCTAGCTTGGTGGATTTTAAATCCAGCCTTACAGATAGGAAAGTCCTTATTTCCATATTCATGTAACCGATGTCAGCCCCTCAGCTCCCCTGGGAAGAAGTGTTCCAAATCTCTCATGGTTCAGAGAACTTGGTCTCCAAAGGAAGAAAAGCTCCCCATGAACCTCCAGAACCCAGAGCAATTAAGCTAGTTGTGTCACAGGACCCACCTATCTTCTGGGACACTCGATCAGGGTGCAGTCAGATAAAACTATAGCAGTAGCCTATATCAGTCATTAGTGGGGGTTCCAGGCTGCCCTAGAGAAAATGGATCTGATTTCTCTCCTATGTGGAGATCCACTGTTCAGCAATTTCTGCTGTTCACATTCCAGAAGTGGCAGGTATACGGGATGTGATCCTCTGGAAGGTGGAGAAGCAGATGGCAGAGAAGAAAGACTCCAGCGTGCAGCAGCCAGCAGTCTGCACACGAGCTGCTTGCCCTGACTGGGGATCCAGGAAGCACAGAGAGGCTGGGCCACCTTCGCTATCACATGACTCCTGCCACCTGATCAGGGGGCACTCTAGGGTTGCCAGGACAATGTGTTTCAGAGGGCGTATCCTCCTTCAGGTTCCTGGATCCCCAGTCAGGAGGAGCAGCTCGCACACTGGAGACTTTCCTCTCTGCCACCTGCTCCTCTCACCTTCCAGAGGATCAGATCCTGTGTACCGGCCACTGTGAACTCTTGCACTGCATGTTATAACGCTCTACTCTATACTATCTTTGTGAGTGAAACTTGTTTTTTCATTTTAATTGTTGCTCAATAAAACTGTATTGCACCAGGAGCATGTGTGCTCTTTTCCTTTGTCTTCACAGAAAGATCCACTATCATATTTGGAAATTCTTTATTGCCTGGTGTAAACACAGGTGCTTCAGCCCCAGAGAATACTCAGTGCCTTGTATTTTGGCCTTCCTAAAATCTGGACTTGATCAGAACTAGACTCCAAAGGGATGGTTTTTGTCCTTGTCCATCCTTATCGAAGCCTTTATCCAAGGTGTATCTCGTATCAGGCCTATACTTTCTTCGGACGGAAATCTGGTTCTCTGCTCTGCAGAAAAAAACACCCTTTACATCCTCCCTTCACTTCACTGCCTTGACATAAACTACCTCAAAGCTTTTGTTCTCCTACATGCTCATGCCACCAGATCAGTAGGAGTCTCCTGAGCATTTAGTCATCAAGCCTTTGTTGCCCAGCTTTGTAAGGCTGCCACCAGGTCTTCTGTTTATACCTTTTCAAATTTCTAACAGGTGCACATCCAATCTTTTTCAGATATAGCTTTAGACCACAAGGTTCTTGTAGCAGCACTCTCGATTTGAATCGGTTTGGCTTGTTGGCTCTGTTTTCCTAGTTGCTGCACAGCCTTCTTTTGTTGCTTGGGAATGTCCCAGGGTCTATGAATATTCAGTCTGTGTCATGTACTGTACGATTAAGATAAAATGAGTTTTTACTTTTCTGCAAATTCCATATTTGAGTACATTACAGTACAGAACAGGTCATGCTCTCTTCTAATTCTGTTGCTCTGCATTGCTGGCTACAAAATTGAGAATTGTATCCTCAAAATCTTTGTTGCCAGTTTCCTATCACCTAAAGGTACCAGCCTATAACCTAGGGTCTATGAGTATTTAGCCGGTGTCCTGTACTCCAAGATAAAGGTTTTCCAGGTATAGTTGGTCAACAATTTTATTTGTGTTAAAAAAAATAAAGTTGTCAATTAGGATATTTCTAACACCCAGCATGGGTAAACTTAAAATTGCACCGCAAAACACATTCTGCTACTTCTCTGCAGTATGTGTGAGACTTTTGCAGCCTAAGCACATACAAGGGTATAAAATTCAAAGAGTACATCCAGGCTTCCAAGGGTCATAAATTCTTCATCTTAATTCCTGACTACCTATCACATTTTCAAGTGTCAGAACAGTAAAAACATCAGAACTGGGGGGGGTCTTGACTGATGCGTGGACAAGATGGCCGCGTAAGAGCAGAGCTCCTCACATAGGACCAACAAAACCCACGTCTGCCTGCTTCCTATTGGACATTCCAGCATAGCCGAGCAAACGACCCCAGTAGCCTCATGCTACCATGTCACTCAAGCGGAAAGACGATCAGCTCCTGCGGAAGCTCACAGAGTACATGTACCAGCCGGCCGCAAGGCGCACCAAAAATGTCTCCCTCTCTCACCTGCAGCCTGAACAGTCAGCAAGCTCCCGACATGAGCAAGTGGATCTTCCACTACCAGCAACAGGGTCACCGCTTTCTCCACTAGGCTCCCCTGCTTCAAACAGTCCAGCCAAATCCAAGATGAGACTGGACCCACCTGCTTTAAACCAGGAGATGAGCCACACTTCTTTTTCTCCTATGCCTCCACTAGGACTGCAAACACCACAAAATTATCCCATTGCCTCCTTCCCCACTATGGGACAGCCTGTGATGGACACCACGCTGAAAGACATGTTAATGTCCTTAAGAAGTTCTCTTCAAATTGACATGCATTCTTTCATGCATAAATTTGGCCACAGTATCACTGTAATAGAAGACAGGCTTTCCTATGTTGAAACTAACATTGGAGACATCACTACCACTGTCAGTGACCTAATTGGCACCCAAGAAAATCATATGCAAGATAGATTCTGCAGCAACAACATTAAGATCCACGGAATACCGGAATCAATACAACGCCCTGACCTATCCTCTTATGCCCACAGCCTGATCAAATCTCTATTACCTGATTTAAAGAATATCGAATTGGTCATTGACCACATCCACAGACTTCCTAAACCATCCTTTTTGCCACCTACAGTCCCTAGAGATGTAATTCTCCGAATCCACTTCTACCATGTTAACCACTTTACGACCGCCCGCCGTAGTCGTACTGTGGCAGGCAGCCACCTCTGCGCAAACCGCCATAGGTATATGTCGGTCGCGCGCAGGGAGCCAAGGGCGCGCACCAAGCCAATGCATGGGGCAGGCGGCTCAAATTGACGCCTGACACCCTTGATCGTTCCCTGCTGAGAGATGACGGGCAGCTGTTGTAAACACAGCTGACCATTATTCTCCCTGGAATGATCATAGAGCCCCTGTGATCCTTCTATATAGGATCACAGGTCTCTATGGTCATTTCACAAGCCACGCGCCCCCCACACAGTTAGAATCACTCCCCTAGGCTTACATTTAACTCCTTGATCACCCACAATGTTAACCCCTTCCCTGCCAGTGTCATTATTACAGTAACAGTGCATATTTTTAGCATTGATTACTGTAGTAATGTCACTGGTCCCCCCAAAAGTGTCAAAAATGTCCATCAGGGGTCCAATCTGTCCGCCGCAATGTCGCAGTTCCACAAAAAATCGCAAATCGCCGCCATTACTATTAAAAAAATAAATATGACATAAATCTTTCCTGTAGTTAGTAGACGTGTAGACGTGATAACTTTAGTGCAAACCAATCAAAATATGCTTATTGCGATTTTTTTTTTCTTTTTTTTTACCAAAAATATGTAGCAAAAAACAAATTGGCCTAAAATGTTAGAACAATTTTGAATTTTAAACTTTTTTTTTCGGAAATGTTATATAGCAGAATGTGAAAAATATTTTTTTTTTTTTTGCAGAATTGTTGCTCTTTTTTTTGTTTATAGCACAAAAAATAAAAATTGCACAAGTGATCAAATGCCACCAAAAGAAAGCTCTATTTGTGGGAAAAGGACATAAATTTTATTTAAGTACAGTGCCACACAACCGCGCAATTGTCTGTTAAAGTAACGCAGTACCGAATTGCAAAATATGGCCTGGTCATTAAGGGGGAAAATCCTTCCAGTCCAGAAGTGGTTAAGGAACAACTTATGCAAAGAATGAAAGCACTGGGAGTTCTACCCGATCAAAACGGGTAACTGCTTATTTTTTCAGATCTCTCCCAGCACACACGGAGTTGCCGCAGATAACTCAATATCATCACTAAGGCACTGCGTAACCACCACATCCAATATCAATGGATAGCACCAGCTAAAATGTCCATCAACCACAATGGCTCCAAACATGTAGTGTACCTCCTTACAAGAAGGCCTTCACCTCTTGCAAAGATGGGACATCATTCCCGAATCAGCTGCTACCACACCATGGATCAAAGTAATGAGGGAAACCAGCAAAACCTAACATTGCCTTAACGTCCCAACAGACACCACTCTCCTTAAAATACAACTGTAGGATTTCCTACACCTAAGAGGTCCTGTGCAATGCACACTCTCGTTCGGTCTTACTAAGGTTTCATCCCAGTGTTTTTTTTTTTTTTTTTTTTCTTCCTTTGCACCAGGTGTGCGCATTTCCAGGAAGTTTAAGCATTGACCTAGGCTCTTTTTCCTCCTAATACTCTTTTTGTTCCACCACTTTTTGGCATCTTGACACCACCTAGTCTTAAGACGATCAATTCTAGCAAGTGTATAGTCTATCTACACTACCCAGCGACTCCTGAACTCAGTACAGGCTGCAACGCTACCAATACCACTTCCACAACCTCCCCAAACCCTCCATCAACCAGAATCTCCCTCAAGGACTTCCTCAAACTCCCATCTACATAACGAAAATCACTTCTTTATCTCTGACCTCCCACCACTATGACCATTCAAATCTTAATGCCAATGGTCTCAACCACCAAGCTTGAAGGTCTTCCCTTTGGAAATTGGTAGTTCAATCCAAATGTCACATCCTCTGTGTTCAAGAGACCCATTTCCAAGCAACTAATCCACCACATTGCATGAACAAAAACTTCACCTATATGTGCACCAACCAAAAAGAAAGAATCCTTGTTGCCATCAAAAATACCCTCACATTTCAACTCCAAAGTTGCATTGTGGACCAAGATGATAGACCACCCTTATCTGCACCATCAACTAAGCTTTGTTTACCATTGTCACTGTTTACGCACAATGTATGTACACACATACACACAAATACACACAAGGTATGCTTCCTACATAAACTCCACAAAAAAGTTGGTTCTGTGCAGCAAGGAGCAATCATATGGTGTGGCTACTTCAACATCACTCCCCATCCTCACCTGGACACCTCATCCACCTTCCTGAGAGGCAAACCCTCATTAGGACCCCTACTGCCCATCTTCCAATTTACATGATGTGTGGCGATACCAGCATGCAGAAGAACGGGACTATACCTACTTCTCACCTTGCCATAACTCTTATTCGCCCATTGATTTTTTCCTCCTCTACCAATGGACTCTACAAAAAGTCTCAAGCGCTACTATTCTCCCCACTACGTGGTCTGACCACTCTCCAGTTTGCATCACCACTACCAGCTCTTCTCCTGCTTACCTTTGGCGCCTGAACACCCGCATACTCCAATCTCCTAAATACTCAACGTTCCTCCAAGATGAACTTGAAAGCTTTAAGTGGAACGATAACTCTGTTATGGTCACTTTCATATTGTGGACCTCCTACAAAGCTTTTATGAGAGGTGTGTTTATCCAGCTAGGTGCTAGCAATAGGAGGCAAAGGTAGCAGCATGTTGACAAACTTCTAAAAGACATACAAGATACCGACACACTTGACAAACAACCCCACACTGAGATCCTTTCTCTTAGACACTTATGATAAATTCCAGAAACGTAGTAAGATGCATTTTTATAGTTTTGGGACCAAAGCAGGGAAACTCTTTTCCCAATGTATTAAGTCCCACATACCCTTTATCACCCTGCCACAAAAGAAAAAGTAAGGAACCTGCAGAGCATAGCAGATTAGTTTAGGGCATATTACTGTGCTCTTTACAACTTAAGATGATCCTTCCCTAGCACAACCAAACACTTCCACAATCCAAGCCTTCTTGGACTCAATGCACCTCCCACTCCTAACAACTGATCAAATTGAGAATCTAAATGTCCCCTTCTCGAGATGGTCAACGCTGTTGACGCCCTACCAAACTGCAAATCCCCAGGCCCAGATGGCTTTGTAGGGGAATACTATAAACACTTCAAACTCACCCTGAATAAATACATCACTCAACTGTTCAATGATGCTGCTTCTTCGGCCTCCTTTCCATAAGTGCTACATGCCATGATCCGAATGTTACCAAAGCCAGGTAAAAAGCCTAACACTCCACATTTTTCCCCCCATTTCCTTATTAAATCACGGTTTGAAGTTTTATGCTAAAGTCATCGCAAACAGATTGATAGATCTCCTCCCTTCTTCCTATCCATGCTGACCAATCTCCTGCTGCTCTCCTCCATTATTCTCAGAATATGAAAGGCCCCCTCACTGGAGCATAGTTTTTGGACTAATTTGACCGTGGCTGTGCTGGTACCTGATGACCTTGGTGCTGGTTGGCTATAAGGACAACAATTTCAGCTAACAATGGTATTAGATGACATTGCACTGGTGTGGCTGGTGATCAGGTTACTGGTTACTTACACTGGCACTGGTGTCACTGTAGTGTCATGATGGTAATCAGGGATACTGTGGCTGGCTGCCCCGTTGTGGCAGCGATCAGGAATACTGTTGCTGGCTTACATTTATCTGGCAACACTGGAATGGGTGTGGCAGCAATTAGGCACACTGTGACTGACTGCACTGGCTGGTGGCGCTGTGTGCTGATGTCTAGTGATAAGGGACACTGTGGCTGGCTCTGGTGACACAGTGCAAAAGCTGCCAGCATCCACAGTTAGGAAACACTGTTTCCTCCCATTAGAATTGGCATGTGAGAGGAAGCAGAATGCTGGCTCTGTACACTTGTTTGTGATCTGCTGTCTCCAATGGATACAGGGAGTGTGTGAAGGAACACAAGAGCACCACAGAGGGGAGGCAATTTTAAAACCACCTGCTACCCTCAGGAGGCAGCCTGTGACGGGTGGTAAAGAAAACAATTTACATAATGCATTCTTTATTTTTTTTCAACTATGTTTAGTTGAGTGTCTGAAAACTTTCTAGAGATTGTTCTCCTTACAGAATAATACCAGTTTTTTTGTAGGCATGTGAAAATAATCTTTGTCATGTTTAGAGATATAATACCAGGTAGTCAAGTGATTCTGTCCTTAACGTTGTATTAGAAATGGCTCATCTTCTATAAGTAGCAATTTGCTTTCTGTTGATCCCTCTATACTGAATAGAAACTGAGACACTAAATAACGAAGAGTTAGAACATGTTGTCTAATAGTTCCCAATATTCTATTTTGATGCACTTTAAAGTAGAACTTTACTCTCTCAATCGACATGGTCTGTCATGTACCTGGGTGTCCTTGAACCGGAAGGTTCCTTGTTTCATAGCTTGCAGCCTTACCTGTTGTGCCACAGAGAAGCTCTGGAGTTTTGGCAGTGATTTTTCCAGCCTGATGCTTGCCTTGGACTCACTAGCCCCACCTGCGGTTAGCTGCGAACAATGTACAATTTAACCAGCTGTGAACAATGTACAATTTAACCAGCCTTTAAATAGCAGCACTTCCTGTTACTGAGTGCCCGTTTTGGAATATCTTCCAGCTTGTGTATGACTTCTAAAATATAACAAATTCCAAACTTACATGGATGTACACAAGTTTGTGAGAAAAATGAGTGTAAAACGATACATGATGAGCAATCCAATCAGTCAACAAACTAATGTACCCCGGCAATATCAACATTTCGGGTTATCAAATGCATCTGTGTTTAACCCACCAGGATCCCTAGCACCGTCTTTGAAGGTATTTAGAGATGTGGTGCTTAGAGACTTGGATCGCATCCAAGTACATAAAACCTCCCTACCTATTCATTTACAGACCGGATTAGATTCCCTATGTAATAACAAAAATCTGGTGATCAGGCCCGCCGACAAGGGTGGTGGGATAGCGGTCCTTGATAGGGACGACTATATGGCAGAAATGCACAGATTATTAAGTGATGGCCAGACTTATGTCACACTGCCCTCTGACCCTAAGATCAAGTACAAAAGGGTGTTGGAGAACATTGTAGAGGATGGTTACCAACAAGGGATACTTAACAAAAAGGAGAAGGCTTATCTTATTCCGAGATGTCCTCGGACTCCGGTGATTTACTGCCTCCCCAAATTGCATAAGAGTCTAACTTCCCCCCCGGGTCGCCCCATTGTCAGTGGCATAGACTCTGTGACGTCCCGGGTGGGGAAGTATATTGACTCTTATCTGCAACCCCTGGTCCAGAAGACTCCATCATATATTAAGGACACGACACATGTCCTTAATTTACTGTCTGGACTAACTCCCACCGCCAACCTATGGATGGTGACAGCAGATGTGTCCTCACTATATACTGTTATACCACACCATTTGGGTTTAAATGCGGTGGGAATGTTTCTTGACAGGGATTCCACGATACCAGACCAACAGATTTCACTCATCATGAGACTTTTGGAATTTGCTACCCACCACAACTACTTTTGGTTTGATGGGAGGTTTTATCGCCAGACAACAGGTGTGGCTATGGGGGCAAAATATGCCCCCTCTCTCGCCAACCTTTTTATGGCACAGTGGGAGGAGGACGTCATCTATGCCCACCACAGGCCTCAGTTGAGGTTGTGGGCTAGGTACATAGATGATGTCCTCCTCCTCTGGGATGGCCATCACCGTGACCTAATAGCCTTTATGGAGATGTTGAATTCTAACTCGAGAGGCATTCAGCTTAATTATGAGTGTAGTCAATCCACTATTAATTTTCTTGACATAACCATAACTGTGAGGGATAATAGTTTCATTACTTCCACCTACTTTAAATCGACGGACAGAAACTCATACATTCCCGTCGATAGTTGCCACCATGACCCCTGGTTAAAGGCTGTACCAAAGGGACAGTACCTCCGGATCAAGAGAAATTGCTCTAATCATCAAGATTTCCTCTCTCAGTCAGAGGTCCTGACCAAGAGATTTCTTGAGAAGGGATATGATAACCAATTCCTCCAAAAAACACTCTTGGAGGTGCAGCAAAAAGATCGAGCCTTACTCTTGAAACCACGGGAGGCAGATAACTCCAATACTGTTTCCAATATGCCTGTTGCACCCTTTATTACTACATTTTCCAGTCAGCACATGGTCATTAAAAATCTAATACGCCGTCACTGGCATATTTTAAATAATGACCCTGTCCTGAGCACAATTTTACCTGAAAAACCCAGAGTTGTCTTTAAGGGTGCATTATCTTTAAGGCACAGTTTGGCCCCCAATGTGCTGGAACCTCCCAAACCCAGGAGTACCTTCCTGGACCAGCTCACGGGTTATTACAAATGTAATAGGTGCCAGATATGCACTTTAAATTCTTTAAAGAAACGGAACACTAAATCCTTCACCTCACATAGTACTGGGAAGTCACATGACATTGAGCCTTTCATTTCATGTACCACCAAAGGAGTCGTTTATTTGCTCCAATGCCCATGTGGCTATCAATACATAGGTAGAACTAAGCGTCCTATGAACGTTAGACTCAATGAACATGTGGCCAATATTCGTAAATCATTTCCGAAACATTCGGTTTCAAAACACTACGCCAAGGCCCATAATAGTGACCCTAGAAATACACTATTTCTGGGAATAGACAAGTTCACTCCTCATTGGCGTGGTGAGCCTCAGAAGAGAGGTATCTCCCGCCTTGAGATGGCCTGGATTTATAGGGTTAAAACATATACACCCTTTGGTTTGAATGTTATCACAGAGGTCAACGCATTCATTGATAACTCTTGAGTTGATAACATTTCCATTGATGCATACTATATACCATCATTAACATCTTGGATGGTCGAATACATTGCTTCCATCTAAGGTTTAATATTTCTAGTATAAAGGAGTTCTCCATTTTAAATTTAATTTTAATTTTGCATAATTTTTAATATGACTTTATGAGCTATCAATATAAGCACAATCTTTATTATATTTCTTAGTTATTTTTGTGTATATATATATAATTCTATAATTTTAGTTTCCCCATGTGGACTGTACACAAGAGTGGAATCCATGACCGGAATATCCCATACTAGACTCAATTAGCATCCATATAAAATATTTTTTTTGCTATATTTAGTTGTTCTTATATTGCGCTTACTGATGGCAAATTTGCCCCTTTTTTCTAAAGGTTAACACCATAGCCGATTCCGTTGTTTGGGGTTGCTATGGTGTATTAAATTTAATTTCAATTTTAATTTCCTGCTCCGGACTTTGTAATGGATTTCCGGTTCCGGTTATTATTTTACCTTCCAGACGCTTAACTGTATTACTTGGGATTAGTGTGTTTACATCCAACATCCCGTACCTCATATCCTGTTTTGGAATATGACGTACACTTCCGGTTCCGTGTTACCATAACCAAGATGGCCGAAAAGGAACTTCCGGTCATCGGTTCAATTGAATTTTTTGTTATTTATAGGTGGCGTCAGCACGCCGCCCGCACCTTTGAGAATATCATCTTTGATGAAACTAGTCAGGTCACGGCGTGCTGACGTCACACCTACACATTCGTCTACGAAGGACGGGCGAGCGGAGCCGTCCGGCGGGCGGCTGTTACCTCCCTTCTACCCACGTATTGTCATCTGATGTTTGTAAGTTTAACCTTTATGTTTTGAATAAATTACCATTGGATTTTATGCTATGGCTCTCCCCTCCTTATTCCTCGGTTAACCTGCACTACTTCCTGAGCCTTGGTTGGAGGAGTCCTATTGGAGTTAGCCTGATGTTACTCTGAACCCCTGTTCATATACCACCTGGAGTCGGTAAGAGTACCCATCCTTACTGGTGCCCTCTTGGTTGCATGATCGGGACCCCCTATCTCTACATGTTTATATACTAGTCCATCTGGTAAGCGGACAATCACACTGGGGAGTCTATCTGATTTTCCTCTTGCTTTATTTTGGTAAAGGGTATATACTCAGTTTGGTGGTGATTGTCACTCATTCACTATTCAATTACCACATTCAGTACTGGTATTCCAGTTTCACAAATTTCGGGTGTCATTACCTATTGTTTTTGGTTTTACGCTATGGCGTTTGCCCTTTTTTTTCCTTTTTACATAATACCCATTTCTGGAGATTTGCATCACAAGAGTGCAGGCTTGCTGTTCATTCTTTGAGACCTGGTGGAGTCATCATACTACATTTTGGCTACAAAATCAGTCATTTCTGGTAAGCGGTACCTGCACAGGTCATAACCTATTTGGAGCATCTACTCCTTACTCGTTATCGGTTTACACTATGGTGTTGTTTTTCTCCTTTTTTTCATTAATGTTTCACTGAGGAGAACCATATTGGAGTCCTTTGAAGTTTACCGCGCCTCACTATTTGAAGACACCTGCCTTCACCTATTTGGCTCTTAATTGTTTGGAATTCGGTAAGCGGTACCTGCACAAGTGTCATCACTTTATATTTACACCTATGGACATTCATATGGACTGTTTCAATTTCTAGCGCAGCTTGTTTTTTATATTTCTGCCTGCTTGACCATTCTTTGGATTTCGTTTGGATACCACTTTGCCCGATCTGTTGCCGACCTGATCTCTCTGACTCCATTTTCACCTGAATCCTCAGCACTCAAGCTCCACTTCAGACTTTACCTCACAGGTACCTAACATAACAAACGGGCCATAATTACAGTGGACCCTGCTGAGACTAAGGCGCTTATGCATCAGGGACAATTGATTGGAGCTCATGAACAGCATATTTCTTTGGACGCTAAGCTAGATGGCTTATGCTATGCTAAAATCCTGTTTGCCTGGCTCCTCTGTATCTGTTCAGACTCCTGCTCCAATCCAACCCACCTCTTCTGTGCCCCTCAAACTTCCCTTACCTGAAAAGTTTGGTGACACAGAGGACGTTTGTCGTTTGCGCTTCCTCAACAACCCTGGGGCTTTCAGTACTTCTTCTGCCAAAGTGACATTTGTAATTTCTTTGTTAAAAGGGAAAGCCCTGGCATGGGTCACTCCTTACTTGGAACGCAATGATCCTGTGCTGCAAGATGCTGATAGATTTCTGGCTTCTCTTCAGACTGTATTTGACAAGTTAGATAGAGCTTCTGCAGCTGAGTGCTCACTTTTGGACATACAACAAGGAACCAGGACTTTGGCACAGTATGCTATTGAGTTCTGCACCCTGGCGGCTGAGACCAAATGGGACTCGGGCATTACGTGCAGCTTTACGTAAAGGTCTTACAGATCGCATTAAGGATGAATTGGTCTATAAGGACTCCCCAGAAGATCTTGAAAAATTCATAGAGTTGTGTGTTCATCTGGATTTCCGGTATCCTGAAAGGTGCCAGGAGAGACTCATAACTCGTAGGCTTTCAAGGCCAGTATTTCGCTTGGCCCCTAACTTCCAAGCACCATCTCAGCCTGAACCTGAAATTTCTGTTGAATCCAAGTCTCCTGTGGAACCCATGGAAGTCAGCCATTTCCACCTCTCAGAATCGGAGAGACAAAGGAGGCGTGCATTGGGCTTATGTTTGTACTGTACTATGTTTGTACTATGGACTTAAAGGACATTTGCTATCTGGTTGTCCAGCCCGTCCAGTAAAAGGCAGGGTCTAACCAGTGTCGGAGGAGCTGGGTTAGACCTTACAAGTACTTCCTCCAAAACCAGGACTACTGTACCCGCAACTTTCCACTTAGCCTCTAAACTTGTCTCCTGTGAGGCTTTTGTAGATTCGGAAGCCTCTGGTATATTCTTGGATTACAATTTTGCTAAAGAAAATAACATCCCATTTGTTCCAAAGTCTAGACCCCTGAACATTACCACCCTGAATGGATAGCCGTTAGGAGATGTCCTTGTAAAGTTTGAGACCACCACAATCACCCTTCAGGTAGGCGCACTCCATAAAGAGGAAATCATCCTGTCTCTTATTGATTCCCCACTTCTACCTGTTATCCTTGGCTACCCTTGGTTACAACAACACAACCCTTCCATTGATTGGGTAAAGGGAGAATTAACCTCTTGGGGGTCTTCTTGTTATTGTAACTGTTTATCTCAACATAGAGATCCGTGTTCCTACATAGCAGGAACACAAGATCCCTGTGTTCATCTGTGACAGAACGGTGGTCGGCCTTGTTTATATAGGCAGACAGCCGATCTGTCCCTCTGGGGAGCGATTGCATGTAACCGGTGGATATCGCGTCCGCCGGACCCGCTGATTGGCTCCCCCCACTGGCTATTGCATGAAACGATGTACAGGTACATCGTTTCACGCAATAGAGCTGATCTGCCGCAGTATATGTACTGCTTGCAGTGGGCAAGTGGTTAAAGAAAACTTACATAATGCATTCTGCATTGTTACATAATGAAAACTGTATGTTTAGTTGAGTGCCTGAAAACTTGCTAGAGATTTTTTCAAATTTTCTGTCTTTTTTCGATTATTTGAAAAAAATATAAAACCCAGTGGTGGTTAAATGTCACCAAAAGAAAGCTCTATTTCTATAAGAAAATGATAAAAAGTTTATATGGATACAGTGTTGCATGACCGTGCAATTGTCATTCAGAGTTAAACAGTGCTAAAAGCTGAAAATTGGCCTGGGCAGAAAGGGGATAAAAGTACCCAGGAGGCAAGTGGTTAATAAAGGACTTGTCAAAAACAGTCTCTGTGGTTTTATTTCTTTTTGACACTTTTTTTTTAAATTTTTTTGGAGAATGAGTAGGGGTACAATGTACCGCATACTTATTCACAGGGGAAGACGGATCTGGGGTCCCCTTTTTCTTTTTTTTGGCATGGGGGTTACTCTCAAAATCCATGCCAGACCCGATCTGAATCGCACTGCAGTGCTTGGAAAATGCACAGGACTATTTTCTAATTTGCACTGCACATACCTGTATGAACTAGCTCCATTGAAATCCATGCGAATCGGATGCAGTGCAAAATGAATCCAATGCGCATATATGTAAACGGAGCCTTAACCACTTGCCGACAGCCCCACTTAAATTTACTGCGGCAGGGCAGCTCGGCTGCGCTTAATCGCGTAGATCTACGTGATTATGTGCACGTGGATTCGGCGCCACGCTTTCACTGTGATTAGACACGGCGGGAGCCAGACCACGGGAGGAGCAGGCTTGATTGCCTCCGGCCTCCCGTTATCTTCGGCTAGAATGACAGAAGAGCCGCCTGCTTATGTAAACAAAGCAGGAGGGTCTTCTGTCAGAGAGGCAGGAAAAGATTGTGTGATTCAGCTTGGCTGTAGCTGAATCACCGATCTCTACCTTCCTCTGTCCAACCCATCCCCCCAAATAGTAAGCACAAAGAGCAACACATTTAACCCCTTGATCACCCCCAGTGTTAACCCCTTCCCTGCCAGTGTCATTTATACAGTAACAGTGTGCATTTTATTTAGCACTGATTACTGTATTAATGTCAGTGGTCCCCAAAAAATGTCAGGTGTCCGATCTGTCCACCACAATGTCGCAGTCCCAATAAAAATCGCTGATCGTGGCCATTACTACTAAAAATAAATAAATAAAGTCCATAAATCTATCCTGTAGTTTGTAAACGCTATAACTTTTGCGCAAACCAATTAATATACCCTTTTTGGATTTTTTTTTTTTTAACAGAAATATGTAGAATACAAATTGGCCTAAAGTGATAAAAAAATTGAATTTTTAATTTTTTTTTATTGGGAATGTTCTATAGCAGAAAGTAAAAAATATTGTGTGTTTTTCTTTTTTTTTCAAAATTATCGCTGTTTTTTTGTTTATATCGCAAAATCTAAAAACCACAGAGGTGATTAAATACCACCAAAAGAAAGCTCCATCAATACATCAATTGTATTTGGGTATGGCGCGACCGCACAATTGTCAGTTAAAGCAACGCAGTGCCGAATCACAAAAAATGGCCTGGTCATTAAAGGGGTAAAACCTTCAGAAGCTGAAGTGGTTAAAGTCCATTTAAAACTTTCCTGTTCATAGGGTGACAATGCTGCAGTGATTCATTGCAGAGTGAACAGTGCTGTTACCTTGTTTACAGAAAATGGAAAATCAACAGACCTACTGGTTAAATCAGTAGGTGACAAAAACTGCTGTGTAAATGCTATGACAGACTTCAGAATGTGTAATATTTGCTTTAAATGTGTGAGTTCAAGGAGATCCCCCCCCTACAAGGGGTACTCCAGAAGGAAAGTTGTAAATGAGGACCTTCAACGGTGTGTAAATTATGCAAAGTTTTATTAAAGTACTGGCAAAAGATAAAAGTTACAAAAAGTGAATGTAAAATATATCACCCTGACACCCAGTGGAAAATACAAGAAGTAAATGTCTTAGACAAGCACATAAAACGGGCCCCATTCACGCACACACTGCATTACTATTGAGCACTGTGAAAAAATCATGGACAAAGCTGTAAACTTGAAAAAATCCAAAAATAAGTCCCCTGATGTAGTTATTGGGTAAGGTGCAGACTCATCTCAGTGCAAAGTGAACTCCAGCCGTTTACTAGATCTAGTGAACGGAAGCAGGTGTCTATAGAGTATCAAAACATGAGGAGCTTAATTCCTCTAATGAACTGTGACTCAGGTATCCATGTAGACGTACCACAAAAATGTGGAAAGTGGCATCCAGATAGTCCCTGGTCCAGATACTTCTTAATCAGAATGAGTTTAGAGGGCCCAGTTCAGTAGATTGTGGATAGTAAGTACCTGCTGGTAAGTGGAAATTGCAGTCGATGGAATACAATGCAGACACACCACTAAACTGTCATGGTGGGTAATAGCGGGCATCATATGGTATCGGAGATGCAGTCATAGGTCCAGGGTACCGTGGTATGACTCACCCGTCTTCCAGTGCCGACCTTCCCCCTACCTTAGATGTATCCCCAGTCCTTATGACACTACAGTTCCATTTGTCCTCTGTTGGATAGAAATAGTTGTCCCATGGGTAGCGTGGCAGAGTGGTGCTGTTCCAGAGATCTTTAGAGTGTTTCTCGTTAAAGGATTTTCTGTTTGGCGGTGCGCCTTACGGCATCCGGAAGTAAATCCTAGGCTGGGTGGTGGAACGCAAGTTGGAGCGCAGGGACCCTTCGCACTGTTTACGTCAATGTGTTTCGCATACGTCACATACACTTCGTCAGGACGTTATTTTTGCTTTAGTCTGTAGTTTTACTTACCTGCAGATTTTATTTTTTGAGGTAGCCAGAATTTACTTGGTTTGCAGTTCTTGTTAACTTTATATACCTGTCACTACGCATAGGAGCACATGGCAATTGTATCCAGTCATCTGGGACAAAATTATATGTTGCTATTTACCCAATGGCTATTTTCAATACGGTAGGTGTAAATATATTTGCTCTTGGTCTCTAGAGTGAATTATGCCTGAATTTGTATTCGGCTCTTGTTTCAGGCATGTTAACACATGGAAACTTCAATTCCTCAGATATTTGATATCTTCCTTCTATTATACTGCATTTTTTAATACAAGTGCATTTAACTCCGGTCTCCTCATCAAAAAAAGTTGAAGGCCACACAAATGCGAGACAGGAGAACAATCAAAACGCTTGTGTTTGTGGCAACATCCTAAAACCCTGTGATCTGTACATATTTTATAGGTCATATATATTTCTCGTTCGTTCATTGACGGACACAGCTTCTGTCATTCTTGACCATTGGGTTATGCTGCCCCCTACAGGAGTAGGACACTAGGCAGAAAAAACTTCTGGCTACACCCAGGGGGTACACTCCCTCCTCCTGCTATAGTAACTCAGTCCTTTCTGCTTAGTCAGTAAGGACCTAGTTTCTTGCTGGGATATTTGGTCCTGGCAAAATATTTTAGATGGGAAATTATTTCCTCCTGGATTTTTCCTGTTAGATCTGCTATCAACTGACGGGCTGGATAATTTAGATCCAATGGTCACCCCAGTCTGGCCAGCGAGCGCATGCAGGCCTCAACTGTCTGGAGCAGTGCCCACCTGGTTCCTGGTATGGTGAGTAGCTGTCCCCCCGCTACCCCTGGAGGGTTTTGGAGTGGACGTGGGCCCCTCCTTGGGACAGTCAGACCCCCGGGTTCCCCTCCTTCCCTCAAGCAACCCCCCCTTGCCAAGTTCCTCATCCTGCCCCCCCCCCCACATATGCTGATATGCTGTGGATGTATTTTTTTGGGGTGGTCTGACCACTTTCCTGGGGTGGGGGCAGGGCGCTAACTGGCGATGGGGGGGGGGGGGATGCGCCGACGGCAACCGGACGATTGACTAGCAGGGAGGGGGGGTTGTACCTAGTTGGGGCTCCTGCCACGGCCCCCTGTCCTGCCTGGATCTGTCTTGAGGTCTGGTCTTCTGATTTCTGGGTCCCTGTAGGCCTCGTGGTGCTGTGCAGAGCCGCCATTTTGTTGTAGCCTTGTGTATTCCTATACATGGCAGCCATGTTTGTGTAGTTCGGCAGCCATTTTCTTGTGCTTTGCACTGCAAATAGCGGCGGCCATTATAGTGGAGCCCCTCCTTATCCCCTGGTACTGACTCCTGGATCATTTAGCTTCCTGATCACCTCATGTGTAGTGCAGTTTATCCTGGTGATTTCAGATGCCAGTGTCGGTGGGTGGGGAGTCTGGTGGGGTCCTCTCCCTCTCTGCTAAGGATCACTCTGTACCTTGTGCTTGGTGACCTGGTCGTGCTGCCAGCGCGGTGGGGGTTGTCCCTTAGAAGTGTGTTACACTTTTTAGTGGGGTCCCCCTGGTGATTCATGGAGTCTTTGGAGCACATTTCCCCACCTGATCCCCTCTCTGAGACTGCGGGCCCTCCGGGTCCCAACCATCCATCCGCACTAATGTGAGTCCTGGAGTTCCTTGTGTCCCGGTTGAAAGCGACTTGCGGGCGACGGGCTAGCAAAAAGTGTCCCTCGCCTTCCCCTGCCTCTTCTGTCTCATCAGATCCTGAATCTGATTCGACCGCCGCAGACGTGGGTCACCCTGATGGGTCTGCGACCACGTGCCTGGAATCCTCTGATAGTGAGGATGATTCCTCCACGTCTGCGACCGCGCACAAAGGGGCGTTGGTAGATGCACTAATTATATCTGTGCATGAGACCCTAAAGATGGAGGACGCAGCTGAAGCTGTGATGAAGGCGCAGGTACCCTTTGGCACTCACTAGCCATCCAGAGCGGCAAAGGTGTTTCCTTTCCCTGCCTATTTTGACAGAATTGTCGCAAAAGAGTGGGGATGACCAAAGTGTCCCCGTGGGGTTCCTAAGCGCTTTACTAGGTGTTACCCCTAGGAGCAGTCCCTGTGCCACCAGTGGTGGACCCTCTGGTTTCCAGGTGAAACAATGCAACCATGATTCCCCTGGAAGAGTCCCTGGCCTGTAAGGCGCTGGCTAACCGGAAGGCGGAGGCTGTGGCCCGCATTATGTACACCTTAGCTGGTTCGGCAATGAGGCCAGCATTTCCCTTTGCCCTAGTTTCGCAAACTCTGACCGAGTGAGCTAAGCTCCTACACCGTGAGCTGGAGGGGGAACAGCTCCCTCCTGCTTTTGGTGAGCTTGCAGACCAGCTGAATCGGGCTGCAGTTTATCTGTGATGCCTCTTTGGACACGGCTGCCCTGATGGCTCGCTTCTGTTTTGGCAGTGGTTCTTCAGCATGTCTTTTGGCTCAAATGCTGGTCTGTGGACCAGACCTCTAAAAAGGCCTTGAATGATCTTCTCTTTCAAGGAGATCGTCTGTTTGGAGCTATCCTAGTTGACATCATTAAAGGTGTCACAGGGGGGAAGAGTACCTTTCTTCCGCAGGCTACTAAGGGCAAGGAGCCTCATTGTAGATGTGGACCTTCCTGCTCGGTTCATACGTTTTTTCATCCCTCAGGGTCGACTGACAAGGGTTTGAAGCCTTTCAGGGCCTCTGGCGAATTCAAACGAACCTGGTCTGGCAAGCCGAGAGCAGGCTTCTCCAGACCCGCGGACAATGCTCCTTCTGCATGAAGGTGCGCCCTCACCCATCGGTGGTGGAGGATGTCTTCGCTGGTTTCCGGACCCATGGACTTCCCTGATGGGAAGTGGGTCCACAAAGTCATTCAGTGCAGCTACAAGATCGAGTTTCGCTCTTGTCCCCCGGCAGAGTTTTTTCCTATTTAACCTGCGCCTGTCCCCAGACTGGTTACAGGGTCTGTATGGGGTGGTTCAAGATCTGTTCCTTCAAGGGGTGATTGTCCTGGTTCCGACTAAGGAACATTTTCAGGGTTTCTATTTAAACCTGTTCACAGTCCCTAGGAAGAAAGGCAAAGTGTGTCCAATCCTGGACCTCAAGGCACAAAACTGCTTTGTGTAGGTACAGAAGTTCAGAATAGAGTCCATTCGAACAGTGATGGCATCCCTGCTTCAGGGGGATTTCCTCACCTCTATAGATATCAAGGATACCTATCTTCACATTCCAATATGTGCCAGTCACCAGAGTTTTCTCTGCTTTGCTGTGGGAGAGGAGCTTTATCAGTTTGTAGCGTTACCCTTTGGTCTCGCCTTTGCTCCTCGTGTCTTCACAAAAGTGTTGGCTCCGGTGCTAGCCTTGCTACCCCTTTGAGGCAGTTCCGTTTGCACAGTTCCATATGAGGTCCTTGCAAAGGGAGATTCTGACCAAATGGGACAAGACTCCGCAGTCTCTGGACAATCAAATCCGGCTGAGTCGGGGTAGAAAGGAGTCCCTGATATGGTGGCTTTGTGCTTTAGCTGGGAAAAGCCTTTTCTCCCCCTATATTGGACAGTGGTCACCACGGATGCCAGCCTGTCTGGCTGGGGTGGCGTTCTCTGCAAATATTCTGCTCAGGGGATCTGGACCCTGGAAGAGTCCAGACTACCGATCAATGCCCTGGATCATTGGACGGATCGTCTTCAGGGACGCCCAGTGCGCATTCAATCAGAGAATGCCACGGACGTGGCTTATGTCAATCACCAAGGGGCACAAGAAGTACTGTGGTGGCTCTGGAAGTAGCCTTCTAAGGTGGGCAAAACGTTTCGTTCCAGCCCACACTACCGTTCAAATGAAAATTTGTCAGGTGGATTATCTCATTCAGCAGGCGTTGGACCAAGGGGAGTGGTCCCTTCATTCTGAGGTGTTTCATCAGCTGTGACTACAGTGATGCACCCCCGAGTTGGTGCAGAGGTTTGTGACTTGGTCAGGGGATCCTCTGGCAGATGCGCTGGTGGCCCCATGGGGGTCAGTATCATCTGACCTACACCTTCCCTCCTCTAAAGCTTCTGCCCAGACCCCTACGCAGGATCGAGGCAGGAGGGATTCCGGTCATCCTAGTGGCACCGGACTGGCCTCGCTGAGCCCGGTATGCCAAACTAGTGCGGCTGGTCTCCGACTTTCCTTGGAATCGTTTTCTTAGGGAGGATCTGCTGTCCCATGGACCAATCTTCCATTATGCTTTACAGTCGCTGGCCCTCCAAAGTTGCGAGGGTGTCCCCTTTTCCGCTTACTTGACAACATTGACAACAGTAGTGTTGTCCAAAACGCAGTGGTTCCTAAGCTCTTTTTGCTTGCGGTGACCTTATGAGGATTAACTGCGTTAGTAGTGGACTTGTTGGTTTCCAGTTTAAATAAAGCTACCTTCATTCTGATTGAGGAGTCCTCGGCCTTTAAATATACAGCTGATAGGAGGGCAGAGGCTCTGGCCTGCCTTAAGTTCGCTGTGGCTGGTTCAGTACTTAGGCCGGTATTTACTATTGCCCTGGGGTCGCAAGCTCTGACCCAGTGGGCTAGACTTTTTTTTACGCCAGGACTTGGAGGGGAAACAGCTTCCCCCTGTCTTTGCGGAGCTGGCGGATCAGTTGGTGCAGGGGCTACAGTTTATCTGTGATGCCTCTTGGATGCGGCTCCTTTGATTTCTAGGCTGCTTGTATCAGCAATGGTCCTTCAGCGTATTATCTGGCTAAAATATTGGTCTGCGGACCAGACTTCTAACAAGGCCTTATCTGACCCCCCCCCTTGTGGGGGATTGCCTGTTTGGAGCTTACTTAGATGACTTATCATTAAGGGTCTCACAGGGAGGAAGAGTACTCTTCTTCCGCAGGCTACCAAGGGTAAGGAGCCCCGTCGTAGACGTGGGCCATTCTCCTCGGCTCAGAAGAGTTTTTTTCCTCCCTCAGGGTCCCAAGACAAGGGATCAAAAGTCAAGGCCTCCACCGGAGGTTCCAAGAGGACTTGGTATGGAAAGCCATGAGCAGGCTCTTCCAGATATGCAGACAAGGCTGCCTCTGCATGAAGGGGCACCCCCATCTGTATCTGGGGTGGGGGCGTCTTCGCTGGTTTGCGGATCCATGGAGTTCCCTGGTATAGGACACATGGGTCCACAAAGTTATTCGGTCAGGCTACGAGATCGATTTCATGATGGAATATATTTTGCTAAATTATTGGAGTCCCTTATCAACTGTGGTGATATTAAGGTAATAATAGCATATAATTTTTTTAATAAAACCTTCATTTTGTTGGACCTTTCTGATAGTTTTGTCACAATGGCAAGTCTAGTCAGCTCTTGTATTTGCTACAGAGGGACACAGTTCCCTGACAAATTCAACTGCGACTTGCAACATGTGATGGTTGTGCCAAATAGCACATCCATTGAATTGCAGATTGCAAAGCAACAGCTTTGTTTATTTGTGTAATTATGTAGTGTTAGTCTTTCCAAAACTGTTATTTATCCTTTAAAGACCACTATCAATTGTGTCTTTCATTGTTTTCTGCAATTGTTTGATTTTGCTCTGAAAACACTCATGCATTTAGAGTATCATTGTATGATTACAATTAACAGGTTGCACTCAAAATTTAAAAAAAAAATCTTTCCATACATCCGTACAATTTTCCTATTCAATTTCCTTTAGTTTTACAAATTGAAAGTGTCTAGGTTTTTTATTAGCGGTATATAGTTTTCGTAAATCTAAATGAAAACTGTATAATGTATAGCCAGCCTTACCAATTGTGGTTTGGAGGGGGGTTAAAAGAAACCTGTGATGAGAAGAACATGAAAGCTGCCAGTGCTGACTTTTCCTACTGAAAATGCTAGTTGCCTGGCTTTTTGAATTTTGATTCTATACTTGGGACACTAACCTTTATATGGACTTCTCTAAAACAGTCCCTAAAAGTGTATTGATTCCAAAAGATGAGCATAAGAACCAGGGGGCTAGCATTTTCCGAAAGATCAGAAACGACAGCCCCCCATTTTCTTCGCATAACCAGTTTACTGTAATAGATTTGATTCTGATAGGTTTTATATGATTGAGTTCTTAATGGAAATGTTTAAAGTGATTTTAAAGTCTCGTGTTTTTTTTTTTTTTTTTTTTTTAACAAACAAGTTACATTTGCCTACTTTGTGCAGTTGGTTATTGCACAGAACAGCCCAGATCCTCCTCTTCTCAGGTCCCTCCTGTCGAGTGTCCCCACAGCAAGCAGCTTTTTACAGGGTAAAAAGTCTTCTTCCTTTACAGCCACCTTAACCACTTGCCTACAGTGCACTTTCACCCCCTTCCTGCCCAGACTGATTTTCAGCTTTCAGCGCTCTCACACTTTGACTGAGAATTACTCAGTCATGCAACACTGTACCCATACAAAATTGTGTCCTTTTTTCACACAAATAGAGCTTTCTTTTGATGGTATTTGATCAATACTGGGTTTTTTATTTTTTGTGCTATAAATAAAAAAAGACTGAAAATATCGTGAAAAAACCCATTTTTCTTTGTTTCTGTCATAAAATTTTGCAAATTAGTCATTTTTCTTCACAAATTTTGGCCAAAATTTATACTGCTACTTATCTTTGGTAAAAATAACCCAAATAAGTGTATATTATTTGGTCTTTGTGAAAGTTATAGAGTCCACAAGCTATGGTGCGAATCATTGAAAATTGATCACACTTGATCACACCTGATGTACTGAAGGCCTATCTCATTTCTTGAGACACTAAAAAGTCAGGAAAGTACAAATACCCCCCAAATGACCCCTTTTTGGAAAGTAGACATTCCAAGGTATTTAATAAGGGGCATGGTGAGTTTTCTGAAGTTGTAATTTTTTCCCACAATGCTTTTGCAAAATGAAGATTTTTTTTTTTTTTTTTTTTTACAAATTGCCGTATTAACAGGTTATTTCTCTCACACAGCACATGTATACTTGCAACTACACCCCAAAACACATTCTACTACTCCTCCTGAGTATGGGGATACCACATGTGTGAGACTTTTTCACAGCCTGGCCACATACAGAGGCCTAACATCCAAGTAGCAGCGTCCGGCATTCTAGGAGCATAAATTACACATATAATTTCCTGACAACCTATTGCACTTTTGAAGGCCCTGGAGCACCAGGACAATGGAAACCCCCATAAAATGACCCCATTTTGGAAAGCAAACACCCCAATGTATAATCTTTGAGGCATAATAAGTCTTTTGAACATGTCATTTTTTTCCACAAGTTTTTGGAAAATGTGGAAAGAAAATGAAAATGCTTTTTTTTTTTACACAAAGTTGTCAATTTATGCAATATTTCTAACACATAGCATGTACATAGCAAAAATTGCACCCCAAAATACATTCTGCTACTTCTCCTGAGTATGCTGATACCACATGTGTGAGACTTTTTCACAGCCTGGCCACATACATAGGCCCAACATTCAAGTAGCCCTGTCCGGCATTCTAGAAGCAGAAATTACACATATAATTTCCTGACAACCTATCGCACTTTTGAAGGCCCTGGAGCACCAGGACAATGGAAACTCCCATAAAATGACCCCATTTTGGAAAGCAAACACCCTAACGTATAATTTGTGAGGCATGATGAGTCTTTTGAACCTGCCATTTTTTTCCACAAGCTTTTGGAAACTGTGGAAAGAAAATGAAAATGCATTTTTTTACACAGTTGTCAATTTATGCAATATTTCTAACACATAGCATGTACATAGCAAAAATTGCACCCCAAAATACATTCTGCTACTCCTCCTGAGTATGCTGATACCACATGTGTGAGACTTTTTCACAGCCTGGCCACATACAGAGGCCCAACATTCAAGTAGCCCCGTCCGGCATTCTAGAAGCAGAAATTACACATATAATTTCCTGACAACCTATCGCACTTTTGAAGGCCCTGGAGCACCAGGACAATGGAGACTCCCATAAAATGACCCCATTTTGGAAAGCAAACACCTCAATGTATAATTTTTGAGGCATAATGAGTCTTTTGAACATGTCATTTTTTTTCCACAAGTTTTTGGAAAATGTGGAAAGAAAATGAAAACGCATTTTTTTTACACAAAGTTGTCCATTTATGCAATATTTCTAACACATAGCATGTACATAGCAAAAAATTCACCCCAAAATACATTCTGCTATTCCTCCTGAGTATGGCGATATCACATGTGTAATACTTTTACACAGCCTGGCCACATACATAGGCCTAACATCCAAGTAGCGCTTTACACAAAGTTGTCCATTTCTCCACTTTAAGACTGGGCCTATTTTTGACACTTGGTGTTTACAAGCTAATATCATTTTTATGCTAGAAAACTACTTAGAACCCCCAAACATTATATATTTTTTTTAGCAAAGACCCTAGAGAATAAAATGGAGATTGTTACAATATTTTTTATCACACCATATTTGCGCAGCAGTCTTCCAAATGCAATTTTTTTTAACAAAAATTCACTTTTTTTAATTAAAAAAAATGAAAACAGTAAATTTAGCCCAATTTTTTTCCATAATGTGAAAGATAATGTTACGCCAAGTAATTAGATACCCAACATGTCATGCTCCAAAATTGGGCACGTTCGCGGAATGGCGCCAAACATTGGTACTTAAAAGTCCCCATAGGCAACATTTTAAAAATTTCTACAGGTTACCAGCTTAGAGTTACAGAGGAGGTCTAGGGCTCAAATTATTGCTCTCGCTCTAACGATCGCGGCGATACCTCACGTGTGGTTTGAACACCGTTTACATATATGGGCGGGACTTGCGTATGCGTTCGCTTCTGCGCGCGAGCTAACAGGGACAGGGCGCTTTAATTTTTTTTTTTTTTTCCCCATTTATTTTATTTAATAATTTTTTATTTTTACACGGTTTTTTGAAAAAAAATGTTTTGATCATTTTTATTCCTATTACAAGAAATGTAAACATCCCTTGTAATAGAAATAGGCATGACAGGTCCTCTTTATTGTGAGATCTGGGGTTAAAAAGACCTCACACCTCACAACTACACTAAAGAAGAAAAAAAAAAAATTTTGAAAAAAAAAAAAACAAAAAGGAAAAAAATAATGGCCCTTTAAACCGGTTGCTAGGCAATGACTTTTGACGTAGCTCCGGTCCTCCAAGACCATAGAGTCCAGTGAGGGGCATCTTGCCCTCACTTGACTTCCTGTCTCTGAGGATCCGGGACCAGATCATTTTCCCCGCTGCCGGCGGGTCCGGTAAGCTAGGAAAACGTCTAGGACGCGGCGGGAGGGGGGGGGGCACCTCTTCCCCTGCACCGTTGCGGCGGATTCCGCGGTGCATCCGCCACGTGAAAGCAGTCCAAACAGTAGGCAGAGACATAGTGGAAAAACAGGCCAGGGTCAGTTTATGTGGAAGGCAGTGGCATGGTGATATGAGGAAAATTGGTCAGCACAGATGAAAACGGGGGAAATGGGCTAGTAATTTATTAATGTATGGTAACGCGTGAAGCATTCTCCAATGCACAGGCCAGGTTGGGAGGGACAGTACCGACAATAGAAGCTGGTATCCTTACGAAACCCCCTTCTGCTGCATACACAGCATCTTTTTTGCCGTCTTCGGCCTGATTCAGACGGTGGAACGTATTCTGGAAAGTGGCGCTCACTAAGTCGGCTAACAGCCTCAGAGCGAAGGTTTTCTTGGGGGAGTCCTTGTGGGTAGATGAGGGTCGTGATAATTTCTTCAATAAATTTTAGAAAGGAGATGGGGCTTTCAGTGGATTTGGTGTAAATGACATAAGAGTTATAAAAGGCCAATTGAAATAAATAAATTGCAACCTTCTTATACCAGAATCGGGACTTCCTTGTGGCCAAGTAGGGCTGAATCATCTGGTCGTTAAAATCCACCCCCCCCATGTAAAGATTGTAATCCTGCACACATGATGGTTTTTGGATGGGACCTCTTCTTCTCTGAACCTCCACTGTGGTGTCGTCATGAATGGTGGACATCATGTACACATTTCGGCTATCCTTCCATCGCAAGGCCAGCACCTCGTTGTTTCTCAGGGCTGCCATTTCCCCCTTCCTCATTCTTTTATTTACTAAGGACTGTGGGAAGCCCTTCCTGTTCTTCCTGGTGGTTCCGCAGGCCAAGGTTCCTTCAAGGTACAGATGTTTGAAGAGGGGCACGCTGGTATAAAAATTATCCAGGTAAAGGTGGTAGCCTTTCCTCAGCAGTGGGTACGCCAAGTCCCATACAATCTTTCCATTTGTGCCCATGTAGGCCGGGCAGTCAGGGGGATTGAGCTGGGAATCTCTTCCTTCGTATATGCGGAACGCATACAGATATCCCGTAGCTCTGTCGCAGAGTTTATAGAATTTGACCCCATATTTGGACCTTTTGCTTGGAATATACTGCTTTATTCCAAGCCGGCCTGTGAAGTGTAGCAGGGACTCCTCTACACAAATGTTTTGATTAGGGACGTAAAGTTCTGCAAAACCTTGGGAATGAAAATTTATGAGGGGGCGAATTTTATACAGCTTGTCAAAATTTGGATGATTTTGGGGGGGGGCATTGGCTGTTGTCACTAAAATGAAGGAAGCGCATGATAATTTCATACCGGGACCTGGTCATTTGGGCAGAATATATGGGCATACTGTGTATGGGTTGGGTGGACCAATAGGCATGTCCTTCATTTTTCTTTGTAACCCCCATGTTTATGGTGAGGCCCAAAAACATTTTAAATTCCTCCAAGGTTAACTCTCTCCATTCAAACGGACGGGAATAGGAAGATTGGGGGTTGTTAGCAATAAACTGCTGGGCATACAGATTTGTTTGGTCCACAATGTATTGCAGAAAATCGTTGGGCAGAAATAAATGGAGAAAATCAATAAAAGAAAAATTTTCTGTATTTGCCTGCACACCTGGCTGTGCGGTAAAAGGGGGAATATTTGCTGATCCTGAGTTGGAGGGCAGCCATCTTGGATTGGCAAGAGCATCTGGGAGGTGGATGGTGGCCCTGGCTCTTGGGGGATGTGACACTCCAGTGCTGGTAGAAGGGGGATTAGAAATTGGGAGTGATGCCGCAGCGCTGGTGCTGGGCCTGGACATTTGCTCCTGGGGTGTATCGCTGGTGGCAGTGCTGGTACTGGGCATAGGATCCTGGGGTGTACTGCTGGTGGCAGTGCTGGTACTGGGCCTAGGATCCTGGGGTGTATCCCTTGTGGCTGCCCGGTTTCCAGAGCGCCGTGCCCTTTTGGGAGGGACCCATTCTTCCTCCGAGTCCATCTTCGATCCGCTACTATTGGCGACTTCAAATTCCGAATCGGATTCGGAATTGGACCCGGATACTGATGAGAGCTCCCCGGTGCCCTCATCATCCATAGAGATGATCTCAAACGCCTCCTCGCTGCTGAACATCCTTTTTGACATTCTGGCTGATGGGTGGCAGGTGACGGATAGGTGGCAGGTGACGGTCACTGATGGGGTGACAGATGACGATCACTGATGGGGTGACAGGTGACGCTGATTGATGGGGTGACAGGTGATGATCACTGATGGGGTGACAGGTGACGATCACTGATGGGGTGACAGGTGACGGTGATTGATGGGGTGACAGGTGACGGGCGCTGGTCACCGATGGGTGACAGGTGCACCGCTGGCGATACTTATGGCAGTCTCTGGTGACAGGTGCACTTTATAGGTAGTGATTTTTGGTGCAGTGATAGTGACAGGTGACTGTTGGGTGACAGGTGCAATGGGGGGGGGGCTGATGACACTTTTTTTTCTGATTTTCACAGGACAGGTACACAGATCAGTAACTCACTGTTTCTGGCTCTCCTCTCCTCACACTGGAAACGGTGTGTGAGGGTAGAAAAGCTAGTAACAGTGAGTTACTGCTCTTTGTTTACATTTGTGATGGGCTGTGAATGGCTTCACAGCCCATCACATGACAATCAGCCACTGTCATTGGCTGTTTTACACTGTCGGTGACTAGCTGTGTTCCTAGGGAACACATAGCCACCGACATGACCGCGCTGCGCGCTCCCGATCGCGCATGCACGGTCATTTTTTGCCGCCCTCTATTGTGATCGGCTATGTCAATGGAACACAGCCGATCACGTGGGAAACAGCCGTGCCTATTGGCTGTTTCCACCCTGCCGGTGACGGGGGGTGTCCCTGGGACACGCCGACGCACCCACGATCGCGCGCCTGCCCTGCTTAAAGTGCCGCCGTCATATGACGGCGGCCCAGGATAATGGTCGCTCCGCTCCGCTGTCCTATGACGGCGGGCGGGCGGGCGGGCGGCAAGCGGTTAAACACCCTGTGATTTATCTTTCTTTTACTGTCACTACTTCTAATCATAGTTTTCATGTGTGAGGAATAACACACATGCTAAAGGGTGGTCAGTTACAGGGGGTGACTAAAAGTTATTGTAAGGTTAAAAACCTAAAAAAAAAAAACTAAAGGTGGCATAATTACCTGCTCTGTGCAATGGTTTTGTGCAGAGCAGCCCCGATCCTCCTCTTCTGGGGTCCCTCACTGGCGCTTCTGGCTCACCCCCCCTGCTGAATTTCCCCCTATAGTACGCCGCTTGCTATATGGGCATGCATGCTGGGTCACTCCCAAACACACAGTGCAGCTCAATCCCATCCCCTGTCCCTCCTTAATGGCTGTGATGCAAGAGCCATGCCCTCCCACTGCTACCTCTGAGCCATTAAGGAGAACGAGAAAGAGAGCAGCAGTGCTGCTCTTGTGCACGGTGCTGGATTGACATCAGGCTCAGGTAAGGATAAGGGGGGGCTAGGGAGAGTTGCACACAAGGTTTTTTCCTTAATGCAGAGTATGTATTAAGGTAAAAATAATGGTGCATTTTTGGTGCGTTTTTTGTTTTTATGTCAAAGTGTTACAGGTGCATGCTGGGAGTTAGGAATCTAGAAAACACACCAAAAACAAATTCAAAGCCTTGAAAAAAAATAAATGCATACACATTTGTATCGTGCTTTCTTTTTTGTTTTGTTTTTTTTAGCAGTACTCCTGTGACCCACAAGATAAGCATGACCGTAACTAAAAGCAAACCGCTGCTTATCAAGGTTATAAGATTTTTATTATTTTTTTTTACACTGAATGTCCATGTACACGGGACGCTGGAAATGGCCGTTTAGGAGCAGTTGGGCGTTTTTTTCAGAAGCCCCTGAACCCATCTACATTTTATCTTATCTGTCCATGTACACCAGGTCGTTTACAGTCATTTGCAGGCAGTTGCGTTCAGGGACTTTTTTTAGAACACAATTATTTGCGTTCGAACGTGTGTTTCCCGGCGTTTCAAACGCACAGACGCGTCTGAACGCGATGACCCGCGTTTAGCATTCGCGTTTTTCCATTTTAAAGGGGAATAATTTTTTTGACCTCTAGGAACGGTTCTAAACGCAAACGCCGCTAAACGCGGGTACAAACGCGACCGAACGGACGTTTGAAAAATGTCATAAAAATTCCAGCATTCAAAGGGACTTTTAACAACGTTCCGTGTACATGGAGCCTAAGGCTCCATGTACACGGGACGCTGGAAATGGCCGTTTAGGAGCAGTTGGGTGTTTTTTTCAGAAGCCCCTGAACGCAGCTCCATGTTATCTTATCTGTCCATGTACACATGGTCGTTTACAGTCATTTGCAGGCAGTTGCGTTCAGGGACTTTTTTTAGAACGCAATTCTTTGCGTTCGAACGTGTGTTTCCCGGCGTTTCAAATGCAGAAACGCGGCCGTACGTGACTGAACGTGATGAACCTACGTTCAGCCACGTTATAAGTTTTTTTTTCTTCCATTCAAAATCAATGGTTCCCTATGGGAGCCTATTGATTTGAATGGAAGTCGCACCGCAAGTCGGATCTGACTTGCGGCGCGACCTGCACTGTGAGAATCTTGAGGGGGAACTCCACGCCAAAAATGGGGAAAAAACTGCGTGGGGGTCCCCCCCAGGTTCCAAGCCAGGCCCTTCGGGTCCGGTATGGAATTTGAGGGTAGCCCCACGCCGAAAAAACGGCGTGGGGTCCCCCCCAAAATCCATACCAGACCCTTTTTCGAGCATGCAGCCCGGCAGGTCAGGAAAGGGGAGGGGACGAGCGAGTGGCCCCACCCCCCCTGGACCACACCAGGCCACATGCCCTCAACATGGGGGGGTGTTGGTGCTTTGGGGCAGGGGGAGCTCTGCACCCCCCACCTCAAAGCACCTTGCCCCCATGTTGATGAGGACAAGGGCCTCATCCCCACAACCCTGGCTGGTGGTTGTGGGTGTCTGCGGGCAGGGGGCTCTTCGGAATCTGGAAGCCCCCTTTAACAAGGGGGCCCCCCCAGATCCCGGACCCCCTCCCTATGTGAATGGGTATGGGGTACACTGTACCCCTACTCATTCACCACATAAAAGGCAGTGTATGGAAATAACGACAGGAGACGTTTTGGAAAGTTTATTAAAAATCTTCATCCGGCTCTTCTTGTCTTCTCCTCTCCGGGGTCTTCTGCTCTTTTGCTGTCTGCTCTTCTTGTGTTTTTCTCTCCGGGGTCTTCTGCTCTTTTGCTGTCCCCTCTTCTGCTGTCCTCTCTTCTTTTCTTCTCCTCTCCGGTCTTCTGCTCTTTTGCTGTCGGCTCTTCTTCTTTCTCCGGTCCTCCGACGACGACGTCTCCGGTGATTATGCCGGTCTCTGCAGCTTATTATATAGCCATTAGGGGCGTGGCCCCCGATGACGTCATCTGTGACATGAGGGGGCGGGGCCTCCCGATGATGTCATCGGGGGGCCACGCCCCTAATGGCTATATAATAAGCTGCAGAGACCGGAGACCGGCATAATCACCGGAGACGTCGTCGGAGGAGGACCGGAGGAAGAAGAAGAGCCGACAGCAAAAGAGCAGAAGACCGGAGAGGAGAAGAAAAGAAGAGGGGACAGCAAAAGAGCAGAAGACCCCGGAGAGAAGAACTCAAGAAGAGCGGACAGCAAAAGAGCAGAAGACTCCGGAGAGGAGAAGACAAGAAGAGCCGGATGAAGATTTTTAATAAACTTTCCAAAAAGTCTCCTGTCGTTATTTCCATACACTGCCTTTTATGTGGTGAATGAGTAGGGGTACAGTGTACCACATACCCATTCACATAGGGAGGGGGTCCGGGATCTGGGGGGGGCCCTTGTTAAAGGGGGCTTCCAGATTCCAATGAGCCCCCTGCCCGTAGACACCCACAACCACCAGCCAGGGTTGTGGGGATGAGGCCCTTGTCCTCATCAACATGGGGGCAAGGTGCTTTGAGGTGGGGGGTGCAGAGCTCCCCCTGCCCCAAAGCACCAACACCCCCCCCATGTTGAGGGCATGTGGCCTGGTGTGGTCCAGGGGGGGTGGGGCCGCTCGCTCGTCCCCTCCCCTTTCCTGGCCTGCCGGGCTGCATGTTCGGATAAGGGTCTGGTATGGATTTTGTGGGGGACCCCACGCCGTTTTTTCGGCATGGGGCTACCCTCAAATTCCATACCAGACCCGAAGGGCCTGGTTTGGAACCTGGGGGGGACCCCCACGCAGTTTTTTTCCCATTTTTGGCGTGGAGTTCCCCTTCAAGATTCTCACAGTGCAGGTCGCGCCCCAAGTCGGATCCGACTTGTGGTGCGACTTCCATTCAAATCAATAGGCTCCCATAGGGAACCATTGATTTTGAATGGAGGCAGAAAAACGCTGCTAACATCAACGTGGCCAAACGTGCAAAAACGCAAATGGAAAAAGCTACTGAAAGCACGTTTAACAGCTGCTTTTTGCCGGCGTCAGAAATAGCTTTGCAGGACGTTTTTTCTAACGTCCCGTGTACATGGACCCAAAAGGAGATTGTTTTACTTAGGAATTGTAGAATAAGAAAGCAGGTGACAATGTTGTCATTAGTACACGCTGTTCTATGTGTGAAAAAAATTACTTTGTCTTGGACAGCAAATGCAGTGATTTTTTTTTTTTTATTTATTGTACCTCCCACTCAATATTTCAAGAGAAGGGGATGCATGCCATGTTAAATGTATTTTGTAAATGTATTTTCTTTTTTTTCAGCGGAACTTGGTGAGTGTGAGCTATCAGAACATACACCAGAACTTGTGTCTGAATTTCGATTCATTCCAAATCAAACTGAGTCTATGGAGCTTGATATTTTCCAGAAGTGGAGAGAGTGTAGGTATGTGAATTTAATTTCTCAAAATGACTTGAATGTCCATGTATAAGGTGATTTTTAATGGCAAAACAGACAATTTTACACGTAATTGAAGGTGAACTTTTGATACCAAATCTCTGTTCTCATTGACGTCAAAGAACAACTCACGCCAGAAGGTGAAAATGCTTGTTAAATCACTCAGGGTGTGCAATGCACATAGCATTTGGTCCCATTCAAACATGTGCTGAGGTTTAGAAAAAAAAAATACATTTTTGTCAGTCCAGGTCTGAACTCTATGGGCATTCACATGAGGGAGTTACAACCAGCAGTGACGCCCCCACCCCATCTTCATTCTGCAGTTTTGCTATGTAATCTTATATCGCCCTGTTTCCCTTCTGATATTCTCTATATTCATTGTAAATAAACATTGCCAATATCCGAAATGACAGTCCCAGCCACCAGTTATTCAGGTATAGAGTGTGGAGAAGTAATCCTGTCGGCTTGTGTGGTTGTGAAAATCAGCAGCTGCAACAGAGCTGCCATTCACAAAAACGCAAGCCACTCGATGATACTCTAATGTCTCTTGGACAAGTGTAAAGGGAGGGAGGTGGGCCCAGCTATGTGGCAACACTCCTCAGCAACCCCTGCACAGATTTGAATGGGACCAAGTGCGATGTGAGTTGGTTCTCTTGGAGGATTTAACAAGTATTTCAACCTTCTGGTAAGAGTTCTTTACAACTGAAGTTTAATCTGCTTGCATTTTGCTGCCTTTGGTTCCCCCTTGCCCTTCATGAAAATGCTAATGGCATTTTTGAAATGCAAAATTTCCATTTTTCATTGCATTCCAACTTATACCCAGGGAAATCATCAATGTGTCTCTGTGCTTCTTGGCGCAGGCAGATTATGGCTGGTGGGAGGGGACAGAAGAGGGCCAAGCATACTTTCCTGAAAACATCAGTTTCCTGTCGCCATACTCCTCTTAAGAGCCCTCAGCATTGATCTGGCTTTAAGTGGAGTTATGCAAATATCAAAGTGCCTTGATGAGTGGATGTCAGCCTGGCAGTGGGAGATTTTAGGCAGAAAAATTTGCGTGCAGATGTTAAGCTGACCCTCAATGTTGGGAAGGACCTGAAATTCAATAAATTAAAGGGGTGGGCCAAGGATGGTAAAGCTGGGGAGGAAAGGCCTAAAAAACCTAAAGCCAGGAAATGAGGAGGGCTCTGTCTGTCTTGCTTCAGCTTCTAATGTGCACTTTGAGAAATCTTGTCCCAAAGCCCCCCCAACTATTTAGTTATATTTCTTCATTTTAGTAATATTTGTCCTGAATTGACTGAAATTTATGTAGACAGTTGTCAGATTCCAGGAACTGGAATAAAACGAAGCCCTACGTTTCTCAAGCTTAGGGATCATTTAGCAGTAAGGCTAAGGTCCACAAATGTGGTGTCAGCTGGGAAAACTTAGGAATTATTAAAAAATAGTCAATATAGTAAGCCAGTAGATGTACTTTTGTGTATTTTTAGCAAGGGTGTGAGGATGTAGAATTATTTTTGATCTGTGGCTCTGAAAGAGGTAATTATCCTTACATAATTTGTGGCATAAAATGAGTTTCAGTTTAATACCTTTTTCATGCTTCATCTGTAAATATTTTGTTTTGTCATTATTTTGTGCCATCTGCAAACCCTAAATTCAAGAAATACAAATATTTTATTTTAATTTTGATTTGAAGACTGAGTCATTAGAATAACCACTGCTGGAAGTAATGGTACCTGCACATATCTGCAGCAGCCTACTAAAGCCTTCACCTATGGCCATACCCCAGGCTGTTGTGCCAGGTAAAGCTTAAAGCGGTTGTAAATGATATTTTTTTTTTTTTTAATTAAAATGACAAACGCGTTATACTTACCTGCTCTGTGCAGTGGTAATGTAGTGAGCCACCATAGTAAGCCGCTTCCTATAGTGGCACACCTGGGGGCTCACCTTCCAGGCTGGGCTGAGTTCATCCATAGACCTACACAGCGCAGTTTGGCCCCGCTCCCTCCTCGTATAATTTGATTGCCAGCAGCAGGAGCCAAAGCCTGTTGTTGCTATCATTCAGGATAGCGAGGAGGGAAACAGACAAGCCTCACTGCAGATGTGCACAGAGCTAGATAGAGATTGGACTCTGGTAAGTATAAAGGGTGGTTAGGCAGCTAATGGAGCATTTATTTTACCCTAATGCAAGGAATGCATTAAGGTAAAAGAATTTCTAAAATTTACAGCAGTAGAAGCCAATGACTTCTGCTGCTGTGTGTGTGCCAATGAGGAGAGAGAGACTTGGGATAGCTGAGGCTTCCGTTCACATCTCTGAATCGAGAGGGGGTTCAGGTGAGTATTAGTGGGTGGGGTCTGTGGGAAAGCTGCACATGGGTTTTTTACCTTCATGCATAGAATGCATGAAGGTAAAAAAAAAAATCCCGCCTTTACAACCACTTTAAGCACTTTTGGATAGTTCTTGTCCATCCCTTTCTCTCTCCTGCATATTTGCTATTAGCCAGTGGATAGACTTTATAATGGTAAGCGATTCAGCTGTAAGGGCAGCATTTTGGAGGTTTCTGCAGATCTTTGTTTGCACCACCTCAATTATTTTGTTATTTTTAGAGCTTAGTTTATCGGTCTTTTGGTAAGTGACTAATAAATATAATTAAGTATTATAAAAGGGTTTTCAAGGTATGTGAACTCATCACATATACACTCAGTATATCCTGTGAAAAATGTTTTTTCTCTTTCGTTCACCGACAGACACAGCTTTAAGTCTTGAGACCATTGGGCTTTATGCTCTCTCTCTAGGATTAGGACTAGGCAGAAACTTTTTTGATTACGCCCCTGGGACAGTCCCAGAGGGTATACCATCACTTCCTGCTGTAGGACTCCAGTTTTTTCTGCCTAGTCAGGAGTAAGGACCTGGCTCTTTGCTGGGATCTGTGGTCCTGGCATTTTTTCCTTTTTAGATTGAATTTTTTACTTTTTCTTTATTATTTTTGCTCCTGTGGGAACTGCAATCAACTGTTCCTGGGCAAACTAAATTCAACAGCCGGACTGGGTGACGCACTGGATATTCTAGTTCCTTATGGTCTTCCCAGTCTGGCCTGCGAGCGTGACCCAACTATTAGCTCCGCGCTAGGTTGGCCGCGACATAGCCCCACTGCACGGGGGCTGGCCGGCGAGTGAAGCACCTCGCAAGGTCGCATTGCCCTGGTCTCGACAACAGTCCCAATCAGAGTCACAGTGTACCGCAGGCCACATCACCCCCATTCCAAGATGGTGCAGTGGACTGCTGTAAGCAGCGCCCACCTGGGGACTGTGGTATGGTGAGTAGTGCCCCCCTCCTTTCTTACAGAATTGTTGGGGTGGTCGCGGGCCTTCCCTGGGGATGGTAGGCCCCTCCTGTGTCCTTCCTCCCCCCATACTTTTCCCCCTTCTCCTTAGCGGGGTTCCCCTGTGTAGGTGCCCTCATTTGCGCCCTATCCCCTCCGCTGGCCCCTCCGGGCTTGTAAGCGTTGGGCCGGAGAAGTAGTGGGGGTGTCATTACCTGGAGTGCTGTGGGGGTGGTGGTCCCCTCCTCTGAGGTCTATGTGCTTCCCTTGGGTCCAGGTTCCAATGCAGTGCCGCATGGTGCCACCATTTTGCCTTGGATTCTGTATTCCTGGCTTTGACGGCCATGTTTTTGGTTTCCCCATAGAGTTTTAATGACGGCCATTTTCCTGTAGTCTGATGCAGTGCTGAGGCTGTGGGGGGGCCTCTAGTGTCAGGTCAGCGTTTCCTCTTCCTCTTTCCAGTGTGGCAGACCGTTTTGGCGCTCTCCAGTTCGGGTGGTAAGTTTGAAGCCCCCACCCCTGCCTTCACCTTTATCCTCTGCTTCCTCAGATTCTAAAGGTGGATTTGCCTCCACGGACGAGAGTCAGCCCACTGGGTCTGTGTCCACGTATGCTGAGTGCTCTAACAACAGGATGAGTCCTCCTCTGCTCTGAAAAAGCACTGGTGGTCAGTGCGGGAAACTTTAAAGTTGGAGGACTCCGCTGCAGCTGAGTTGGCGACGCCAGTGCAGATTGGCACCCGCAAATCTTCCAACGTGACTAAGGTGTTCCCCTTTCCTGCCTATTTTGACGAGATTGTCACTACTCAGTGGGGTTCGCCAAAATGCATGGTTGGAATACCTAAGCGTTTTGTTAGGAGATATCCCTTTTGAGGAGTCTCTTCTGAAGAGACTAACAGTTCCACTGTCGGTGGATTCTCAGCTTTCCAGCCTAAATAAGACCACACTTTTGCCGGTGGAGGACTCTGTCTTTTAAGGACCCCGTGGACAAAAGAGCTGAGTCTCTAGTCCTGTACCTCTTCACCGTGGCTGGTTCAATTTTGAGACCGGTGTTTGCTATCACCTTGATATCCCAGACTTTAACGGAATGGGCTAAGATTTTGTGCCAGGATCTGGAGGGGAGTCAACACCCTTCTGAGCTGGCGGACCTGGCAGATCAGTTGATCCAGAGGTTACAGTACATTTGCGATGGATCCCTGGATGCAGCCCCTTTGGCCAGCAGGGTTTCGGTGACGGCGATGATCCTTTGCCACATGATCTGGTTGAAGTACTGGTCGGCTGACCAGGCTTCTAAAAAGATGCTGACTGATGACTGATCTTCCTTTTGTAGGTGACTTTCTGTTCAGTGCCTCTATGTAAGAGATTATTAGGGGTCTTACGGGAGGCAAGAGTACATTGCTTCCGCAGGCTGCTAAGGGCAAGGAACCTCGCTGTAAGCGGGGTCCCTTCTTTTCGGCTCACAAGCAGCCCTTTCGTCGGTCTGGATCGCAGGAAAAGGGCTCGAGATCCACCCGTAACTTTGTGGGAGGCTCCAAGAGACCCTGGAATGGTAAGTCCAAAGCGGGCGCATCTGGTTCCGCAAACAAGCCTTCCCCAGCCTGAAGGAGCGCCCTCACCCGCGTCTGGGGTGTGGGAATGTCTTTGCTTCTTTCCGGATCTGTGGACCTTGCTCATTCAGGAGAAATGGGTCCACAAACTAATTCGGTTCAGTTACAAGATAGAGTTTCGGTCCTTGTCTCCATCAGGTTCTTTCCTTCCAACTTATGCCTGTCTCAGGAGCTGCTACAGGGCCTCTACGGAGCAGTGCAGGACCTGTTACCACAAGGAGTTATGGGGCCGGTTCCAGAGTCGGAACGTTTTCAAGGTTTTTATTCAAATCTGTTTACAGTTCCCAGGAAGGAAGGCGAGGTTCGTCCAATCTTGGATCTCAAGGCTCTGAACCACTTTGTGTGGGTTCAGAAATTTCAGATGTAGTCCATCCGCTTTCAATTCATGGCGTTACCCTTTGGTCTCGCCTCAGCTCCTCGGGTGTTCACAAAGGATTTAGCCCCAGTGTTTGCCTTGTTATGGCAGAAGGAGATTGTGGTACTAGGTTACCTAGGAAGATCTACTTCTGCGTGCAGAGTCTTCCTCGGCTCTAGAAGCAGACTTGGTTGTTACGGTGCGAACTCTGCAGGAGTTTGGGGGACACTGAATTTTCAGAAATCGGCACGGTCTCTGTCCACAAATCTGAACTACTTTGGTCTGATGCTGGACTCAGCGTCAGCCCGGGTGTTTCTTACTCAGACAAAACTTCTGAAGCTACAGGATGTTGTTTGGCTCCTGTTGTCCAACCATCGATCATCACTCAGGACTTGCATGCAAGTGTGGGTCTGATGGTCTCCACCTTCAAAGCGGTTCTATTTGCGCAGTTCCACATCAGACCCTTGCAACGGAGATTCTGATCAAATGGAACAAGAATCCGTTGTCATTCAGCAATCTGATCCTGTTGAGTCAGGGTTTGAGGGAGTCTTTCCTATGGTGGCTCCACTCCCCGGTCCTACATCTGGGGAAAATCCTTTCTTCCGCTGTATTGGATTCCAGTCTGTTCAGATGGGAGGTGTTTTAGGAGTGTGTTCGGCCCAAGGTGTCTTGAATCGGGAGGAGTCCAGGTTGCCGATCAACATCCTGGAAATTTGGGCGATCAGACTTTGTCCGTCTCCATGGACAGATCGTCTGCAGGGATGCCCTGTGTGGATACAATCAGACAATGCTATGGCTGTGGCATATGTCAATCATCAAGGGGGTAAAAAGAGTGCCCTGGCGGCCCTGGAAGTGGCCGGCATCTTGAGGTGAGCAGATCGATATGTTCCTGCCCTCTCTGATGTGCATATTCCGGGAGTAGAGAATTGCCAAGTGGACTATCTAAGTCAGCAGACGTTGGATCCGGGAGAATGGTCTCTTCACCCAGAGGTTTTTCATAAACCGTGTCTTCCGTGGGGGACCCCCGATGTGGACCTGCTGGCTTCCTGTCTTGACGGGAAGGTGCAGAGGTTTGTGTCAAGATCTCTGGATCCTCTGGCCGACAACGCAGACGCTCTAGTGGTCCCTTGGGGTCAGTATCGTCTGATTTACACCTTTCCTCCAATACAACTTCTGTCGAGACTGCTGCGCAGAATCGAGGTAGAAGGAATTCTAGTCATTCTGGTGGCGATAGACTGACCTTGCCAGTCTTGGTACGTAGGCCTGGTTAGGCTGGTAGCAGACATCCCTTGGAAACTTCCTCTCAGGGAAGATCTTCTGTCTCAGGGACCAATCTTCCATCCTGCTTTAAGGTAGCTGCCTTTAATGGCTTGGCTATTGAAAGCCAAGTGCTGAAGGACAGAGGGCTGTACGAGTCGGTGATTCTTACGCTGTTGAAAGCTAGAAAATCTACCTCCAGTAATCTTTTCCATCGAGTTTGGAAGGCGCAAATTACTTGGTATGAGTCACGGGGGGTTTCTCCCTGTTCCTTTTCCTTGCCTCGCTTGTTGGTATTTCTACAATTGGGTGTAGATCAACATTTGGCTCTGGGCACTATCAAGGGCCTGATTTCCGGCAAAGTCCTTGGTTCACAATTTTGTGCAGAGAGTTCGCCATCTGGCTCCTCTGGTGCAATCCCTGGTACCTCCGTGGGATCTCAATTTGGCACTATCGGTGCTTCAAGAATTGATAAAAACAACCTATGTTATCTAATAAAGACATGAGTAAACGCATATATAATTAAATAGATGTATTACAACATATTAGACCCTCCGCAATATAAGTACATATAAAACCAACCTTTCCCCCATAAAAGCAAAGATATAAAGAAATGGGGTGGCCGGGAATATGTAACATCGGAGGAACCAACGATTATATGTGTCTAAGCGTGTATGCGAACAAGGAGCAAGACAAGAAGGATATATAAAATCGGAAGAACCAACGATTGTATGTGTCTAAGCGTGTATGCGAACAAAGAGCAAGACAAGAAGAATATATGGATGTAGAAACAATTGTGTATATATTATTAATGAATCATGGATATTAATGAAAAATGGATCATTTTTTATATATATATTCTGTTTTATTCCATATGTTATAAATATGTGTAGACCAAAGATGGCACTAGTGTGGAGGAATATAATCAAAAAGATTGTCAGATGGCATAATAAAACAGCCTATATATAGCTGTAAATCATACAGAACACTGCAGCATCCCAAGAGGGATGAAAAGGTTAATTAGATAAGGGTTTACCGAATGTTGCAGTGATCTGCCAAATGTATCCATTAAATGGGAGTCCCCGGCGTCTCTTAATGTCTGAGACCTTAGCTCCACACTAGGTCGGCCATGACAAAGCCCCACTGCATGGGTGGTGGCCTGCGAGTTAAACACCTCGCGAGGTCGCATACGACCAGGTCTCGGACCGAATCGCAGCATTCCCCCAGCTAACAGCCCCCCTTTCCGATGGAGAGAGGTTCTGTCTGGAGCGGTGCCTGGCTGGTTCCTGGTATGGTGAGTAGCTGTCCCACCTCTCCTTGGGGTGGACGTAGGCCTCTCCTTGGGACATCCAGACCGCCAAGTTCCCCTCCTTCCCGCCAGCACCCCCCCTTCGAATCTCTCGTCCGCCCCCCCTTCCCCATATGCTGGGGCTGTTTGGGTGGTCTGGCCACTTTCCTGGGGTGGGAGCAGGGCACTCACTGGCAGTGGGGGGCCAGGGAGGATGCGCCGCCGGCAACTGGACGATTGACTGTGTGTGTGTGTGTGTGGGGGATCTGTCCTTGAGGCCTGGTCTCCCAATCCTGGGTCCCTGTATGCGATTTTGTTGTGTGTGTTTTATACACGGTGGCCATGTTTGTGTAGTCCGGCGGTGATTTTGCTGTGGTTGCCATTGAATATAGTGACGTCCATGACAGTGGAGACCTCTGGACAGGGATTTCAGTGGTGGGAGCACCGCCTCATCCTCTGGTGCTGACTCCTGGATCATTTTACTTCCTTCGTGTAGTGCAGATTATCCTGGTGGCTGCAGGTGCTTTTCTCTGCGGGTGGTGAGTCTGGTGGGGTTCTCTCCCTCTCTGCTGAGGATCGCTTGATGCTTTGTGCCTGGCGACCTGGTGGTGCTGTCAGTGCGGTGGGGGTTGTCCCTTAGCAGTGTTTTACACTTTTTTGTGGGGTCCCCCTCATGACTTATGGAGTCTTTGGAGCACATTTCCCCACCTGATCCCCTCTCTTAAGGCTGTGGGGCCCTCCGGGTCCCAACCATCCATCCATGCATTGACGTTGGCCCTGGAGTCCCTTGTGTCCTGGATGGAGGCGGCTTGCGGGCAACGGACTAGAAAAAAGCACCCCCTGCTGTCCCCTGCCTCATCTGTCTCATCAGATCCTGAATCTGATTAGGCCGCTGCGGACGTGGGTCACCCTGTTGGGTCTGCAACAACGTGCCTGGAATCCTCCGATAGTGAGGATGATTCCTACACGCCTGCGACCACGCACGAAAAGGCGCTCGTGGATTCACTGATTGTATCTGTGGGTGAGACCCTGAAGATGGAGGACGCAGCTGAAGCTGCAACACAGGCGCTGTTACCCTTTGGCACTCACAAGCCATCCAGAGCGGCAAAGGTGTTTCCTGTCCCTGCCTATTTTGACAGAATTGTCGCTAAAGAGTGGGGACAACCAAAGCATTCCTGTGGGGTCTCTAAGCGCTTTACTAGGCATGAGGAGTTCCTTCTTAAGAAGTGGACTGTGCCACCTGAGGTGGTCCCTCCCAATTCCAGAATAAACAAGGCAACCATGGTTCCGGTTGAAGAGTCCCCGGCCTTTAAGGATCCGCCTGACCAGAAGGCGGAGGCTGCGGTCCGCCATACGTACACTCTGGCTGGTTCGACAACGAGGCCGGTATTCACCATTGCCCTAGTCTCTCAAACTCACCCCGAGTGGGCTAAGCTATTATGACCTGGAGGGAGAACAGCTCCCCCCTGCTTTTGTTGAGCTGGCGGACCAGCTGGTCCAGGGGCTGCAGTTTATCTGTGATGCCTCTTTGGTTGCAGATCCCCTGATGGCTCGCCTCTGTTTTAGCAGTCGTCTTTCGGCTCAAGTGCTGGTCTGCAGATCAGGCTTCAAAAAAGGCCTTAACTGATCTTCCTTTCCAAGGAGATCGCCTTTTTGGTGCTACCCTGGATGACATCTTTAAAGGTCTGAGGGGAAGATTACTTTTCTTCCACAGGCTACTAGGGCAAGGAACCTCACCTTAGACTTGGGCCTTCCTTCTCAGCTCATAAGACCTTTTTTCGTCCTTCAGGCTCGACTAACAAGGGCTGGAAGCCTTTCAGGACCTGTTCAGGAGTATCCAAATGAACATGGTCTGGCAAGCCAAATCAGGCTTCTCCAGACAAGGTTCCTTCAGCATGAAGGTGTGCCCTCACCCGTATCGGGGGTGGGGGGATGTATTTGCTGGTTTCCGGACCCGTGGACTTCCCTAGTGCAAGACAAGTCCTTCCACAAAATCATTTGGTCCGTCTACAAGATCGAGCTTCGCTCTTGTCCCCCCGGCAAGGTTTTTCCCTCCAACTTGCACCTATCACCAGACCGCTTGCCGGACCTGTTTGGGGCAGTGCAAAACCTGTTCCTTCAATGGCTGATTGTCTCGGTTCCAACTTCGGAACATTTTCAGGGTTTTTACTCAAACCTGTTCACAGTCCCCAGGAAGGAAGGCAAAGTGGGTCCAATCATGGACCTCAAGGCGCTAAACTGCTTTGTGCAGGTACAGAAGTTCAGAATAGAGTCCATTCGAATGATGGTGGCATCCCTGCGTCAGGGCGATTTTCCTTGCCTCTATCGATATCAAGGATGCCTAACTTCACATTCCAATATGTGCCAGTCACCAGCATTTTCTCCACTTTGCTGTGGGGGAGGAGCATTATCAGTTTGTGGCATTATACTTTGGTCTCGCCTCTGCTTCTCTTCACAAAAGTGTTAGCCCAGTGCTAGCCTTGCTACACCAACGGGCTATCGCAGTAGTGGGCTACTTGGACAATCTCCTTCTGCGAGAAGTGTCTCCCTCTGCTCTTGTGGACAACCTGGAGATCACAATCTTGACTCTGTGGAAGTACGGCTGGATTCTGGACTTTTAGAAGTCTGCTCTGGTTCCATCCATGAAGCTGGACTATCTGGGCCTGACTCTAGACTCGGCCTTAGCCAGAAGGCTCCTTCCTCTGGACAAACTCCAGAAATTGCAGGCTGCAATTCGTCTCCTGCTGTCCAACAGATGGTCATCCCTCCGGACTTCCATGCGGGTGCTGGGCCTGATGGTGTCTACCTTCGAGGCGGTTTCGTTTGTACAGTTCCATACGAGGTCCCTGCAAAGGGAGATTCTGCCCTTAACGGGACAAGACTTCCCAGCCTCTGGAATATCAGATCTGGCTGAGTCGGGTAACGAGGAAGTCCTTGATATGGTGGCTTCATTCTCTGGCGCTTCAGCTGGGATAATCCTTCCTCCCCTTGTATTGGACAGTGGTCACCAAGGATACCATCCTGTCCAGCTGTGGAGGTGTCCTCGACAAGCATCCTGCTCAGGGCATCTGGACGCTGAAAGAGTCCAAATTACTGATCAATGTCTTTAAACTCCAAGCAATCAGACTGTGTCTGGACCATTGGATGGATCATCTTAAGGGTTGTCCAGTGTGCATTTAATCGGACAATGCCACGGGTGTGGCTTATGTCAATCAAGGGGGCACAAGAAGTGTCCTGGCAGCTTTGGATATAGCCAGTATTCTAAGGTGGGCAGAACGGTTCATTCCAGCCCTCTCCGTCGTTCACATTCCCGGGGTTTGAAAATCCTTCCTCCCCTCGTATGGGACAGTGATCACCACGGATGCCAGCCTGTCCAACTGGGGGAGGCCTCCTTGGCAAGCATTCTGCTCAGGAGATCTGGACGCTGGAACAGTCCAGACTACTGGTCAATGTCTTGGACTGATCGTCTGCAGGGTTGTCCAGTGCCCATTCATTCTCACAATGCCACGGCCGTGGCTTATGCCAATCACCAAGGGGGCACAAGTTGTGTCCTGGCCGCTCTGGAGGTAGCCGTGTTCTAAGGTGGGCAGAAAAGTTTTTTCCAGCCCTCTCCACCGTACACTTTCCCAGGGTGGAAAATTGGCAGGCGGATTATCTCAGTGGGCAGGCGTTGGACCACAGGGAGTGGCCCCTTCATCCGGAGGTGTTTCATCAGGTGTGTCTCCGGTGGGGCCCTCCCAAAGTGGATCTGTTGGCATCTCAGCTCAATAGAAAGCTGCAGAGGTTTGTGGCTCGGTCAAGGGATCCTTTGGCCGAAGCCACAGACACGCTGGTAGCCCCGTGGGGGTCAGTATCAGCCAATTTATGCCTTCTCTCCTCTTAAGCTTCTGCTCAGACTTCTACGCAGGATCGAGGCAAAAGGGATTCTAGCCATCTTAGTGGCTCCGGACTGGGCTCACCAGGCTTGGTACGCCGATCTGGTGTGGCTGGTCGAAGTCGTTCCTTGGAAGCTTCCTCTCAGGGAGGATCTTCTGTCTCAAGGAGCGATCTTCCATCCTGCTTTACAGTCGCTAGCTTTGCCGGTTTGACTGTTGAACACCAGGTGCTGAAGGATAGGGGTTTATCTGAGTCAGTGATTCCTACCCTTTTGAAAGCTAGGAAATCTACTTTCCATCGTACATGGAAGACGTACATTACATGATGTGAGTTTTTTGGGGTTCCTCTACGCTACTTCTTGGTGGCTCAGATCTTAACCTTCCTTCAACGGGGGGTTGAACAGAAAACAGTAATTGACCTTCAGTATCATAAAGGGCCAGGTGTTGGTTTTGGCTGTCTTCGTCTAACAATCTTTGGTCAAACACTCCTGGTGCGTAGCTTTCTTCAGGGTGTCTGACATTTGGTTCCTTCAGTGCAGACTCCGTTGCCACCTTTTGGATCTTAGTTTGGTGCTTTCAGCTCTGCAGAAGCCTCCTTTTAAAAATACTCAGGAGATTCCTATCACGTACCTGGAGGTGAGCCTGAACGGTGAGGAAGGCCTCTCTTACGCCTCTGACTCGGGACCCCTGATAGTGCAGACAGGAGGCGCCGAGTATAGAGTAGCATGAGTGCCTGATGTAGCTGGAAGCAGGCTGATGTCCACAGACAGGGATAGCCGGGTAGGTCCAGAGCAGGTATGCTGGCAACTAGTGCTGGTGGCAGGAGCGTAGTGCGACAAGCCGGTCATACAGGAGCCAGAAGGAGCAGACTGGAGGTCAAGGGACAAGCCGAGGTCGGTGCAGGCGGAGAGCAGAGGATAGTCAGGACAACCCGGGTCTGGTACTGGTAAGCAGGATACAGGTTAGCAGGTTCAGGTCAACAAGGCTGAAGACAAAGCAGCACTGGAGCTGAGCAAGGGCTGGGTTTAAATAGCCCATTTGGTGCCAGCATCTGTCACGTTGCATGCGCATTCACCAAGTCCCAGCGGGATTGAACAGAAACACAACTCTGAACAGCAAACCTCTTCTTACATTGCCCCCTCCCAATGGGCAGCCTCCGGATGCCCAAACGGGCTAGTTTCTCAGGGTGAATACATTTGAATGCTTGGATTAGGCCTTTTGCATGAATATTGGTTACTGGCTCCTAGGAATTATCTTCAGGTCCATAACCTTTCCATTTAATTAAGTATTGGATTAGGTTGCCTCTTTTCCTTCAATCAATAATGGATTCTACTTCGAATTCCTCTTCTCCATCGATTAGCATGGGTTCAGGAGGCCCATTGATCCGTCCAGGTAAAGGGTCTGGTAATGTAGATTTCAGCAATGATACGTGGAAGACAGGGTGGATTTTAAAAGACTCAGGTAACAGTAATTCATAGGTCACATCATTCATTTTCCTTTTAACTGGAAAGTGGCCTATGTACTTGGGCCCAAGTTTTCTTGACGGGCAGGTTAGTTTTAGGTTGGTTGTGGCCAGCCATACCTTGTCACCAGGTTCCGAGATCAGTTCTCCTCTTCTTTTTCTGTCATAGCACCTTTTGTTACATTCTTGAGCTTTGGCCATAGTTTCCTGTAGTAATCTGTTATTGGATGTAAAAAAATTAACCGTGTCCTGGACAGCAGGAACAGGGCCTTTGGGAACTGTGGTGACCAGGAAGGAAGGGTGGTAGCCATAATTGGCAAAGAACGGGGTCTGCTTAATAGCAGAATATTCAGAATTATTGTAGGCAAACTCGGCCAGTGGTAACAGCGTTACCCAATCATCCTGTGAATAAGAGGAAAAACAGCGTAAATACTGCTCCAAGGTCTGATTTAGTCCTTTCTGTCTGGCCATTGGTCTGTGGGTGGTAAGCTGAAGAAAAGGATAGTTGAATTCCCAATTTTTCACAAAGGGATTTTCAAAACTTGGAGGTTTCGGACACTATGTTGGTAGGAACTCCATGCAGTCTTACAATCTCCTTGATGAACATTTTGGCAGTATCTGCGGCTGATGGTGTACCCTTCATTGGCAAGAAATGTGCCATCTTGGATAGCCGATCCACGACTAAAAAGATGGTGGTGTGAGCCTCGAATGGGGGCAGTTCCACAATCAAGTCCATGGATATCTTTTTCCAGGCCCTGTCTGGAATCAGCAAAGGTCTGAGTAGACCCCAAGACTTAGTTCTGGTTGTCTTGTTCCGAATGCAGGTGACACAGGTCTCAACATATTTCCTACAGTCCTTCTCCAGGCTAGGCCACCAGAAGGTACGCTGGAGCAGTTCAGTAGTCTTGCGGATACCAAAGTGACCAGCGAGTGTGTGATCGTGGCAGAGGCCCAGAATATTGACCCAAAATCTTTCAGGAATAAAGATTTTATTGTTGTGCCACAAAAGTCCATCTTTAATTTGTAGAGTAATTCCGGGAGGAGGTGGCATTCCTCTAGATCGGGCATCACTAAATGACGGCCCGCGGTCCGTTTGCGGCCCGAGCTGCTGCTCTGTCAGGACCGCTGCGATCAGCTGCTTGTTTTCATCTCTGCCTCTGCTGCTGTCATTAGCAGAGCAGGGTGGATGACCGGAGGCGGGACTGTGACTGGGGGCGGGACCGGCATTGAATAGAGAGAGGCAGCTGCCTGGGTGATTGGCTGCTGGGAGGTGGGAGGTGATTGGTTGGGAGTCACACAATCGGCTGCCTCTCTGCTTGCAGTGTTGCTGTTCTTCTGCCTCTCGAGATTGCCCCGCCTCCTGCTCTCCGTTCTGTGTGTGTAAGGTGGGAGAGTGAAGGGAGGACAGTGCTGTGAAGTTGTGAAGGATGATTGGGGAGCAGGGGTAATGTACAGGGGGGTAGTGTGGTGTGTGGGGATTCATGAAAAGGGGAGCAATGCTGTGGGGGTGATATGTTAAGAGGGTAGTGGTGTGTGTTGATGTAAAGGGGGCAGTGCTATGGGGGTGTGTGTTAACAGGGCAGTGCTGTGTATGTGTGTGGGGGTGATATAAGGGGGCAGTGGTGTGTGTGTGTGATGTAAAGGGAGACAGTGCTGTGAGGGGGATGTGAGAGGGGCAGTGCTGTGGGGGGATAGGTGAAGGGGGCAGTGCTGTTGGGGTGATATGTGAAGGGGGCAGTGCTGTGGGGGGATATGTGAAGGGGGCAGTACTGTGGGGGGATATGTGAAGGGGGCAGTGCTGTGGGGGATAGGTGAAGGGGGCAGTGCTGTGGGGGGATATGTGAAAGGGGCAGTGCTTTGGGGGTGATATGTGAAGGGGGCAGTGCTGTGCGGGGATATGTGAAGGGGGCAGTGCTGTGGGGGGATAGGTGAAGGGGGCAGTGCTTTGGGGGGTATGTGAAAGGGGCAGTGCTTTGGGGGTGATATGTGACGGGGGCAATGCTGTGGGGGGATATGTGAAGGGGGCAGTGCTGTGGGGGGGTAGGTGAAGGGGGCAGTGCTGTGGGGGGATATGTGAAGGGGGCAGTGCTGTGGGGGATATGTGAAGGGGCAGTGCTGTGGGGGATATGTGAAGGGGGCAGTTCTTTTGGGGGATAGGTGAAGGGGCAGTGCTGTGGGGGGATAGGTGAAGGGGGCAGTGCTGTGGGGGGGATAAGTGAAGGGGGCAGTGGTGTGGGGGGATGTGAGAGGGACAGTGCTTTGAGGGTTATATGGGAGAGGGACAGTGATGTTGGGGGGGATGTGGGAGGGACAGTGCTGTTGGGGGGATGTGAGAGGGACAGTGCTGTTGGGGGGATGTGAGAGGGACAGTGCTGTGGGGGGGGGGGGTAGGTGAAGGGAGCAGTGCTGTTGGGGGGGATAGGTGAAGGGGGCAGTGCTGTTGGGGGGATAGGTGAAGGGGGCAGTGCTGTTGGGGGGATAGGTGCAGGGGGCAGTGCTGTGGGGGGATATAAAGAAGGGGGCAGTAGTGTGGGGGGATGTGAGAGGGACAGTGCTGTGGGGGGATATGTGAAAGGGGCAGCACTTTGGGGGGTGATATGAAGGGGACAGTGGTGTGTGTGTGGGGGGGCTGGTGATGTGAAGAGGGACAGTGCTTTGAGGGTTATATGTGAGAGGGACAGTGATGTTGGGGGGATGTGAGAGGGACAGTGCTGTTGGGGGGATGTGAGAGGGACAGTGCTGTGGGGGGGGATAGGTGAAGGGAGCAGTGCTGTTGGGGGGATAGGTGAAGGGGCAGTGCTGTGGGGGGATAGGTGAAGGGGGCAGTGCTGTGGGGGGATAGGTGAAGGGGGCAGTGCTGTGGGGGGATAGGTGAAGGGGGCAGTGCTGTGGGGGGATAGGTGAAGGGGGCAGTGCTGTGGGAGGATATGTGAAGGGGGCAGTGCTGTGGGAGGATATGTGAAGGGGGCAGTGCCTTGGGGGGATAGGTGAAGGGGGCAGTGCTGTGGGGGGATAGGTGAAGGGGGCAGTGCTGTGGGGGGATATGTGAAGGGGGCAGTGCTGTGGGGGGATATGTGAAGGGGGCAGTGCTGTGGGGGGATAGGTGAAGGGGCAGTGCTGTGGGGGGATAGGTGAAGGGGGCAGTGCTGTGGGGGGATAAGTGAAGGGGACAGTGGTGTGGGGGAATGTGAGAGGGACAGTGCTTTGAGGGTTATATGTGAGAGGGACAGTGATGTTGGGGGGATGTGGGAGGGACAGTGCTGTTGGGGGGATGTGAGAGGGACAGTGCTGTTGGGGGGATGTGAGAGGGACAGTGCTGTGTGGGGGGGGGGGGGTAGGTGAATGGGGCAGTGCTGTTGGGGGGGATAGGTGAATGGGGCAGTGCTGTTGGGGGGATAGGTGAAGGGGGCAGTGCTGTGGGGGATATAAAGAAGGGGGCAGTGGTGTGGGGGGATGTGAGAGGGGCAGCACTTTGGGGGGTGATATATGAAGGGGACAGTGGTGTGTGTGGGGGGGGGCTGGTGATGTGAAGAGGGACAGTGCTGTGTGTGGGGGGGGTGATGTGAAGAGGGACAGTGCTGTGTGTGGGAGGGGGGGTGATGTGAAGGGGAATAAGCAGCTGCACAGAAAACATGCAGGGGTACCATTGACTCTTAAACGCAATGAAATACAAGATGCGGTTTCCCACACATGGAAATTGCATGGTGCAAACGCATCATGCATTTTCCATGCGACTGCATTTTAAAAAGGTGCCAGGGCTTTTTCCCAGCAGAAAACGCAGACACAGCAGCCCATTCAAATGAATGGGCTGTCCTGCCTGCACAACTGGGCTGTGATGTAAAGAATCCGAGTCATCACGCAAAAATGCAATCCGGACCTCTGCTGGAAGAAAATTTTACTATCGGACCTCCATGAATTTTAATTCAATACCCCTGCTCTAGATGCCTGTTTGATTTGGAGTAGTAAGTCTTCTTGTAGCAACAGGAAGTTCCCCGAAGACAGGATTGTATCTGGGATCACAGATTCTTCCGCCACACAGAACATGCGGGAGAGCGCATCGGGTTTAGTGTTCTTTGATCCCGGCCTATAGGTAAAGTGGAAAGAGAATCTTGAGGAAAAAAAGAGGCCTGACGTGGTCTTAAACGTTTTGCAGGTATTCCAGATTCTTATGGTCTGTGTATACCAGGATTGGATGAGCTGCTCCTTCTAGAAGATACCTCCATTCTTCTAGAGCTGCTTTAATTGCCAAGAGTTCACGATCACCCACATCGTAATTCCTTTCTGCAGGAGACAGTTTGCGTGAGAAAAAGGCAACGGGATGCAACAGTGCCTTCGCTCTTTGGCGTTGGAATAATACTGCTCCAACTGCTGACTCTGAAGCGCCACCTCCAGGACATAAGGTAGAGCAGGGTCAGGATGTTGGAGCACAGGTGCGGAGGTAAACAGGGTCTTCAGGGTTTCAAAAGCGGTTTGTGCCTCAGGAGTCCACTGGAACCGAATACCCTGTCTGGTCAACTGGGTGATAGGAGAAATAATTGCAGAAAAGTTGTTGATGAATTTCCGGTAAAAGTTCGCAAACCTCACAAACCGCTGTACCCCTTTCTTGTCTGTGCGGCCGGCCAGTCTAAAATGGCAGACACTTTTTTGCGGATCCATCTTGATGCCCTCTGTAGAAAGAATCAGACCCAAGAATTGAATGTCCTGTCGGCTAAATTCACATTTTTCGGGTTTTGCGTATAAGCCATGTTGCCTGAGTCTGGCCAAAATACTCCTTGCATGCCCATGATGATCCTCCAAGGTAACAGAAAAGATCAGGATATCATCAAGATATACAATGACAAATAAGTCCAGAAAGTCTCGGAAAATGTAATTTATGAAATGCTGGAAGGTGGCCGGGGCATTACAGAGTCCGAAGGGCATTACAAGGTACTCCAAGTGCCCAAAACGAGTGCGAAATGCAGTCTTCCACTCGTCACCTTCCCGGATTCGTACCAGATTATATGCCCCACGTAGATCCAGCTTGGTAAACACGGTAGCAGAACGAAGTCTCTGGAATAGTTCTGGTACCAGGGGTAAGGGGTAACGGTTTTTGATTGTGATCTTATTTTAGTCCCGATAATCCACACAGGGTCGGAGAGAGTGGTCTTTCTTTTCCACAAAGAAAATCCCTGCTCCTGCCGGGGACGTGAAAGGGCGAATAAAACCTTTCCTTAGGCTGTCATCAATGTACTCCTTTAAAGCTGCGAGTTCAAACTCTGTGAGGGGAAAAATTTGTCCAAAAGGTATTTCGGCTCCAGGGAGGAGCATGATTGGACAGTCGTATGGTCTGTGGGGAGGAAGAGTCTCTGCTCCTTTTCAGTAACGCAAGTTCGCTAGGTGGCCACCAGGTCGTTGGTGCACTCTTTTACAACGTTTTATAAAGTGGATGTGTTGGTATCTGTGGATGCTTCCTTTGGCCGCAAGGTTTTGCAGGCTGCTTTTTAAGAGGATCTGATCCTCTTTGAGGGTGTTTTTTTTTTCAGGTGGGCTCTGGTTGTTCGGTTGAGCCCCTGTTTCCTGGTTAACTAATATTTAGCCTTAGGAATTTTTTCACTGTTCCCACCCCTCATGTTTAACACTGCTTTGGGACATCCCAACTGTTATGAATACCAGGAGCTGTATCCATCAATGAACGAAAAAGAAAATGGAATTTTTGACTTACCGTAAAAACCATTTCTCTGATCATTGATAGACGCAGCACCCACCCCTCTGAGGAGTTATTCTCCTGACACTGCTTGTTACAAAATTGAGTGGCTATAGTAGAGAGAGGGAGTATACCCCCTGGGACTGCCCATGGGTGTAGCCAGAATTTTTTCTGCCTAGTGTCCTACTCCTGTGGGGGGCAGTATAACCCAATGGTTATGAATACCAGGAGCCGTGTCTGCCAATAAACATCAGAGAAATGGATTTTATGGTAAGTCAAAAATCCCATTTTTTTTTTTTTTATCATTCTAACATACATGCAATGCAGTATAAATCAATCAATCAAAACATGAAGGAAGTGTTCATGTGTCATGGAATCACTTGATCAGTAAACGTGTTTTGAGGTTATGCTCTTCCTCAGAGCTTACGGACTATGTCTATTCCACATGCTTATATACACCAGATTGACTCAATGGAGCCACCCTGGGAGGTGTGTGCAAGTCCAACCCCCTGCAGCGGGGGGGGGAGGGGGGCGTAGATCGGTTATCCGCCAAAAGCATCTACTCCCACATATGTGCATGTTGTAGAAAAAATATAATGTAAATAATCACATCTAAAGTAAAAATACAGTACTTGCAATCACAAGCAACCTTAATTGTTGTTGAACAGGCGTCTTTAAAACAGTCAGTGCTTCAGTGACCATACAAGTGAAGTTAAATAATGTTAAAAAGATCCTCATTAATAAAAACCAAAACAGAAGTGTTCATAAGGTGTTATATCATGCATACCAACATGATTCTTGTTGTTCCCACACATTCTCATGTAATACCACATTAGAGCCCACTAAAACAATCCCAGTGTTAGTAGGTGGCAGGGAAATCTGTAATAAGCAGGGTTCATACGGTCATGAAAATCCTGGAAAAGTTATGGGACTTTGACATGACACTTTCCAGGCCTGGAAAAGGTATGGAAAATGAGTAAACCCCACTAAGTTTTGGAAAAGTCATGGAATTTTGTGCAACTATTTAATTTAGAAAATGTCTCCGGGCCCCCTGTATTCTGTGAGAGCGGGGGACAGTAAGTGGGACTATTTTCTCTGTTTCGGGTTTAGGCGGATTAATCAGCCGCAGCGCGCTGCACAGCTGAAGCCTGGTCACCAGCCTCTTCAATATGAATAGACCGTCACAGGTTAGGAACTCTGCGGCGGATTGATCCGCCTAAACCTGAAACCAAGAAATAGTGCACTTACTTTCCCCGATCCCAGGGGATTACCAGCGGGGAGGAAGGGGGGGCGCGCACTGGGGGATGTCAGCCGGGCTGCCCGCATCGCCGCACTGGGGGGTGTCAGGCAGCACTGGGGGGGTGTCAGGCCGGTGTCCGCCGGGCCGCCCGCATCGCCGCACTGGGGGGTGTCAGGCCGGTGTCCGCCGGGCTGCCCGCATCTCCGTGTGAAGAAGGCAGCGGCAGGAAGAAGGTCAGTGAGAGTGTCTGAGCACCCTTGTTTTGTGTGCTGGATAAGAGGGGGATGGGATGGGATGGGACAGCTGCACAGAGATGAATTGAACTTTTCATATTCCTCCTGCTGTCACTGAATGCTTGTTACTCCTCCTCTCAGCGGCTGCAGAAGGAATATGGAAAGTTCAATTAATCTATATGCAGCTGCCCCATCCCCCTCCTATACAACTTCCTTTGCTGGCCCCCCTCAGTGCTCTTTAGCCCCCCTCCCCGTGCTCTTTAGCCCCTCAGTGCTAATAACCCCCCCCAGTGCTCTTTAGCCCCCTCAGTGCTTTTCATCTCCCCCCCCATGATCTCTGGCTCCTCCAGTGCTCTCCACCCCCCCGTGCTCCCTGGCTCCCCCCTCAGTGATTTCCAATTCCCCCCCCAGACAGTGCTCTCCAGTCCCCCCCCCCCAGTGCTCTCCACCCCCCTGCGCCTTCCAACTCCCCTGCAATGCTTTCCAAACCCCCCCTTAATTCTCTCCAGTCCCCCCCCCCCTGCCATTCAGCTCCTCCAGTGCTCTCTGCTCTCCGGCCCCCCTAGTGCTCTTCTAGCTTCTATCATGTCCGCAGTTCTTGACCTTCTCTTGTATCATGTCCGCAGTTCTTGACCTTCTCTTGTATCATGTCCGCAGTTCTTGACCTTCTCTTGTATCATGTCCGCAGTTCTTGACCTTCTCTTGTATCATGTCCGCAGTCTCTGACCTTCTCTTGTATCATGTCCGCAGTCTCTGACCTTCTCTTGTATCATGTCCGCAGTCTCTGACCTTCTCTTGTATCATGTCCGCAGTCTCTGACCATCTCTTGTATCATGTCCGCAGTCTCTGACCATCTCTTGTATCATGTCCGCAGTCTCTGACCATCTCTTGTATCATGTCCGCAGTCTCTGACCATCTCTTGTATCATGTCCGCAGTCTCTGACCATCTCTTGTATCATGTCCGCAGTCTCTGACCATCTCTTGTATCATGTCCGCAGTCTCTGACCATCTCTTGTATCATGTCCGCAGTCTCTGACCATCTCTTGTATCATGTCCGCAGTCTCTGACCATCTCTTGTATCATGTCCGCAGTCTCTGACCATCTCTTGTATCATGTCCGCAGTCTCTGACCATCTCTTGTATCATGTCCGCAGTCTCTGACCATCTCTTGTATCATGTCCGCAGTCTCTGACCATCTCTTGTATCATGTCCGCAGTCTCTGACCATCTCTTGTATCATGTCCGCAGTCTCTGACCATCTCTTGTATCATGTCCGCAGTCTCTGACCATCTCCTGTATCATGTCCACAGCCCCACACTTGACCCCTGAGTATAGACAAGAGTAAGCGCCGCATTTGTGCATCTGTGCCATCCATACCAGTCCACCTGCACCTCCATCATGACTGTGGCTTGGGCCTAAAGAGTAAGCGCTGCATTTTATGCATCGGACTGTGCCATCCATACCAGTCCACCTGCACCTCCATCATGACTGCCTGAACTGAAGCTTTATCCCCAAGCAGGAGCGGCCATTAATCTTCTTTCTCCAGTTACAGTATATTGGACAAATTACAAGTTAACTTTATGGGGGTAACACAGTTTCAGCTAAAGTTAGTGTGTTCACAGGGTAGCAATGCCAGGGAAATATAGCTTTAAAATGTATGGCTTCATGATGAAAAGTATGAGAGGTGGCTGGAGAAAGATCAGAACCTGGGACGTGGTAAATGTACACTGTGTCGTAAAATGTTTGACATTTCGAACATGTGAGAGGCAGCCCTGTCTAGCCACGCTAAAGGTGCAAAGCACCAGTCTGCAGCTGCGTGCTCGACAGCTTCCAATCCGATCGCTGGCTTTTTCACCCATGCGCCTGAAGTGACACCGGCTCCTAGCTGCGGCAGCGGTGCTTCCATCTCATCCACTGTAAAACAAGGGACCATTTTGTCACGCTGTATCCAGAAACTAAACCCTAACTGCAGAGGTACTGTACACTACAAAGATTGTCATTTATTTTAGTAAAAATATGCTGGGTGTGACATGGATTTTCTTCTTATTTAACATGTATACATAGACGTTTCATGAAACTTTAGGTCATGAATTTTTACGTGAAGTCATGGAAAAGTTATGGAATTGTATTGGTAAAAATGTGTATGAACCCTGAATAAGTTATGCCTGCAGTTATCACAAAGACATATTCTTGTGGAATTTATTAGAACATATTGCCCATCGACTGACCGATTTAATGGGAGCTGGGTCTCCTATCTCAGAGCCCTAGAACGCACGCTCATGCTGCTGACAGGAAGAGTAACTGTGTATTGCGTTCCAGACCGGGCTCGCCTCCTCTCACGTGCCCTCTCTGCAATTATGTGACACGATCACGTAGCACATGCATCTTTGTCACCTGATGCATATCACACTGGGGAGCAAGCTATGCCTATTCCTAGCTTGAAGAGGGTCCTACCCGACCAGCTGCATCTACATGTGTCTGGGGCTCCTTCCCCAGCAGTGTGCTAGATGCCTAGCAATACCAAAGTAAATAAACCGGGACTGTGTGTGGCTCCAACTATATGCCTAAGATGCCTTTATAGCACACTCGTAACTACATGTAAAAGTCTTAATTTAGTTGTAAATACACCCAAAATGATGCATACATAAATATACAAGTATAAATGTATACTTTATTTATATTAATAAATTCATATAAATGTATACTTAATATTTGAACAACCCCAGTATGTTTGAAGGCAGCAAGGCATGCATTATCCAGTCAATAAGTCTACTTAAGAGTCTGCCATAACATTGGGGCCTACCACACAGCGCAGGAGAATTAATGTAATGGTGTTTTGTGAAACAGTATAAATCCTCGCTATAAAACTTTAGCAAAGGGATATTAATAGCCTTCACAGTAACCTGAGATAATGCAGCTTATATATCTATAGCAAAGATTACAAAGGGAAAATGTTCTGTGTAAACGTGGTTGCTTTCCAGCAATTATTTTTCTCTTTTGTTCATTGACAGACACAGAGCTCCATATTCAGAACCATAGGGTTATATTGCCCCCTACAGGAGTAGGACACTAGGCAGAAAAAAAAACTTGGCAACGCCTATATGCAGTCCTAGCTGGTACACACCCCCTCTGTGCTATAGGCCTTCAGGTTTTTTTCTGCCTAGTCAAGAGTAAGGACCTAGCTCCGGTGGGGGTGGTGAGTTCTGGTGGGGTCCCTCCTTCTTTCTGCTGCAGGGTGACAGGTGCACTGTTCTCGGGTGCCCCTGTGGTAATCCACGTGCAGTGCCTTTGATGGGTGGGTCCCCTAGCGGTGCTAGACACATTTTGTTGGAGGGTTCTACTTTTTAATCATGGAGTCTCAGGAGCATGTTTCCCCACCTGACCCCCTCTTGGAGGAAGCAGGTTCCTCTGGGTCTCAGCCCTCCATTGATGCACGGACAGCGTCCTGGAATCCTTTGTTTTCCGAGTGGAGATTACGTTTGGGCTATGGGCTAGCAGAAAGCACCCCCCCACCCGCGCTCTCCCCTGCCTCATCTGTCTCGTCAGATCCTGAATCTGGCTCTTCCGCTACAGACCTAGCCCACCCTGCAGGGCTTGTGGCCTTGCTCCCTGATCCATCAGATAGTGAGGATGATTCCTTCACAGCTGTAGCAGCACACGAGAACGCGCTGGTTGACGCTCCGAATAATTTAACAAGGGAGGTTGCAGCTGAGGCGGCTGCGGAGATGGCTGTCCCTTTTGGCATTTAAAGGCAGTCTTGCACAAAAGTGTTCCCTTTTCCCTCCTATTTTGACAAGTTTGTCTACAAATATTGGGAGCGTCCAAAACGTCTTTGTGGTTCCAAAATGCTTTGTGGTGAGGTAGCCCTCTGAAGAGTCACTCCTCAGGAAGTGGACTGTCCACCAGTGGTGGACCCTCCTGTCTCCAGGTAAATAAGGCAACCAAGATTCCAGTAGAGGAATCCTTGGCCTTCAGGGATCCAGACTCTGCCTTTCTATGTTCACTATTGCTGGTTTGGCGCTAAGGCCGGTCCTGGTCATTGCCCTGGAGTCGCAAACACTCAGTGGCCTAAACTTTTTCGCCATCATCTGGGGGGTGAGCAGATTCCCCCTGCCTTTGTTGAGTTGGCGGACCAGTTGGTCCAGGGAAAGCAATTTGTCTGTGATACATCTTGACGCGGCTCCCTTGATTTCTAAGCTTTCTGTTTTGGCAGTGGTGCTTAGGCGTGGGTTGTTGCTTAAGTGTTGGTCTGCTGACTAAACCTCTAGAAGAAAAAAAAAAGTTCTGACTGATTTACTGTTTCAAGGCTACCCTGGATCGCATTAATAACTTCCGGACTGGAAGGTTTTACCCCCTAATGATATTTGATGACCTCTAATTTTTTTTTTTTTTTTTTTACTTTCTGCTAAACATTCCCAATAAAAAAAATTAAAATCTAATTTTTTTCATAATTTTTAGGCCAATGTGTAATCTGCTACATATTTTTGGTAAAAAAAAATCCCATAAGTGTATATTGATTGGTTTGCGCAAAAATTATCGCGTCTACAAACTAGGGGAAAGATTGGTCATTTTTTTTATTTCTATTAACTTTTTTTTACTAGTAATGGCAGGGATCAGCGATTTTTAGCAGGATTGTGGCAGACAGATCAGAAACCTAACTGACATTTTTGACACACTTGGGGGGACCAGTGACATCACTACAGTAATCAGTGCTAAAAATATGCACTGTTACTGTACTAATGACACTGGCAGGGAAGGGGTTAACACCAGGGACAATCAAAGGGTTAAATGTGTCCTTAGGGGGAGCTTTCTTTGTGGGGGATAGGCTTGCTGAATGAACACAGAGACCTTTGCTCCTAACTGACAGAACAGCGTTCTGCCATGTTTACAATGGCAGACTTCCATTCTGTCTCCACAGGGAGCATTCGCGGATGCCCGGCAGACATTGCAGCCGCCAGACCCACTGATTGGCTCTCCCTGTAACCATGTGGCGCGTGCGTGCCCCCACTAGCGGTCTCGTGAAATAACATACAGGTACATTATTTCGCGGGACAGAGCCGACCTGCCGCAGTATAAGTACTGTGGCTTGTCAGCAAGTGGTTAAGAGTCTCACGGGAGCGAAGAACATCTTTCTTCTGCAGTCTGGGAAGGTGAAAGAGCCTCATCGCAGACATGGCCTTTCTTTCTCGGCATACACAAATGTTTTGGGTCCCTCAGGGTCCATTGACAAGGGTTCAAAACCTTTCAAGCCCTCTTCGGAAGGGTTCCAAGCGGCTCTGGTCTGGTAAGCCGAGAGCAGGATTCTCTACAACCGCAGACTGCGATTCCAGTCATTCTGGTGGCCCCAGACTGGCTTTGCCAGTCTCGGTACGCAGACCTGGTGCAATTGGTCGCTGATGTCCCTTGGAGACTGCCTTTCAATGAGGATCGGCTGTCTCAAGATGTTTTGGCATCTGCAGAAGCTTCCTTTGGCCGCAAGATTTTGCAGGCTGCTGTTTAGAGGGTCTGTGACCTCTTTGAGTTTGTATTCAGGTTGGGCTTCAATTGTTTTTTTTGTTGAGCTCCTCTTGAGCTCCTGTTACCTGGTTTGCTTTTTGTGTTTAGCCTTGGGATTTTTTTCGTTGTCCCACCCCTCATGTTTGGCACTGCTTTGGGACATCCCTATGCTCCTAGTGTCCTACTCCTGTAGGGGGTGAAAAAACCCTATGGTTTTGAATATGGAGCGCTGTGTCAGTCAATTAACTCGGTAGGTACAAAAATCCTATTTTTCCCTTGTTTCTCTTCTTTCCCTAGTTCATAATTGTTATACACCAATTGATGTAGAAAAAATTGTAATAATTTGTAATCTTTTTTTTTTTTTTTTTTTTCCTAAATTCACAAAATCCTTTGTACATCATCTAAAACTAGGAGCCTGGTTGACACTGTGAATTGTTAACTGGCACTGTTATAAATGTATCTAAACCCCAATCACTAAAATATCATAGAAGCTTTACCATGTTAATGTAATTTCAAAAGTAGTAATCAAGGTTTATAAAGCTGCAGCTTTCATTAAAATTACACCTTGTGATTCTGCCATGAAGGTCCTTGTTCAAACATGTTCTGTTATGGGGGAACAACTGTGTTCAAGCTATTGCTTCTGTGTTGTTACCCTGTCACATTCATCTTTGTTATAGACTGCAAGTGGCCATGCTGCAGCGGTCTATTGCTTAACCCCTTGTCGCCGACTGTATGCAAATATGCGGCCTCTCGGCGTATGGTTCTTATCGCAGAGGGAGTGTATTTTTGCATGAATTGCTGCCATTACACCTGTGCCATGTTTGCACGCTTCTAGCACATTTACTGTCGCCTAACTGACAGTTTTTGGATCACGTGACAGCCAATCACGGCAGTCACGTGATCTAAAGCTCTGCTCTGCCTCCCCCTATCCTAAACGTCTTAAAGGGCGGGGGGGGGGGGGCGGGGTGCCAGCACTAAGAGGTTAAAGAAAAAAGGATGGTGCTGCACTCCAAATAATAAATATAAAGCTGGGGGCAGTAAGATACCTGTGCCTGAACCACCGCTGCACACTCAGAACCACAACACAAAATAGATAAAGGTCCGGCAGCAAGACAAGATGCTGTTAAATTCAATAAAATCTTTAAAGCATCCATCAAAAGGGGAATCTAATACATAGCAAAGTTGATGCGTTTCAACCCTGTCCTGGGCCTTAGTCATTTTATGTCTTGATGGATATTTAATAAAGATTCTACAGATTTTTAAGGGCATCTTTCCTTAATGGTCCATTGTTATTACTATCAGGAAACTAAACCTGAGCAATGGTGTAGCAGACGATGGGGGTATTGCATGTAGACATGAAGTGGCTGAAATGGGCTAGAGAATTTCAACAGTGCTGCATTACTAAAAAAAAAAATATATAATTTGTAAAAACAGAAAATGACAGTTGTTAGATGTACAAGCATTTAACAAACTAAATGGTGTTGGGTTAGGGTTTATAGCTACTGTTTAATTTTTGCTTCTATATTTGCCCCCACAGCACTGCATGGACCCTTCAAAATTGGCTATGCAAATGTCAGCCCTCTTAAAGTTTGAATTTGCAAATCCATAGATACACCCCTGCCCAGGTACATGATAGTGCATGGGAAAGCCAAAAAAAAAGATCATTAAACCCTAACCATTGCATTATATGTTGGAGAAATCCAGAAACTTGAATCAGAGACACTTTGCAAAAGCACTGCTAGCACTAAAGGGACAAATCCAAACCTGTCTTGATAGTTTGTATTGCCAGTTTGGTACACCTGCTAATGTAATCGGTGTTCCCACCATTTTGCTTTAAAGGAAACGTGCTGAGAAAAACAATGCTCCTTCCATTGCTGACCTCCATCGAAAAAATGCCAGTTGCCTGAAAATAAAGCCAGTAAAGCTTCCTAGATGCTTAACCCATTGACTTGGAACAAGCATGCTAAAAATAGGCACAAAGTTAGAACTCTTGATCCGCATGCTTGTTCTAAGTGTTTTACTCTGAAAGGGAACTGAAGAGTCGGAAGGGTCAGTAGTTGCAACCACCATGATTCTTGGCATAGTTTCCTCTAACTGTCATTTATAAGCACTGATCTTAGCTGGTGCAACATGCATTCAGTTCAAACTGAGGACAACAGATACAGTTGATTTGTGTGTACACGCTGGTGTGGTTTTTCATGAGACAGGGGTGCTTAACCTGTGTTCCGCGGGTCCCTCTGATGTGGCCTGCAACCTCAAACCAGGAAAGCGCATGCCTATGCTCTGGGATGGCGGTTCAGCAAGCCTAGATCGCGATCAGCTGGTTGCTGACCCACTATCTCAGAGCATTCGATTTCGAGGAGCCGGCAGGAAACAGACAGCTGCTAAGGGAGCATGAGTGGCGTAAGCCGGTGCTTCCTCTATAGCTTTTCACCTGGGACCTTTCTAGCAGCCTGGAGAGCGATGTCAGAAGAAGTAGTATAAGTAAAGGTCCGTGTATTTAACATCACATACACTGCACTTTTGCAATTGGTGTATTCACACTTCTAAAAAAAGGTTGTTGGGCTGCTTTCACACTGATCCTTTCCTGCAGGTTTGCTACACTGAGCCATAGACTTTATATTCTATCCTGCGGGTAATTTTCTGAATGCAGGAGTGTTGGTGCACTTTCAAAAAGTGTACCACACCCGCAGGATATAATAGAAGTCTATGGTTCATGCAGCTAACCCACAGGAAAGCTACAGGAGCACTGCCCTTCACCCACGGTGCAGGTAAACCGCAGTTCATCAGTGTGAAAGCAGCCTTCTAGGGGGCTCAGGACAGTGAGGGCTTGTTTACATTGGCAGCTTTGGGGGGTGGTAAAACCACATAGTTTATTGTGGCCTGCGACTGGCTGCCACATCACTTAAGTGACCCTCACTCTTCAAAAGGTTGAGCACCCGTTTCCTAAGATTTGCATCTTCTTTCTGAGTCCCCATGAATGAGCTCATCCTCAAATGTTGGAAACGTTTATAAATGTCAGTCAGCACTTTGTTTTTTTATGATTTATTTCAAGGCTTCCCCACACCAGTTTTTGCAATTTTTTAATGATCTAGTTGCAGATTTAAGAATTTGTCGCCAGACTATTCAATTCAGCAAAATTCTTGAATTGCATTTAAAGTATTTTATGCTTGCTATTTACCTATAAAACCATTCTGTAGATATTCAAAAACCTCGAGATTGCGGCTGTGCGCCACCATCTTGAATGTGTTGTCAGCAGCCCCAACAGACTCAAATCTGCCACTTAAGTAATTCTCTGCTATAGTATTACCCTTTTGCGTCTTCCCTGAAGGCTACCTAAAAAAATATGTAAGCGGCGAAGGGAGGGGAGGAGTACCTGGACTAGTACAGGCAGTAACTGGACACTCCTAGGTAGAGAAGAGAACTAGAATGTTCAAGGAGGGAGTGCCTGTGCTAGAAAATTGAAAAGTCAGTTTTTCTAACAAGTTCAAAGATGCTAGATTTGTTGAATTTTATATCCTTTATAGAAAACACAGCAAGTAAACATATAAATACTAGACTTTTCAGTGTTTTCACCTGCATTTTGTAAATTGATGACCAGGTCTCTTTATGAGTATAGCAGCCATGTTGCATACTTGGACCCTGATCGACTAGAGAACTGGCTGCATGGAAGAAGAGAACATTGGGTTAAAATTAGGCACTAGCTTCTGTAGCAGTTTTAACCTGTATTTGTTCTTCTGATTTGACTCGAGTTTCTATTTAATCTTTGGTTTTTTTTCCCCCCTCATTCTAAGGGGTAAAACACCAGCCCAGGCCGAGCTATGTTACTTGAATAAAGCGAAGTGGTTAGAGATGTATGGAGTTGATATGCACATTGTCAAGGTAAATTATTTCTTCTTTTGTTATACCACAATTTTATAAAATGTAATTTTTGTTTAATTAACACTTAGTGTTGTGGGGCTCTTCATTAACAAACATTTTATCAAGAAAGGTGACTTAGTCGCCTGACAAGTCGCGCTCCATTTAGTACAATGGAACCATTCTGATTGGCGTGACTCAAGTCGCTCCAACTTAGAAAAAGGTTCCTGCACTATTTGAGAGCAACTTCGGAATGGCTTGCATTGACTTCTAACCACTTACCCACTGGGCACCTAAACTCCCTTCCTAACCAGACCAATTTTCAGCTTTCAGTGCTCTCACATTTTGAATGACAATTACTCATGAAACACTGTACCCATATGAAATTTTCGTCTTTTTTTTTTTCTTTCACACAAATAGAGCATCACTTCTTTTTTTTGTGCTATAAATGAAAAAAGACTTAAAATGTTGTAAAAAAAAAATGCATTTTTCTTTGTTTCGGTTTTAAAACTTTGTAAATTTAGTAATTTCTCTTCATAAATTATGGCCAAAAGTTATACTGCTACATATCTTTGGTAAAAAATAACAAAAAACAAGTATATATTATTTGGTCTTTGTGAAGGTTATAGCGTCTACAAGCTATCGTGCCAGTCGTAAACTGATCACACCTGATGTACTGCCGGCCTATCTCACTTTTTGACAAGCCAGGAAAGTATAAATACCCCCCAAATTACCACTTTTCGGAAAGTAGACATTCATAGTTAGTCAGGTTGAAAAAAGACACAAGTCCATCTGGTTCAACTAACAAAAAAAAAAAACCAGTATTGAAAACTCAACCATACAATCCCATTTACACAATCCTATACCCGCAGTTGATCCAGAGGAAGGCGAAAAAAAACCAGCAAAGCATGATCCAATTTGCTACAGCAGGGAAAACAAATTCCTTCCTGATCCCCCGAGAGGCAATCGGATATTTCCTGGATCAACTTTACCCAAAAAAATTTTTAGTACCCACTTACTGTATATTAAGTACACACAGGAAATAATCCAGACCTTTTTTAAAGCAATCTAGTGAGCTAGCCAGAACCCCCTCTGGAGGGAGTCTATTCCACATTTTCACAGCTCTTACAGTGAAGAAACCCTTCCGTATTTGGAGATTAAATCTGTTTTCCTCTAGACGTAAAGAGTGCCCCCTTGTCCTCTGTGTTGACCTTAAAGTGAACAACTCAACACCAAGTTCACTATATGGACCCCTGTATTTATACATGTTGATCATATCCCCCCTTAATCTCCTCTTCTCAAGAGAGAATAAATTCAGTTCCTCTAATCTTTTCTCAAAGCTGAACTCCTCCATGCCTCTTATCAGTTTGGTTGCCCTTCTCTGCACTTTCTCCAGTTCCCCGATATCCTTTTTAAGAACTGGTGCCCAAAACTGAACTGCATATTTCAGATGAGGTCTTACTAATGATTTGTACAGGGGCAAAATTATATCTCACTCTCAGGAGTCCATGCCTCTGTTAAAGCGAAGTTCCGGCCCCGGGGGTCAATTTGAGCTAAAAATACCCCAATAATGGATAGCCTCTGAACTGTCCCGGGTCGCATTTACCTGTAAGAAGAAATACTTACCTTGAAAATTTCTTCTATATCGCTGCCATCTCAGGTGTGGGCAGCTGAAGCCGCAGCATCCCTCTTCGTGTCCTCTTCCGTGACGTCAGAGTGCCACAATGCGCCTGCACCGGCCCCGCTCGTCATTTCCGGTGCAAGCACGGTATCCCTGCACAGCTTCTGGGCATGCTTCAACGAAGGGGGCTACAAATATTGGATAACTGAGAAATATCAGCAATAAAGGCAGTGACTGCCGACCAAAAGGCACGGATAGGAGGACACTCCCAGAACATATGGAAAAAGGAGCCATCGGCAATAGTACATTTGGAGCAGAGTGGAGAAGGCAGTGTACCTATTTTGTGCAAGAATACGGGGGTATAGTACGCTCTATAAAGAAACTTCAGTTGGATAACCCTATCCCTGGAGGAAATAACAACAGGTATTTGTTCAGGAAGGACGTCATGCCACACCTCCTCCGACAATTCCGGGATATCCTCCCGCCACTGAGACTCAATCACCGCCAACCGTTTGGAATGAGAATGTAAAAGCCGAGTATAGTATGTAGAGACCAGCTTCTCGTGTGAGGAGTCAGAAAGGAGGTTTTCCAAGGGGGTCGGTTCCAGTGAGACATCACGAAGGCCAAATTGCACGGCCGCCGTGTGTCTCAATTGCAAGTAGCGGAAATAAGCCGTGGAGGGCAGACCGAAAGCAGATTGCATGTCCGCAAAGGACCGGAAGGTTCCCCGGACATACAAATGGGAAATAGATTTCACACCGAGATGGGACCAAAAAAGACCGTCGTCTCTACATCCTGTAAGGAAGTTATTCCACTGCAAAGCTTGGTGTCATCTGCAAAGACTGAAATGGTTCTTTTAATCCCAGATTATTCATGATTATATCTTTTATAAAGATATTAAAAAGTAGGGGTCCCAACACTGAACCTTTGGGTACACCACTGGTAACTTTAGACCATTCAGAGTAAGAATTCACTACTCTCTATCTATTTAGCCAATTTTCTATCCAATTACAAACCAATCTTTCCAAGCCAGTAGACTTTACCTTACACATTAGCCGTGTGTGGAGAACTGTGTCAAACCCTTTTGCAAAATCCAAGTATCCAAGTATATTCCAAGGTATTTAGTAAGAGGCATGGTGAGTTTTTTTGAAGTTGTAATTTTTTCAAAATGAAGATTTTTCTTTTTTTTTCATAAAATTGTCATATTACCCAGTTATTTTCTCACACACACTGTATAGGCATACTTGCAACTACACCCCAAAATACCTTCTGCTACTCCGGAGTATGGCGATACCACATGTGTGAGACTTTTACACAGCCTGGCCACATACAGAGGCCCAACATCCAAGTAGCACCTCCAGGCGTTTTAGGAGTATAAATTACACACATAATTTCCTGACAACCTATCGTACTCCTTGGAGTACCAGGACAATGTAAGCAACCTCAAAATGACCCAATTTTAGAAAGCAAACACCCCAACGCATAATCTAGGAGGCATAATGAATCTTTGGAACGTGTCATTTTTTTTCCTCAAGTTTTTGGAAAATGTGGAAAGAAAATAAAAGTGCATTTTTTTTTTATTTTTTTTTACACAAAGTGGTCCATTTATAAGATCTTTCTAACACATAGCATGTACATAGCAAAAATTACACTCCAAAATACATTCTGCTGCTCCTCCCGAGTATGGTGATACCACGTGTGAAACTTTTACACAGCCTAGCCACTTACAGAGGCCCAACATTAATTTAGCACTGTCATTTACCCATTACACTTTTGTGAGGCACAGCAGGGTACTGATAAGCACTGTAGTGGCACTGATGAGCACTGATGTGGCACGGATGAGCACTGACGTGGCACGGAATATGGCATGGAAGAGCTTTGATGTGGCATGGATGACCACGGATGAGTCATGAGGTGGTATGGGTGGGCACAGATGAGGAATGATTATGGCATGGATGGACATGATTGAGGCACGTAGGGCATGACTGAGGCAGCAGGTGTGAGCGGTGCTGCTGTCATTCCACTCCTCGCACGCTGTACCAATCGCTGTGTACAACGTGTGAGGAAAGAACTGAACCGGACATGCACCGGTTTGTTGACAACTTATCGCTCTGTCCAATGATGCAGTAAAGGGCCGCTGTCATTGGCCCTTTACTGCGATCTGTGATGCACTGGGTCCCCTGAACCCAGCAAGCACGAACGCTTCCGTGTGCGTGCCCCAAGGGGCGCGCGGAAAGCACGTTTCTTGGAGGACGTAATTGTATTCCCTCCCAGAATAAGCTGACCGCGCTGTAGCCATCATTTCGCTATGGCCAGGTTGGCAAGTGGTTAAAGAAGTTGTTTGCAAGCCGCGCTATAGGGGGGCGGCTTCAGAGTCGAGCAACTGTGAAGCCGCCCCAGTGTGAGCCTAAGGGCTAAACCATGTTGGTAATTTTGACATCCTGCTAATGAGTATTTTTTTTTTTTTTTTTACAAATTCTTTGTTAAAGAACCTGCAGTACAGTACAAATCAGTCAAAGCTTTCATTATGAAGTACATAATTTAACTCATTAAAAATAATACATAATATCATTATGATGTAATTAAAATGTTACGTTGGTGCCTGAATTTTACTTTGTGTCAGCTGATTGCAATCCCCTGTTCAGTAGTGTTCAATCAGAGAGAGAGCGAAGCAGCGCTAGGAGTCGTTCAGCTGTTCTGTTGTGCGAACAAAAGGCATGCTGATAGGAGTAGAGAGCAGAGTGACATACAAACTCCTCTTTTGCATCTTCATTCACCGAAAAGAGTAGCACTTAATTTAAATGTACACAGGTTCCAAAAAATCCACATGAATGCTAGAAAGTTGACTTTACCAAATAATTAGAAAGTGAACTTCTCATAATACACAAAACATTTCCTCAAGGGTACTATCCCATAGTTGCAAAGATATGATAAAAAGCACCTACTTTAGCTGTGCCCACAAGGAAAAAAGTAACCTCAAATCTTAAGATAATACATCAATAAACTATTGTTAAATTAAAAAGAAGTTAAAGTAAATAAAAATAAAGTAACGGTAAGTAAATAGAAAGTGAATAAATATAAAGTGAGGTATATGTAGCACCCTCTAGTATGTGTGCTAGATGCAAGATCGGTTTCTGTTAGTGTAGGTAAATTTATTTAGCTCAGGGCTAAACCTGAGCTGTGAATCTGGGTCAGGGTTCAGTGACTCAGGGCTGGATAATTTAAAGTGTTACTAAACCCACAACAGTAAAATCTGTCTATAGATGCAGAATAGCATGCTTGTAACTTGTGATTAATCCTCTGCGTTGTGTCTGCGTTGTGTCTGCGTTGTGTACAAAGGCTGTGTGATATTGTATGCCTGGTTCTTCCCCCCACCTGCACGTTCACTCTGGACAAGTCCAGATCAGCACAGTAAGTTTAGTTCAGCTGCACATGCTCTGTTTGGTCTCTATTGCAGGATAGAACACTTCCTGGTTTTAGCTGATCTATTCAGGTCACATGGTATTAACATCACACATGCGGTCGTGTATACAGATCTTAAATGACAGCCCGGTCCCTCCCTCCTCCTCCGTGCTCAGTAACTAAAAAAGAACACAGTGGGTGGGGTGTCACATCTTGATTGATGGATGATTTTTTTTTTTTTTATTGGGAGGGTACATGTGATCAGCACAGGGCCAATCAGCACTGTCCAGACATGTTCAGACAGATAATTAGGGGTCTTGAAGCCTGATAGGACAATTGTGGGAGAGAAAACTCCTCCTACAAACTATCAGCACTCACTGATACAAGTCGATTGCTGTAATTGCTATATACAGCTGATGAGAAAAGGTATTTAGCAGTTTATATTTACTAAAATCATTGCATTTCCATGTTCTGTGTACTGTGGGAGACCAGATATAGTGAATGCAGGATCTGAGTTTAGTAACACTTTAATCTTTCAGCTTTCTGGCACTTCCCCCTGGTCTGGAAGTGTGTAGAAACTTCCAGAGTAGGAGGGTGGGAGTAAGGAGGGGCTACCATGCATATTTATGAGGCCTCAGCCAATCCCCAGCAATGGGATGGCAGGGGGCAGAGCTTACCTCATAAATAGACATGGGCTATGCCATCAGGGGCAGTTGGGTGGAAGATAAATATTTAGTGCTGTGGAGGCTGTCAGTGGCCCCTTAGGGTGCCCCCTAGTCTGGGGGGGGGGGGGGCACCTTTGGCTGGGGCCTCGGGTGCTGGAAGGATCCTGACACAACACATGTAGGAAACCTATCCTGGAGCAAGTGTAAGGACAGTGTGAGTACAGAAGCACTACTGGGGACTTACAAGGGGTGAGACTGCCACATGTAGGTGCAAGACATGTCATATTCTCCCTGTTCACTCAGTTCTCCCACGTTGTGCCAAGTCTTCAATTCCTTCCCTGGGAGATCTCCTGCGAGTCAGCCGGGTGGGCTGGTGAGAGACAGTCAGGAGGACTGTGGAAGAATGTTAGCCTGAAGCGCTAGTGAAAGCGGTAGCTGCTGCCATGTGGGTTGGCAGCGCCTGAAGAAGTGGTGCTGGGGCCAATAGCCACAGGAGGAGTAATGCAAGCGGATCACTAGAATTTCTACACAAGAAGGGACTTGGAGTTCTTCCTGAAAAGGGCCATTGCTAAAAATCTGACTGCCTGTCGGATATCCAAACAGTGACTCAGCTAGTGTCTGCAAGTGTGTGCTGGAGGAAGAAGTTGGAGCTGTATATAGGAAGCGTGTCCCTGAAGATGTTAAGTTTTGTTAAAGTCAAGTGGGCATCCCATAATTTCCCATTCCCATCCAAGTTATTAACCCTCAATAAGCCACAAAAACCAAGCTGCGGACTGGTATGTCTCAGGAGTGCCTGTGAAAATTTGGTGTGCCTGACTGTGCATGGTGGGGGATCCCAGTTCATCTGTGGCTCCTTAGGGGGTGTGCTACATCTAATATATCCTGAAACGCATTGATGAATAGGGGGGTTACCTAATCTGTTTGATCTGTATATTTAAGCGCACTTTATGTACCTTTTATGTATTTATTTATATATATATATATATATATATATATATATTATGAGGGCTGAATTGCTTTAGATTTCCTTTTAATGTATTAAAAGAATGTTATTAATGTATTATCTTAAATTTTAGGTTTCATTTTTCCTGGGTCTATTAATGCTAGAAATTTGCCTTAAAATGGATACATCAGGTAGATTAATACAAAAAAATCACAGGTTTAAAAGATCAATAAGGGTCTACAGAGAGACATCCAGTCAGATTTAGGTCAAAAACACTTTCTCCCAAGATGGCCAGCCATGAATAAACTTGACCGTTCAAGAAGAGAGGAGGAGTCTGCAGTTTCTATCCCTAATTTTGCAGAGGAAGAGAAGGGTGGAACATACAGTGTAAAGATGCTCTAACCCCTTCCTGCCAGCCTCCTCCTGGACTTTTAAGGGTTCTAAACGCAGGGAGGCAGAGGCGGGCATTTCAGGTCTGATTCTGATCACTAGAATGCATCGGCAACTTTCCTGTAAATCGCTGGCTACCATGCTGGGGGCATGCTCTCAGCACAGTAAGTGGTTTACACAGGGCCATATATATCCATGCAGCTGGCATTAAGAGGTTTATCTGTTTTAGATCTAGTTTTGTGTTTGTGATCTTGCACCTGCATTTCTGGATAACACACTTTGATATTTGTACATGTTTTGCTTGCTTCCTAATTTATTTTTATGTGTTTAGGGTAAAGATGGCTGTGATTACGCTCTTGGACTTACCCCAACAGGCATCCTAATATTTGAAGGTTCAAACAAAATTGGTTTATTCTTCTGGTAATATATTTTATACCACTTCTTGTCACTCCTGATTTTACATTAGCTTGACTCTTCAATTATTTTTTCTTTATAACTGCAAAGGTTAAAATAAGGTCACAGTGGGGCAGAATCAATTGAACTTTTGCAACACTTTCCAGATGGCATGGGCCCTTTCAAAACATCCTTTGCCTATATTATGAATGCCTTGTAACCACATTCTGACAGTTTTTATAGGTTTAGGTAGTTTTTATTGATGGGGAGTCTTCTGGGGAAATATAGAAGCTTCACAAAGTGGTTGAGTAATATAAGACACTCATTTCATACACTTTAAGCTAAAATGGATATATAAAGTAGCTCAAATGAAAGTTAGTGAGCCTAAACTCCCAGCTATACCAAAATAGATAATGAAGACACTGTTATCTGTTGCCTTGGACCAAGTTGTCTCCAACATAAGATGATATGAAATGTTCATGTGTGATTTCGCCCAGGTCTTTTTATATAATCGATATAATCATAGGTTTAAAACTAATATAAATTTCGGAAAAAGATTGAGATTCCTATGGACATTAGAGAATTTGAATGCATTCATGGTCAGTTTAGTGAATGTTTGTGTTTGAAGGCTCCTCTGTGACACTTGCAGACCTTCAAGCCAAGTCTGCTTTCTTGAAAACCGACTTGCTGGATTTTGACAGTTGTTTCCCTCAGATAACTAATGCCTGTAAGGCTCTGCCTCCCCTTCCATTAGGCACCACAATCAAGTATGCCTAATACAAACTTAAATGCCTGTATACCTTTCTAGGCCTCATGCAGACAAGCTTATGAAAATAGCATTTTCGCTTCCAGTGCAGCATCTGAGAGAGAGGCTCCTCCCACCTGAAACAAACATAATAGTCCACCTTTAAAAAAATGTCACTCACACCTGATCCACAGGAGCTTCAGACTCCCTGGCCAGCCTGCCATCCAACTCAGGGGGCTTTGGGTTGTGCAGGTCAGAGGCAGCAACTCGGAGCAAGCTGGCCCCCACCTGAGGTTTCACCCCTACTAAGGGGTATGCAACCATCCCCCCGGATGCACTAAATGTCAATGAGCATAGAGGGGGTGAATCGGCGCTAATTTCTTTATAAATAATAAATAAAACCAGGCATAAAAATATATGATGATCAACTTCAATCAAATAAATAGTGTGGGGAACTGTTAAAAAGGTGTGGGAAATGTTGCGTAGTGATGGTAAATAGAAACGTGAAGATAAAGTGCTGGTGCCTATAAATACACAGATAATACGTGGCCACAAAATATATGAAATCCTTAAAAATTATAAAAATCAATGCAATAAAGTGCAACCAATGAAGAGGATGAGACCCAGGAGAGCCTCTCCTCTTGTGCACATCACTGGATCAAGATGGGGCTCAGGTAAGTATGGGGGGGAGGGGCTGCTGCGCACAATGTTTTTGTAAAAAACCTTGACCTTGGGTTCACACTTTTGCGATGCAGACACCACATGTGATTCGCACAGGAGTTACACCGCTTTCCTGGGCACATCAAATGCGATGTCTGTGTGGTGCAATTTCAGCCATAATTTAGTATAGCAGAAATTGTATCGCATCCACACCAAAATGGTGCAGGACCCTTTTTTCCCCACACCTAAATCCCATCACATGGGTGTTCATACCCATGCAACGCGATTCTGGCAATCCCGCAGCAGATTGCACCCGCAGCAGATTGCATGGACGCCACGCGATTGCAATGCAGTATGGCAAAAGCACAGAATCCCCTGCATTTCTAGCATCGCATAAGTATGAACCAGGGCTAAGCCTTTACAACCTTTTTACGTTCAATCTGAGTTCAATCCAGATTAAGGCCTGGTTCACACTAGTGTGATTTCAGTCGCGCAGAATCGCATGCCAATGAAAATCACATTGTTTTAAAAAATGCCAGTTTACATCACCGCAACAACAGTGGGATCTTGGTAAAGCGTATTGTACTACTTTGGTATGATTCCAGCGTGACTTTTCCTCTATTGAATATGCAAACCACATCCAACATGCAACCAAGTTTCAATACATAGTACATTGCATTAATGTGAACCCAGCCCTATGCTAAAACTTCAATTAGAAATGAGCAAACATTAATTATAAAACATTACAGTATGCATATTGTGATACAAAGTGTTAAATCATTGCAAAAATGCTGATCTATTAGTACTATACCATATGTGAGGATGCCTGACTCCGTACAGATGAGGTACAGTCAGGTCCATAAATATTGGGACATCAACACAATTCTAATTTTTTTGGCTCTATACACCACCACAATTGATTTGAAATGAAACAATCAAGATGTGCTTGAACTGCAGACTTTCAGCTTTAATTTGAGGGTATTTACATCCAAATCAGGTGAAAGGTGTAGGAATTGCAACAGTTTGTATATCTGCCTCCCACTTTTTAAGGGACCAAAAGTAATGGGACGATTGGCTGCACAGCTGTTCCATGGCCAGGTGTGTGTTATCCCCTCATTATCCCATTTACAAGGAGCAGATAAAAGGTCCAGAGTTCATTTCAAGTGTGCTATTTGCATTTGGAATCTGTTGCTGTCAACTCTCAATATGAGATCCAAAGAGCTGTCACTATCAGTGAAGCAAGCCATCATTAGGCTGAAAAAACAAAACAAACCCATCAGAGAGGTAGCAAAAATATTAGGGGCTGCCATATCAACTGTTTGAAACATCCTTAAGAAGAAACAATGCACCGGTGAGCTCAGCAACACCAAAAGACCCAGAAAACAACTGTGATGGATGACCGAATAATTCTTTCCCTGGTGAAGAAAACACCCTTCACAACAGTTGGCCAGATCAAGAACACTCTCCGGGAGGTAGGTGTATGTGTGTCAAAGTCAACAATCAAGAGAAGACTTCATGAGAATGAATACAGAGGGTTCACCACAAGATGTAAACCATTGGCGAGCCTCAAAAACAGGAAGGCCAAAATATAGTTTGCCAAACAACATCTAAAAAAGCCTTCACAGTTCTGGAACAACATCCTGTGGACAGATGAGACCAATGTTATTCCATGGCCAAGTCAATCACCTGACCTGAATCGGATTGAGCATGCATTTCACTTGCTGAAGACAAAACTGAAGGGAAAATGCCCCAAGAACAAGCAGGAAGGAACTGAAGACAGTTGCAGTAGAGGCCTGGCACAGCATCACCAGGGATGAAACCCAGCGTCTGGTGATGTCTATGCGTTCCAGACTTCAGGCTGTAATTGACTGCAAAGGATTTGCAACCAAGTATTAAAAAGGGAAAGTTTGATTTATGATTGTTATGCTGTCTCATTACTTTCGGTCCCTTAAAAAGTGGGAGACACATATACAAACTGTTGTAATTCCTACACCTTTCACCTGATTTGGATGTAAATACCCTCAAATTAAAGCTGAAAGTCTGCAGTTAAAGCACATCTTGCTTGTTTCATTTCAAATCCATTGTGGTGGTGTATAGAGCCAAAAAGATTAGAATTGTGTTTATGTCCCAATATTTATGGACCTGACTGTATATGTAAAATTGTGCCATAATAATCTTGATCAAGTAAAGTTGCGGATAGTATTGAATCTGTTAATCTCCTAATTCAAAAAGGCATTTTTACTTTTGTTAGGCATGATTCCAAGTAAAGTGGCAATATTCCCTTATCCGTTAACTAGGACCAACAAAGTGTTGTGTCTAAATTGCAGCCTGTAAGAGAAATAAAAAAGCCATGGTACAAAGGTCATAGAAAGGGATTGCATTTGGCTTGATGATAATCTTGACATGAGTGTTATATTGTTTTGTTACATCCTACATTTCATTCAGATTCTCTAGCAACTATGTAATGTGTGGGGCTCATCCAAACCACCTAGTCAAGGATAAATCTAAGAATGATTATATACTCCCACGCTCAGATTGTGAGACATGTTGCACTGTTTAAGCTTTCTGCCAATATCTGACTGAATCTGAATAACTTGGCACAGGTAGCCTCCATTCTAAACTATCTTACTTGGGAACATTTTATCAGGGTATTTTGCGATGACTGGATATCCTATTTTAATATGACTCTTTTTTCTGTTTATTCCCTTTGTGCAAAATTTAGTAAGCGATAACATGGTGCAAGTGCTGTTGCCCATCATTAACACTTTGTTGCTTTATTAACGACCAAAAACTTTTAAGTAAAACCTACTTTGAACATGCATTGCAGTCCTTAAAATTGCAAATCACTAAACAAGTATGCACAAAACCACAGAATACTTTGTAAACTGCCACTGATCAGACTTGCCATTCACATAGAGCTACTGTACATGTAATATATTAGATATCCAAAAGCATAATCTTATTGAAATTCAAATAAAGAATACTACATATATATATATATATATATATATATATATATATATATATATGTATACACACATCCTTAATCCTGTAGGTGGCTAGCAATTTAGGCCACTTGGGGGGAGTTGTATTACAGCTGACATTAACTTCTAACTTCTGCTTGTTCGATTTAAGCTTTGACAATAAAACCTGGAAGCTTTTGTGCAGTGCTGCACCAGATTTTGCACGCTCCAGTTTTAGTAAATAACCCTCAGAAAGTCATTGCAATTTTGCATTTCAGTAGGAATTGATATCACATATTCAGTTGCTACAAGCTATTTCAAACTGTGGGATAGCTGTAAATTTATAGTTGCCAGAAAAAAAAATCCCTTTATAAAGCAAGGGAACTATATAGACAGTAGTTCTAGTATGTTCCTCCCTATCAACTACTAATTGATGGCACTGGCTTTCTTATGTGTTTTAGCAGACCCTAAATAAAATTTCCTGTATTCTTGTTACTAGGCCAAAAATTACCAAAATGGATTTTAAGAAAAGCAAATTAACCCTTGTTGTTGTAGAAGATGATGAGCAGGTAAGGTCTACTGATGGTTTTTTAGCAAGTTATAGGCAAGCTGATATCAGTTGTCTTATTTCACACAACTTTTTCTTTTCTCACTGTAGGGTAGGGAGCAGGAACATACATTTGTTTTTCGCTTGGATAATTCTAAAGCCTGTAAACATTTGTGGAAATGTGCAGTGGAGCATCATGCTTTTTTCAGGCTAAGAACCCCAGCAAATACAAAATCCACTCGAACTGACTTTATTCGATTGGGATCAAGATTCCGATTCAGGTAAACTTACTATAATAATTGTCAAAATAACACCTCTTTTAATAAATTCTTGAAAAGTTAAATGATACATGTACTTCTTAAATATAGTGAATGGGAATGTATCAAGCAAAATCCTGCTGAAACCCAGTGATGTAGCCTTGGGTTTAGCAAAGGAGTAGCAAACATGTTTTTGTGCGTGTTTGTTACACCTGCTCTTGCAAACCTGTATAGCTGACTGAGCCAATTCTATAATGATTTGTGACCTATTTACTAAGGACTGTACCATAATGAGATTTTCCTTCTTTGCTATGAATCAAAGTTTTTGAAGATCATTTTCTGAAATTTTTAAATCCAGGGCACCAAGCAACATTGTAAATACAGTAAAACATTTTCTTGATTGTCCAGTACAGGACACAGGCATATTCTTACACTACTGGGTTATATGGTGCTACCTTCAGATGATTGGACACTGGCAAAAATAACTATAAGGACCTCCATATCCATATGACAATTTCCACTGACCTCCTATCCTCTTTTTTTTTTGCTAGTATACTTAGGTGATGGTTGCCCTTTTTTCCCTCTACTTTCTTTTTATATATATATATATATATTTATTGCTCCATCTTGGCTACATACCAGCTCTTCTGGCTACTTATGCAGCTTGCAAATCAGTACCTAAGCACGGCACTAGTACTGTACCTGGGCTCCAACAAAATAAAGGAAGATGCGGGACCGGCCTGTAAAGTCGCGTTGGGCACTAGATCCTGCAGTAGGTGCTCCTCCTTGGTATGTTGTGCAGCGTGTGGAGTGTCGCAGTGTGGTATACAGGTCCAGGTCAGTGGTATCTGCTCCTTTCTGTTCTGAGGAACAGGATGAGCACTGCCAGAGACCTACAAAATGACCTCCAGCAGGCCACTGCTGTGAATGTTTCTGACCAAACAATCAGAAACAGACTTCATGAGGTTAGCCTGAGGTCCCGACGTCCTCTAGTGGGCCCTGTGCTAATTGCCCAGCACCATGGAGCTTAGTTAACATTTGCCCTTGAACACCAGAATTGGCAGGTCCACTACTGGCACCCTGTGCTTTTCACAGATGAGAGCAGGTTCCCCCTGAGCACGTGTGACTAATGTGAAAGGATCTGGAGAAGCCATGGAGAACATTATGCTGCCTGTAACATCGTTCAGCATGACTGGTGTGATGGTCTGGGGAGGCATATTCATGGAGTGATGCACAGACCTCTACAGGCTAGACAATGCACCCTGACTCCCATTTGGTATCTGAATGAAATCCTCTGACCCATTGTCAGACACTACACTGGTGCAGTGGGTAATGGGTTCCTCCTGGAACTCATATGCCCGGCCTCATGTGGTTAGAGTATGCAGCCAGTTCCTGGAGGATGAAGGAATTGATAACATTGACTGACCCCCACGCTTACCTGACCTAAATCCAATAGGACACCTCTGGGACATTGTTTCAGTCCATCTGACACACCAAGGTTGCACCTCAGTCTGTTCAGGAACTCAGTGATGCCCTGGTCCAGATCTGGGAGGAAAATATCCCAGGACACTTTCGTCTCATTAGGACCATGCCCCCACATTGTCAGGCATGCATACAAGCACGTGGGGGAGGGGGGGGGGCAGAAAAACTACTGAGTACCATTATGAGTTGCTGCAATGAAATTTCAGCAAAATGGACTAGCCTGCTGCATCATTTTTTCACTTTGATTTTCGGGGTGTCTTTAAATTTAGCCCTCTGTAGGTTGATAATTTTTTATTTCTATCAAATGATGTGGCATCCTTTCATTCCTAACACATTACCCCGTCCATATCAGTATAGTTTTTCAGCATATTTTCCCCATTGAGATCTGATGTGTTTTCAAAGTGTTCTTAAATTTTTTTGAGTAGTGTATTTTTAACCTTTCTTTCATGTAATGAGCTAAACAAATGTTGTATAAAACTCAGTTTCTCTTTCGTTCATTGATGTACACAGCTCCTGATTTTTCTTAACCATTGGGTTATACTGCCCCCTACAGGAGTAGGACACTAAGCAGGAAAAAGCTTGACTATGCCTATTGGCAGTTCCAGGGGGTATACACCCACTCTCAGCTATAAACCGTTTTTTCCTGCCTAGTCAGGAGTAAGGACCTAGTTCATTGCTGGGAACTCTAGTCCTGGCGATTTTCTTTTTAAGTGGAATTTTTTCCTTTTGTTTTGTTCCTGTCAGAATCTACAATTAGTTGCCGGACTGGGCCACAGACTGGATAATCTAGATCCAGAGGGTCCCCCCAGTCTGGCTAACGAGCGCGTGAAGGCCGCAGCTCTGTGCTAACTTGGTCACGACATAGCCCCACTGGACGAGGTCTGGGCTGCGAGTTAAATGTCTTGCAAGGACGCATACGACCTGGCCTCAGCCTGAGTCGTAGCGTTTCTCCTGGCCGACAGCACCCACATGACAATGGAGCAGTGGTCTGTCTTGAGCAGACTGAGTTATTGGCATGAAGAAGGAGCCAATCAACGCTCTGTAATGCGTACCGCCCCTTTGACATCACTTACGGGCATTTGTGTTCCACGCTGGTCCCCGCAGCACAGCCGCCCTTCTTGGTTCTTTCTCCTGCGGACCCCCTCTGCTGGTCGGTTGGGATCTCCACCATCAAGCTGCACATTGGACCACCCCTGGGACCACCTGTCCCTGGATTCCTTGCCACATCCTATGATGAGCCTGGTTTATTTTAATGCTAGTAAGTGCATTTTTATCCTTTGGACATAAGTCTTTTATTTTCTGCACTTAGAGGCGCCTTCTGTTTGTTTTCTCTGTCTGGAGCAGTGCCCACCCTGTTCCTGGTATGGTAAGTAGCTGTCCCCCCTCCAGGAGGATTTTGGGGTGGACGTGGGCCCCTCCCTGGGATGGTGGGACCCCCAGGTTCCTCTTTTCTCCCCCCCCAGCCCCTTTAAAAATTTTGGTGGTCACTGTTTGTCTTTCACCCCTGCCTCCCGTTTGGGCATCCGCCCTCCCCTCTGCTGCCCCTGGGTCCCTGGGTGGTCAGTTCCACTGGGGCTCGCATCCAAGCAGCTGGGCGCCAACATAAATTTTGGCCGCGGCCTACAAGGCCATGCGGCCGAGCCAGGCACCTCCCTTGGGGGGCGGCCTGAGTGCATTTAGCTTAAGCCCCCACTCGTCCTTTGGGCATCTACCAGGCTGGGATCCGTGCACTTGCGGCTGGGTCTCCACAAAAATTTAGGCCGCGGCTTGTGGTCTGCTTGGCCATGTGCTCAGCTTGGCACCTCCCTTGGAAGGGGTGGCGCTGTGGGGGGGGCGCTTCATTTTTGACAGCCTTTGTGTGGGTCACCTGCCCCTTTTAGCGCTGCGGGACCATCAGGGTACCCTGCCTGCACATCCGCATCACGACGGAAGACCCCCTTTTAAGGGAGGTATTTCCTATTATGCCCTTTATGGAGGGCGACCCCCCTTGTTTTTTTGCGTTGTCCAGTAGGTGGTCCATTCGTGGGCCCTTGGTCGGTGTCCCCTTGCGGGATCGCAGTTGGCGGCCTCCCCTGATTGTTTTCCAGGTGAGCATAGTATATAGTTACCCTACTGGGTCTGCGTCCATGCACCCAGAGTGCTCAGATAGTGAGGACGATTCCACTGCTCCTCTAGCCGCGCATGAAAAGGTGCAGGTGGATGCACGGTTTGTGTCAGTGCATGACACTTTAAAAATGGAGGTTGCAGCTGATGCGCCGGTTCCTTTTTGGCACCCACAGGTCCTCCGAAATGGCGAGTGTGTTCCCTTTTCCGCTTACTTTGACAACATTGTATTATATTTTTTGCTGGGTAGGAAGGAAGTCTAGTCGGGGGCATGGCCACAGCGGCTTCAAAACTAAATGTAGGCAGAGGCTGCCTTGGAGGGGAGGGGAGGAGAGGAGAGGAGGAGGGTGAGCGCCGCCGGATTACAAACAGAGCAGGGATCATATGCTTACCCGACGGCCGCTGTCATACGAAGCCCCGCTTCCTGGATCGGCTCCTATGATAGACAGCACATTGGTCTATCATAAGAGCCGGTCCAGGAGGCAGGACTTTGCATGACAGTGGTCACCGGGTAGCTGGGAGTTCCCCGCTCTGTGTAATCCAGCGGCTCTCCTCTCTTCATTGCAGACTGCATTGGATGGGCACGCACTGGTGAAGCTGCATTGGATGGGCATGCACTGGTTAGGCTGCATTGAATGGGCACTGTTTAGGCTGCATTGGATGGGCACGCACTAGGCTGCAAGTGCCGTGCGATCTCCTGGCTGATGCGGGAGACTTAGGATGCCTGCAGTCAGTGACAGAGCCGCTGCTTCCTGTATAGTTCCAGCTCTGTCACAGGGGGAGTGATATGAAATGCACTCCGCCTGTGACAGGAGCCATACAGGAAGCAGCCGCTCTGCTCTCTAATTGATGGCGCTATATAAGTACCTGTAATAATAAATAAAATAAATTGGGTTTTATCTCATTCAGGAAAGTATATATGCCAATTTTGTGGGTATTTTTGGTAATATGTTTGCCATTCTGGTCAGATTTTCTGTCAAACTTCACATAAAATTAAAGCATGTTTTGTTTTGTTTTTTTTTTCTTTTTTTTAGCAGTGAATTTTTAGAGCTGCAAAAGGAGGAACATGTATACATTTTATAGTAAATTTGTCTGATAGTCTTTCAGTTCAGCTCCTGGGCTTAGTGCTGGATTTCCAGTGTCACTGACAGCAGGTGGTTTCAATCCAGCATGCCTCGGCAAACCACGGTGCCGTATTAAAGTATTTAATAAATTACACTTGGGACCCAAGTGGTATTTTTTTTCTGTGACTGTAGTTACACTTGGTTAAAAAGCAGTGCTGAAAATAAAAATATTTTCTTTTTAATGTGTATAAATGGTATATTGCACAAAGCCTAGTTTCCTCTAGCATAGATCTCATTAGCATTGACATTCAAAGCACTTATGTGATCTTTAGTGACCATCACTACTTTGAAAATGCTGGTAGCACAGAGCAAGGGTAGTAACAGAATTAGGGGGCTAAGACACATATCATACATGAGGACTAGAGTTCACGGGAAATAAACTGCATTATTATTCTTGTTATTATTTTACAGGATTTATATGGTGCCAACAGTTTGCATAGCATTTTACAAAATGAAGACGGATAGTACAGTTGCAATAAAATTAAATACAAAAGCAATCAGAGGGCCCTGCTTGTTAGAGCGCACATTATAGACCTTTCCACCTATAAATGCTAATTGCCTACTAAATAGGCAATATAATAACCCAGCAAACTGTAGAATATCACCCTCTGCGTCAACTGTATTAACCTTGGTAATCATCACTCAGATTTGAATAAAAATTAAATTAGGCACAGTATAATAGTTTAAAGGTGTAGTTAAATCAAATTAGAGACAGGTAAATGTTGGCAAAGGCATAACACAGTTTAATCCTGTACATTACAATAAATTTCTAACACATTGCAAAATTACTTTGGAGGTTACGTGTGTAGCAAGATCATATCCAGGGGAATGACATAATGTAGACCCCAATTCTCTGACCAATACAAGTATGATGGTGGGCGAGTATACACTGATCAGCCATAACTTTGACCACCCACCTAATATTGAATAGGTACCCCATTTGCCACCAAAACAGCCCTGAACCCTCGGGGCATGAATGCCACTAGACCTCTAAAGGTATGCTGGGGTATCTAGCAGCAAGCCATAAGTAGCATATTCTTTAAGCCCTGTAGGCTGCAAGGTGAGACCTCCATAGATGGGACTTGTTTTTCCAGCACATCACACAGGTGCTTTATTGTATTGAGATCCAGAGAATTTGGAGGCCAAGTGAACACCTCAAACTCATTGTGTTTCCCAAACCATTCTTGAACCATTTTTGCATTGTGGCTGGACACATTATCCTGCTGAAAGATTGCCACTGCCATTAGAGAATACGATTTCCGAGAAGGGGTTTACTTGGTCACCAATACTGTTTAGGTCATGGGTGTCCAACCTTTTGGCTTCTCTGGGCCACATTGAGTGTAGAGAAATTTTCTCGGGCCGCATATAAAATATATATTATAGTTAAGGTATATTAGTAATAAAACGCTGCCGTGCCCTTCCCGTGCCGCCGTGCCCCATCCCCCCGCACTAATTTAACACAACTAGAGGATGATCAAATGAAATGGAATCAGTATACAGAGGTTTACTTCTTCTGAGAGGTATTAAAGGAGCACTCTAACCACCATGACCATTTCAGGGATTTGAAGTGGTCATGGTGGTAGGGGTCAGAAACACTGCATATGCTGGGATATTTACAGTTATGTGCTGGTGGCTAGTTGCACCCCGAGCACATGTGACTTAGGCAGCCAGAAAATCTCATGTCCTTATTCATACATGTATGAACAAGGACATGACATTATGACAAAACACAACTAGTTATTAAAAAACATATTGAAACAATTTACACACGCTAATGCACATACCTTTTCTACTTATTTTGCGGACTGCTTGCGGGTACTGATGGTGCGGTTACTGCTGGTGGGTACTGCTGGCAGGTACTGCTGGTCATGCGGGTACTGCTGGAGGAAGCAGCGGATGCAGTAGAGAGCAGAGCGGCTGCTTCCTGTATGGCTCCTGTCACAGGCGGAGTTCATTTCATATCACTCCCCCTGTCACAGAGCCAGAACTATACAGAAAGCAGTGGCTCTGTCACTGACTGCAGACATCCTAAGTCTCCCGCATCAGCTGGGAGATCGCACGGCACTTGCAGCCTAGTGCGTGCCCATCCAATGCAGCTTAAACAGTGCCCATTCAATGCAGCCTAACCAGTGCGTGCCCATCCAATGCAGCCTGATCAGTGCCCATCCAATGAAAAAAAAAAAAAAATGAAAAAAATGAAATTAGTCATAAATGAGTCCTTATCAGACTGGTACGGATTACATGGAGTCCAGGAGAAATGGGACTACTTGAAAGGTGCATTATTGAAGGCAACAGAAAATTGCATTAGACTTGTCAGTAAAAGCAAAAAAAGGAAGAGACCACTGTGGTACTCAGCAGAAGTGGCCCAAATCATTAAAAATAAAAAGCTAGCATTTTGTAATTATAAAAAAACCCAGAGCAATGAAGATAAGGAAATCTACAAGATTAGGCAGAAAAAGGCCAAGCAAGTTATAAGAACTTCTAAAGCGCAGGCAGAAGAAAAACTAGCTCAGTCTATGAAAAAGGGGGATAAGACATTCTTCAGATATATAAATGAAAAAAGGAAATTAAAACAAGGAATAACTAAATTAAAAACAAAGGACGGAAGGTATGTAGAAGAGAATAAAGGGCTAGCCGACTGCCTTAATGAATACTTCTGTTCAGTTTTTACAGAAGAAAATGAAGGAGAAGGACCTCCATTTGAAAGGATGACTAATGAATCGTTTGATGCATGTGTCTTTACAGAGGAAGACGTTCTAAGATTGCTGTCTAAAGTGAAGACAAATAAGTCACAGGGTCCTGATGAGATACACCCAAAATTATTAAAAGAGCTTAGTGGTGAGCTGGCAAAACCATTAACAGATTTATTTAACCAATCATTAGTAACAGGAGTCGTCCCGGAAGATTGGAAATTGGCAAATGTCGTGCCCATTCACAAGAAAGGTAGTAGGGAGGAATCGAGCAACTATAGACCAGTGAGTCTGACATCAATAGTAGGCAAATTAATGGAAACCCTATTAAAGGATAGGATTGTGGAACATCTTAAATCCCATGGATTGCAAGATGAAAAACAACATGGGTTTACTTCAGGGAGATCATGTCAAACAAATCTTATAGATTTTTTTGACTGAGTGACTAAAATAATAGACGGTGGAGGTGCAGTAGACATTGCATATCTAGATTTTAGTAAGGCTTTTGACACTGTCCCACATAGAAGACTTATCAATAAACTGCAGTCATTGAGCATGGACTCCCATATTGTTGAGTGGATTAGGCAGTGGCTGAGTGACAGACAACAGAGGGTTGTAGTCAATGGAGAACATTCAGAACAAGGTCATGTTACCAGTGGGGTACCTCAGGGATCTGTACTGGGACCAATTTTGTTTAATATCTTCATAAGTGATATTGCAAAAGGCCTCGATGGTAAGGTTTGTCTTTTTGCTGATGACACAAAGATATGTAACAGGGTTGATGTTCCTGGAGGGAAACGCCAAATGGAAAAGGATTTAGGAAAACTAGAAGAATGGTCAGAACTCTGGCAACTGAAATTTAATGTGGATAAGTGCAAGATAATGCACCTGGGGCGTAAAAATCCAAGGGCAGAATATAGAATATTTGACACAGTCCTGACCTCAGTATCTGAGGAAAGGGATTTAGGAGTAATTATTTCAGAAGACTTAAAGGTGGGAAGACAATGTAATAGAGCAGCACGAAATGCCAGCAGAATGCTTGGATGTATAGGGAGAGGTATAAGCAGTAGAAAGAGAGAAGTGCTTATGCCGCTGTACAGAACACTGGTGAGACCTCACTTGGAGTATTGTGCGCAGTACTGGAGGCCATATCTCCAGAAGGATATAGATACTCTAGAGAGAGTTCAGAGAAGAGCTACTAAACTAGTACATGGATTGCAGGAAAAAACTTACCAGGAAAGGTTAAAGGACCTTAACATGTATAGCTTGGAAGAAAGAAGAGACAGAGGGGATATGATAGAAACTTTTAAATACATAAAGGGAATCAACTCGGTAAAGGAGGAGAGCATATTTAAAAGAAGAAAAACTACCACAAGAGGACACAGTTTTAAATTAGAGGGGCAAAGGTTTAAAAGTAATATGAGGAAGTATTACTTTACTGAGAGAGTAGTGGATGCATGGAATAACCTTCCTGCAGAAGTGGTAGCTGCAAATACAGTGAAGGAGTTTAAGCATGCATGGGATAGGCATAAGGCTATCCTTCATATAAGATAGGGCCAGGGACTATTCATAGGATTCAAATATATTGGGCAGACTAGATGGGCCAAATGGTTCTTATCTGCCGACACATTCTATGTTTCTATGTTTCTCACCAGTGCGTGCCCATCCAATGCAGTCTGCAATGAAGAGAGAGGAGAGCCGCTGAATTACACAGAGCGGGGAACTCCCAGCTACCCGGTGACCACTGTCCTACAAAGTCCTGCCTTCTGGACCGGCTCCTATGATAGACCAATGTGCTGTCTATCATAGGAGCAGGTCCAGGAAGCGGGGCTTCGTATGACAGCGGCCGTCTGGTAAGCAGGAGATCCCTGCTCTATTTGTAATCCGGCGGTGCTCGCCCTCCTCCTCTCCTCCCCTCCCCTCCAAGGCAGCCTCTGCCTACATTTAGTTTTGAAGCCGCTGTGGCCATGCCCCCGACTCAACTTCCTTCCTACCCAGCAAAAAATATAAAATAAAAAATTGTCAGGGGGCAGTGGGCCGCATTGCCTGCGGTTCCGGGCCGCCTGCGGTTCTGGGCCGCCTGCGGTTCCGGGCTGCATGTTGGACATGCCTTATTACATCAGTATTTTCATCTCAAAGTGTGACCAAGCTCTCTGAAAATCTCTGGTCCGTGGGCGTATCTACATGTCGTAGCTTGGGAGGTGGAGTCATGACATCACTGACCCCACTTCCCAGCTCTACACTCACACACACTAGCATTGGCTTAGCAGCCTCAGTGATGTCAGGATTACACTGCCCACTGATTTTCAAAAAGCTGTGATTGGCTTAAAGATGAAAATACAAAGGTAATAATACAGCGCTTTGTATTTTTATTGAACAAGCTATGAAATGGTGCAGGTTTTTGAGAACTGATGTATATGAGGTTTACAAAAACTTGACTTCCACTAAGTCTGAGACATGCACCCTTCACTCATGCTCGTGCATATGTCTCCATTGCATGTCTGTCAATCAAAGGAGAAGGGGGTGTGGCGACACATTTTATGCATGTTTTTTTTTTGTTTTCCAGTAGCAAAGCGTGTAGGATTACAGATGACAGGCTGCTCATATCCCTGCCAGACTGTACACAAATGAGTTGTGCTACTTTGCATAAATGTTCAGTTCACTTATTATTATCTGGGTTTACAACCACTTTAAAGTGATTTTCTTTTATCTATGTATGTACTTATATGCACTTGAAATGTCTATGCAAAGTGACAAGGTACTTTTTTTAGCACATTTCACCTAATGCAATTTCCATGGTGACTTTTTTTCTTTAGTGGGCGAACAGAATACCAGGCAACCCATGCTGGAAGGTTAAGAAGAGCAAGTACATTTGAGAGACGTCCTAGTAGAAGATATCCATCAAGAAGACATTCCACTTTTAAAGGTTTTCTTATCCTCCTCAATTGTCATCCTCACTCCCTGCTCTTTCTCTTTCGGTTCATGCTTGTGTTCTCTCCCTTGCTCAATATTTTCTGGCGCTGTTTTCCCTAGCTTTTGCTGTCACATTTTCTCTTCCTAGCCCTTGCTGTTTTGTACTCTCTCCCTCGCCCATGCTCTCTCCCTCGCACATGCTATCTCTCTCGCACGTGTGCTCCCCCTCTCGCTCTCCCTCGCACGTGTGCTCCCCCTCTCGCTCTCCCTCGCACGTGTGCTCCCCCTCTCGCTCTCCCTCGCACGTGTGCTCCCCCTCTCGCTCTCCCTCGCACGTGTGCTCCCCCTCTCGCTCTCCCTCGCACGTGTGCTCCCCCTCTCGCTCACCCTCGCACGTGTGCTCCCCCTCTCGCTCACCCTCGCACGTGCGCTCCCCCTCTCGCTCACCCTCGCACGTGCGCTCCCCCTCTCGCTCACCCTCGCACGTGCGCTCCCCCTCTCGCTCACCCTCGCACGTGCGCTCCCCCTCTCGCTCACCCTCGCACGTGCGCTCCCCCTCTCGCTCACCCTCGCACATGCGCTCCCCCTCGCTCTCCCTCGCACGTGCACTCTCGCTCTCCCTCGCATGTGCGCTCCCCCTCTCGCTCTCCCTCGCACGTGTGCTCCCCCTCTCGCTTGAAGGCTCTCTCCTGCTCTCCCCCTCTCCCCCGCTTGTAGGCTCTCTCTCTCTCCCGCTCTCCCTCGCTTGTAGGCGCTCTCTCTCTCTTGCGCTTTTCCTTGTCCTGTTTGTGTGTGTGTGTGTGTAGCTCCCCCCTTACTTGATTAAATGTTTTAAAGAATTTACTCATACACTTTTCAAAATGTTCAGGTACTAGCAATAAGAATTAACAATTTATTTTTGCTGTTTTTAGCTAATACCCCAATGAAGCCACCTCCTCTGTGGTAAGTACTTCTTTTCCTTGTGAACATGTGTATTGGACATTTTACTTTTCACAGGAAGGATGTAATTCTTGTTAAACGTTCTGTCTGCACAAAAGGATTACGTTTGGCAGAGTCTGGGGATTTTAATTAACAGACTCCTTTGAGATGGTTAGATCGAAGACCCCTGCTCCAGCAGTTGCAGTAGTACCACACTCTTTCTGTTGGAAATCTATTTTACTTGCATTCTAGAGAATACAGCAGGAGAAAGAAAAATGTATTTTGAGTGGATTATCAGTATATGCAGACTATCTCGTATGGTTTGTAAATACTGCATTGTTATCATCTGCTTTTGAAAATATAAGTAATTGTTGCTGCTTGTAATTTACAGTTTTTGGGGTTTTTTTGTAATTTAGTTTCCTTTTTTGCTTATACTAACCTTTTAAAATATGTAATAATTAAGGTTAGGCTGCCAAGCTCTGAATGTCTTAAAGCCCTAAAGACACATTATGTCAGTGTATTTAATATAAGGTGAGGAAAGGAACTAAGTGTAAATGCCAGAAAATACATTTTAACATTTCTCTGCAGATTGTTCTGGCAGTATATTTCAGGGCTGTGTCATGCCTGTGAAAGACACAAGAGGAAAGAAAATATAGTGCTGTCTGGGCATCCACTGCACACACAACAGATGCAACTTTTCTCTGTTTAATTTCAACAACCATATGTCCTGTATTTATTGGGTTATAGAAGATTTGGCTACAACAGCATGACTAGCACATTTCTCTAGGCTTAGTGCAGTATTCCGGGAGAGTTCAGGTATACAGGCCAAAAAAAAATGCAATGAGCTAACTCATTCTATCAAAGAGCTTTGTTTAGTATAACTTCTGTGAAATAACGCATGCTCATAGCATTCATTTTTATTTTTTTATTTCTTTTAATGACTTGTGGGATTTTAGCATGTAATTTATCTAAACTCAAGAACAAACATGTAAAATGTCGTTTTTCAGTCCTCTGATGTAGTGGCTTCATTCGTTTTAATTTTTCAGGCTAGAAACATTTTTAGCTAGTACAGGAAATACCTGTTGACCTTGCCAGAAATGCAGTTTCTTTGTCCCTTCCTGTGAAATAAAACACAAGCGTGGTTATCCTCCTTCTGTAAACTGCTATCCCCCTCTACCCCCACCCTCCTGTAATCGAGATATAAAGAGAGGGGCATTTTTTAAGTCAAGCATAGGTGTCAGCCATGGCTTCCTCCATATATAAAATTCTGTAAGCTATAGTTGCCATGCTTGGACAGTGTGATTTTTGCAGGATTTCCAGGTAAAAATAATGGGCAAAATTCTAAAAAAAAAAAATAAAAAATACAGCCTCCACATCAAGGGATTGGTAAGCTACAATATGTTACATTTTAGATTTGAGGGTAAGAAATGCTTTTAAGGCAAACTCTCTTGTTAAGACAAATATATCATTGGTTATTATACAAAGCTGAAAGACTGAAAAATAGGGACATTGAGATTTAATGAGATTAATTCCTCCTAACCAATAAAAATGTATAATATTAAAGTCAAAAGGTGTTGTACAACACTAAAAATGATTCACTCCATAAATGTCCCCACCATGATGCCAATGTGGGCATAGGTACCCCACCCCCTGTGCACTTGATGACATCACTGTAGTGCTAAGGGGGCCCCCACCCTCTTATTGTGCGTGATGGCATCATGTCCACTAATATGAAAGGGACAAACCTCCAGTAGCACAATGCTTTTACTCCTTCTGTCATCAGCTCTGATTGTATTGATAGCCATGAGAGTGACTTATCTACGGGGAGGAAACCAGCATGAACATAGACACCTAAGAGTGGAGTGAAAGGGGAAAGTCATCTTCAAACTCATTAACCCCAGCACAGAAGCACTCCAGTGGTGCACAACAGGTCAATATTTACAGATAATAAACTCAATAGATAAAAAATACAGTGCCTTGCAAAATTGTTCACCCACATTGATTTGTTTTCTGTTTTGTCGTTTTACAGCCTGGAATTAAAATGGATTTTTTGTACCATGTGATGTACACAACATACCTATGACTTTGAAGGCGCAAGATTTATTAATTTTTTTAATTGTAACACAAACCATAATGAAAAAAAATCTTGTGTGTTCACCCGTTTGCTATTAAACCCCTAAATAAGATATGCTTAAACCAGTTAACTTCAGAAGTCCCATAATTTGGTCATTACATAAGATCCACTTTTGTGCAATCAGTGTCATATGATCTAGTATCATATGATAAGAAACACTTGGTAAATACTGCATCATCCTATCTAAAAGTAAATTTAAAAAAAAGTAAAGGAGGAGCTGCTTTGAATAATGGGTAAAAATTCCAGTCTAGATGTGCATAAGAGGGACATACAAGTGCATTTAAAAATTTGAATATCATCAAAAAGTTATTTTATTTCAGTAAATCAATTCAGAAAGTAAAACTCATATATTGTATAGATTCATTACATACAGAGGGATATAGAATTTCTTTCTTTTAATTTTGATGATCATGGGTTACAGCTAGTGAAAACCCAAAATTCACTATCTCAGAAAAATAAAATTTCTCTTTCGTTCATTGATGGACACAGCTCCTTATCTTGACCATTGGGTTATACTGCCCTCTGCAGGAGTAGGACACTAGGCAGGAAAAAGCTTGACTACGCCTATGGGGCAGTCCCAGGCGGTATAGGCCCACTTTCAGCTATAGGCACTCAGCTTTTTTTTTCTGCCTAGTCAGGAGTAAGGACCTAGTTCCTTGCTGGTATCACTGGTCCTGGCTTATTTTTTCCTTTTAAATGAAATTTTTTTTCCTATCTTTGTTATTTTGTTCCTGTGAGAATCTACTATCAACTGCCAGCGAGTGCAGGTAGGCCGCGACATAACCCCACTGGACGGGTACTGCCTGTGAGTAAACGTCCCGCAAGGGCACATACGACCTGACCTCAGCCTGAATCGCAGCATTCCTCCTTGTGGACAGCCCCCCAATTCTGATGGAGCGGTGGTCTGTCAGGAGCTGTGCCCACCCTGTTCCTGGTATAGTAAGTAGCTTTACCCCCCCCCCCCCCGAAAAACCCTGGAGGTTTTTGGGGTGGACATGGGCCCCTCGCTGGGATGGTCGGACCCCCAGGTTCCCCTCATTCCATTACAGCGCCCCCTCTACTCGGTGGTCCTCTGCGGACTTGTTACCTCCCATCTGCCCACACATCTGCCCCTTTTGTGCTGTAAATCGGGGCCATGTTTGTGTAGGCTCGGAGGCCATTTTCATGTGTTTTGCTCATTGAAAATAGCAGCGGCCATGTTTTTGAAGCTATATGACGGTGATTTCAGCGGTGGGAGCCCCTCCTCATTCCCTAATGCTAACTCCTGGATCTTTCTCTTCCTGATGGCCTCATAGTGTGCAGTTTGCCTGGTGCTGTAAGTGCCTGATCTGTGGTGGTGAGTCTTTGTGGGGTTTTCACTCCCTTTCTCTGCTATAGCAGTGGTAGTGCTCTGTGCTGGACCCTTTGGTGCCGTTAGCATATTGAGGGTGTCCCTAGCAGTGTTAAGCACTTTTTATGTGTGGGTTCCCCTTTTCTCTAATGGTTTCCCTAGAGCACAATTCCCCACCTGATCCCCTCTCAGAAGCTGCCGGGCCCTCCAGGTCCCAACAATCCCTGACTGCACTGACGGCGATCCTGGAGTCCTTAGTGTCCAAGGTGAATTTGGTCCTGGGAAAATGGGCTAGCAGAAAGTACCCCCGCCTTCACCTGCTTCATCTGGTTTATCAGATCCTGAATCTGATTTGGCCCCTGCGAATGCGAGTTACCCTTCTGGGTCTGCATCCACGCACCCTGTATGCTCAGATAGTGAGGATGATTCCTCTGCTGCTCTAGCCACACATGAAAAGGCGCTGGTGGATGCGCTGATTGTGTCAGCGCATGAAACTTTGTAAATGGAGGATGCAGTTGATGCTGCATCAGAGTCGCCGGTCCCTTTTGGCACCCACAGGCCCTCCAAGGCCGCAAAAGTGTTCCCCTTTCCCGCTTACTTTGATAATATTGTCACTAAACAGTGGGGATGTGGACTTGCCAATTTCCAGGTTAAATAAAGCCACCCTAATTCCAATTGGAGTCCCCAGCCTTTAAAGATCCTGCTGATACGAGGACCGAGGCTCTGACCCGCCATATGTTCACTATGGCTGCTTCAGCACTTAGGCTTGTATTTACTATTACCCTGGTGTCTCAAACTCTGACCGAGTGGGCTAAACTTTTACGCCGGGACCTTGAGGGGAACAGCTTCCCCCTGCCTTTGCGGAGCTGGCAGATCAATTGGTCCAGGGGCTACAGTTTGTCTGTGATGCCTCTTTGGATGTGGCTCCTTTGATTTCCAGACTGTCTGTCTCAGCAGTGGTCCTTCAGCCTATCTGGCTAAAATGCTGGTCTGCAGGTCAGACTTCTAAGAAGGCCTTATCTGATCTACCATTTGTGGGGCATTGCCTGTTTGAAGCTTCCTTGGATGACATCATTAAGGGCCTCAGGGGGGGGCAGGCTTCCAAGGGCAAGGAGTCGGTCGTAGACCAGGGGGCCATTCTTCTCTGCTCATAAGAGGCTTTTTCGTCCCTCAGGGTCTCAAGACAAGGGATCTAAGCCCTTCAGAGCCTCCCCCGGAGGGTCCAGGAGGACCTGGCCTGGCAAGTCACGTGCAGGCTCTTCCAGACCTGCAGACAAGGCTTACTCTGCATGAAGGGGTGCCCTAACCTGTATCTGGGGTGGGGGGACATCTTCCTGGTTTCCGGATCCGTGGACCTCCCTGGTAAAGGACAAGTGGGTCCACGAAGTCAAGTCGGTCTGGCTACAAGATCGAGTTTAGTTCTTATACTCCGGAAATGTTCTTCCCTTCCAACCTCCGCTTGTCACCAGATCACCTAAGGGGTCTCTTTGGGACGGTGCAAGACTTGTTACTTCAAGGGGTGATTGGCCCAGTTTCACCTTTGGAACGTTTTCAAGGGTTTTACTCAAACCTGTTTACAGTTCCCAGGAAGGAAGGAAAGGTATGTCCAATTCTGGACCTCAAGGCGCTAAACTGCTTTGTGCGGGTACAGAAGTTTTAAATGGAGTCCATTCACACTGGAAGGGGTGTCCCTACATCAGGGTGATTTTCTCGCTTCTATCAACATCAAGGACGCCTACCTTCACATTCCAATATGTGATAGTCACCAGCACTTCTTCTGTTTTCCCGTGGGTGAGGAGCATTATCAGTTTGTGGTGTTACCCTTTGGTCCTGCCTCCGCTCCTCAGGTCTTCACAAAAGGGTTGGCCCCGATACTAGCATTGTTGCGTCAGCGGGGGATTGTGGTACTGGAATACCTGGATGATCTTCTGCGAACAGGGTCTCCGACTGTTCTAATGGACAACTTGGAGATTACTCTGCGAACTCTGAGGGAGTTCGGTTGGATTCTGAACCTCCAGAAGTCTGCTCTGGTTCCATCCACAAGACTTGACTATCTGGGTCTGACTCTGGACTCGGCCTCAGCCTCAGCCAGAGTGTTTCTTCCTCTGGAAAAACTCCAGAAATTACAGGAGGCAATTCAGCTTCTGTTGTCCAGCAGACGGTCATCCCTCCGGGCTTGCATGCGGGTGCTGGGCCTGATGGTGTCCACCTTCAAAGCGGTTCCGTTTGTACAGTTCCACACGTGATCTCTGCAAAGAGAGATCCTGGTGAAATGGGACACGATTCCTCAGTCTCTAAACAATCTGATCCTGTTGAGCCAGGTTACAAGAGGGTCCCTGATCTGGTGGCTTCGTTCTCCGGCACTTCGACAGGGAAAATCCTTTCTTCCCCTGTACTGGACAGTTGTCACCACAGATGCCAACTTGTCCGGGAGGGGAGTTGTCCTTGGTGCAGATTGCCCTCTAGGGGTCTGCACTGCCGATCAATGTACTGGAACTCCTAGCGATCATTGGACAATTCATCTTCAGAGGTGACCGGTACGCATTCAGTCGGACAGTGCCAAGGCTGTGGCCTATGTCAGTCACCAAGGGGGCACATGAAGTGCCCTGGCAGCTCAGGAGGTAGCTGGTATTCTAAGGTGAGCAGAATGATTAGTTGCAGCCCTCACTGCTGTACAGATTCCAGGGGTGGAAAATTGGCAAGCGGATTATCTCAGTTAACAGACGTTAGACCAGGGGGAATGGTCGCTTCATCCAGGGGTTTCATCAGTTGTGTCTCTGGTGGGGTACTCCTGAGGTGGACCTGTTGGCCTCTCGTCTCAACAGAAGGGTGCAGAGGTTTGTGGCATTGTCCCAGGATACTCTAGGCAACGCCACAGACTCCTTAGTGGCTTCTTGGAGCCAGTATCATTTTGATTTACGCCACCCTCCCCCCCCCCCCTCCTCAAACTTCTGCCAAGACTCCTGCACAGGCCTCACTGGTCTTGGTATGCCAATCTGGTACGGCTGGACGCCGATGCTCCTTGGAGACTTCATCTCAGGGAAGATCTGCTGTCCCAGGGGGCCAATTTTACATCCTGTTTACAGTCACTGGCTTTACCAATTTGGCTGTTGAAAGCCAGTTGCTGAAGGATAGAGGTTTGTCTGAATCAGTGATTCCTACACTGTTAAAGGCTAGAAAATCTACCTCTAGGAAGATCTACCATCGTACTTGGAAGATGTACATTGCGTTGTGTAATTCTCTTGGGGTTTACCCATGCTCCTTTTCAGTGGCTTGGATCTTGTCTTTCCTTTAATGGGGGGTTGAGCAGCGCCTGGCCTTTGAATACCATCAGAGGCCAGGTTTCGGCCTTGGTGGTTTTCTTTCCGTGTCCATTGGCCACACATTCCTTGGTGCGTACCTTTATCCAGGGAGTTCAACACTTAGCTCCTCCAGTGCGGTCTCCATTGCTGCCGTGGGACCTTAATTTGGTGCTGTTAGTTCTTCAGAAACCTCCCTTCGAAAGTCTTCGGGAGGTTTTCCTGCTTACGCTGTCCCAGAAGGTGGCCTTATTGGTGGCTATTATTTCTGCCCGCAGGGTGTCCTAGCTGGCGTCTTGTCGTTTACCTTACTGGGTGGTTCACAGAGATAAGGTGGTTCTTTGTCCCTGTCCGTCTTTTCTTCCAAAGGTCAACTCTGATTTCCATTTGAATGAAGACATTGCGTTGCCCTCCCTACGTCCCAGGCCTAAACATCCTAAGAAAATTGCCTTGCATTCCCTGGATGAGGTTCAGGCAATCAGGGTGTACTTGGCAGCTACGGAGTCTTTTCGGAATTCAGACTCACTATTTGTATTCACGGATGGACCTCGAAAAGGGTTGGCTGCCTCTGCTGCGACCATTTCCAGATGGATCAGTCAGACAGCCATTCAGGCCTATTCAATTAAGGGTCAGGTTCCTCCTTCCCCTGTTTAGGCGCACTCTACTCACGCGCTTAGTGCCTCCTGGGCCTTCCGTCATCAGACGTCAGTGCTGCAAGTTTGCGAAGCGGCCAACTTGTCATCTGTGAACACTTTCACAAAGTTTTATAAAGTGAATGTGTTGGCATCTGTTATGCTTCTTTTGGGCTCAAGGTTTTGCAGGCTGCTGTTTAGAGGGCCGGGTCCTCTTTGAGGGTGTATTGTTTTTTGGTGAGCTCCAGTTGTTTATTGTTGAGCTCCATGTTACCTGGATGGCTACGGTTTAGCCTCTGGAATTGTTTTCTTTCTGTTCCCACCCCTCATGTTTCACACTGCTTTGGGATGTCCCAATGCTCAAGAAGATAAGGAGCTGTGTCCGTCAATGAACGAAAGAGAAAATGGGATTTTTGACTTACCGTAAAATCCATTTCTCTGATGTTCATTGATGGACACAGCACCCACCCCTCTGTGGAGTTAGCTTTCTTTTGACACCGCTTGTAACAAAACAGAGTGCCTATAGCTGAGAGTGGAAGTATACCCCCTGGACTGCCCTATAGGGGTAGTCCAGCTTTTTCCTGCCTAGTGTCTTACTACTGTAGGGGGCAGTATAACCCAATGGTCAAGAAGATAAGGAGCTGTATCCTTTATTAGACATCAGGCAAATGGATTTTACAGTAAGTCAAAAATCCCATTATTACATGGTCTGGTGTCTCTGATCTTCCTCTTGACAATACCCCACAGATTCTCTATGGGGTTTAGGTCAGGTGAGCTTTCTGGCCAAACAAGCACAGTGATACCATGATCATTAAACCAGGTATTGGTACTTTACCTCCATAAAGCTCGTCAGCAGAGGGAGGCATGAAGTGCTCTAGAATTTCCTGGTAGAGGGCTGCACTGACTTTGGACTTAATAAAACACAGTGGACCAACACCAGCAGATGACATGGCTCCTCAAATCATCACTTGATTTCCAAATAAAATGTAAAATTTACTTTAATCCAAAAAGAGAACTTTGGACCACTGAGCAACAGACCAGACCAGTCCTTTTTCTCTTTAGCCCATGTAAGATGCTTCTGACATTGTCTCTGGTTCAGGAGTAGCTTGACAAAAGCAATGTGCCAGTTGTAGCCCATTTCCTAGATAAATCTGTGAAGCCATAGTCCACTCCTTGTGAATATCCTTCAAATTCTTGAATGGCCTTTGCGTCCCAATCCTCTCAAGGCTGCGGTTATCCCTGTAGCTTGTGCACCTTTTTCTACCACACCTTTTCCTTCCATTGAACTCTCCATTAACCTCCCTGGCGGTCTGATTTAGTACAGATTTCTGTGCTAAAAGTGGTACATTCTTTTACATGGAAATCGTTTTTTACATTTTAAAACTCACCTTCCCCTGTGATCCTTGCCGTCCTCCCGCTGTGTGTTCGACCGATGCCAGCACCTGTCTTCCGCTTCCCTTCCCTGCAAGCGTTGCGACGCAGGGGGGGGTGGAACCGGCAGCAATTTAAAAAATGTAAATACACTAAATGACATGATACAAAGTTGGTATCCTAACGGATTACCCTGTATCATGCCATTTCACCACAGGATTACACCTGGTGACTTTTCCAGTGCCCTGCCTGTGCTTTTCCAGTTCTTTGTGCCTGGAAAATTAAGAACGACAATGGCGTGCAGCAGGAACAGGAACAAGCTCTTACAAGAGCTTAGTGATTATACAAGGGAGTATGAAGAGCATAGCATACCCTTGTAGCAGATTCCCCCAATAAGACACCGGACTCTCGATTGAGAGTGAAATAGAACTCTAACTGTTTATTCAAACACATGCACAAAGAGATATACACTGCGGGACAATCCCCCCCCCCTCCCTTGGCAGCCAATACACATATACATCCCATGATATGTTCATCTTAAGGCAGACCGAAACAAATGAATGGCATACAGGCACTTACCAATAACAAACCCCACCCCATCTCACTATGTAGCAAGGGTCTATGAGACACTCCTGCAATGTTCTAGCAATCTGAAAAGTCAAACCATTCATCTTCATACATTGGGCTAAGCTTTGTGCTGTGACCTGGAGGGGGAACAGCTCCCACCTGCCTTTGCTGAGCTGGCAGACCAGCTGGTCCAGGGCCTGCAGTTTATCTGTGCCGCATCTTTAGATGCAGCTCCCCTAGTGGCTCGGCTCTGTTTCAGCAATGATTCCTGGCTAACATGCTGGTCTGCGGACCAGACTTCTTAAAAAAAGCCCTGGCTGTTCTTCCTTTTCAAGGAGATAGCTTGTTTGGAGCTACCCTGGATGACGTCATTAGGATCTCACAGGGGGGAAGAGTGCCTTTCTTCCACAGGCTACTAAGGTCAAGGACCCTCGTCGCAGACGTGGGCCCTCCTTTTCCTGAGGGATCCAAGCGAATTTGGTCTGGCAAGTTGAGAGCGGGCTTCTTCAGACCTGCAGACAAGGCTCCTTCAGCATGAAGGTGCTCCCACACCCGTGTCTGGGGTGAGGGGACCTTTTCGCTGGTTCCAAAGCCTGTGGACTTCCCATAAGTGAGTCCACAAAGTCATTCAATCCGGATACAAGATAGAGTTTCCTGCTCGCTCTCCGGAAAGGTTCTTTCCTTCCAATGCGCGACTGTCCCCAGTCCGCTTACAGGCCCTCTTTGGGGCGGTGCAAGATCTTTGCCTCAAGGGGTGATTGTTCCAGGTCCCACTGTGAAACATTTTTTAGGGGTTTTTACTCAACCTGTTTACAGTTCCCAGGAAGGAGAGCAAGGTGCTGAACTGCTTGTGCGAGTACAGAAATCAGGATAGTCTATTCGTACAGTGGTGGCTTCCCTGTATCAGGGTGATTTTCTTGCCTTCATAGACCTCAAATATGCCTACCCGCTTTGCAGTGGGAGAGGAACATTATCAGTTTACCATTTGGTCTTGCCTCCACTTCCGGGTCTTCACTACAGTGTTGGCCCCGGTACTGGCATTGTTACGCCAGCGGGGGATCGCGGTTTTGGGCTATTTATACAATCTCCTTCTGTGAGCAGAGTCTTCTGCTGGGCTGGCGGAAAAACCTGGAGATCACCATACGAGCTCTGGAGAAGTTCGGCTGGATTCTGAATCTGCGGAAGTTAGCCTTGGTCCCTTCTACGAAATTAGACTTTCTGGGGGGGGACTCTGAACTCGGCCTTAGCCAGAGTACTTCTTACTCTGGACAAACTTCAGACACTGCAGGCTGCAGTTCAGCTCCTGTTGACCAGCAGATGGTCGTCCTTGCATCCATTATGGGCCTAATGGTGTCAACCTTCGAGGTGGTCCGGTTTGCGCATTTCCATGTGGGGTCCCTGCAACGGGAGATTCTCATCGCATGGGTCAAGAATCCGCAGTCTGGACAATCAAATCCATCTGAGCTGGGGTACAAGAGAGGTCCTTAATTTGGTGGCTTCGTTAACCCGCGTTTCGGCAGGGCAAAATCCTTCCTACCCTTGTATTGGACAGTGTTCACCATGGATTCCAGCCTGTCTGGGTGGGGAGGCGTCCCCGGTGGAAGTTCTGCTCAGGGGGTCAGGACCCTGGAAGAATCCAGACTACCGCTCAATGTCCTTAGTTACGTGTGATCAGGCTGTGCCTAGAACATTGAAGGGATCGTCCACAAGGCTGTCCAGTGCGCATTCAATCAGACAAGCTGTGGCTTATGTCAGTCTCCAAGGGGGCACAAGATGTGTCCTGGCAGCTCTGCCGTTCAATTTTTAGAACATTGACAGGAGGATAACCTCAGTCGGCAGGCGTTAGACCAGGGGGAATAGTCTCTTCTTCCGGAAGGGTTTCCTCATTTGCATCTCTGGTGGGGCATCCCCGAGGTTGATCTGTTGGCATCTCGGCTCAACAGTAAGGTATATAGGTTCGTGGTTGTAACAAATGTGGAAAATATAAGGCTGTTATGAGATTATACTGTAAATATTAATCTAATAAAAATAAGAAACAACAAAATTTATAAAAGCAAAGGACTGCATACACTTGAGCAGATTAGCTCTTAATTGTTGCAGCCCAATATACAGAAAATTGCAGGTTTAACTGGACAGTCACTGAAATATCTTGTGAATATTTAGTATGAAAGCAGGCACCAAGAGCAGTTTTGATTAAAAAGCATAAAACAAAACTTTACTGGACATCATAAACACATAAAGCTTCCTTACACATGAATGTTACCATAAACATCACACAAAATACTTAGACAAAAAAACCCATTTCCCAAAATATATGAAATTATACTTAGCTCTGGTAGTTGAAATTCAAACAGCTTACAGTGGTTATCTGGAGGAACAAGACAATAAGAAGTCCTGGCTGCATGCTGGCATCCCCACAGTTCAGCTCAAAAGGAACTTCCTCATGCTAATTACTCTTTTTTATAGTACTGTGCACAAGAGACCGCCCACAGGATGTGGTCATACCTCTTGTCCACTCACAGGTAGTGAGGTCATCCACACATGACTGCACCTCCCCCCTACAAGCACATGGTTCATTAAATATGCAGCAGCCATTTTAGAAATAAGAGACCACCTGTGGGTGAGCAATAGTATTACACATGTATGGGGACATTTGTCATGAATCAGTTAACCACAACTGATACAGTGGTTCAGTCTTGGGATTCTCTGTCGGGCACCACAGACGCGCTGGTGGGGTTAGTATCGTCTGATTTATACCTTCTCTCTCTTCAAGCTTCTGCCAAGACTTCTACAGGCTCGAGGCAGAAGGGATTCTAGCCATTTTAGTGGCCCCCGGACTGGTACGCCGACCTGGTGCGGCTGGTTGCCGACGTTTCCTTGGAGGCTTCCTCTCAGGGAGGATCTGCTGTCTCATGGGGTTCCTCCTCGCTCCTTTTTCGTTGGCTCAGATCTTGACCTTCCTTCAACGGGGGGTTGAACAGAAGTTGGCCTTGAGTACTATCAAGGGCCAGGTGTCAGCCTTGGCATTTTTTCTACCCTTTGCTACATCTCTAGTGTGTACCTCTATTCAGGGTGTTTGGCACTTGGTCCCTCCGGTGTGGTCTCCTTTGCCACCTTGGGACCTCAATTTGGTACTTTCGGTTCTCCAGAAGTTTTCTCTTAAATCTTCGGGGGTTTCCACTGCTTATGCTGTCCCAGACAGCGTCGGACCCGGCGGCTTTATCCTGTCCGCCTTATCTGGTAATTCACAGGAATAAGGTGGGGCTCGCTCCTGTCCATCATCTCTTCCTAAGGTGGTCTCTGATTTTCATTTGAATATAGACATTGTGTTGCTTTCCCTGTGTCCTAGGCATAAACATCCGAAGGAATTTGCCTTTCATGCCTTGGATGTGGTCTGGGCACTTAGGGTGTACCTGGCATCTACAGAGTCTTTCAGAAAGTCAGACTCTCTATTTGTGCTCACAGATGGCCTTGTAAAGGGTTGCCCGCTTCCTCTGCAACCATTTTTAGATGGCACAGAGAGACCTTGATTCAGGCCTATTCCATCAAGGGTCAGGTTCCTCCTTTCCCTGTCCAGGCGCACTTTACTAGGGCGCTTAGTGCCTCCTGGGCCTTCTGTCATCGGGCATCAGTGATGCAGGTTTGAAAGGCGGCCACCTGGTCGTTGGTGCACATTTTTACAAAGTTTTATAAAGTGGATGTGTTGGCATCCGAGGATGCTTCCGTTGGCCGCAAGGTTTTGTAGGCTGTTCAAGAGGACCGGATCCTCTTTGAGAGTGTATTGTTTTTGTCAGGTGGGCTCCAGTTGTTTGGATGAGCCCCTTTTGCTTGGTTTGCTAATGTTGAGCCTTGGGAATTTTTTGCTGTTTCCCACCCCTCATGTTTAACTCTGCTTTGGGACATCCCAATGGTTAAGAATACCAGAAGCTGTGTCCGTCAATAAACGAAAGAGAAAATGGGATTTTTGACTTACCGTAAAATCCATTTCTCTGGTGTTCATTGACGGACACAGCACTCACCCCTCTGTGGAGTTATTTTTCTCCTGACACTGTTTGTAACAAAACTGAGTAGCTATAGCAGAGAGAGAGAGAGTATACCCCCTGGGACTGCCCATGGGTGTAGGCAGAATTGTTTTCTGCCTAGTGTCCTACTCTTGTAGGGGCAGTATAACCAATGGTTAAGAATACCAGAACCTGTGTCTGTCAATGAACATTAGATAAATAGATTGTACGGTAAGTCAAAAATATGGATTTTCCTACAGCTTACCTGTAAAATCCATTTCTTGGAGTACATCACAGGACACAGAGCCATATTCATTACCATATGGGTTATACACCACCTATAGGTGAATGGAACCTGGCAACCAATCAGACAGGAAGTCCCCCTATATAACCCCTCCCACACAGGAAGTACCTCAGTTTTGAAGCAAGCAATAAACATCCCATACAAGAGGGGAGGGACATCTGTGTCCCGTGATGTACTCCAAGAAATGGATTTTACAGAAAAGCTGTAGGAAAAATCCATATTTCTTTATCGTACATCACGGGACACAGAGCCATATTCATTACCTTATGGGACGTTCCATAGAAATACCGCCATCAGACCACAAAAGATCTACATAGTTGCCTGCAGAACACTGCGGCGAAATTCAGACTCCTTCTGGGTCCTAACATCCACTTGATAGAACCTAGTGAACGTATGCGCCAACGACCAAGTTGCGGCCTTGCAAATCTGAGCCATAGAAGCTTGATGGCAAACTGCCCAAGAGGCATCTTCTCTTCTGGTAGAGTGTGCATTTACCGGAAAAGGTGGAACCTTCCCTTTCAAACCATACGCCTGATTAATGACCTGGCGAATCAATTGAGAAATTGTAGTCTTGGATGATTCCTGCCCTTTCCTGGGGCCTTCTGGCAGCACGAACAAAAGGTCAGTCTTTCGAATCTGACCTGACCTTTTCAAGTAAATCTTAAATGCACATACTACATCAAGAGAATGTAAAAGCTTTTCCTCCTTTGGGGATTTGGAAAAAAGGAAGGCAGTATAATGCCCTGGTTAAAAAATGAAAAGCAGACACCACCTTGGGCAAAAAAAACCTGGGTGTGGACGTAGAATCACCCTATCATGATGTAAAATCAAGAATTGCTCTTTACAAGAAAGAGCTGCTAGTTCTGATACTATTCTGGCTGAAGTTATCACAATCAAAAAGACCAAATTTCTGGTCAAAAGGGGACAGGGGAATATGCCCCATGGGCTCAAAAGGATGTTTCATGTAAAACTGCCAGCACCAAATTTAGATCCCAAGGACACAATGGTGGCTTAACTGGTGGAAGCATACATAACACCCCTTGAACGAAGGTTTGAACGAAGGAATGTGAAGCGATTAGTCTCTGAAAAAAAACAGACAAGGCTGATATTTGACCCTTAATAGTGCCTAAGGCTAAATTCATATCTACCCCTACTTACGAGAAGGCTAGAATTCTTCTGATGATATATTTTTGGGGATGGTATTTCCTGGCCTCACACCAGGTAATGCAAGATTTCCACGCCATTCGCGTCAAGACACGCCCCTCCTGGCTCCATGTGCACTCTTGTGCTTAAATGGCGAATTTTCGTGCGTGCGGACGATTCCTTGCCACAGACACGCCACTGAAAGCGCTGCCTGATCTGGAGCTTTCCGAGGAGACGAATGCGCAGGCGCATGCGTGCCAAGGTGAGAATCTGCACGCCAAACAACATGGGGTGAGAGCAGTTTAAGCAAACAAGGTGCACTTTGTCACAGCTGATACACCCTTCAGGTGATCAACACAGGGTGAAAGCAAAATGTTTAAATAAACAAGGTGTGCTTTGACATAGCTGAAACACCTACTGTTTTGCACAGGGAGCAACATTTTTTAAACAAACAAGGTATGCTTTAACACAGCTAATACACCTATTGTCTCTTGTAGAGACCAACATAGCGCACAGTATCTATTATCTTTAACCACTTCAGCTCCATAAGGTTTACCCCCTTAATGACCAGGCCATTTTTTTGCGATTCGGCACTGCATTGATTTAACTGACAATTGCGCGGTCATGGGACGTCGTACCCAAATACAATTGATTTCCTTTTTTCCCCCACAAATAGAGCTTTCTATTGGTGGTATTTGATCATCTCTGCAGTTTTTAAGATTTTGCGCTATAAACAAAAAAAAAAGCGACGATTTTGAAAAAACACTATTTTTTACTTTCTGCTATAAAACATTCCCAATAAAAAATTTTTTTAAAAAATCTAATTTTTTTTAATCATTTTAGGCCAATTTGTATTCTGCTACATATTTTTGGTAAACAAAAAAATCCCAAAAAGCGTATATTATTTTTCGCAAAGTTATAGCGTTTACAAACTACGGGATAGATTTATGGACTTTTTATTTTTTATATTAGTAATGGCTGCGATCAACGTTTTTTAGTGGGACTGCGACATTGCTGCGGACAGATCAGACCTCTGACATTTTTGAAAATTTTGGGGGACCAGTGACAATACAGTAATCAGTGCTAAATAATATGCACTGTTACTGTATAAATGACACTGGCAGGGAAGGGGTTAACACTGGGGGTGATCAAAGGGTTAAATGTGTTCCCTATTGTGCTTACTTACTGTGTGGGGGGGTGGGTTGGACAGAGGCAGAGCGAGATCGGTGATTCAGCTTAGCTGAATCACACGATCTTTGCCTGCCTCTCTGGCAGAAGAGCCATCTGCTTTATTTACATAGGCAGGTGGCCCTTATGTCATTCTAGTCGAAGATCGCGGGAGGCCGGCGGCGATCGAGCCTGCTCCTCCTGCGGTCTGGCTCCCGCTGTGTCTAATCACAGCGGGAGCGCGCACAATGCCGAAACCGCGTGCACATAATTGCGTAGACCTACCTGATTATGCGCAGCTGAGCCGCCCTACCACAGTAAATCTTCATGGGGCAGTAGCCAAGTGGGTAAAGGGAACAGTGCATAAAAATATTTTTAAAAATATATTTCTAGTGGACTTACAAGTCCTGTCGCAGGAATCTGTAACAGAAACCAATCTTCACCCATCACAAGTTTATTTTAATTGTCGACCTTCAAGGACTGGGTCCCCTTGCTTTTGAGGGGCCACTCCCTTGGACCTGTAGAGAACCCTTCCGGAGCACCTTTGGGGTTTGATTTTACCAAAAGTCTGGATCCCAGGGTCCAGTGCCTAAAAAGGACAACATTAAGGGAAAAACCTTTTTAACTTCTTTCCCAAGGCTCAGATACCATCCATTTAGTCTTTGACTTTTTTTTGGATGGATCTGATTGCTAACCCCTTAGATTCAGAGATCTTTGATCGGGGGTTTGTAGCATAATCTTTCTTTCTTTGAAAAAAGCATAAAAAAATGTGAAGAGTTTCTCCACCGTGACCATCATCTTTAAGACACTGGCAAAAAAACTGAGGTACTTCCTGTGTGGGAAGGGTTATATAGGCAGACTTCCTGTCTGATTGGCTGCAAGTGTGCATTCACCTAAAGGTGGCAATGAACCCTGTGTCCCGTGATGTACGATAAAGAAATCCCATTTTGGCAGCCTATTAGCAGATGTAGTCTTTCTGGTATGGAATGTAAATTTATTAAATCAAAAAGGGGTGTTTTTTTTTTTTGTTTTTTTTTTTCTATGCTCAATAAAACTTTGATTAAAAAAAAAAAAAAGGGGGTGGTTACTTCATCATCGTTACAGTTTTTAATGTTATTTAGAATTGTTTAGGTAAATAGGAAAGCAAAACTATACATTATCTGACTAATTGGGTATGACATTAAATAGCTACATAGCTAACCAGGTTTATAAATACTTTTGTCCAAGTTCAGCTGCTAACCACTTATTTTGGTCCAGAGGCCGATGAAATAAAATAGGCAGGCATAGTTCCCAATTTTGCCATAAAGGAGGAAACAAATCATTCCTGACTCTCCAAGGAAATTTAATCAAATGATGTAATATTTTTGTTTGAAATGACCACTTTGAATTTGATTAGTTGTAGGCAAATCATTAGACCTTTTTTAATATATACATTTTGCTATTACTACCGAATGCACCAAAGCATTCTGCAGCCTAATTAATCAAAATCTGCCCATATACTGGAACATAATTCAGCCTGTTTTTTTTTTATTTTTTTATTTATCAAGCTGAATGAAAAAAAAAGAAAAGAACTTTAAAATAACACGTTAAACTTAATAGCTCTGTGCAATGTTTTTTTTTTTTTTTTTTTTTTTACAGAGCAGCCCTGATCCCCCTCTTCTAGGGTCTCCTGCTGGTGGTCCTAGCTCCTCCCCCTTTTGAGTCACTGCCCCCCAAGCAAGCCACTTGTTAATGGGAGTACTCTTGCAGTTTCACTCAGGAGCTCTGCTGCCTATGTCCATTGATACAGACAGTGGAGTTTTGCCCTAACCCCGCTCCCTCATCATGGGATTTAATTGACAGCAGCAGGAGCCAACCTCTGGCTGCTATCAATCTGCCCTGTGAGGAGGGAGAGAGAGGCACTGCTCTCCTGCACAGTGTTGGATTGAGATCAGGCTCAGGTTAAGTATAAGAGGGGGGATATCCTGGACATAGTTGTTTTTTTTTTTTTTTTTTTTTTTTTTTTTTTACCTTTAATGCAGAGAATGCATTAAAGGTAAAAAAAAAAAAAAAAAACCCTTCTGTTTTTATAACCGCTTTAAGTTTTTGCCATTCATACAACTCTTGAGAAAAAATAATTTGCCTAATTATTGTTAACACCTTTTGGACATATGTAAAAATCATAAATGACTTGCCGCAAAGATGACAATTTGAGCATATCAAATTTGTCTAATCACATTTTTAAGCAAGGTTTTCCATTAAAGTTAACCTTTAACCACTTAAGCCCCGGAAGATTTTACCCCCTTCCTGACCAGGGGGTATTTTGCGATTCGGCACTGCGTGACTTTAACGGACAATTGCGCGGTCGTGCGACGCTGTACCTAAACGAATTTGACGTCCTTTTTTTTCCCACAAACAGAGATTTCTTTTGGTGGTATTTGATCACCTGTGCGATTTTTTGATCATGCGCTATAAACAAAAAAAGAGCGTAAATTTTGCAAAAATAGCAATATTTTTCACATTTTTTTATATGAAATTCCCCCCAAAAAAATGTAAAAATCAAAATTTTTTAACATTTTCGGCCAATTTGTTTTATGCTACATATGTTTGGTAAAAAAAATCGCAAAAAGCGTATTTTGATTGGTTTGCGCAAAAGTTATCACGTTTACTAACAAAGGGAAAGATTTTTGTCATTTTTGTTGTTTTTTTTTTTTAACGCGTAATGGCGGCGATCTGCGATTTTTTTTTTTTTTTTCGGGACTGCGACATTTGGGCAGACAGATCGGACCCTTGACTGACATTTTTGACACTTTTGGGGTTACCAGTGACATTTCTACAGTAATCAGTGCTATACATATGCATTGTTACTGTAAAATTACACTGGCAGTGAAGGGGTTAACTTAGATAACCCCTTAGATAACTTAGATGTACATAGATAACTTACATTTAAAACAGGATCGTAGCTCTCCGCAATCGCGGTGCAGGTAGAATGAAAACTTCTGGTCACGGCCGTAGACCGGAAGTGACGTCACTTGGCTTCTCCTGACGCGTTCACAAACCACCTTCCCATTACTGCATGTGACTAAATTCTTTCTTTGTAAAAGAACTCCAATTGCTTTTTTTTCTAAGATATCTTCTTCCTTCCTTTTGTTGTTCACTACTATGAAATTGTATTAATAGAATTTTTCGGATGAACAGCTGGACATCCTCGATCAATTTGAAGTATATGCAAACCCTCACCTTGTGAAATAACCCATTTAATTATAGAAATGAAAGACAAAACCTTTTTGGTATAGATTTAAAAAAATATTTTTTTCCCCGCTGTTTTCCTCCTTATGCAGCTGAGAACAGAGAGCTGGGAGAGGTGAAACAGCAGCACACTGGACTTCCTACTGAATGACTGTGCAGGGGGGTGGGGCGTCAGGACAGGTCTGATCATTGGTGGAGAGCACACTGAGTTTCCAGCACAGCCAGAGCACTAACCATGCTGTGCTCTCACGACTGGTGTGGTCGGTTTTTAATAGGAAAGCAGAGGGACTGGCAGAAACACCATGGATTTCACACTAAGGAAGCATTAAAAAAAAAAAAAAAAAAAAAAAAAAAGGGAACAGGATACTTTTTCATACAAGTACATGGTACAGCAGGCACATATCAGGAATATGAAATGTTTGGTTTACATACTATTACCACTTCCATACTGCTGGACCTCATATGACGTTGTGGGATTTCTGTGGAGATATCATTCAGGCATCATTCAGATATCTTTTTTTTTTTCTGACGGCAATTTTAAAGTGTGACATGTTGGGTATCTATTTACTGGGCGTAATATCTTTCACATTCTAAAAAAAAATTTGGGCTAATTTTAGTGTTTTTTTTTTTTTTTAAATTCATAAAAGTTTTTTTATCCAAAAAAATTGCGTTTGAAAAATTGCTGCGGAAATACCTGTAACATAAAAAATTGCAACGACCGCCATTTTATTCCCTAGGGTCTTTACTAAAGAATATACCAAATGTTTGGGGGTTCGTATTAATTTTCTGGCAAAAAAATATTTTTCATGTAGTAGAGGAATGCCAGAAATGGCCCGGTATGGAAGTGGTTAAATTTGGAAGACCAGCAATAAATTCTTGTTCCTGTGTATAATATAGTCCATAGTCCTATGACCGGGTAGCATAAAAATATTAAGGTGTTTATAAACCCAATATTTATTTATTTTTTTTTTTTAGGCTTACTTACATTTTTATTGTGTTCTGTTCCCCAGGGTACAAACAAAGTACATATGGTATTTTTGTCCTATCGTTCCAGGTGCTCTCTTAGACTAGCTGTGTGGTCAGACAAAGCACTCCTCTCCATATACATAAGCAGCTAGCAAAGAGATGGATGCTATGACAAATGGCACTTTTCTCTATCTCCAAGCACTTTCCTGCTTGTTTGGAGCCATTTTTCTAACAAGCCCCTTCCCCCTACATTCCTCGTGAGGTGCTTGTCTCTGGCAAGTGTTTGAAGACAGAGAAAAATGTCATCTGTCAAATCTGCAATCTCTTTGCTAGTTGTGTTGCCCAGTTGCCTTGAAGGGAGGGGAGTTGCCCAATTTGATCTCACAGCTAGCCTATAGCTGGCCATATACTGGTCAAAATGTGGCTGGTTCAGCAGAGACCAGCAGAATTTTGATCTTTTGACTGACTTCTGTTGAAGGGACTTGCATGAAAAGGTTTCCTCCTGGTTTTTGTGGATGTAGGAATCTGTTGGCTGAACAAAACCGGCTGGTTGAAAAGAAAAAAAAATGTGTATTGACAGCTTTAGACAGCACATAGGAAGAGAAGGTACAGTATTACATGTACTTTCTCCCCTGGGGAGTAGAACATCTTACTAAAAATTCTTCTTCAAAGAATAATTGCAGGTATCAGTATGTTATACATAGTTTCATTGGTCCAGCTTGAACCGATGTAACTATGGGCAGCACGGTGGCTAAGTGGTTAGCACTTCTACCTAGCAGCACTAGGGTCTTGGTTCAAATCCCAACCACAGAATTACCTGCCTGATGTTTGTATGTTCTGGCTGTGTGAGTTTCATCCAGGCATTGCAGTTTTCTCCCACACTCCAAAGACATGCTGGTGGGTTAATTGGCTCCTGTCTAAATTGGCCCTAGTAAGTATGAATGTGAGTTAGGGACCTTATATTGTAAGTTCCATGAGCACAGGGACTGATGTAAATGAACAATATATGTAAACCGCTGCATAAACTCATGGCGTTCTGCAAGTATCTGTAATAAATAATAAGAATAAATAATATACCTTACTGATGCCTATGGAAGCTGGAATTTACTAAAGTAGGCACAGCTACTTCAGTGATCTCAACTTGCTTCCAGGTCCTGTATTCAAAACGCATCAGTCTGGCCACTCAATACAGAGAATGTTCTTCACTTCCAGAATAAATGGAAACGGTTTACTGGAGGTGTGGAAAGGCGAGGTGTTGACATCCAAGCTTAGATCAATGCAGCTATGTATAACATACCTATGCCCAAAATTATTCTTTATCCTTTCTTTCATATTATGACCTGCATTGCTAGCAAATACCTGGCTGATCCTACCATTTGCCTACTTCCTTGCCTGTCTTCTACATTGGTACTGTATACGTGTTCTGGTAGCTGTTCACTTCAAATTATTTATTTTTTCTCTGGAAACAACCCAGCTTGCAGGGAGACTCAACATAAAAAGTAGAAACAGGGCGCCAGAGTAAAAACAACAACACTTTATTCCAATATCTACTTACATCTAAATAACTCCAACTGCAGGCAGAGGTGCTGTGCTATTGTGTGTGGTAAACAGGGTGGGCTGGAGGGCTGCTGAAGATGACAACTGGGGCTATTAGCATTAGCAAACTCCAAGGCTCTCACCACCGAGTGACCAATGATAAAATGGCCCGATAGGGAGACCACCGCTCACACAAGTCCAGACCCGCTGCATAAGAAAGCAGGAGGATGGCGGTGTCACAGGCTTTCACGCACCACAACTGGCTGCAGCAAGACAGGGCACACAAGCTGGGGAGGGGGCGGGCTGCAAATGGTTTCCCAAAGCAGCTTTCTATGGGGGCACGTGAAGAAGAGAAGGAGTGAAGATTGCTGGCAGGGGACCCCAGAAAAGAAGCTTTGGGACCGCTCTGTGTAATTCTATTGCCATGTTTATTTATCTTATAAAAAATTGGCCTTTTTCATGCCTCCTGTGAACCAGTTGGGTTCTCTGTCCAAAAATTCTACTTACCTTGAAAGATTGTCCCTTCTGAGTTTCTGTAGACATTGCTCTCATTTGTTGGGTCACTGTAGCGGTTGTTTTGTCTCTCAAATGTACAATGTACAGGTCTTTGCATTCCTTATTACACTGCACTGCCTATACCAATTTATTTTGCTTGTGTTTGGCTATTGGGCATTTGGATGTACAAGCCCCTGTCTCATTGTACTGCTGGGCTTGAAAGACAGGGATACGATGCTACAGGATGACTAAATTACTTGATATTTAATTTGTGTGTTCAGCTTCTTCCCTTTTTCACTGGTCTTGTGTTTTTGTTTGACCTTGTGGTTGTTTTAACAAAAGCCCAGTCTTTGTAGCCACAAGCTTTCAAAACACTCCTGAGGTCTGTTCTTGATTTGTATCAGTTTCTGATATAATGCTTTTCCTTGGAAATGTAATTCTATAGTGCTCCCTGATAGTGCCAAAGCTTACCAGCCTTCTGCACATTCCTTATTGGCAAGTGAGGCTGCCCACTATCATGATGGGGCAGTAAGAACGGGGGTGACCGAAAGTAATGAAAAGCTCCAACACTTCCCGAAAGTGTAGAAGCTACACTCACCGGCCACTTTTTTGGGTACGCCTTGCTAGTACTGGGTTGGGCCCCCTTTTGCCTTCTGAAATGCCTTCATTCTTCATGGCATAGATTTAACAAGGTTTTGGAAACATTCCTCTGAGATTTTTGTCCATATTGACATAAAAGCATCAGGCAGTTGCTGCATATTTGTCAGCTGCACATCCCTGATGCTAATCTCCCGTTCCACCACATTCCAAAGGTGCTCTATTGGATTGAGATCTGGTGACTGTGGAGGCAATTGCACTACAGTGAACTCATTGTCATGTTCAGGAAACCAGTTTGAGATGATTTGAGCATTGTGACATGGTGCATTATTCTCATGGAAGTAGCCATCAGAAGATGAATACACTGTAGTCATAAGGGGATGGACATGGTCATCAACAATACTCAGGTAGGCTGTGGTGTTTAAACGATGCTCAGTTGGTACTAAGGCCTAATGTGTGGCAAGAAAATATCCCCTACACTATTACACCACCATCCTGAACCTTTGATACAAGGCAGGATAGATCCATGCTTTCATGCTGTTTACGCTAAGTTCTGACACTACCATCTGAATGTCCAATTTTAGTGAGCCTTTGCAAATTGTAGCCTCCATTTCCTGTTCTTAGCTGACAGTAGTTGCACCCAGTGTGGTCTTCTGGTGCTGTAGCCCATCTGCTTCAAGGTTCAATGTGTTGTGCGTTCAAAGAGGGTATTCTGCATACCTAGGTTGTGACGAGTGATGATTTGAGTTATTTTTCCCTTTCTATCATCTCCATTCAGTCTGTCCATTTTCCTCTGACATCAACAAGGCATTTTCGTCCACACCACTGCCGCTTACTGGATATTTTTTCCTATCTGAAACATTCTCTGTAAACCCCTAGAGATGGTTGTGCATGAAAATCCTAGAAAATCAGCAGTTTTTGAAATACTCAGACCAGCCCATCTGGTACCAACAACCATTCCACAATTAAAGTCACTTTAATCCCTTTTCTTGCCCAATCTGATGCTCGGTTTGAACTACAGCAAGTCTTCTTTACCACGTCTAGATGCCTAAATTCATTGAGGAGTTGCAATGTGATTGGCTGATTAGAAATTTGTGTTACCAAGAAATTGAACAGGTGTACCTAATAAAGTGGCCGGCGAGGTATGTTTTATTTTTCCAGCATTTGGCCATTATGGCAAGGTTTTTTTAAAGCGGTTTACTTTATGACTGCAACAGTGTTTTTTCCCATGACCGTTCATCAGGTAATTCACAAATTAGACGCATCACAATGCTGACATGGAGCTGCTGTCTGCAGTATTTAGAACTCACAGGGCTGAAGTCATGATGATAAAATTATTAAAAAACAACCCTTTAGGATGGGTGTTCAAACTTTTCTAGCATTGCTGGCTGCATACTTGTTACGGGTCAGTCACTCTGGTTTGACCAGGATCACAGGATAATGAGCTTGTATATGAAAAAAATGTCAGCAGTGGCAACTGTCACTTTTCAGTCCTTCTACTGTAGGTTCTTTTAATATTCATTACTGCTTACTTTCATATTTATGACCTCTGCATTTGTACTTGTTTTGTAGCCCTGATGAACAGGGGAATGTGTTTTTCCCCCAAAATGTGTTGGATTTTTTCTGCTATGAATCAATTTTATTATTAAATGCTTTGGAATCCTGGGTGTTTGATACTGTCATTGAATGTTATGCATGTATATTCCCAAGTCTAGGTCCTTTTCCTATTCCCTATTCAAAATTATATGGAATGTTCTGCCCTCTGGTAATGAGACTAAAAACTTTTCAAGGAACCCTCGTAGTTAAATCTTTTAGAAGATTTATTGCAATTATAGCCTTATCCTTAAGCTAGCCATACACCAGTAGAATTTCAATAGAAACGTTTTTTGTTTTAAGAACAGTCATTTCAGTCATTTTCAAATTATGGTGTTTGTTTAGGAAAGTCCATTCACAACTAAACTAGAATGTTGTACTTTAGAATGACGTTCAATAGGTCATCAAATGTACTGATGAGAATTTTCATACTAATGTTCATACAAACATCTACTATTGTATATCCAGCTTTGGGTGACAGCCCAAAAGCTACATTTCTCGCTTGTTCATTGACAGACACAGCTCCTGATTCTGCTAAACCATTGGGTTATACTGCCCCCTACAGGAGTAGAAAACTAGGCAGGAAAAAGCTAGACTATGCCTATGGGCTGTCCCAGGGGGTATACACCCACACTCAGCTATAGGCACTCAATTTTACTCAAACTTGTTTACAGTTTCCTGGAAAGAAGGCAAGGTACATCCAATTCTAGACCTCAAGGCGCTAAACTGCTTTGTGTGGGTACAGAAGTTCCGAATGGGAGTCCATTGGCACAGTTTTGGCATCCCTATATCTGGGGGGTTTTCTTCCTTCTATCGACCTCAAGGACGCCTACCTTCACATTCCAATATGTGCCGGTCACCAGCGCTTCCTCCGCTTTGCCATGGGCGAGGAGCATTATCAGTTTTTGGCATTTACCTTTGGTCTCTACTTCGCTCTTTGGGTCTTCACAGGTGTTGACCCTGGTGCTAGCATCATTGCGTCAGCGGGGGATCACGGTACTGGGGTTCCTGAACGATCTTCTTCTGCGAGCAGAGTCTCCGACTGATCTGATGAACACCTTGGAAGATTGCTCTGCGATCTCTGAGGGAGTTCCGTTGGATTCTGAACCTTCAGAAGTCGTCTTTGGTTCCGTCCACAAAACTGGACTATCTGGGTGGATTCGGCCTCTAAATTGTAGGAGGCAATTCAGCTTCTGTTGTCCAGCAGACGGTCACCCCTCCGGGCTTGCTTGTGGGTGCTGAGCCTGATGGTGTTGTCCAGCAGACGATTATTCTCCCTGGGCTTGCTTTCAGGTGCTGGGCCTGATGGTGTCTACCTTCGAGGCGGTTCAGTTTTCACAATTCCACAGGACATCTCTGCAAAAAGAGATTCTGTTGACACAGGACAAGAATCCAGTCTGTAGAGGTGGCTTCGTTCTCTGGCAAATTTGACAGGGAAATCCTTCTCCCCCTGTACTGGGCGGTTGTCGCCACGGATTCCAGACTGTCCGGGTGGGGAGGCGTCCTCGGCACAGCTTGTGCTAAAGGGGTTTGGACTCTAGAAGATTCGATAATGCCGATCAATGTACTGGAACTCCAAGCGATCAGACTTTGAATTCGTATTGTCCAAAGATCCAGACAATCGGACAATGCCATGGCCGTGGCCTATGTCAATCACCATGGGGGCACAAGAAGTGGTTAGTCGTTGATGCTCCTTGGAGAGTTCCACTCAGGGAAGATTTGCTGTCTAAAGGGCCAATTTTCCATCCTGCTTTACAGTCGCTGGTTTTAACAGACTGTCTGTTGAAAACCAGGTGCTAAAGGATAGAGGTTTGTCTGAATCGGTGATTCCTACATTGTTAAAGGTTTAAAATCTACCTCTAGGAAGATCTACCATCGTACTTGGAAGACGTACGTCACGTGGTGAGTGTTTCGGGGTTCTCCCTCGCTCCTATTTTCAGTGGTTTGGATCTTGACTTTCCTCCAACTGGGGGTTGAGCAGCGCCTGGCCTTGAGTACCATCAAAGGCCAGGTTTCAGCCTTGGCAGTTTTCTTTCAACATCCGTTGGCCACTAATTCCTTGGTGCATACCTTTATCCAGGGAGCTCAACACTTGGTTCCTTCAGTGCGGTCTCGATTACCGCCGTGGGTCCTCAAATTAATGTTGTCCGTTATCCAGGAATCTCCTTTCGAAAATATAGGGAGGTTGCCCTACTTACATTGCAGGTGGCCTTTTTGGTGGCCTTTTCTTCTGCGTGCAGGGTGCCGGACAAGCGTTGTCTTGTCGTTCACCTTACCTGTTGGCTTACAGAGCTAAGGTGGTTCTTCATTCCTGTCCGTTTCTTCCAAAGATGGTCTCTGAATTCCATTTGAATGAAGACATTTGCTGCCCCCTCCCCCCATGTCCCAGGCCTAAACATCCTAAGGAAATTGCTCTGCATTTCCTGGATGTGGTTTGGGCAATCAGGGTGTACCTGGCAGCTACGGAGTCTTTTAGGAAGTCAGACTCACTGTTTATACTCACGGTTGGACCTCAAAGGGTTTGCTGCTTCTGCTGAAACCATTTCCAGATGGATCAGACAGACAATTCAGGCCTATTCAATTAGTGGTCAGGTTCCTCCTTTTCCTGTTAAGGCACACTCTACTAGGGCGCTCAGTGCCTCCTGGGCCTTTCGTCATCAGTGATGCATCAGTGATGCAGGTTTACAAGGGAGCCAGCTGGTCGTCTGTGCACACTTTTACAAAGTTTTATAAAGTGGGTGTGTTGGCATCTGCGGATGCTTCTTTTGGTTGCAAGGTTTTGCAGGCTGCTGGTAGAGGACCTGGTCCTCTTTTTGAGGGTGTATTATTTTTTTCAGGTGAGCTCCAGTTGTTATGGTTGAGCTCCAGGTTACCTGGTTGACTATGGTTAGCCTTGGGAATTTTTTTCTGATGTTTTTCCCACCCCTCATGTTTGAAACTGCTTTGAGACGTCCCAATGGTTAAGAAGAATCAGGAGTGGTTTCCGTCAATGAATGAAAGTGAAAATGGGATTTTTGACTTACCGTAAAATCCATTTTTCTGATGATCATTGACAGACACAGAACCCACCCCTCTGTGGAGTTGGTTTTCTTCTGACACTGCTTGTAACACAACTAAATGCCTTTAGCTGAGTGTGGGTGTATCGCCCCTAGGACTGCCCATAGGCGTAGTCAAGCTTTTTCCTGCCTAGTGTCCTACTCCTGTAGGGGGCAGTATAACCCAATCAATGGTTAAGAAGAATCAGGAGCTGTGTCCGTCAATGAACATCAGAGAAATAGATTTTACGGTAAGTCAAAAATCACTTTTTTTTTTTTTTTAAACACAAGTACGTAGCGGTGGCTGCTATATTACTATATATTCAGATTCTATTTAGGGTTACTATAAATAACCACTCTGATAGGAAAGTGTTACTTAATACTTTGTTATAAGAAGAAACAATATGGAATGTGGGACTTTAGCAGTACTCGACAAAAAATGTTTAGGAAAAAACATCACATTTTAAATATTTAAGAATTTTTGCTTTATTTTCATATAATTTCCTAAAACCACAATTGCATCCAAAAAGTTATTTTTGTCTCGACAGAGATGTAAATAAACATATTATTGCACTTCAATTTCCGACCGGTTTCGCCAAATTAGCTTCTTCAGGGAAATGAAGATGTAGAATGTATGATTACTGAAGAGAGAAACATACATATGAGATAATTTCACATTTTATACATTACATAGTGGTGTGTTACAAATCCATTAATACATAAATCAGAAAGTAATTCAATGCAGGAAAAAGGTAGGGGAACCGATACCTGAAGCATGGAGTCCAATTTTATTGTAGAGCAGGCTGTGAGATGTGATGCGGGCTTAATTCCAAAACCCAGCAAAACCAAGCAAGAAGATGGCCCCACCTGCTGGGTCTCCCGCAGAGGGGACTTTCAGCCCCAAAAGGACAAATTAGAACTGCCTAAAAAACCTGTCAAAAATATGGGCAATTGTGGGTATTTATTAAAAAAGAATAGCGCGCAAATGCAAAAGAAATAACTACCAAATCTGAAGACAATCCATAAATAAAAATGGGGGTTTGGTCCCACCATATGGCCATATCGTGCTCAAGCCCACTACTGCGTCAAAGTACCCCATTATCAGTGGGTCCTACACTATCCATGAAAAAGAGATGAATCCAGCCTTTCTAACCCTTGGAGATAATACTCCTTGCTGGGAAGGATGTGCAAATGCACTACAGGGGACTCCTCCTATATCCACTTGATGGTGGACACTGATTGAGTACAGGTGTGTGTGGGGGGGTGGGGAGGGTTGCTCAACCTCGATAGTCTGGTCAGACCGAATACATAATAAACAGGCAAAAAATTTGGGGAGCATACCCATGTATTTCTAAAGCTGCTGCAGCTATGAACCAAAAGACATATATATTAAAAAAGAATAGCGCGCAAATGCAAAAGAAATAACTACCAAATCTGAAGACAATCCATAAATAAAAATGGGGGTTTGGTCCCACCGTTGTGGGTATTTATGAGTATACAAACCTATTTTTCAACAAAATATAAAAGAAAGGAAAAGCGTATTTATTTACAGGACCATTATACTTGCACATATAACCAATGTATCCCATATACCTAACGCTCCACAGGTGTCTCAAATGTCAGAGCTTGTAAAGATGAGCCTTAAAAAAAAAAAGTCCACTATACCAATGACAATGAAAAAACTGCCATAAAAGTATGGACATAAATATATGTGGATAAGGTGTAAAAACCACAAAGCCCAAATAGGAACGAATGTTAGCCTATGGAGACAAGTATAGAGACATTTTGAGTTAGGCATTCATAGAGCCCCCAATGATCCATAGAGAAGACAAAGAACAATCCACGGAGCCCATGAGAACCTTTACCTTTAACATTCAGAGATCAAGCACCGGCGCGGAGGGAGTGTATGGAGGCACTGAAAACAGACTGACTGGAGCTCCAATGTATACCCCCTCCACCCGCCCACGTAATGACGTCAGAGCGGGATGCGGACGTAAAGCTTGAAGGTCAAGACATGCGCACCAAAGTTCCCTTAAGAGCCTGTCGCAATGTTAATGCTTCCACCCAGTTGGGGCAGAAACGCCCAGCAAGGGGGAGAGGGCCGCCCACACTCCGCACCAAAGAGGATGCAGAGACAGATGAACCATATATATGGGGCAAAACATCGGAATTCACGGAGGCGAGTGAAGATCCCACAAGAAGAGGCGGCGTCTGAGATATAGTCCAGTCCAAATAAGGAGGATAAACCTCCAAAATTAAGAGCAGGACAACTCAGAACGCATCGGACGTCCATACGGCGGGTTTCAACAAATGTCACTGGAAAAGAAGCTGAGCTCAGGAACAGAGCCCCAAATATATGAATGAATGTGTAGTGATTGCACACTAAGGGTGAAAAATAAAACTCTGCATTGAAATAGTACCGGTTAATGCAATCAAAAGTGACAAACAATTGTTTTGTAATTGTTTGTCATTTTTTATGAGGTCCCCACGCCCGAGGCGTTCTGAGTTGTCCTGCTCTTAATTTGGAGGTTTATCCTCCTTATTTGAACTGGACTATATCTGACGCCGCCTTTCCTTGTGGGATCTTCACTTGCCTCCGTGGATTCCCATGCCTCTTTGGCGAGGAGTGTGGGTGACCCTCTCCCCCTTGCTGGGCGTTCCCGCGCCAACTGGGTGGAAGCATTAACATCGCGGCAGGCTCTCAAGGGAACTTTGGTGCGCATGTGCGGACCTTCAAGCTTTACGTTCGCATCCCGCTCTGAAGTCATTACATGGGCGGGGTGGAGAGGGTATATATTGGAGCTCCAGTCAGTCTGTCTTCAGTGTCTCCATACACTCCCTGCGTGGCGGTGCTTGATCTCTGAATGTTAAAGGTAATGGTTCTCCTTATGTGCTCTATGGATTGTTCTTTGTCTTCTCTATGCATCATTGCGGGCTCTATGAATGCCTAACTCAAAATGTCTCTATAGGCTAACATTCGTTCCTATTTGGGCTTTGTGGTTTTTACACCTTATCCACATATATTTCTGTCCATACTTTTTATAGCAATTTTTTTATTGTCACTGGTATAGTGGACTTTTTTTCTAAGGCTCATCTGTACAAGCTCTGACATTTGAGACATCTGTGGCACGTTAGGTATATGGGATACATTGGTTATATATGTAAGTATAATGGTACTGTGAATAACATATACTCTTTTCCTTTCTTTTATATTTTGTTGAAAAATAGGTTTATATACTCAAAAATACCCACAATTGCCCATTATTTTGACAGGTTTTTTAGGCAGTTCTAATTTGTCCTTTTGGGGCTGAATATCCCCTCTGCGGGAGACCCAGCAGGTGGGGTCATGTTGTTGCTTGGTTTTGCTGGGTTTTGGAGTTAAGCCCGCATCACATCTCACAGCCTGCTCTACAATAAAATGGGACTCCATGCTTCAGGTATGGGTTCCCCTACCTTTTTCCTGCATTGAATTACTTTCTGATTTATGTATTAATGATTTGTAACACACCACTATGTAATGTATAAAATATGAAATTATCTCATATGTATGTTTCTCTCTTCAGTAATCATACATTATACGTCTTAATTTCCCTGAAGAAGCTAATTTGGCGAAACTGGTCAGAAATTGAAGTACAATAAAATGTATATTTACTTTATAATAACTTTTTTGATCTGTAATTGTGGTTTTATGAAATTATATGAAGATAAATCAAAAAACTTTTTTTATATAAAATGTGATGTTTTTTCCTAAAAAAACTTTTTGTCGAGTACCGCTAAAGTCCCACATTTTTTTTTTTTTCCTCCTTGTATATTTATAGGGATGTTGGTACTCCTAATCTTATTTCTTCCTTGGTTCCACCCACTATTCTTTATTAATTAATACTTTGTTAGCTTAGCATAAGTCCTGGCACAATAGGAGTCAGACTAAGAGAGTGCAAGAATAGCAGTAATAGAAAATCCAGGGCAATGCACTGTACACCCAATAAGGTATAATCAGTGTGCTGCTCCTTAATTGTCTTTTAGAAAGCTGGGGGTTAGGAGCTTAACAAGAAAGCAGAAGATCAGCATCAATTTCACCTACGGTCCTAATAAGTGAGCACCGTTATCAGTTTGCAGAGGGGAAAAAGGATGCTGACCTGTGTACTAAGAGCAATAACGGGAAGTTAAAAAGTATATATGGGACATAATATTAAGATGTTAAGATTCTGATATATATTTTTTTTCTGAAGGTGCCCTTTAAAATGTCATTATTTTTTTAAATTCTAAACTGCATTATGTTTTTTCCCTTCCTTTGTGTAGTCCAATGTAGTGCATAAATATTTAATATCGTATGTAGTATACAGCTTTTTCTAGTAATTATTTCCAGATTTTTGTAGTAATTATTCCACTGATGTAATTTTTCTGTCTTGCAGTACTAAAACTACACCAGAAATGCAAAATGATCAGGTAAATGTATTAAATATATTGAATATGTATGTATGCAAGTTGGACAATTCAATTTTTTAATAGTAAATTACAGGTGCATCTCAAAAAATATCATCAAAAAGTAAATTTAGGCAATTCAATACAAAAAGTGAAACTCCTATATTGTATTTAGATGCGTTACACGCAGCGGGATGTATTTCAAGCATTTCTTTTTATTTTGATGATTATGGCTTACAGCTAGTTAAACCCCAAAATTCAGTATCTCTGAAAATTTAGAATATTGCGAAAAAGTTTAAAATTGTAGACTCATGGTGTCACACTCTGATCAGCTAATTAACTCAAAACCTGACCTTTAAATGGTCAGTCAGTCTGGTTCAGTAGCTTACACAATCATGAGGAAGACTGCTGACTTGACAGTTGTCCAGCAGACGGTCATTGACACCCTCCACAAGGAGGGAATTCACAAAAGGTCATTGCTAAAGAAGCTGGCTGTTCACAGTGTGCTGTCTCCAAGCATATTTATTGGGAAGTTGAGTGGAAGGAAAATGTGTGGTAGAAAAGGGTGCACAAGCAACAGGAATAACCGCAGTCTTGAGAGGATTGTGAAGCAAAGAACATTCAACAATTTTGGGGGAGATTGACAAGTGGACTACTGATCGTGTCAGTGCATTAAAAGCCAATACACGCAGAAGAATCCAGGACATGGGCTGCAACTGTCACATTCCTTGTGTTAAGCTACTCCTGAACCAGAACAACGTTAGAAGTATCTTACCTGGGCTAAGGGGAAAAAGGACTGCACTGTTGCTCAGTGGTCCAAAGTCCTCTTTTGGGACGTAAGTATATTTTGCGTTTCATTTGGAAATCAAGGTCCGAGTCTGGAGCAAGAGTGGAAAGACACCGAATCCAAGTTTTGTGAGGTCCAGTGTAAAGTTTTTACAGTCAGTGATGATTTGGGAAGCCATCTCATCTGCTGGTGTTGGTCCACTGTGTTTTATCAAGTCCAAAGTCAGTGCAGCCCTCTACCAGGAAATTCTACGGCACTTCATAGTTCATACTTCCCTCTGCTGACCAGCTTTATGGAGATGCTGATTTCATTTTCCAGCAGGATTTGGCACCTGCCCATACTGCCAAAAGTACCAATACCTGGTTTAATGATCAGGGTATCACTGTGCTTGATTGGCCAGCAAACTCGTCTGGCCTAAACCCCATAGAGAATCTGTAGGGTATTGTCAAGAGAAAGATGAGACATCAGACCCAACAATGCAGGTGAGTTGAAGGCCGCTATTAAAGCAACCTGGGCTTCCTGAGATAACTGCATTTTGGGTTTTTGCTAGCTGTAAGCCATACTCCTTAAAATTAAAAGAAAGAAATTCTTAAAATATATCACTCTGAGATGCACCTGAATAGCCTGTATGTTATTTTTACACTTCAGCATTATGGAATAATGTCCCAAAGAAACCCATTTTCAGTTCGGGATGTAACACTATAACAAATGTATATACCATGGGTTGGATTTCTTACTTTAAAAATTACTTAAAGTGGAAGTAAAGGCAAAACCTAACTAACTCTAAACATACTCCCACGCACATTCTAAGCCTAATCTATCTAGCACTGTAAATGAAAAGATTGCTATATTTACCTATTTTGCAACTGCTCCAGTCCAGTACGGTCCCAAACTAAGCAGTCCGCGGTGGCTTCAATGTGTAAGAGAAGCAGTCGACAACAGAAGCCTTATGGGAAGTCTGTGGGTTATGTCACTTCTCATCCATTTCACAGCAGATGTTGGCTTTCTCCTGCACACAGAAGGCACACCTGGAGATTGGCTTCAAAATACAGAAGTATAGCGATCTTTTCTTTACAAGGCTTACAATGTGGGTGGGAGTAGTTTTAAAGTTAGGTTTTGCCTTTACTGTATACTTCACTGTCACTTTTAGTAGTTTGTTTGCACCAAGCTGGCCCAAACTATTTCCTACCCTAACTGGTGCACCTGCTGGGCTTGCTGTATAAACTGTATGTAGCCTCAGCTACATACAGTATACAACCTTGTGTTTTGGCTGTGGGACATGAACATCCTGTTCCACACCTGAAACAAAATAATCGGGCTAAGGGACACTCAGCTATTCATAGAAAAATGTGTCTGAATACAAAGCTTCCTCTAATTTGCTGAGTTAGCGATCATGATGTCAGCCGCCCGCCTCAGCCATTCAGAAGAAGCTAATATTCATTCAGATAATACAAAGTTGCCTATTAATGGCTGAGTGCCACTCCATTTGACTCAATTTTGTTCCAGGTATGGAACAGGATGTTCACATTCCACAGCCAAAACACAAGACTGTATACTGTATGTAATATCCAAAAAAACAGGTTTGGGTGTAAGGGTAATTATATTTAGCCTGATCAACTAAAGTGTTGTAAAATGTACCTGTTTATTTCAGACATCAATTTACATTAAGAAGCAGCTCTGCTTTTGCCAATTCCCGTGCATATGATTGGATGTTTAACCAGATAAAGAAAAGTAGGGGTGTGCCAGTCACCTAGCATCAGATCTTTTACGTTCTCCTCTATATCCTAAAGTAGTGTTTTTATTAAGCTTCAGCCATTTTCATATTTGATATTACTTTTTAGAAAGGCTGCTATTTAGAATACGTGATCATTGTTGCTTTTGATAGCTGCAACTAACTACAATATTTCAGTTGACGTTTACATGTTAACTGCTTGTGGACTGCCCCACGTACATTTACTGGGGCAGGGCGGCCGCTCTGTGCCAGATCACATACCAGATCACTGGGTTTCTGCTAAGCAGGAACACAAATCTTTGCCTTTGCCTAATCAAAGCACCTCCCCCACAGTTAGTAAGCACAACTTACATTTAATTCTTTGATTCCCCCTGAGGTTAATCCCTTTCAAGCCAGTGCCATTAGTACAGTGACAGTGCATATTTCTTAGCACTGATCACTGTATTAGTGTCACTGGTACCCAAAAAGTGTCACTTAGTGTCGGATTTGTCCTCCGGAGTATCGCAGTCCCGTTAGAAGTTGCTAATCGCCATCATTACTAGTAAAAAAATAAATAATATTCCATAGTATAACTTTTGTGCTAACCAATCAATATACACTTATTGGAATTTTTTTTACCAAAAATATGTAGCAGAAATTAGATTTTTTTACATTTTTTTCTATTGAGTATGTTTTATAGCAGAAAGTAAAAAATGTTTTGTTTTTTTCAAAATTGTCAGTCCTTTTTTTTTGGTTCATAGAACAAAACAAAACAAAAAAACGCAGAGGTGATCAAATACCACTAAAAGAAAACCTGATTTGTGGGGGGAAAAGACAAAAATTTTAACTGGGTACAGTTTTGCACGACTGCGCAATTTTTCAGTTAAAGTAATGCAGCGCCGTATCGCAAAACATGGCCTGGTCATGAAGGGCTTCCTGAGCTGAAGTGGTTAAGAAGCACTGATGCTTAAACTCTTCCACTGAGTCCAGAACATTTCCGGATAAGACAGAACCTTTGGAGTCAGGCTGCCCATGCTCAGTTTGGGGTGTATTGCTAGAGGGTTTTTTTTTTTTTTCTCGGCAGAGTGCAAGTGATGAGCACAGGGCCAATCAGTACGGTCTAGAGAGAGGGTCAGGCATCCTGGATTCTGATAGGGCAGCTCAGTGCAGCATGAAAACTCCTACAAGCTTTACCAGGAACTTATAGAAATCACAAGGCTGCTATATACTGCTGATGAAAAAAGGTATATAGCAGTTAATATTTACTAAAATAGTTGCATTTCCATGTTCTGTGTACTGTGGTAGACCAGATATTGTGAATGCAGAGTCCTGGGTTTAGTAACACTTTAAACACTTTTTTTTTTTTTTAGCTGACTGGGGCTGAAAAAACTGCTGACAGCAACTCTGCTTCACTTATTAGGTCATCAGCTGTCATACTAATGGCAGCTACAGCTGAGGGCATGTGACCGCAAGAACTTTAGGATATACAAGTAGGGATGTGGACATTTTTTAAAAAAACGACTTGTGCAAGGGTCTAAATCGGGGTCCCAATCTACTTGTCCTGATAAAAAGAAAAAAAAAAAAACATTTGGAAAATATGAAGGGTTGATTTTTTTTTTTTTTTTTTTTTTTTTTTAGGCAAAGGGCAAAGGTGCTTTTCGGAATGTCTGGGGCTTTTAACCACTTTACCACCGGAGGATTTTGCTCTTACGTCTGGGCCACTTTTTGCGATTTGGCACTGTGCGACTTTAACTGACAATTGCGTGGTCATGCAACGCCGTACCCAAATGAAATTTACGTCCTTTTTTTCCCACAAACAGAGCTTTCTTTTGGTGGTATTTGATCACCTGTGTGATTTTTACTTTTTGCGCTATAAACAAAAAAGAGCGACAATTTTGAAAAAATAACAATATTTTTCACATTTTTTATATGAAATTCCCCTCCCAAAAAATGTAAAAATCAAAATTTTTAATCATTTTAGGCCATTTTGTTTTCTGCTACATATTTTTGGTAAAAAAAAAATCACAATAAGTTTTTGGTGTTTTTTTTTTTAACGAGTAATGGCGGCGATCTGCGATTTTTTTTTTTTGATCACCGCCGCTCCTCCCCTGGTCCGTCTCCCGCTGTGACTGAATACAACGTCGCCAGACGTTATCGAGCCACTTTGCCACAGTAGAGCTCTAGTGAGCAGCGGTAAAGTGGTTAAAAATGAAAGGGGCTTTATGATGACTTAAACTTTAACATTTTTTTATTTTTTGCTAAAAAAACTTTCTTAGACACCCCAAACATTATAGGCCTTAGAGAACAAATTGGTGGGTGTTGCAATTTTTTGGTAAAATATAAAAAATAATGTTACACCAAGTAAATAGATACCAAACATGTCACGCTTTAAAATTGTGCACGCCCATGAAAACAGCAACAAATAATGTCAATTTTACTTTCCATAGAAGAGTAACCACTTTAGATTTACACAGGAGGTTGGTGCAAGAATTACTGCCCATGACCTGATGCTGTGATACCTTACATGTGTGGGACGATTGTGGTTTGTGTGCATGCAGGACTTACAGGTGTTTTTTCTTCACCTTTGTGCAGGGAGACAAGGGTGCCTAAAAATTTTTTTTTTAGATTACACTGTTGCTTTAATTCCTTTTTTTTCTTTTTATTAATTTTATTGCTATCACAAGGAATGTAAACCTCCCTCGTGACAGCAATAGGCAGTGACAGGTACTCTTTATAGAGAGATCTGGGGTCAATAGGGCCACAGATCCCTCCTCTGCCCCTAAAAGCTTTTGATCACACCAAAATCAGTGTGGTAAAATGCTTTCCATTTTGTAAATATAGAGCCATCGAAATTGGAAGTGATGTTTGCTCATTACTTCCGGTTTTCTATATCTTAGTCACACAGCAAGGTTCCAGTCTTTGTCTGCCGCTATGACCAGACAGCAGAAGAAATGGGCTGGTTGTTCGGGTGTTCTGGCGGGGACATCCCTTCCCGATTCCTGTACGAGCGTTCCAGCAGGTAGTTAGCCGCTTGGATTGCTTTTACACGAGAGCAGACTGTTGGCTCTAAACCCTGATGCTTGACTGGCTAAATATAAAAGAAAAAAAATGCCTGGCTCCTGGAACTGTACATTCTGAGCATCGACCAATAGGCATTCAACATCCCTGTACAAGGTTTGTACTAGGTACTTGGTTTAATAAAACCAGGTTAATCTTAAAACATTTCAACCTTTAGTAAATCTGGCCCCTTATTTTAAGATTTACTGAGCCAGTGCATACTACAGCACCATATTACCATATTGATTTGATGTAAGCTCATTGTTTGAAAATAAGGCACAAGATAGTTTAAGATGGCATATGCATGTTCTGGAACAAAGGCTGTACTAACCTAAATAAACATTTCTCTGGATTAAAGATGTGATCTCTTTTGCAGCAACAATATCATCATAATATACAACCAAATCAGCAACATTGGCATCCTCACACATCTCCAAATATCAGGTTGGTGATCTCTTATATTAGCTTTAAATATATATATATATATATATATATATATATATATATATATATATATATATATATATATATATATATATATATATATATATATATATATATATATATATATATATATATAAATAGGGGAAAACATTTAACTTAAGTAGTAGAACATAACTTTTCTGTCTGATCTTTAAAGTTGTGTATCCATTTTCACTACTGCATAATAGAAACACATTTGTCTGCTAAAATGCTGGTTTCAAGTTGTAACATGCACAGTGTGAGGTTACCTAGGTCATATGACAGCAGTATTCTTAAATCATATTTGAATTTATTAGCTGAGGATCGTTCAGTGAAAGATTAATTGGGCTGTTATAGGTTATACAAACCTAGCACTGGTAGCAAAGAGTTTGAACCTCTATCAGAGTTTCTTGTTCCCCTTTGCTACTGAACTGATGTCAGGATTTTCCAGCAAATCACACAAGTGGGAAGAGGAATGGTTAGTTAGAAACTCTGTGCAGTTTTTTGGGGTTTCTTTGCCAGCTGCATAAACCTTGCTAAATTGGAGTGCTCTAGCTCTGACTCAGCCAGGCATATGCCTGGAACTTTGCAATTAAATCCCTGATTCTGCCCACCGCACACACAGTCCTTCTCCAACATTCTGGGAGAACTGCTAATAGTACTGCTGAAGGGCCCATCTAACCTAAAAAGCTGCACTTTATCCAAAATGTTTTTTTTCCATCTCATTTTAGATTCCATCCTGTATTTAAAATAACACTGAACACCTACTTGCCAGATTGTGTTTCACCTATTTATATTCTTAACACATTTCACCCCAGGCAAGGTCCCCTAAGCCTAAGCATTTCATGGGTGGGAATCCATTAGAGAGAGGGAGGGAGAATGGCCCAGCAAGGAGGCATTTAATATATCTTCAGTATAGAATGGAATAAAGTGTTTTTTTTTTTTCATTTAATACAGCAGTGCAGTTTGTCATGATTCTTTGATCACCTTTTGTTAAAGCACCTGGAATGTATTTAGCAGGGTTTAAAGGTTCAGTTTGTTCTAAAGTAGTTGTAAACCTCAGACATCAAATATGAACAAAGCATATCCCTCTATAGTGTGTACTTTTCCTGGCCGTAAGAGAAAAATGGTGACGGGAGGGAGCTCCATCTGGCTAACAGCCTCAGCTCTGTTTTTGTGAGCTGGGGGGAGGAGGTCTCATCCCTCATATTGGCTCTCAGAATTCTGTTCACTGAGCTCCATAGAGTATAATTTCAGCTCTCGGCCCCCTATATTTCTGAACTCTCAGACAAGCTGTATAAAGTCAGCACTTTGAACAGATGTAGAGAAGTGAATACTGCAGATAAACAATTACAACTTAAACAGGAGGATTTGTTTCACCTCTGTATATCACCTGAGGCCAGTCACTTCACTGAGTATATGTAAGGGTTTACACTTTAACTTTGCCACACAGAAAAGAGACACCACACCATGTCTATTACGATGAACATCTCTTAATAGATGAACATCTCTTGTTTTGACTCATTCAAAATGCACACCATTGCTCCTCATGCCCAGCCCTACATTTCTAACATCAGGGCTGGGGGCTGACAAGCCCCCTATGTGCAATGACTGTTTCTCTTTATGGAAACATTAGCGGTCAAAGCATAAAGTGGGTTCCCTTTATGAGGAAGAGACCAGGTATGTGAACTCTCCTCACAACCCATTTATTCATTATTTCTGGTCCTGTGCTACCTGGAGGATTAGGAGAGCCTGGTAATCATATACAGTAGAAGTGATCAGGCTGAAGATCACTTTTACGCTGTAGCCAGCAGCCTGCTAATGAAAAGTTCAGGAATTATAAAAAACAAATATACTAACCTAGGTAAATGCAGCATCAGTCCCTTGCTGCCTCGAAGACCGAGAACTGAGTGATCAAAGACCGCTGATCACTCAGTTCTTGGTCTGCAGTGAGTGGGCTTTCTGCTCTGCCCTTCCAGTGCTCACTGGAGCACCAGGATGTGGAGGGGATGGGAGCAGCTGGTTCAGTGTCCCAGTGGCTTCCTGAGAGGCTGAGCCAGATGCCAGTCCAGGCATCTTGGTGGATCCTGACATTAAAAGTGGGATTGATTCACAGCTTGGACAGGCTGAGTGATGTCAGCTGACAGTTGATTCTAGCCCACTGTCGGCTGAAAATGGATCACAGGAGTGCAGAACAAAGTGTACACCTGTGACCCACAGGAGAAGTACGACTAAAAGAGCTGTGAGCCTAAAACAACCCTCTCAATGTTATCACATGTGGTATATGTGACTGACCGCAAAATAGTTAGAAGAGGTATATTTTCAGCTCAGAACTTTCAAATCCAATATAACACATGTTTATGTACAAGTACTTTCATTGAGGTACTTATCTTAGTATGGGATGGTGAGAGAGTGTCCCTAAATCTACTCCTAGTTTAGCTGTCAACATTTTTTATCAATTGCTCTGTGTGCAGCACTGCAGATGAAAGATCAAATCGTGGAGTAAGCTGATAATTCCCTATAGACAGCACAGTATGTAATTATCCTTTATATATGATAAAAGCTTAGAACTATAGCAACTATTTTTTTTTTCTGAAGCTCATTTTGTGAAGTACTCCGCATATAGAGGTTGTGTCATGTTACATGCTTTCTTCATGTGTGGTCAGACTGTCATGTTCTTAATGTATATTAATTTTTACTTGTTTAACCATACTGCAATCTTGTAATGTTTCTCCCTAGGTGAACAGAACTAGAATTTCTTTTTATAGTTTGTGTTTGTAGGTTATTTAAAAAATGTGCATGAACTGTGTTGCAGTTAAATTGTTGTCAGGCAAGAACATGATTTGAAATTCATTAAAAGACTGCCTGCTGGCAAAAACTTTTTCCCCCCTTGGCAACATTCTGTAATTGTTTTAACAGTTGTAGGGACTCGCTATGTTTGCTTTACACGTCATTAAATGTGGCAAACTAAGCATTTACGCATATATTTTGTGTCTACAAAGCTGCACTAATGCTTTACTTTTTCCATGAGAGCTACTCAATGTCAATGGCTATTTTATCACCATTTACCTTGCGGATAAACATACAATTAGTTGACTGTCATTTTCATGCTTCTGCATACGTTATGTAAGGTGTTGCTAATCATTCATTCAAGCTTTATGTTTTTATTGTAAATAATTCATTTGTCACTAACTAATCACTGTGCAAATGGTACAGGCCATCTTCTCATGACGACAGGGTATTATGGAAAGCCGGCTCTGGAGATGGTAGAAATACAAGGTACATTCAGGATCAAAACCAGAAGAATTTGGGAGGCATTCAAAGCATTCTGTATCAAGACAAACTCATGACAACACTTTGACATCCATCTTTGACAACAACTCATAGACAACCATCACAGATATCCATTGCATTCATGAACTCACCTGTCTTACCTGTTAATCATCTGAATTCACATGTCGGTAAAAGCACAAGTGCCTGGCATTTAAAATATCAAGACTGATTTCCTGGACACCAAAATATCTCTCATGGTTTGTTGGCTGCCTGCACTATACAATTTGTGTAGTGATCAAAGCTACACAAAAAAAAGTAAACATTGTTCACAAGCAAAATGGATGGATGTATGAACAGTGGCATATTTTTTCAACTCCATACAAAGTGGGCATCCATTGACATTTTTAAGGTGATATGTATTATATTTTTAGGACTAAATTAAAGAGCTGTAAAAGGTTTACTACTTCTTAGATCTATGATATTGCGATTGCTCAGTTGTGATCTGTATCTGTTCCAAATGTTATTACTTAATCTGCGTTTAAACAGCTACATTGTTTTTATGGTTATTCATTGCTGCAAATCTAGCTTTAATTTAAAGTGCTCTTTCCCAGTGTCTGTTTTTTGTTTCAAGAAGTGCATGACGTAAGGTGATATGGCGTATTCAAAATGGGCAATACATGGTGCAGCTACCAGGAACAACTTATCAAGGTGCACTGTACTAACAAATCATTTAAACAATAATTTTGCACTTCTTGCTGTGGGTGGTTTGCATTTGCTTCACATTGTTTCCGCTATGCTATATTTTGATAAGGTTGCTAAATATAGACTCCCAGTTGGTACCTTGATAGATTTTTTTTAAAACCAATGGGACTATATATAACACACTATCATCCCATGTTTTAATTTGGAGGAAAGCTTCAATTAGGCTGCATTAATTCACTGACACAGAAAAGAGGAACCAGCATTTGTAGGAATCAGCAATGGTAGCCTCCACACTTTCCCTCTAGTGTTTTGTGTTAAAAGCAATTATTGGAGCTTTTTACATTGCTTGTTTGTGTCTTCTTTTTTAAGGTTAAGAATCTATTGAGAACCAGTTATGTTGTAACTGGGGCAGACTATTTTCCCCCCCAGATACAAAAAAAAAAACTTTAATAATGGATATAAATTGCAAGTGGAAACCTCCTTTTGTGCTAATTGAAAATGGATGATTTAACATTTAGCAAGCTCAGGCTTGACAAGAGCATCGTAAACCTATCCACGATAATACCATTAGTGTTTTTGTTTTTTTTTTCTTCACTTTTAAAATCAACTACATATTTTTTACTTGATTTACATAGAATCAGTTGGATTTCCATACATTTCCATGCATTCATTTTAGATTACGTTTTTCACATTATTAAATCGCCTATGGTCACACATTAAATATTTAGCACAAATAAAAAAAGGATTCAGTAAATTAGAATATTTAATTGTCAGTAATGGGTCTATTATTGATCATGGTCAGGTAGATTCAGTCGGAAAATCAAGTGTGTTAATGTGTCACAAAGGCATGAAAAGATATTGGACACTGATATCCAATGAGGAATTTAAAGCACTTGGCTTCTCTCTTTTTTTTTTTTTTTTTTTTATAATTCTGCAAATAGGCTTCATGAAAGTGATCTAAAAATCCCGTGCTGCTGGAATAACCAGAATTTTGCATATGGTGCCTTAAAATGTACTTTTCTATTATTTCCTGCAGCATCCTATTGAGGTTTTTTACGCCTTCAATATTTGATAACATATTGTAAATGTATGCGATTTATGATGTACTTAAACCAAAAACTTAGTAACTGGACAATTTTGTAAATATTGGTTAGTTTCTCTTCTGCCTGTATAATAAGCCCTCCACTCTCCTCCTTTAGGAGAAAAAAAATAGAAAGTACATTACTGTTGTAACTACTGAATATTTACATGAAGTTTGCACCTTATTGCACTGGTCTACTTTTATTATCTTCATCTAAATATATAAATTTATTAACATCCTGTGTTTTTTAATATGAGCTTCATATCATCAACAATTCTTCATTGTTCAGACCTACAGTGTTGTCAAGCAGAGATGAAAAGTAAAAATGTTAATTCGATGTGAATAAAGAGCTAATAATGTTGCAGGAGGAACCTTGTTAACAATGCTTGCTATAAGCGTTTTAATTTTTAACCAGTCTTTTATAGTTTAGGAGCTAGGAAACCATTGGTAACTTGAATTTGTAAATGAGAAAGTCTGTAGCAATGAAGTGATTGCTTTTCTTTGGAAAATAAGGAATGACTCATCAGAGGAAAAAGTGCCCAGTGCCCTTCTTGATATGGTAATTTAGGTATTTACATTTTTACAAGCTATCACTGACCTCCTAAGCTGCTTGTGCTGTGAAATAATTCTCAAATAGTCTCAAAAAATCACTACAAAGACTCTAAATTCAGGTTCCTGTTGGCTTCCAACAGCTTAGAAAAACCTGCTGTATGTTTACAGTAGAGGGCTAGTGGACTGCCAAAACTCTGTTGCAGTACAAAGTAATAGGAAAATATGTGAGACTTCGTGTTTGTTGTGAACTTTCAGCTCTTTTGGCCCGACTGCTCCTATGGATCACAGGAGTGCAGTTCGTGCTGTACTCTTTAACTCGTTTTCAGCTGACAACAGACTAAAGCCCACTGTTCACTGACATCACTCAGCCGGTCCAGACTCTGGATAAATTCTGACTTAATAGTCAAGATCCACCCAGATGCCTGGACCAGCAGCTGGCTCAGCCTCTCGGGGAGCTGCTTGGAGACTGAGCCAGCCCCTCCCACCCCCTCCACAGCCCAGCGTTCCAATAAGCGCTGGAGGGGCAGAGCAAATTGTTGATGACTAACAGCCACCGGCTCTCTGCTCAGACTGAGCCAAGTGATCAGTGGTCTTTGATCACTAAGTTCTCAGTCATAGAAACGGCAGGGACTGATGCAGCTGGGATGCACCTAGGTGAATAAATTTCTCTCCTTAAACTGTGTTATAAGGTCTCAGGTGTGAATGGGCAGCAGGTGTGGTAAATTTGGTGTTATCGCTCTCTCTCTCTTACTGCTGACTGGAAGTTCAACATGGCACCTCATGGCAAATAACTCTCTGAGGATCTGAAAAAAAAAATTGTTGCTCTACATAAAGATAGCCTAGGCTATATGAAGATTGCCAAGACCCTGAAACTGAGCTGCAGCATGATGGCAAGACTATACAGCGGTTCAACAGGACAGGTTCCACTCAGAACAGGCCTCGCCATGGTCGACCAAAGGAGTTGAGTGCACATGCTCAGCATCACATCCAGAGGTTGTCTTTGGGAAATGGACGTATGAGTGCTGCCGGCATTGCTGCAGAGGTTGATGGGGTGGGGTTGACCCTGTCAGTGACCATACGCCTTACACTGCATCAAATTGGTCTGCATGGCTGTCAAATAGTTTCCTGGAGACAAGCAGACTAAGGACATGGTTCAGATGGTGTCAGGCATGTGTGGCGGCAACCAGGTGAGGAGTACAAAGACAGGTTTGTCTTGCCTACAGTCAGGCATGGTGGTGGGAGTGTCATGGTCTGGGGCTGCATGAGTGCTGCCGGCACTGGGGAGCTACAGGTCACTGAGGGAACCATGAATGCCAGCATGTACTGTGACATACTGAGCAGAGCATGATCGCCTACCTTCAGAGACTGGGCCGCAGGGCAGTATTCCAACATAACGATCCAAACACACCTTCAAGATGACCACTGCCTTGCTAAAGAAGCTGAGGGTAATGGTGATGGACTAGCCAAGCATGTCTCCAGACCTAAACCCTATTTAGTATCTGAGGGGCATCCTCAAAACGAAAGGTGGAAGAGAGCAAGGTCTCTAATATCCACCAGCTCCGTGATGTCGTCATAAAGGTGTGGAAGAGGACTCCAGTGTCAACCTGTGAAGCTCTGGTGAACTCCATGCCCAATAAGGTTAAGGCAGTGCTGGAAAATGATGGCCACACAAAATATTGACACTTTGGGCCCAATTTAGACATTTTCACTTAGGGGTGTACTCACTTTTGTTGCCAGCGGTGTAGACATTAATGGCTGTGTGTTGAGTTATTGAGGGGACAGCAAATTTACACTGTTATACAAGCTGTACACTCACTACTTTACATTGTAGAAAATTGTCATTTCTTCAGTGTTGTCACATGAAAAGATATAATAAAATATTTACAAAAATGTGACGGGTATACTCACTCTTGTGAGATACAGTGTGTGTGTGTGTGTATATATATATATACATATGCACAGTGCTCAGCATAAATGAATATACCGCTTTTGAAAAGTATGATTTTTAATCAATATCTCAACGAACACAAGAACAACTTCCAACATTTTGACAAAACAAAGTTTTATAGAACATTTGTTTAGATCATTACATAAAAGTATGGTTAATAATATAACTTGGATTACAAAATTTTCAGTTTTACTCAAATTGATGCAAAAATGAATGCACACCACAACAAAAAACTAATACATCTAGTATTTTGTATGACCTTCATGATTTGTCAGGACAGCACCAAGTATTCTTCAAGAACAACCTCTTTTAGAGCCTGGATGCTGGATGGGAGAGTGATGCTGAACTTGTCCCTTCAGAATTCCCCATAGGTGTTCAATTGGGTTCAGATCAGGAGACATACATGGCCACTGAATCACTTTCACCCTTTTCTTCAGAAATGCAACAGTGGCCGTAGATGTGTGTTTTGGATCATTGTCATGTTGGAAAAGTGCACGACGACCAAGGGCACAGAGTGATGGTAGCATCTATTGAGAGCGGTACATCTGTGAATTCATAATGCCAGCAGGACTCATGCAGCCCCACAGAAGGATACTGCCACCACCATGTTTCCCTGTAGGCACCATGCATTTTTCTTTGTACTCCTCACCTTTGAGACGCCATACAGTTTTGAAGCCACCAGTTCCAAAAACATTTATCCTGTTCTCATCACTTCAGAGCACAGAGTCCCAGTAGTCTTCCTTTTTCAGCATGGGAACTGGCAAATTCTAGGTGGTGTTTTTTGTGAATGAGCTGTAGGAGAGGCTTTCTTCGTGGACGGCACTCATGCATACCATTTCTCTGCAGTGTCACGGGAAACAATCACGCTTTCTACTTTAGCTAACTGCAGTGAATTGCATGGCTATTTTCTTCAACTCTTGTCATCAGAAGATGCGTCTATCTAGGTGTTAACTTCCGTGGACAGCCTGGGCTTCTCTGTGAGATGGAGAAAATGGATTGGTTGGAGAAGCATGGACTTTGAAGGCACTGAGTAATTAAAATAACAATTTTATTAAATCACAACTAAAATTACATCAAAATGTGAACATTGCGCCTCAAAAAAGGCATTTTTAGTGAATGTAACCAATGTAGATGATTAACAATATGCAGTGTACAAATAAAAAAGCAAAAATATTGATAATATCAGTAGTTATTGAATACATCACATCAAGAAGATATCATAAAGGGTGACAGGTGTGTGAGGCTGCCGTCCAACGAGATCGATCAATGTTGTATTGGATATACATAGAATTCATAGAGCCAATTTGCTCAACATGTTTCGCTTAAATAGCTTCATCTGGAGCTAGTAGTAAAATGCTCTGTATGATTAAAAAACGGCATTAGCTAACAGAAAAGTGTAAACATATGCAGATAGCCAGCATTTTGTAACATCAGGAAATCGCATACTCAAGAAGGAGGGGTTACACACACATTGCTATTCAAACCGAGTAATAAAATGAATTGCCATAGGTGATAGCCAAAACCTGAAGTAGAGGCGGGGTGCGCCGAGTAGCCAGGGAGGCCCGACAAGGTCATATGTGGGGGTCCACGCAATACATTCTTATATCACAGGGTATATTCTAGGGTAACAATGTATAGGGATAGTATAGTAAACTATACCGGGGGGAAAAAGAGAAAGGGAGAGAAACAAGCAACAAAAAAAGGAGAAAACAAGGCAGCAGGTGCCCCACATACCTGTATATCAGTATAGTAATGTAAACAGGCGTAAAGCCAGAGTGTGATGCTAACGAGGAGGGTGAAGTAAAAATGGCCAGGAGCGAGTCAGAGGCAATAGGCAACAATATGGAGCTTTATCCGTATAGGAATATGCATCTAAGATATGTTGAATACACAACCAGTCAATCTGTGTTGGAAGGTATAGATGGACAATGATGTAATTAGTAAAAAATCAAGAAAATAGTAAGGAAAAGAGACCCCAGGTGTGACCAGAACATGCATATTAGTTTAATCGGTACAAAAAGTAAACCAGCAAGAACACCCTAGAGAGTCATGAAGGTGTGATGGAGCCCACTGCCAGTTATTTAGCTCGCTGAAAGCAGCTAAAATTATATGCATAACATCAAGTCTGCCACAAGGGTTAAAGATAGAAAGCAGGAGATGCATATGAGAATCTAAACTGCTTAACAAACTCACCAAGCCAGTATGTAATTTTATATAGAAGATGAATAAGACAGGGCTGTCTGTCCAGGTAGATAAAAACAGTAAGTAGATAATCATAAGGGATTAGAGATATGGGGTAGTATAGCAAAAAACTGGACATGCCAAAAATGGGGCCTATCAAAGTAGTAAATCCTATAAGAGAGATATATGTGTGCATAACATACCGCTGCGCCAGCTCCTACATGAATCTTCACCCTCCCCGGATGGGGATACACCGCTATAGCAAGGGCCTGTAACCATGCCCTATTTAAGGCGTGGAACCCGGGCAGTTCGTCATTGACATGATGTCACCGCCCCGGCCGTTCCACCGGGCATACACAAACCCCAGACCGTGCAGGCGCAAGGGCGCCAAGAGCGCGGCCGGGGGATAACAGCACGGATGGATCAAGGCTGGGAACATAGGGCAGGAAGTGCCCAGAATGTCCCTCCAAATGCCACAGGAAGTTCCGTCCAAAAGGGGGCAGAAGGCTTATCTGGCCGCACACAGACCAGGGAAGGGGCCTAACCCAGACTCAACGAACACCGCCCCCCAGAGGTCAAGGCTGGCAATAAGCAGAATGAACCAGTAATAACGGAGCATTGATAGCTAAGAACAAAGGATATAATGAAAAGAGTATAAGAAGTCTCTGTGAGATGGTCGCAGTCCCATCATTGTTAATTTTTTGTATCCCTTTTGCTACAGTATTCCGAATAAGTAAAGCTTTGCTGATCTTCTTGTAACCTTCACCTTTCTTGTGTAAAGAAATTTTCTTTCTCAGACCTTGTGACATTTCTCTTCTATGTGGTGCCATTGCTGACCGCATGAAATGGGAAGGGGTTTTCTTTAAGTAATGCCCTTTTATAAGCAGCTGTCTGCTGGACACTTGTTTAATGAATAATTAGACTCATCTGTAGTTAAACTCTTGTTAATTAGGATTTTGTTGTCTAAACTTTAGCTACGCTCCTAAGACTTTCATTGGGATGTATTCATTTTTGCAACATGGTTTTGAATGAATTTGTTAGGAAAAATACTTTTGTGTGTGCAAATGAACACATCTTGGTAGCAATCAAAGGCCCACATTTGTGGCATTATTTTGTAGTATAGTGCCCCATAGAAAATGTTGATTCTGAAAGGAAAGTAAAGGGTTTCTGACAAATATGTTGGGGTTCACTCATTTATGCGGAGTCCTGTTTATATAAAATCTTTTTCTCATAATCAACTTTAAAAGGTAATGCTACATTTTGTTAACCTCCCTGCCGGTATGATTTGTCTGGAATTTTGTACCAAAAGCGGTACAATTTTTTGCATGGAAATTTGGTGTTATGTATTATAGGCCTACAATTCTTAGTAATTACTGACTTAAACCTGACCAAACAAGACTCTAGTAGACATCCCAGATGTGATAAAGTTTGAAACACAAAATAATGAATTATAATCTAATAAATAATATAATTTTATTAAATAATGTAATAAATAATGAAATTTGTCAAACAAAGAAAATTCAATAAAAATCCTGAGTGTGATAAATTTTGAAACCTGGAACTGCACAAAGTCCGACGTCCCAATCGGGACAATGGAACCTGGTTTATTTTCTGACTTTCTTACCATTGCCATCTCTCTTTGAGCAGCAAACTATGCACATCCTGGTAGGTGCTGCCTTTTTTGCGGTTGGCTGGATATAGTCCGCAGAGTGACGACCGGTCAGGCGTTCTCGGTTGACAACGTCAACAGCGCGATGTCCTGGTCTATTTACAACTACTGATGGAGCCTGGTGCTTGACAAAAATCCGCTCAGCCACCTTCCAGAAAAACTCAGAATGAACAAGAGGCTTGTCACTCTTTGCTCTGTGCAGGATATATGCATTCCAAAGGCATTGTTCCAGAAGATGTCTGAATATTTTCTTATAATATTTTTTTTGCTGTTTGCACATAGCCGGATAAAATGTCATTGCCTGATCGGCTCTGTCGAAACCTCCCATGGTTTTGTTATAGTCGATCACGACTTGCGGCTTTAGCACATCTTTCCCACTTTGTGTGGACCATGGCAGTGGAGGTATTGTGCACAGTGCTCATGAGACACATGTCCTTTTTATCTCTCCATCGCATTGCCATCATCTTACCCTTCTGCCCGGCAACCATTTCTCCAGTTTTTAGTTTTTTTTTGGCAAACATAGATGGCATGTCTTGTCGGTTAGGCCTAATGGTACCATATGCGTCAGTTTTGTTTTGTAGCAAAACCTCATATAGTTCCGGGGACGTGTAGAAATTGTCCGTGGTCACACAATATCCCTGGTTCAGCAATGACTCCAGAAGTGTAAGGACAGATAATGTGGCCATCCCATAGCTGCTGTACCTGGGGTTGAACTTTGTGCTTTTACCGGTGTAAATTACCGAATTCCAGATGTACCCAGTGGATGACTCGCAGAGCATACAGGATTTGATACCAAACCGCGCTCTTTTGGATGCAATGTACTGTATCCAGCTTAGGCGACCCTTGGAGGCCATCAAACTTTCATCCACGCTGATGTCCCTTTCTGGCACGTAGGTCCGCTGGAAATTGGCCGCAATAATTTGCCATACCTCCCAGATTTATTTTTTTCGTTTGGGCGCAGGATGCGTGGCCTAATCAAACTCGTCATTGTTTGTGAAGTGGAAATACTTCATAATCAGGGAAAAGCGGTGTTCAGACATCACGGTGCCAAAAAACGGAGTGGCCAGTAACTTGTTGGTGGTCCAGTACCATTTCTGGAATGGTTTCCCCACCAACCCCTGAAGAATGAGTCCCAGAAACTGCCAGATGTCCTCTTTCGTCACCGGTTCCCACTTTCTGCTTCTGGAAAACCTGGCATGCAGTGTAGCTGATTGCTGCTCTTGGTAGCGATTCGTCTCCATGACAATTTTTTCAATTACCTCCTCAGTGAGGAATAATTGCAGGTATGCCAGTGGGTTGTCACGCTCGACATCTACCTTCATCCTAGGTGATCCAGTGAACGGGAATCTTGGGGGCGCTACCTGGTCCGCATCGCAGTCAATAGCGCACCAAATGCGCACATCGCTGAGGTCAGGTGCAGGATCAGCGCCGTTGTCACTTGCCAGATCAGTGTTAGTGTCAGACGAAAAATCACCCCACGACTCGCTATTGCTCAGTTCTGCGAGCACCTCCGTGTCGCTGCCGCTGTCATTCAACTGGTTTAAAAGCGCTTCAGTAAAGTGGTGCTTTTTTGACGCCATGTTATATTTTTTTGGCCACAAATGACAGTATAATGGCAGGCAAGGGGCACTGTACTGTAACAAATGTCAGATCTGAGGTAATACAGTGTAATCCTCTCAGATTACAATGTGTCACCTCTTTTATTTATTTTTACACTTTTGAATTTCCCGCCCAGTTCCGCTCCCGTGCGCCGCCTCTGCTCGCAGGGAACGGAACCAGGAAGTCAGACGCTGGTCAGCCGGCGATCAGAGCGAAGGATATCGCTGGATTGCCGGGACAAGGTAAGTGGGCTTTGCTGGCAGCTAAGGGGGCTCCGCTGGCACTCTGCAATGCTACCCCGAGCGTGACTCGGGGTTACCGCTCCTGACAGTAAAAGTTAACCCTGAGTCACGCTCGGGAAATACCGCCAAGGAGGTTAAGAAAAACACAATCTTCTTAGGGTAATAAATATACAAGAATTTTAACAAATTCTGTTGCAGATTTCTACCGGTTTCTGCTCTGAACAAAAGCAATTGGTTCCATTATGTGCTTTGGATCCTGATTCGGAATGGTAGCAACTAATTTATTTTAATCAGTGGGTACACTTTCTATGTTCTGAAGAGAAACATTTGCAGTCTCTACATCCTTTTAGAAGTGATTAACCCTTAAGGGGTATCCCACCAAAAATTGCATTGCAGATGAGGTCTACAACCTGCCTTTTATGTTGGTGCAGAGCTTTTCACCCAAGCAAGAAATAACCTTTCTGGGGGTGTTCTGTACACCCACTTGTGTGCAGAATGCTTCCAGGTTGCCATATCGAATTTTATTTTTGCAAAAAAATTACTGCTCTGCAGTATGAAAAGGAAAGATAATTTTAACACCTTGGGGCTGGTGCCTCCAGGTCCTTTAAGGGGTTTAGGATGCCAGGGGGCAGGGTTTATAATCATCTTACCGCCATGATTGGATGTCGCATGATCAGAAATCTCCCGATCACAAGCAGTAATTGGGAGCTTTCCGTTAGCTGCTGGTAACTGTGCCGGGGGGCGTGTGCTTTAGACACAGCTGTATTTGCAATATTGCACGTAAATATGCTGCCACTTTGCGCCAAGGCCCACCCGCCAAGAGGCTGCATATTTGCGTGCGGCCAGTGCCAAGAGGTTAAATAACCATAAATTATAATTATTGCATATGGTATAATGATTTTAATTGCTATATTTTTATAGTTCTGTTCAAGCTGCTATCAGTTTTCTTCAATTGCTTTAAAAATTATAGATAAGTAGAAAAGTAGACCTCTGTGCAGGAAGACATTTGCAACAAATGATAATACTTTATCAATGCAGCAGATTTAAAAATAATCTTTCGAGTAACATAATACATATTATCGGGCAGGTAAAAGTACAAATACACAACAGGTTAATGAAGAAATGCAGGATAAATGTTGTTCTCTAATTATGTTCTTTCTGAGCTTTGATAAATCCAAACAGTAGGAATTTAACCTTGTGTTCAATACTGACTGGATAAAAAGAAAAAGCTTTCTGCCAACAGAAGTTCCACTGTCCCTTCGTTTTGAAAATGGTTAAGTAGTCTATGTATATATGGATATATTATGTACATACAGCATAAACATTTATGTGAATCTTCATTGTATGTGCTAGGTACAAATAAAATGAAGGTATTCAAAACCAGATAGTATGTTATTCATTGTGTGTGTTTGTGAGTTTAGTCATCATATTTATCTTTTCCCTGTATCCTCACTCGTAAGTGTACTGGATTAGATGCCAGTCATGGATCCAGAAGCATGCCTTTTTTTTTTTTTTTTATATATATACGTCACTTAGCCAATTTATCCCACCTTCGCTTAGCAATTTACTGATATTTATGGTAGTTGTTGACTACTTTGTTGTGGCAATGAAATGATGATTGTAGGTGGCTATAGTACTTTCCTTTCATATTTTCATGAAAAAGAAATGACTGATTTTCATTACATTCTCTTCCAAGGTCCATTGCAACAACAATACTTTTTCAGTTCAGTTTTTACTTTTACTCACTTTACACACTAAAATACACCCGTCCCCCACACCATATATTTTTTGAAAGCATAGAGCCTGTAGCAATAAAAGATTGCTTTACTATTTTTTTATTTTTTTTTAATGTCCCGTGATAAATGCGTAAAAGCACCCACTGGCTTCCTTAACTACAAGTGACTCATGCTCTCAGTGGGCAGTCTATCAGAATGAAAAACTAAAAAAAAAAAACGTTTAAAAGTTGTGCAGTTCCCCCCCCCCCCCCCAATCCATACCATGTCCTTCGAGTCTGGTATAGATTTTGGGGGGGACCTCACACCAAAAATTATACCAGATCTTTATCTGAGCATATAGCCCAGCAGGCCAGTGAAGAGGGGGTACAAGAGTGCCCCCTCTCACCTAAACCATACCAGGCCACATGCTCCCATCATATTGGGGGGTATCCCCTTGCCAAGCACTTTGTTCTCATGTTGATGTGCCAACCCCTCCCCCCATGTGTTTGAGTAAAGGGGCACATAGTACCCCAATTCATACATCCACAAAAATAGAAATGCCCCAAAATGGACTAAACGCACTTTTACCCCTTTCCTGGCTAGATTAATTTTCATCTTTCAGTGCTCTCACTTTGAATGTCAGTTACTCAGTCATGCTACACTGTACCAAAACAAAATGTATCATTGGCTACATAAAGGCCCAACATCCAAGCAGCTCCTTCAGGCATTCTAAGAGCATAAATTAACTCCAAAGACATGCTCCTGTCTAAATTGGCCCTGGTATGTGTATGTATAAATGTCAGGGACCTTATGCTCCTTGAGGTAGGGACTGATGTGAATGTACAATTTATATGTAAAGTGCTGCGAAAATTGACAGCGCTATATAAGTGCCTGAAATAAAATAATAAATTACACATCTAATTTCCTGACTACCTATCACACTTTTAAAGGCCCTGGAGCACCAGGACAATTGAATTACTTGCAAAATGACCCCATTTTGGAAAGCAAACACCCCAACATATATATTCTATTCTACAGGCATTTTGAGCATTTAATGTAATTTTTTCCACGAGTGTTTGAAAAACGTGAAGAAAAAATTAAAACACATTTTCTCTTTCATTCATCGACGGACACAGCGCTCCATAAACATAACTAGTGGGTTATATTGCCTCCTCCAGGAGAAGGACTAGGCAGAACAAAAAACACCTGGCGAGGTCCTCAGCTGGTATATAACCCCTCTCTTCTCTAGGTAATCAGTTTTAATCTGTTTAGTCAGGAGTAAGGACCTAGGCTCCCGGCTGGAATCTCTGGTCCTAGCAATTTTCCTCCTTTCTTACATCTTTTTTGTTTTCTCTCGGGAGATTTACAATCAACTGCCAAGCTTTGTCGACGGGCTGGATAATCTAGATCCAGTGGTTCCCCCCAGCGCAGCCAGCGAGTGCGTGCAGACCGCAGCTACGCGTTAGGTCGGCCATGATAGAGCTTTGCCTGCGAGTTAAATGTCTCGCAGGGTCGCATACGACCGGGCTTGGGTCTGGGTCACAGCTCCCCTACTTCGGTGGTGAGGGTTTCTGTCTGGGGCATAACCTGCATCTTGGAAGGGTAAGTACAGTCCCCCCTCTCCTCTTTTGGTGGTTGTTCTTTGAGGTAGACAGGGGTAATCTCCAGGGACGGTCGGATCTGCCTACAGGTTCCTTTCTCCCATCCTTAAATCCCTCACTGAGCTGGGCTTCCTCCACTCCCATTCCCCCCTGTCTGGACCTAGAGTCTGGTGGGGGGTCCCAGGGCAGAGAATGCAGCAGAGACCCCTGGGGTCTCCCCTGCTATCCCCACTCTGTAAGGGTCCTGGGATAGTGTGTGTCCCGAAAGTGGGGAAAAGAAACCCAAAGGAGTTCCTCCACTATAGAACTCCTTTGGGTTTCTTTTCCCCACTTTCATTTCGGCTACATTTTGTCTTCTGGAGTTTGAAGGGCTAGGTGCCACCATTAATATGCGAGTCAGTTTCCCAATTTTGCTGGCAGTGATATTACCCAGCATTCTGATCCTGGGGTGCCTTATTTCCCTCCTTTATGTACATAGTGTGTGTCCTGCCCTTGTAGTCTGGAGGGGTCCCAGTGTAGGAGACCCCTAGGTGCATGCCCTGCTTTTTGCAGTGTGGGTATAGGGCAGGGGGGTCCCAGTGCAGAGAGCAGTGCAGAGTGCACAGCAGAGTCTCCCCTAAACATGTGTCCTACCTTCAGGGGGGGTCCCCTCGCAGAGGGTGCAGCGTTGCAGAGGGTGCAGGAAAGATCCTGGCAGCATGCTTCAGTGTTTGTAGCTGATGGTGGCCATTTTCCCTTAGTCTGGCTGGTCTCCGGTTGGCAGCCATGTTTGTGTAGTTAGATGTCATGGGGGCCATTTTTCCTTAGTCTGGGAGATGCTGGGGATAACTGAAGCCTCGTGGGGATGCCAAAGCTCCTCCTCTTCCCCCTTAGTTTCCTCTTCCTGTGCCTGGGACATATAAACAGGGATAGCATCCGTTATGATGCTGGGTTCAAATTCTCGGTGCTCCTCCGGTCGGTAGGGTGAGTCTTTGGTTATTTATCTCTCTCTGCTAATAGGTACCCTGAGCCTTGAGGGGATCCTTTTAGTGGTGCCAAAATATAGTTATTGTACTGCAAGGTCTTCCTTTCCTTATGGAGCCTCAGGGTCGCATCTCCTCCACTTGACCCCCTCATGGAGGTGGCAGGTCCCTCGGAAACCCCTGTGTCAGGGAATCCCTGTGAGAAGTCTGGGGCGTGGCCATGCACAGGCTATTCCCAGAAGAATGACTAGTGAGCGTGGCGCCAGACGGGCTATTTAAAGGAAGTTCAATCCTGTTTCCTTTGTTGACTGATCTTCAGCTGTGACCTGATGATACCTGTATGCTTCCCTGTTGCTGACCTGGCTTGTTCTGAACTTGGACTTGGATTCTGCTTCTGCTTCTCTGCTAAACCTGACCCGGCTACGTCACTGACTTTGGCTCTGCTTACGATTTGGTACCCTGCTGCACCGCCTTTCTTTCTGGCTTTCCTACTACTCTGACTCTGTCTCAAACCTTATCTCTCAGAGCTACCCGAGTGCTTGCCTGCTTATCTGCTGCACCTGATTCATACATCATTGCATGTTCCAGTTTCCGGGATCCGGACAAGCAGCCTATCCTGATCCATCAACAACCACAGGCACTCGTGTCCCTCCTGGCCCTTGACACCCTCTGTCTCACCTTCAGTGGGGTCTGAGCAGGAGATATAAGAGAGGCCGACCTCGTCAACTCAGACTCCTCCCAGGTACGTGACACCCTGCTTCCCATGGTTACACTGACGGCAGTCCTGCAGTCCCGGGTGGAAGTGGCGTGTAGGCAAAGGCCCAGAATGGAAGCACCCCCTGCTCAGTCTGTCTCATCTGATTATGAGCCGGATGCCGCCGTGGAGGTGGCCCGTCCAGGGGGACTTAATATCTCACCCCCTGTTCCATCTGATAGTGAGGATAATTCCTCCATGGTCGCAGCAGCGAATGAAAAGTCGCTGATAGACGCACCTATTACTGCAGTGCTTGAGACTTTAACCACTTGCCGACCGCCGCAAGTACATATACTGCGGCGGTCAGCCCCTCCTGGGCAAAGTGACGTACCGGTACATCACTCGCCTGCGAGCCAATAGGGGGCACGCTCCCGCTCGTTCACAGGGATCCCCGCGCGAGTGACCGGCGGCTCCGATGTCCGCCGGCCACCTGCAATCTCCCGCTGGAGAGGGAGAAAGGCAGGCGGCTGATGTAAACAAAGCCGTCTGTCATTCTCCCTGGTGTAACTGCAGAGATCATACGATCCTGCTATGTAGGATCGTATGTCTCTGTGGTTACATCAAAAGCCACGCCCCTTGACAGTAGCACGCCCCTAGAGACACACTTAACCCCTTCCCTGTCAGTGTCATTTTTACAGTAACCGTGCATATGTATAGCACTGATTACTGTAGTAATGTCACTGGTACCCCCAAAAATGTTAGTCAGGGGTCCGATCTGTCCGCCGCAATGTCGCAGTCCCGCAAAAAAAACGCAAATCGCCGCCATTACTAGTTTAAAAAAAATGACAATCCTTCCCTTAGTAAACGCAAAAACCTTTGCGCAAACCAATCAAAATACGCTTATTGCTATTTTTGTTTTTTTTTGTTTTTTACCAAAAATATGTAGCAGAAAACAAATTCTCCTAAAATGTTTAACAATTTAGATTTTTACATTTTTTGGGGGGGAATTTCATATAAAAAAAATTGAAAAATATTGTTATTTTTTCAAAATTGACACTCTTTTTTTGTTTATAGCGCAAAAAATAAAAATCGCACAGGTGATCAAATACCACCAAAAGAAAGCCTTTTTTGTGGGAAAAAAAGACGTCAATTTTATTTGGGTACAGCGTCGCACGACCGCGCAATTGTCCGTTAAATTGACGCAGTGCCGAATCGCAAAATAAGCCCTGGTCTTTGAGCAGCCAAATCCTCCGGGGCTTAAGTGGTTAAAGATGGAATATGCGGCTGATGTAGCCACAGACGTGGCTGTGTCGTTTGGTACGCATAAGTCGCATCATACTCCAAAGATGATTCCTTATGTGCCTTATTTTGACAGGTTTTCCTGAAAGGAATGGGAACAACCAAAATTACCCTTTTGTGGTCCCCAAACGTTTTGCTGTACGTTACCCTTTTGAGGAGTCACTTTTAAAAAGTGAACTAGTCCACCAGTGGTGGACCCTCCTGTTTCCAGGTTGAATAAAGCAACTATGATCCCAGTAGAGGAACCCCCGACCTTTTAGGACTTGACTGACAAGAAAGCAGGAGCTGCGGCACGCAGCATGTTTACTATGGTTGGTTCGGCATTGCGGACAGTCTTTGCCTCAGCCCCTAACTGAATGGGCCAAGCTTTTGCGCCAGGGGTCTGGGGGGTTGAGCAGGTCCCTGCTGCTTATGTTGATTTAGCGGACCAGTTGGTCCATGGACTGCAGTTTATTTGTAATGCAACTTTGGATAGGACTCCTGTGCAGTACAAACTTTGTTTCAGCGGTGGTGATTAGGCGCATGCTGTGGCTTAAGAATTGGTCTGCAGACCAAGAAAGCTCTCGATCTGCCCTTTCAAGGCAATCGCTTGTTTGGGGCTATCTTGGATGACCTCATTAACCTCCTTGGCGGTCTGATTATGTCCAGATTTCTGTGCTAAAAGCGGTACATTGTTTTGCATAGAAATCTGTTTTACATTTTAAAACTTGCCTTCCCCTGCAATCTCCGCCGTCCTTCCGCTGTCCTCCCGCTGTGTGCTCGTCCGATGCCAGCACCTGTCTTCCGGTTCTCTTCACTGCGAGCTTGCGACGCAGGCGGGTGGAACAGGCAGCAAATTCAAAAGCTTAAATACACTAAATGACATGATACAAAGCTGTGATCCGAACAGATTACACTGTATCATGCCATTTCACCACAGGATTGCACCTGGTGACTTTTCAAGTGCCCTGCCTGCGCTTTTCCAGTGCTTTGTGCCTGGAAAATAGAGACCAACCATGGCATCCAAAAAGAATTCTTTTTGCGCAAATGCGCTTTTAGACGAACTGGAAAACAGCAATAGCGAAACTGAGTTACTTGAAGAACTGAGCGATAGCGACTCGTGGGAAAATTCATCATTGGGAACGGAAAGTGATGACAGCGACAATTCTGATGTCTCTTTCTGGCACATAGCTCCGTTGGAAATTCTGAAGAATCATTTGATACTAGACATTAAGCCCGTTAAATTAACGGGCGCTAGATATATTTGGTCAAACATTTGTAAAAACAGACTTGTTCCAGTAAGGCGTTCTTTGCTACTTAAGTCAGTTTGCTTATAAATGTCCCTTTAATAGCGTGTCTATGTTCTGCGTTTTTTTTTTTTTACAGTAATGCACTTACAGTGGTAGATTTCAATCAGGCAATGTCCCTTTACCAGCGTTTCTACAGTCGCAGATTTGCTTTGCTGAGTGTGACAGGTTTTTTTCCTCTGTTTTAAATGATCCTTTTCCTGACAGCAACAGCTTTTTTCCTTTAAAAATTAATCATGGCTTTATTCGCTTTTTTCACCACAATAATTAGTCAAAGGGTTTGCCAAGTATAAGTTTCCTCATGCAATTCCAAGTATAAGTTTCCTCATACAATGTCCTTTTAATATCTTTAAGTCTCAGCCCCCTTGTCCGACCTGTCACGCACTGTGCACTGCGTCCCTGTTGCTCTAGCAATCCAATCTAGTGTCCCCATCGAAGTGCTCCCTTACATCAATGTCCCCATCGAAGTGCTCCCTTACATCAGTGTCCCCATCAGAGTGCCTCCTTACATCAGTGTCCCCATCGGAGTGCCTCCTTACATCAGTGTCCCCATCGGAGTGCCTCCTTACATCAGTGTCCCCATCGGAGTGCCTCCTTACATCAGTGTCCCTTTATGTGTCCGGTCAGAGTTCCCCTGTATGAGCCCCGGTTAAAGTGCCCCTGGTCAGAGTCCCCCTTTAATAATGCGGCCCGAGTCCCCCTTTAATAATGCGGCCCGAGTCCCCCTTTAATAATGCGGCCCGAGTCCCCCTTTAATAATGCGACCCGAGTACCCCTTTAATAATGCGGCCCGAGTCCCCCTCAATAATGCCGTCAGAGTTCCCCTTTAACCACTTAAGCCCCGGAAGATTTTACCCCCATTCCGACCAGGGGGTATTTTGCGATTCGGCACTGCGTGACTTTAACGGACAATTGCGCGGTCGTGCGACGCTGTACCTAAACGAATTTGGCGTCCTTTTTTTCCCACAAACAGAGCTTTCTTTTGGTGGTATTTGATCACCTGTGCGATTTTTTGATCACGCGCTATAAACAAAAAAAGAGCGTCAATTTTGCAAAAATAGCAATATTTTTCACATTTTTTTATATGAAATTCCCCAAAAAAAAATGTAAAAATCAAATTTTTTTTACTTTTTCGGCCAATTTGTTTTATACTACCTATGTTTGGTAAAAAAAATCGCAAAAAGCGTATTTTGATTGGTTTGCGCAAAAGTTATCGCGTTTACTAACAAAGGGAAAGATTTCTGTCATTTTTGTTGTTTTTTTTTTAACGTGTAATGGCGGAGATCTGCGATTTTTTTTGCGGTACTGCGACATTGGGGCGGACAGATCGGACCCTTGACTGACATTTTTGACACTTTTGGGGTTACCAGTGACATTTCTACAGTAATCAGTGCTATATATATGCACTGTTACTGTAAAAATACACTGGTAGTGAAGGGGTTAACTTTATTTGGGAGGGAGGGGCTGTGTGTATCCCTAGGGGCGTGCTTTCTACTGTGATTGGCTGGGGCTTGAGCTGTATGGACACTGATCAACGGATCTACATACTAGATCCGAGTGATCAGTATCCTAACAGCAAGGAGAATGACAGGCAGCTTGTTTACACAAGCTGCCTGACATTCTCCCTCTCCCCCGCCGATCGCCGAGTGACCGGCGGACATCGGGTCCGCCGGTCACACGCGCGGGGGGGTCCGTGACCACGCGGGAGCGGGAGCGCGCCTCCGGGGGCGTGCGCTCGCTCCCTAGACCCTCACAAGCTAGTGACGTAGCCCTACGTCACTTTGCCTGTGAGGGGCTGACTGCCGACGTAGATCGGCGTTAGGCAGTCGGCAAGTGGTTAATGTGCCCCGATAAGAGCTGTGTTTGTGTTCTCTAATCAGACAATATTCCCATATATATATATATATATATATATATATATATATATATATATATAATATTATATACACAGTACAAAATGTCAGCTTCACAGAGTAATGAAACGCCTCCTACTCTCTCTTGCTCTCTACTTATCTGCTATGTAACCCAAATAGTGTACACAGAGCCTATGTGTGCTGCTGAGCAGATATCTACTGTCTGATTGGTAGGTGAGAGTGGTTTATGCAAATTACCCACAGAACTGCAGAGCTGATCACATGCTGAAGTGCAATGCTGTATTTATTCGTTTCTAATATATATATATATATATATTGTGCAGAATGAAATGCACAGTCTTTAATATATATGTCCATTATGAAGTACATTGAATACAACATTTAAATGGCTTTTATTGTTCATGACAGAATTCATCACCGTTATGTGAAAAGGCAGTTGTTATGGGCTGGCAGCAGTGACTGCTGGCTATTCACTCAGATGTGGCTTTGGGTTGCCACCCACAGTTTGGGAAGTCCTGCCCTAACAGACTGAAGTAGGGTGGGGCGAAGCCTCTGCGCTCCCAATGGCTGTCCGTGGGGCACATGCACAGTAGCGCAATAACAGGTACACTGGACGCAGAGACACTTGGATTTTATTATTATAGATACTTCCCAAATTCCACAAGCTATGTGCCAGAAAAAGACATCAGAATCATCGCTATCATCACTTTCCGTACCTGATGACGAATTTTTCCAAGAATCGCTATCGCTCAGTTCTTCAAGTAACTCCGTTTCGCTGTCGCTGTTTTCCAGTTCGTCTAAAAGCGCTTTTGCCCAAAGAAAACACTTTTTGGATGCCATGGTCGTTCAATATTTTCCAGGCACAAAGCACTGGAAAAGCACTGGCGGGGCACCGGAAAAGTCACCAGGTGCAATCCTGTGCTGAAATGGCATGATACAGTGTAATCCGTTAGGATCACAGCTTTGTATCATGTCATTTCGTGTTTTTACACTTTTGAATTTGCCGCCGGTTCCACCCCCCTGCGTCGCAACCGGCCATGCACAGAGCGGGGAGAGACTGTAAGGAGGATAGAGAGGACAGTGGGGGAGCGCAGGGAAGGTGAGTAACCTTGCGGTGTAATCCAGAGTGTGGCTCGGGGTTACCGCTTTTGGTACTGAAAGTTAACCCAGAGCCACACTCGGGAAATCCGCCAGGGAGGTTAAGGGTATCACAGGAGGGAGGAGCACCTTCCTGCCACAGTCAAGGAAAGGGAAGGAGCCTCACCACAGACAGGAGGCCCCCTGCTCAGCCCATAGAAAATTATTTTGTGCTTCTGGGACAGAGAATACGGGAAATAAATCTTCCCCAGAAGGTTCCAAGCAACCTTAGTCTGGTAAGCCTAGAGCTAGCTTCCCCGGAACAGCAGACAAGACTCCTTCGGCATGAAGGTCTGCCTTCACCCATTATTGGTGTGGGGGGACAACTTCGCTGGTTTACCGCCCCATGGACTTCTTTGGTGAGCGTCAAGGAGATCCGCAAAATTTTTTGGGGGGGGGTTATTGAGAAAGGGGGACAAAGCTTGTCCTTTTCAGGTATTTTTTAGGTACGGAGTCTCCATGTGCGGATTTAATTCCTGCAAAGGTTAAGGTGATGTCTGAACTACCTAGGTCTGATTCTATTTCTGATCAGGGTTGTCTTTACTCTGCACAAACTTCAGGGACCACAAGCTGTGATTCACTGGCTGCTGTCACACAGATAGTTCTCTCTCCCATTTTTCATACAGGTTCTGAGTCTGGTGGTATCCACCTTCAAGACTTTTCTGTTTGCACAGTCTTACATGTAGTTCCTTTTAGCAGGTTTGGCTCCACAGGAGATACCGAAGTTCATGACGAGGTCACGGGGTTCTCAGACAGACGCCGCAGGCGTCCAAGGGCCACGATAAGGCCAGTATCATCCTTGGCTAAGACTTCTTCTGCAGTTCCTGCAAAGAATCAAGAGCGAGGATCTTCCAATCCTCCTGGTGGCTGTAAACATCCCTTGGGGGCTTCCTCTCAGGGAAGACCAGCTTTCCCAAAGGCTGATCTACCATCCTGCTTCACAGTTGCTGGTTTTAATGATGGCTTAGCTATTGAATGCCAGGTACTGAGGGTTAGAGGTCTGTCTGGATCAGTGATCCCTACTATGGTGAAGGCGGGGGAGCCATCTTCCAGCAAGATATTCTATTGTACGTGAAAAGCGTACATTTCTTGGTGTGAGTCGATTGGCGCTCATCCTCGATCCTTTTCTGTGGCTCGGATCTTAACCTTTCTTCAACAGGGCGTTGATCAGAAGTTGGTCTTGAGTGCCATCAACCGCCAGGTGTCTGCCTTGGCAGTCTCCTTTTAGTGACCCCTAGCCACGCACTCTTTAGTTCGTACCTTCATTTAGGGGGTTCGACATGTGGCCCCACCCTGTATGGTCTCTTTTGCCGCCATGGGATTTAAATGTAGTGCTTTTGGTTCTCCAGAAACCTCCATTTGAGAATATTCGGGAGATTCCCTCGCCTACATTATCCCAGAAGGTGACATTCTTGGTGGCTATTACCTCATCCCATAGGATATCGGAATTGGCGTCATTTTCCTGTTGCAGTCTCTATTTAGTGATCCATAGGGATAAAGTGGTTCTTCGTTCCTGTACATCATTCATGCCCAAAGTTGTCTCTGACTTCCATTTTAATAAGGACATTGTGTTGTCTTCCTTGTGTCCCAAGCTGGCTCATTCCAAGGAATTTGCCTTCATTCCTTGGATGTGGTTTGTGCGATTCAGGTGTATCTGGCAGCTACTGAGTCCTTTTAGGTAATATTTGCAGCCACAAAATACGTACTAGCTGTGCACAAATAGTCCCAGCACGTGGACAATGTCATAACAGCATTATTGCAATTGGAAATGTAAATGTTGCCCTAAATTTTTTTTTTCTTACAGCAAAAAATTATTTATTTTTTTTCATAAATCAGCCAGAACTGACAGCAGCCGGTAAATACATGTCTAATACATATAGGGTCCATTCACACATCTGTAAAATGGGTCCGCATCCATTCCATAATTTGGCGGGACCTTTACCGACCCATTGATTTTCAATTCCAGTCTGAAAAATTAGGCATTCACAGGATAAAGAAGTAAGTGTCGGCCATTCCAGGCCCCAAAATTTAGCCCACCTGCATATACCTGACAGCTAAGAACGTAGTATTCTGTGGTTGAAGGTACATTAGGTATTCACAGGATACAGAAGTAAGTGTTGGCCAGTATTGGCCCCAAAAATTAGCCCACATGAGTTTACCTGACCGCTAAGAACGTTGTGTTCTTTGGCTGAAGGTGCATTAGGCATTCACAGGATACAGAAGTAAGTGTCGGCCAGTATTGGCCCCAAAAATTAGCCCACATGGGTTTACCTGACAGCTAGGAACGTAGTATTTGGTGGCTGGAGGTACATTAGGCATTCACAGGATATAGAAGTAAGTGTCGGCCTGTATAGGCCCCAAAAATTAGCCCACAGGGGTTTAACTGACAGCTAAGAATGTAGTATTTGATGGCTGGAGGTACATTAGGCATTCACAGGATATAGAAGTAAGTGTCTGCCTGTATAGGCCCCACAAATTAGCCCACATGGGTTTAACTGACAGCTAAGAATGTAGTATTTGATGGCTGGAGGTACATTAGGCATTCACAGGATACAGAAGTGTCGGCCTGTATAGGCCCCAAAAATTAGCCCACATGGGTTTACCTGACACCTAATAACGTAGTATTTGGTGGCTGGAGGTACATTAGGCATTCACAGAATAAAGAAGTAAGTGTCGGCCAGTATAGGCCCCAAAAATTAGCCCACATGGCTGTCCGTGGGGTTTAACTGACAGCTAAGAATGTAGTATTTGGTGGCTGGAGGTACATTAGTACTGTAGCTGGAGGTACATTAGGAATTCACAGAAAAAATAGTATTCTGTAGCTGGAGGTACATTAGGCATTCACAGAAAAAATAATTGTCGGCCCTGAAAGGCTCCCAAAATGTGCCATTCAATGGACATGAAATGCCTTTTATGCCGCTGTATGTAGCGAAGCCAAGGACCAGGAATTGCTGTGGGTGGATGGCGGTCTGGCGGATATTTGTGGCCTGGCATGAGGAATTTCAATGAAACATGGTCTACTGGTCACATGTGTTGAATTCCTCAGAGATCCATGCCTCATTAATTTTTCTAAATGTGAGGTACTCTACACTGTCATGAGATAGGCGAGTGCGCTTATCGGTCACGATCCCCCCTGCTGTGCTGAACGTCCTTTCGGACAAGACACTGGACGGGGGGCAAGCCAACAGTTCCATTGCAAATTGTGCAAGCTCTGGCCAGAGGTCAATCCTGCCCGCCCAGTAGTCCAGGGGTTCATCATTCCTCAGAGCGTCCATATCGGCTGTAACCCGATGTAGTCGGACACCTGTTGGTCTAGGCGTTCCTTGATGCTGGATCCGGAGTACAGCTGTCGAAGGTTCGGCTGAAAGAAGGATCTCATATCTGAAGTGACCAAGACATCTTCCAACCGCCCTCTTCTTGCAGGCACTGTTGGATTGCTACCCACAACTGTCTCTCTGTGACTGGAAATACCTCTGCCAGCGCACGCAAAAGCAGAATGCAGCATTTCACGCAGCAAGGCCTGGAAGTGCTGCATTCTGACCGCCCTCTGTGATTGTGGTAACATTTCCGCCATTTTTTGTTTGTACCGGGGGTCTAAGTACATTGCCACCCAGTACTGGTCCTTGGCCTTTATGCTTTTTAAATGGGGGTCCCCCTTAAAACACTGGAGCATGAAGGCCCCCATTCGCACTAAACTGGAAGCGGTGTAGTGGCCTGCTTCCAGCTCATCATCCAGGATAATGTCATCCTCCCCCCCCCCCCCCCCAACCATGGATAACACCATGGATCCCAGAAAGGTTTAAAGCATGCTCTTCTTGCTTCTCCTCTACCCTCCCCCCCTTCCCCAGCACCATCCTCCTCTGACTCCTCTTTAGACTCCTGCTGTTGACTTGTCTCAGATGGAGTAGCACCCACTGGGAATTCATCCAACATTGCGACTTCCTCATCTTCCTACTCCTCAACAGCTTGATCAATGACACAATGCAATGCACGCTCCAGAAACAAGGCGTAAGGTACGATGTCACTGATGGCACCCTGGCCGTAACTGAACAGTTTGGTGATCTCATCGAATGGCCGCAGAAGTCTGCATGCGTCCCGCATGAGCAGCCACTGGCGAGGTGAAAAAACCCAAGCTCCTCAGAACCTGTCCTGCCGCAGAGTTCGTACAGGTAGTCGTTAACTGCACGTTTCTGCTGGAGCAGCCTATCAAGCGTATGCAACATTGAGTTCCATCGTGTCGGGCAGTCACAAAAAGGACGCCTGACGAGCAGGTTGTGTCGCCGCTGAATGTCAGCAAGGCGAGCCATGACTGTGTAAGATCTTCTGAAATGGCCCGAGAGTTTCCTGGCCTGCCGCAAGACGTCCTGGACCCCAGGGTATATGGCAATGAATCGCTGCACCACCAAGTTCAGGACATGTGCCATGCATGGCACGTGTTTTATTCTGCCCTGTTTCAGCGCGCTCAGCTGATTGGCACAGTTGTCGCACACCACTTTACCAACTGTCAAATTCAGGGGTGTCAACCACTGATCTGCCTGTGAACGCAAAGCTGAAAGGAGTGCAGGACCAGTGTGGCTCTTGGCTTCTAGGCACAACAGACGCAGCACAGCATGGCAACGTCTCACCTGGCATGTGGAATAGGTTCTGGGGAAGAGACGGTAGCAGCGGAAAAGGAGGAGTCAGCCGAGGACGAGAGGGAGGATGGAGGAGGAGGAGGCAGGCCTGCATGCAATCTGTGGCGGTACAACTAAATCTACACGGGTGCCACGGGTTACATGCTTGACTGCCGTAAGAAGGTTCACCCAGTGGGCAGTGATATACCTTCCCTGCCCGTGTTTGCTAGACCATGTGTCTGTGGTCAGATGTATCTTGGCACCAACACTGTGTGCCAGAGATATATTCACTTGCCGCTGAACATGGCCATACATCTCTGGAATGCCCTTCTGCGAGAAATATTTCCTGCTTGGGACCTTCCATTGTGGTGTTCCAATGGCCACAAATTTACGAAAGGCCTCCAAGTCCACCAGTTGATATGGCAGTAGTTGGCGGGCTATCAGTTCCGACAAGCCAGCAGTCAAACGTTGGGCAAAAGGGTTATCCGGCGTCACCATTTTTTTACGCTCCAACATTTGGGCCACAGAAGTCTGCCTTTTTCCAGAACAATGTGACAACGGCATCATGGACGGTGGAGTGGAGGACAAATGTGAGGAGGAGAAGGAGAAGAGGATGGACGGTGAGAGCCTGGAGTGTGGCTTTGTGGGTTCTGATGGTGTTGCTCCCATTGGGCTCGGTGATGGGAGTTCAGGTGCCGCCTTAAGGCGGTTGTCCCCAGGTGAGTGTTGGGATTACTGCGACTTATGCGTTGACTGCAAAGGCTGCAGATGGCAACACTGTTGTCAGCAACGGACACATTAAAAAAAGCCCACACTGCGAAGCCATGTGCCGGCGTCCTGGGAGCACCAGTTGTGACTGTACATGGTTGATGGCTCGCTCCTGATACAATTGCAGTCTGCTTTGTACCTCTTGTGCAATGCAAGTTCTGCCTGCCTCTCCTCCCTATCTGCCGGTCCGTCTTTCCCTCTGAACTCCCCTCCTCTTCCTCTCTTGTGGCCACCCACGTGACGCCCATAGACGCGTCATCATCCACGTCGTCTTCCCCACCACTAATATTCGAGATCTCGGAGTAGGCAGCAACAGCGGGCACCAACCTCCTTGGGCTGATCTGGGCACTGTCATTAGACCGCTGAGTGGCAGCTGTTGTTACCTCCTCTTCCTGATCCAATTGCCAGCGATGGCTTCACATCGCAAATGTCTTGTGATGGATCGGAAAATAATTCCAGTGACTCAAGCGGAGGGTATGTGGTGGTGGTGTTTGTGGTGGTGTCTTTGGGGGTGCACACAGCAGAGAGTGAAGAGGGTGCAGAAGAGGAAGGCTGAGTGAGCCACTCAACCAAGTCTGGTGCGTGCTTTGACGTAATTGCACGCGGCTTTTGAAACTTCACACTTTGGCTCCGGCCTACTGCTCCTGCCCTAACCCTACCACCCCTGCGAAGTATCTGCCTCTTCCTCTGCCTGTCATGTTTTTTAATTACCCTGTGACAAAAGTCTCTAGAGAATCGCAGTATATCTGGAAAAGGTATATAACACCCGCTTCAATCTGTGGTATTGGGGGGCCACAGGTTTATTACACCAGTTCTACAAATAATTGGCCAGTAACTGTTGTCACTGTGTGTAGCAGAGTTAACACAGCAAAAGGCCAAATTTTTGGAGGTCTAAAATACACTCTTAGAAAAATATACTGTTAAATAACTCCCCACTTCAATATGTGGTATTGGGAGGCCACTGGTCTATCACACCAGTTGTTAAAAAAATTGGCCAGTGAGTTTGGCACTGTGTGTATCAGACTTAACACAGCAAAAGAGGCAATATTGTTGCAGGACACAAATACACTTGTAAAAGTATACTCAGATAACACCCCACTTCAATATGTGGTATTGGGGGGCCACTGGTCTATCACACCAGTAATAATACATTAAAAGTGCTTTTGTCACTGTTTGTAGTATTGCTGCAGCAACGCTCAGTCACCACACCTGTCACAATCCTGCACAGTGCACAATACTAATCCACTATAATATGCTTTCTACAAAGTATATTATACCGTGGATTACCCCCCTCCCCCCCATATAGTGCACTGCACAGCAATGTCAAAAAAATTTCAGCCCTTTAAATGACTTTTGGGGACATTTAACAGAGTGATTTGTGTCACTGCTGCCGATCTCTAACTGCCCCTAAAGCACAGACTGGATACCTGTCCCTAAACTCAAGAGACTGTAGTAGACCTATACTGAAATACCAGCCCTTTAAATGACTTTTGTGGACATTAACAGAGCAATTTGTGTCACTGCTGCCGATCTCTAACTGCCCCTAAAGCACAGACTGGATACCTGTCCCTAACCTGAAAAGAGACTGTAGTAGACCTATACCGAAATACCAGCCCTGAAAAGGACTTTTGTGGATCTTAACAGAACTATTTGTGTCTGGCAATCTCTCCCTCATGAACACAGCAGACCTCTCCCTCCGCTGACAAAAAGCAGAATGTGAAATGGCCGACAGCTCAGGTCTATTTATAGGGTAGGGGGAATGTCCATGTGCTGAAATGTTTCAATTGGCTGCCCCATTCCACCTGACGGCTGTGTCATGTAAACGAATATGGCCTCCGCGAACAACGCTATGTGTTCGCAAAATTGGCAGGTAGCGAACAAGCAAAATTTGCCGCGAACCGCAAGGCCCTCTCTATCTGCGGATGCTTCTTTTGGCCGCAAAGTTTTGCAGGCTGCGGTTTAAGAGGGGCTGTTCCCTCTTGAGGGGTGTTTTTTCTTTAAACCTTTATTTTTCCAGACAAGGCTCCTCTGTCCTGGTTAAGGGCTCCTATGTTTAGCCTTGGGTTATTTTACCCACCCCTCATTTTCCTTTTGGCACTGCTTGTGGATGTCCCACTAGTTATGATTTATGGAGCGATGTGTCCATCAATGAACAAAAGAGAAAATGTGATTTTTGTACTTACTGTACAATCCATTTCTCTGAGTTCGACGGACCCAGCACCCACCCCCCTATGGAGTTCTGATACTTCTAATACTGCTTGCTACTAAACCTGGAGCAGAGAGGGGGGTTATATTCCAGCTGGGAACAGTCACGTGTTTTTCCTACTCCTGGAGGAGGCAATAATACCCTACTAGTTATGATTTATGGATCACTATGTCCGTCAATTAACTCAGAGAAATTAATTTTTATAGTAAGTACAAAACTCCCATCTTTTTTTTTTTTTTTTTTACACAAATTTGTCAATTTATAGGACCGTTCTAAAACACAGCATTGACATAGCAATGCATTCTAGGGACAAAAAATTACACATATGGTTTCCTGACAATCTATTGCATTTTTAAGACCCTTTATATTGCTAACACATAGCATGTACATACCAATTACATCCACAAATACATTTAGCTGAGCAAAGGGTAAAAAAAAGATTACCTGTGATTTTAGTAGTGCATCGGTCCAGGCAGCAGGCAGGGACATGGTCAGGAATTGTCTAGGCAGGAATACTGTCCATATTCGTACCGGCAGCAAGCAGAGATCTTGTCAGCACAACCAAAACATTGGTCCAGGTAACAGGCAGGGATGTGGTTAGCAGCAGCAGCAGTTCAGGCAGCAGGGAGGAACATTGTACATAAAGTCTTGGGCCATTACAAGCAGAGATCAGTCAGCACAGCCAAAGCGTTGGTCCATGCAGCAGCCAGGAACATTAAGCTTAGGGCTTCAGTCAGGAAAAAATGGGGACCGGGGTAGAGGCTTCTCCCACCCACATGTCTTTGAAGCCTCCAGTCTCCAGACCTTGTTCTAGGAATTACAAAACCCAGAGAAAACCAAAAACTGGTTTTCTCTACTCAGAACACTCTTCTGAAGCCCCAAACATATGTGAGATACCTGTGTACTACAGTAGCAGGGCAAATAATCAGTCCAAATGGCAGGCAACAAAAAATGGTCGAGTAATAGGCCAAGGTCAGTGCACAAGAAACTATCCAGATGGCAGGCAGAGGCATTGTCTGTAAGCAGGCCAGGGTCAGTTAACATGGAAGGTAGAAAGGGAAATTGGTAGCAAGGTGGAAGCAGGCAAATGATCCACACAGGTACTTGAAACAGGGAAAGGCAGTCTGTTAAAAATAAGAGGAATTCATATCTTAGGGATGTGTGATCACATCAGAAGCATTCTCAGATGCATAGGCCAGGTTGGGAGGGACTTTGGGGAAAATAACTGGTGTCTCTTCTAACTCCTCCTCTGCTGCATACACGACAGTTTTTTTGGCATTGTCTTCCTGATTCTGTGAGTGGAATGTTTTCAGGAATATGCTCATGAAGTTGAATCATGCAATCTGAGTGAATGCTTCCTGGGGGGGGGGGGGGGGGGGGCTGGTAGATTAGGGCAGTAACCATTTCTTCAATAAATTTGAGGAAGGTGTTGGGTCTTTCTCTTGACCTTTTAGATGGGTGACATGCGCATTATACATGGCGATATGGAAAAGGTAAATTGCGACTTTTTATACCAGTATAGGGACATTCTAATTGGTAAATAGGGCTGTAGCATCTGGTCGTTTTAAATCCCCCCCCCCCCCCCACTCCATTAACTGATTATAATCGCGGAGGCATTCAGGCTTTACAATGGGACCGTGTCTTCCGGGAATCTCCACCAAGGTGTCATTGTGGATGGTGGACAGGGAGTAGACCTCTCTCTTGTCCCTCCACTGCCAACTTACGGATTCCCCCCTTTGTAGCCTTGTTGTGGGAAGCCCTTTCTGTTTTTTTGCTGGTGGTACTGCAGGCCAAGGTTTATTCATGGTAATAGTGGTGGAAAAGAGGCAAACTCGTACAATAATGGTAGAGGTGGAAGCCTTTTTTGAACAGGGTGTATGCCAGGTCCCAGATAATTTTTCCACTGGTTCCGATGTTAGGCACTCGGGGCTGGAACTGGGAGTCTTTTGACTTCGTACACACGGAATGCATGCATATATCCTGTGGCTCTTTTTAAAAAAAAATGTGTTTTAATCTATACCTGGACTTCTTACTGGGAATATATTGTTTGAATTGCAGCCAGCCAGTGAAGTGGAGAATGGATTAGTTGACATGTTGGTCTGAAACATACATTTTTGCAAATCGCCTGGAAAAATAATTTTATAGGGGATGTATTTTATATAATTTGTCATGGTTGGGAGGGCAATGCAAGTTGTCATTGAAATGCAGGAAGCGCATGATCATGTAATTGTGTCCTGGACATGACAAAATAAATCAACATGGGGTGGGTGGACCAGAAGGCATGCACTACATTTTTTGTTTGTAAGCCCAATATTAATGTAAGGCCCAAATACAATTGTAACTTGTCTACTGTGAGACGCCGCCCATGAAACATACGGGCATAGAATTAATTGGGGTTGGAGACAATAAAGTGCTCTGCAAAAGGATGCGTTTGGTCAACAATGTACTGCAGCAAATCCTGAGGCAAAAACGAATATAAAAAAAAAAAAAAAAATCTGTTTCCGATAAAGTTTCAGTGTTGGGCTGCACACCTGCCTGTGTGGTGAAAGAGGGGATTGTAGTGTTTGCCAGGGTATCAGAAAGGTAGGTTTGGGCCTAGATTCTTTGGGTTTGGTGCATTTTTATTCCAGTGCTGATACTGGGTTCCTCCTTCCGGGGTCTAGCTCTGTTTGTGTTGGTGCGATTAGGGGGTATGGCGCTACTGGTGGTAGGCATGTTTTCTGATCTTGTTGTTCTTTCTCTATTGGGAGGGATTGTTTCCTCCTCTGATTCGGTCCCCGATCCACTACTCTCTACTGGCTCCTATTCCAAACCAGAATTGGATGGTGAGGGCTTCCCGCTGCTCTCATCATCTAACATAGTAAGGATTGTATATGCCTCCTTAGGTGTAAAATCTCTTTTGGACATGGTGGCTGATGTGAAGCTGCGATGGGTACATTGCTGATGGGTGGCAGTGATGTTGCCTCTGTTCGGGTGACACTGATTAGACTGCAATAGGGGTTGTCCTGACCGATCCACTGATGGGCTGTGTGACAGATCTGCTTATGATGGCACTAATGGAAAATGTGACTTATCTGCTGATAACGGCACTAATGGACAGTGTGACAGATCCGCTGTTGGCGGAACTTATGGACTGTGTGACAAATCTGCTAAAGGCCTGTGTGACAGACCTGCTGATGGCTGCACTGATGGACTGTGTGACAGATCCGCTGATGACGGCACTGATGGGCTTCGTGACAGATCCACCAATGGGGCTGTGTGCCAGGTTCTCTTTATTCGGGGGAGGGGGGCACACATGTGTTGCACAGTAATGTGTAGCACTGTAAAAAAAAAAAAAAAAACAGTCGCTCACTGATCCCTTTGCTTCTCCTCTTCACATGATCGGTGTGTGAGGAGAAGTAAGTGGGGAACAGCGAGTAACCGGTGTAAGTTTATGACACAGCCGATTACGTGGTAAACAGCCAAGATCAGGGATGGGATGGGATGTGTCCTAGGGTGGGGCACAATTCTTGTAGTAGGAGGCAGGAAAGCCATCAGGGCCTGGGGCATTAGCTTTTTTAATTACAGCCTGAACTTTCACCATTGCAATTTCCTTCTCTAAAATCACGCGGTAAGGGGCTGAGAGACATGGAAGAGTAATATCTTTAAGTAAATTGTCAATGGTTTTGGGGTGAAGGGTAACCCTGTTTACTGTACAAGGAGTTTTAGTAGGAGTGAAAAAGGTCCATTATCGTCTGTGGGTTCTGAATCAAGGTGCCATTAGCTAGCCTAATCTAGAGCACGGTGTGGCGAAATTGAGGTGTCAACTATGAGCCAGCATAGTGCCTGGCTAATCCTTCAATGTGTAGAAGGATGCCTGGGTCCATCTGAGATTCTTTTCCCCTTTGGTCGTTAAGCAGAGCTTCTGCTCCAGCTGGACAGAATCTATTTTATGTCTGAGGTCTAACTTTCTCTTTTTTGTTTGTGTGTCTGCATTCTTTTTAAGGCAAGCCACTATTTGGATAAAGTAACCCCTGATCGTGGCTTTATGGGCTGCCCAAATGGTCACAGAAGTGTCTTCAGAATCGTTCAGAGTGAAAAACTCCTTATGGTGTTGTTCTATATCAAAGCAGACTGAGGGGTTTGCCTAATGATTCATTTAGTGTCCAAGGGGTAGAGCCCCTAGAATATGTCAAGGGGTCACAGGAAGTCCAGAGCAAAGAGTGCTCTGGACTTCCTGTGAACTATTTTACTAGTTCGAAAAAGAGAAATCGCCGCCGATTCGTGAAAAAAAAATGGTTTACTTCTAGAGTAGGTATGATGAATGGGGGAAAAGAATTTCAAGTTTACCCTGAATGGGTTACGTTTTCACCATACATCAATCAGATTGTGATAGCGCAACATTTTAGCCAGTTTTGACCCAATTTTCGGGTAATGTTTAAATGAGGACAACGTTTTTCTAGTTTTGTCATAGATAACATCCAAAGCTACATTGGAGTCTCCCCCAAAGAGCACTACACCCCCCAAGTCTGGGGACACAGCATGCAGCAAAGCTTGGAGAAGGGTAATTGACCTGAGTTAGGGGCATAAATGGAGATTAGAGTGACAGGGGAACCCTATAGGTACCCCACTGTCATCAGATAACACCCATCTGGGTCACAGCAGTTTCCAGCAAGAAGGAAATCCGCCTAGAAAAGCATATCACTACTCCCTCAGTCCTACCCAGCCATTTGCCAAATAAAAATGGGAATAAGCCCCTTTTTATCTACATTCATTCCCCTGGGTCAAGTTCAGGACCAGGTTTAATATTTTGACCTCTCAACAAGGGCGGGAAGCAAAGAAAAACAGGGCAGATGACCACCATCACTAGCCTTTAACCCACCCTTAAAAAAACATTAACCATAATGCAAACTAAAATTGTGAGAGAAACAGAGTCCCCCGAGAGCATATTAAGATTTGAAGAATCCACGTGAAGCCTCCAGTGGTCTCCTTTCTCAGTAAATATGACAGAAAGTCAGGAATCATAAATGTTCATACTGTGATCCCACCCTAGGATCAATCAGGGAGAATCGTAAGAAAGGGTACTCTGCAGTGTTCCCGCAAGGCCCTTTGACCATCCTCAACTTCATGGGGGGGTTCTGTCCTTAAGCTTGGCTTGCTTCTGGTGGAGTGCCACACTGGAGACAATGGGCTCTGGGAAAACCTGTTAGCAGGAGACTTGGGCTGTGGGGTGCGGGGAAATCCATCTGGTTTAGTGGCAATGAGGCCTAAATTTTTCAGCAAGACTTCACCTTCATGGAACATGGAAAAGGAGTGTTTTTTATCATGAAAGGTAAAGTTCAAGCGAAAGGGAAAGGCCCAGTAGTACTTTATATCCTTGGCAGTAAGAGGTTGTAACAGGGGCTTCAGTGCTCTGTGCTTCTGAACAGTAGCCGGTGAAATGTCCACAAAGATCTGGATGTTGTAGTCTTGCAGTTGCAAGTCAGCTATTTCTCTGGCTTTGGCCATTACACGCTCTTTAACAGTGTAACAGTGATATTTTACTATGCTTTCCCGGGGTAAGACCGCAGACTTGCAAATGCTGGCTATTCATAGACCTTGGGTTATATGATGCTACCTCCACGTGATTGGACACTGGCAAAACAGTCAAAATATCAACTGCTCACTAGCCTTTACCATAACTTTAGAAGCAGTGTATTCGGATTAATGTAATCTAAATAACAACACCTTGATAACTGTACCCAGGTCACACCGGAGCAAAATCCTTTTTTAGCACCATCCTCTGCGTCCGATTCTAGTTTTATCTTCGGTAAGCAACCAGTGGCCTATGTCACACTTTCTCAAACAATTAATGGCCTAATATAGCCATCACTGTCAAGAACTCAAAAGCGCCAGGTTCCTTTACCGCCTTCTGTGCCTGAGTTGAAAGTGAATCTGCCTTCTCTGGAAGCAATGGAAACGAGACTAATGAGGACATAGGGGAGGCTGCAGAAGATTTCTCAGCTCCATGTTCCCTTACACTTGATACAAAATGCTTGCCAATATGTCAATATTGGCAAGCATTTTGTATCAAGTGTAAGGGAACATGGAGCTTAATTCTGCTGTGTGCAAAAGCCCCTGCGTAGGCAAGTCTCTGCAATCTTGCCATGCCTCTTTGGGTGCTAAGAGACCTGTCAAGTATAAAAAGACTTTCCTCATTTTATGAACAGATAAAATGAGCAATTTATGATTGGGATATTCCTGAAAATAATTTAATTTCTCTGAAAATTATTACCAAGCTATATCGGGTGGAAATAGAAATCACCTAAAAGGTGGCCTGTTCTGGTAGTAGACTCCGCCTTCTCAGTCTTAAACACCTTACTGTCACTACAGAAGATGTTCCTTTTATTTAGGGATTCTGCAGACAGAACATTTTTGGTGCTCTTAAAGGCTCTCTGCTCTTGCAGACCCAGCTTTGCAACAGGCTATTGCTGCAATCTGTGTGTCAAATTGCAACTAATTGGATAAGGGAGCTGAACAATCAACAAGGATCACAGTCTTAAAACAAATTTCTGTTGGAACACTTACAAACATTGCTTTCCACTCTACTTTCAGTGTTGAGCAACTCTTGACATAAGTTTCAAAAATGACTCCCATGTCTATCTATATGTGCAGAATCTTATGGCTGAAAGTCTGGCCAGCTGCATCTTCCTAAAAAGTATCTTACTTTGAAGATGACATGCCCTTTGAAGGAGGATGTCTCTTTGGTGATGCATGTGACAAGTTTGAGGAGCCACATGAGGTAAGGCATTTCTTCCACAAAGGAAAAATATTGGTGTTAAGCACCAACAGTACCCGCGCAGTGGAAAACAGTGTGTAGATATAAATAAATACAAAAAGTGTAAAGTATAAGGAAATATATCCCAATTGGGAGCCACAACGTAAACGTGAAAGTGAAAAAAATTATATAGTGATATATAATGGCTGCACTCAACTAATCTATTACACTTTATGTGCAAATAACAAATTTAACTCTCAATTAAATAACATATGATAAATCAATGCAAACTAGTTGCCAGGTGCACGTATAAATATGCACATACAATCAAATGATTGAATAATTATTCAATCAATAAAGTGTCCATAGGTATATAGTTGCCTGGAGGGTGCATATTTATACGTGCACCTGGCAACTAGTTTGCATTGATTTATCATATGTTATTTCATTGAGAGTTAAATTTGTTATTTGCACATAAATTGTAATAGATTGGTTGAGCGCAGCCATTATATATCACTATTTCTCTTCCACAAAGACTCCAAAACCCTCTGGGGTTTCTACCTCCTCTAAATGAAGAATTCCCCATCACTACCCTCAGGCTTCATCTTCAAAACCAAAATTCAGTCCTTCCTTTCAGCGCACAAAACACAACAGAGGACACAGTCCACTAAGTGTGTCACAGAGCCTTCTCCACAATGAAGGGACGCCCTCCCTCTTAAAAGGGAGGATATCTGTTGCAGTTTGCATCCCTCTGGGTTACATATTTCCCCAACCTATGGGTTCAAATGATACAAAAGAGATTCAAACCTTATTCCCTCACCATTTTCCTTTCTCAAACCATCCAACGTCTGCCAATAGACAGTCAGATTTGCAGGTTGCCCTGAGCCATATCTTGTCCCAGGGAGTGGTGGTTTCTTATCCTCCAAAAGGACAGGTTTAATAAATTCTATTCTAATCTGTTCACAATACAAAGCCCAATGGGGATATTCGTGCTATTCTGAACCTAAAGTCCCTAAACATGTACCTGCAGGTTCCAAAGTTTTTCATGAAATTGGCAAGGTTAGTCATTGACGCTCAGAGAACAGGGTAATATTTTGCATCAGTAGATATTCAAGATGCCTACGTGAACATTCCCGCTTACCCTCCTCTTCAGTACTCTTCATAAGGAGACAAACCTTTTTAAATTGTCACACTACTCTTTGGCTTATCCTTACCCCCAGAGTATTTACAAAGATGTTTGTACTCCTACTCATTTTCCTAAGGACCATGGGCATTCAGGACATAAGGTATAAAGATGACCACCTTCTAAAGGGTTCATCCACACTTAAACCTATCTGCAAACATCCAAACAACTATCCAGATGCTTCAGGCAGAGAATTCAACCTTACAAAGTCTGCTCACCAGCCTTCCACTCATCTAGAATACTTAAGCCTAATTATAGGCATGGCTTAGGCAAATATTTTTGTCCAATAAACCTATGTCTTCTAAGATCCCATGCTTGGACCTTAGGATCAAAAAGACATCCCTCATGGAAGTTAACAGATGTAATCTCACGGCTCAGGGAACCTGGTCTCCAAGGGAAGCATTGGCCTCTAGATAAAAACAGACTCTCCTTTTGTATTGCTCACTTCACCAGATTGGTTGGAGTTTTCTGGGCTTTCCAGCATCAAACTTCTGTTCCTTAGCATTCTAAGGCTGCCTCCCGGTCTTCGATTGATACCTTCTCTAAGTTCTGCCAGGTGGATGTCAAAGCCTCTGCAGATACAGCTTTCAGACATTCGGTTCTTTCAGTGGCACTCTGAGTTGGGTCTCTGGCCCTTGTTTTTTTGTTGGGACTGTTGGCACCATTCTGTTTGTCTTGTTGCTCACCACTCTGATTCATTGCTTGGGTACTCCCAGGATCTGCATCACAGAACTACTCAGACTTTTAGAAAGCTACCCTTGGCCTCTTCCAAACAGACCAGACCTGCTGCCTCAGGGCCCCCGGTTCTATTCTGCTTCTCATTTACTGACTTTAACTGCATGGCTGTTGAAGCCAAAGTTTTGAAGAGCCAAGGGGGTCACTGAATCTGTTATTCCCACGTTGTTAAAAACAAGGAAAGACACTTCCAGAAAGATGAGGGTCTATTTTGATATTGGTGGTTGCTGCCATTTAACTCTGTACCTGGTATACAGGACTAAGAAAGTTATATCCCTTGTTTGCTTTGTATCACCGCCTGTAATGGGGGTCATCCAGTTCTGGTGAGTAGGATGTGTGCTTGAATGTTGGTGAAGGAAGACACAGAATTATCTATTCACATATGGTGGAAATTTGAAGAAGATTCACAATTATAAGAAGATTCAAATTGGTTTTGAAAATACTTGGTGGCTGTATCTGTGGACATTGCACTTTATGGATACTGCACTTTTATTTGTTCTTTAATTCTACAAATGTTATATTTATTTAAAGTGACACCACACTTGTAAAAGTACTTTTTATCACTTGTATATAGATCTGTTTTGCCTTGTTGGCGACAACTATTATTTGTTGCTTGGGGATGTCCTAGGTTCTATAAATACCAAGCCTGTCCAATGAAGATAAAATGAATTTTGATTTATCCCTAAATTCCATATCTTGGAGTACAGTGCAGGACATATGCTGCCCTCCTCTGTTCTGCATTGCCTTCTAAAATACAGAGGACTCAAAGTAAAGTGGGTTTAAAGGGGGATGTCCAGTGAGCATGTCTTCAAAAGTTGTCCTAGCATCCAATCACCTGAAGGTACCAGCCTATAACCTAGTGTCTATGAATAATAAGCCTGGTTCCTGTACTGTACCCTAATATATGCAATTTACAGGTAAGTCAATTTTTTTTTCTCTTTCGTTCATCAACAGACACAGCACTCCAAAAATCATAACTAGTGGGTTATATTGCCACCTCCAGGAGTAGGACTAGGCAGAACAAAATACACCTGGCTATGCCCATGGGCCGTCCTCAACTGGTATGTAACCCCCCCCCCCTTCTGCTCTAGGTAATCAGTTTTAATCTGTCTAGTCAGGTGTAAGGACCTAGTCTCTTTGCTGGGATCTCTGGTCCTAGCAATTTTCTCCTTCCTTACATCTTTTTTGTTTTTCTCTCAGGAGATCTACAATCAACTGCCGGGCTGGGCGACAGGCTGGATAATCTAGATCCAGTGGTCTCCCAGTCCAGCCAGCGAGCATGTGCAGACCGCGGCTACACGCTAGGTCGGCTGTGACATAGATTAATGGACAGAGGCTGGCCCGCGAGATCAACGTCTCGCAGGGTCACATACGACCGCGCTTGGGTCCGAGTCGCAGCGGTTCCTTGGCTCACAGCTCCCTTACTTCAGTGGCGAGGAGTTCTGTCTGGAGCGTTATCCGCACCATGGAAGGGTAAGTACAGTGTCCCTCTCCCCTTTTGGTGGTTTTCTTTGGGGTGGACACAGGTAGCCTCCAGGGATGGTCGGATGACCCCAGTAGAGGAATCGCCGTCCTGACAAGAAAGCAGAGCCTGTGGAACGCAGCATGTTTACTATGGTTGGTTCCGCGTTGCGGCCGGTCTTTGCCTCAGCCCTAGTGTCTCAGACCCTAACTGAATGGGGCAAGCTTTTGCGCTAGGGCCTGGGGTTTAGCAGTTCCCCGCTGCTTATATTGATTTAGCGGACCCGTTGGTCCATGGGCTGCAGTTTATTTGTGATGCAGCTTTGGATACAGCTTCTGTGCAGTACAAACTTTGTTTCAGAGCTGGTGAATAGGCGTGTGATGTGGCTTAAGAATTGGTCCGCAGACCAAGCCCCTAAGAAAGCTCTCATTGATCATCCCTTTCAAGGTCATTGCTTGTTTGGGGCTACCCTGGACGACATCATTAAGGGTATTACGGGGGGAGTACCTTCCTGCTACAGTCAAGGAAAGGGAAGAAGCCTTGCAGCAGATGGGGGGGCCCTCCTTTTCAGTCCATAGAAAATTATTTTTGTGCTTCTGGGACAGAGAACAAGGGAAATAAATCTTTTAAATCTCCCCCGGGAGGTTTCAAGCAACCTTGGTTAGGTAAGCCTAGAGCTAGCTTCCCCGGACCAGCAGCAATGACTCCTTCAGCATGAAGGTTTGCCCTCACCCATTATTGGGGTGGGGGGACATCTTCGCTGGTTTCCGGCCTTGTGGACTACTTTGGTGAGCGTCAAGGAGATCCGCAAAATGTTTCTTTTGGGGGTACCCAGAAAAGGGGACAAAGCTTGTCCTCCTCAGGTTTTTTAGGCCCTGAGTCTCCTTGTGTGGATTTAATTCCTAAAAAGGTTCAGGTGATGTCTGAACTACCTAAGGTCCCCCTATCCCTGTCCAGGAAATAGATTTACCTAGGTCTGATTTTAATTCTGATGGAAACCCTGATTAGTAGAGATATCGTGCTTTATCATAATTTTGACTCATCAAAAATTAGGTTTTTTGCTCTTGACCATGTCCTAACACATGAAAGGGGTGGGAATATAGATCATCTAGTGTTGCAGCGTGAATCTAGATGGATTTTTACCCTATCGGCCACAAAGTTCCCTGGGCTAAATGAGTCTATGAGCTTTAAACCTTTTTTGAAGTATTACATTATTTGCCATCAATTAACAAATAAATAATATGTTAAATTGTTAATGTAATTGCAATAATGTATATAGAAATATATGATATATGCACACGGGTTAATATGAATTAAAAATGCCAATTAATTTTGTTTGTAGGTTGATTTGAAGCAAATTAATGTAATTGGACAGGAAATGTGTGTCGATTCAGTTTATTAGGTCCTTAAAAACAAAATATAATACATACAGTGGGGATCGAAAGTTTGGGCACCCCAGGTAAAAAATGTTATTAATGTGCATAAAGAAGCCAAGGAAAGATGGAAAAATCTCCAAAAGGCATCAAATTACAGATTAGACATTCTTATAATATGTCAACAAAAGTTATATTTTATTTCCATCAATGACACTTTCAAAATTACAGAAAACAAACAAATGGCGTCTGCAAAAGTTTGGGCACCCTGCAGAATTTATAGCACGCTCTGCCCCCTTTGCAAGGCTGAGACCTGCCAGTGTCATGGATTGTTCTCAATCATCGTCTGGGAAGACCAGGTGATGTCAATCTCAAAGGTTTTAAATGCCCAGACTCGTCTGACCTTGCCCCAACAATCAGCACCATGGGATCTTCTAAGCAGTTGTCTAGAAAACTGAAACTGAAAATAGTTGACGCTCACAAAGCTGGAGAAGGCTATAAGAAGATAGCAAAGCGTTTTCAGATGTCAATATCCTCTGTTCGGAATGTAATTAAGAAATGGCAGTCATCAAGAACAGTGGAAGTTAAAGCAAGATCTGGAAGACCAAGAAAAATATCAGACAGAACAGCTCGCAGGATTGTGAGAAAAACAATTCAAAACCCACATTTGACTGCACGATCCCTCCAGAAAGATCTGGCAGACACTGGAGTTGTGGTACACTATTCCACTATAAAGAGATACTTGTACAAATATGGTGTTCATGGAAGAGTCATCAGAAGAAAACCTCTTCTACGTCCTCACCACAAAAATCTGCGTTTGAACTTTGCAAATGAACATATAGACAAGCCTGATGCATTTTGGAAACAAATTCTGTGGACCGATGAGGTTCAAATTGAACTTTTTGGCCGGAATGAGCAAAGGTACGTTTGGAGAAGAAGGGGCACAGAATTTAATGAAAAGAACCTCTGTCCAACTGTTAAGCATGGGGGTGGATCAATCATGCTTTGGGGCTGTATTGCAGCCAGTGGCACAGGGAACATCTCACCACTCACGAGTAGAAGGAAAAATGGATTCAATAAAATTTCAGCAAATTTTGGATGGTAACTTGATGCCATCTGTGAAAAAGCTGAAGTTAAAGAGAGGATGGCTTCTACAAATGGATAATGATCCTAAACACACCTCGAAATCCACGGGGGATTACATCAAGAGGCATAAACTGAAGGTTTTGCCATGGCCTTCACAATCTCCTGACCTCAACATAATTGAAAATCTAAGGATAGACCTTAAAAG